>NC_060120.1:651901179-652526179 GCF_021461395.2 Schistocerca americana | reverse complement strand
GCGGCATCGACTTTTTCGACAAGTTCGGCAGTCACTATGCTGGGTCTTCCACTTCGCTCTTCGTCGTGAACGTTAGTTCGGCCATTTTTAAATTTTATGACCCATTGACGCACTCCACCTTCAGTGATTATGTTGTCCCCATACACTTGACAAAGCTGCCGATAGATTTCTATCGGTGGACAGTTTTTTGCAGTCAGAAACCTTATTACAGCACGCACTTCACACTTCACGGCATTTTCAATTAACGCTGACATTTCAAATTGTCACAGTAACTCAACGGAGTACAGCACGAACCTCTCACTAGCACGGTAGGATGCCGACTGAGCGGCGGAATGCCATGACACCAAGATGGCCGCGCTAGCCCCGTCCCTAACGGACACAAACGAAAACGTAATGTACTTTGTGGATAGCCCTCGTATATAACAATAGCCTGGGATTTTGTACGAGCACATCCAATTTTTTCTCAGAACTTGTTTGAGTTAAATTATAGGCACAGTCACTTGAGCGAAAGCTGTCGTTTTGTTGAACCGTGTGATATGCTCATGCACCTTCCGATGCAGCTACATCCAAATCCTTCGAAGTCGGCAAATCGGTTCTTTTGAAAAAAGCAAGAACTGACGAGCTGGAAGCAGCAGCTTGATCGGAAAGCCTGTGTTTTTCCGATTTTAAATGTTTCTCAATGTCGCTGGTACCACCATGACCAACACTAACAAACATCCGTGCAACCCGTGCGACAATTTTCACACGTAGCATCTGATGCACCGCTCCTTTCTTTTATAAATGGATACTTATTTTGCAAAATAATATTAAAGATACACTTGCGTTTAGGGTTCTTTTCTAACGTTACAAACACAATGAAACGAAAACGTTGAATGAGATGTTTGATTGTGCACGTCCACCAGAACATTCCAATACAAACTGAAACTAAAAAGTGTTTCACTCACGCGATGTGATTGTTGGCTGAGTTGAGCGGCGCTATCTGTCTCTTTCGCATTTTACTCGCTCTCTCTTTTCCACGCCGCCCGCGCTGCCGCCGTTACCTGCGCGTTTATAGACAGGTAGGGGGTACGTCTAATCAGTTATCGATTGGTCTGTTTGCAAAAGCAGGACATTTCTGCTCTGGCCAGGACGACGGGACAGACAGCCTGAAAGTGGGACTGTCCCACCCAAAGTAGGACATATTGTCACGTCACTCATTAAGTTTGTTGTAAATAATTCCCTGCACTTCAACAGTAACAATGATGTAGGGAATTGCACTACCAGAAGAAAGTATGACATTTATTACGCCACATTAAGATCGTCTGTAGCACAAACAGGAGATCGCAATTCTATCGCTTGAGCCTTGTCCCGCAGTTACGCAGGGTCAGCCGGGACGGAATTAGTGTACCCCAACTGTCTGCGTCGAGTGCAATCCATGGAATAGTGCGAATGTGTTCAGATGTTCAAATGGCTCTGAGCACTATGCGACTTATCTTCTGAGGTCATCAGTCGCCTAGAACTTAGAACTAATTAAACCTGACTAACCTAAGGACATCACACACATCCATGCCCGAGGCAGGGTTCGAACCTGCGACCGTAGTGGTCGCTCGGTTCCAGAATGTAGTGCCTAGAACCGCACGGCCGCTCCGGCCGGCTGTTCAGATGTCTGCGAGCTGTGTAACTGAGGCGGAACATGGGGACCAGCCCGGTATTTACCTAGTGGGATGTGGAGAACCGCCTAAAAACCACATCCAGGCTGGCCGGCACATTGGCCCCTGTCGTTAATCCGCCAGGCGGATTCGATCCGGGGCCGGCGCGCCTAACCGAGTCCAGGAAGCAGCACGTTAGCTCTCTCGGCTACTCTGGCGGGTAAACAGGGGATCACAATGCTGCCTCCAAACGTTTTGATCGCTTGCCCTGCAATATAAAATGCCTGAAAGACAGCAAAGTAAAATTCGAAACTAAACTGAAAACTTTACTCTTTGACAACTCCTCCTATTCCTCAGAAGACTACCTATTATTGTAATGCAGTGGTTCCCAACCTTTCTGAAACCATCACCTCTGAGGGCAATCAGGTATTAGCTATTTATTACTCCTACCCCCTTCATCCCACCATCAACATTAGCGCCTAACTAAACTTTAGAAAGAAAAGCAATTTTCCTTGAACATCTTCATTTTTAAAATAACTTAAGATAAATTACACTTGTTTTTAGGAGTTTTATTGAACCATGAACTAGTGGGTCCATGAGACAACCGGTGCTGCTTGTTACAAATAACCTTTTTTTCATGCCAGCTTTCAGTGCATCTTAAGTGCAACCTACAATTTCTTCTTAGGAAGGAAAGCTAATTATCCACAATGAGAGTAAATGGGCTCGTTACATAATTATTCTACACCACGCATCTTTCTAGTGGCATTCTCTCCACCCACACCCTGCGCTACCATTCAAAATCAACCAAATTAAAATGTTGCGCTATATTTAGGCCTGCAATGTGTAAATCACTTGAATGCTGGACTCCTTGGTTATGAACTGAAAGAAATTATCACTGTGAAAAATAATAATAATAATAATAATAATAGTGTGAAACTTCCTGGCAGATTAAAACTTTGTGCCGAACCGAGACTCGAACTTGGGACCTCTGCCTTTCGCGGGCAAGTGCTCTACTATCTTTTTTTTTTATTTTTAATAACCTCATTTTGCTCGATACTGTTTGTTGGATTTGTTCGGTACAGACGTTCCATGACACCCGTTCAGGTTCATCAATGACACATGCACTCAGTTTCTTTATTGAAGAGGGCAGCTATCTCTCTAACCGAACACACTGAGCTACCGTGCCGGCACCATCTGAGCTACCCAAGCACGACTCACGCCCCGTCCTCGCAGCTTTACTTCTGCCAGTACCTCGTCTCCTACTTTCCAAACATTACAGAAGCTCTCCTGCGAACCTTGCAGAACTAGCACTCCTTGCTTTCTTTCAGGACTGCTAGTTCTGCAAGGTTCGCAGGAGAGCTTCCGTAAAGTTTGGAAAGTAGGAGACGAGGTACTGGCAGAAGTGAAGCTGTGAGGACGTGGCGTGAGTCGTGCTTGGGTAGTTAAGATGGTAGAGCACTTGCCCACGAACGGCATAGGTCCCGAGTTCGATCGAGTCTCGGTCCGGCACACAGTTAAATCTGCCAGGAAGTTTCATATCAGTGCACACTCCGCTTCAGAGTGAGAATCTCATCCTGGAATAATAATGTGTAGGCCTTACAGCAGTGTAGTAGCTATTACATTGTTACTGAACTGTTGTGTTGTCAATTGGTCTGTTTAGTGTGTAAGAAAGCGTTGTCTGTTGCAGGCTGTGAGTTTTCCTTTATTTGTTGAGTGACTCGCCAATTTCGGCTCTTTAAGTCAGTTCCCAGCACTTATTCATAAACAGTACAATATATGCCATACGTGTTGTGGCATACAATCGAAAACACCATTCCAAGTGTTCATCCATACATGGAATAATACATCTGAATTGTAATCCGAGATCGAAAACATCGTACTAGAAGCAAATAACCGTTTTATCTCACGTGTCAACTACAAGACTTACACATTAAGATAGTCTGAATTCCACAAAATTATTGGAGGCTTTCGATCCACATTGGAACAAAATAGTTAATTTATTGTTGTAAAATGAATAGTGAAGCAGTTTGTAATCTGTTGCGCAACTCGGAGAAGGTATTTTCCTGTGATATTTAAGCATAGGTGATGTATGTGTCTCATTTTTACTGTCATTGATGCATGGTGCAGAATGTAAAGTATTTGTGTAGTGGGTGGTCTATGTGAGGAAGATGTACACACGTTCATTTCATAATCTGTAACCTCAACCACCTCTGGGCCCACCACACGGTCGTGAAAGGGGCATACCACTGCGAGGGCCGGGAATGGGGGTGGGAGGGGGATGGTGTCAGCAAATGGAACAGGGTCCACAGCTGTCACCCATGAAGGAGCTCTGCCAGACTGCATCCGTCAATTGGCGTACTGCGATAGGTGCTCAAAATCAGGATGAGGGCCAATGTGGTTGGAGACGTGTCGACCGCCTTTGTCAACTGGTGTTTAAAGGTGCGGACAAGCCTCTCTGCCACACAATTGGACGAAGGGTGGAAAGGGGGGCTACAGATATGTTTGATACTGTTGGCCTGACAGAAGTCGTGGAAGGAGGACACCATGAATTGGGGACCATTATCGGAAACCAACGTGTGTGGCAGGCCCTCAATGGCGAGAACCTGGACCAGGGCCGTGGGTGTAGCCTCCGTGGTGGTGGATGCCATGTGGACAACTTATGTGTATTTTGAGTAGGCATCAACGATGAGTAACCACAGGGACCCCAAAACGGGCCCGAAAAATCGATATGGATGCAATCCCAGGGCTGGGGAGGCACAGGCCAGGGTGCAAACGACTGGTGATGCACACAGACAGTGCACCCACGGACCTGGTGCACAATATCGCTGTCGATGCTGGGCCAATACACGTGCTGGCGAGCCAAAACTTTCATACGACTCATACCCTAGTGCCTGCAGTGTAACAAACTGAGCACCCGAAGTCACAGTTCCGGAGGGATGACCACCTGATGGACATCGAACTCCATGGCCAACAGAAGAACATCATCGACCACGGAGAGCCTGTGGGACAGGTGGCGCCAGGGGGCTGAAATTGGGCTGCATCTCACGAGTAACAGAGGGGGGTCACCCGTGGACCACATAGTGGAGAACCTGCCGCAAGACAGGGTAACAGTTGGTAGCCACAGCAATGTGGGCAGCCATAAGAGGCAGACCGTCCAGTGCATCCTGGTGGGCAGAATCAATGTGAAAGCAGAGGACCTCTTGTTGGTCAAAGGAAGGATCGGGGCCTGCTGGGAGATGTGACAAAGCGTCCGCGTTAACATGGTGGGCGGTGGGCTTATACCGATGGTGTAAGCATAATTACGTAAAAACAATGCCCAGCGCTGGAGACGTAGAGCTGTCCACTCTGGAAGGTGAGAATGGGGTCTGAAAAGTGTAACCAAGGGTTTGTGGTCCGTCAGGAGGGTGAACTTTGCTCCAAAGAGATAGGTGTGAAATTTTTGGACGACGAACACGATCGCCAGGGCCTCCTTTTCAATCTAGGAGTAGTTCTGTTGTGCTGGGGTCAACGTCTTAGAGGCATAGCGACGGGCTATTCGGAGCCATTGGCATCCCAGTGCGAGAGGGCAGCCCCAATGCCGTATGCCGACGCATCACCTGCCACAACCAAGGGCATCCGGAGAGAAGGGAGTAAGGCAAGGGGAGGACTTCAGCATTGCCTTTAAACGGAGAAAAGCCTGGTCACAGGCAGGAGTCCAATCAAAAGGTACCCCTTTGCGATGCAAGTGATTGAGGGGTTGAGCAACAGAGGCAGCTTGGGGCAAGAACATTAAGTAACCTTGCCCAAAAACAGCTGGAGTTCAGATAAGACCTTGGGACAAGGAAGGGCCTCAATGGCCGCGACGTTACAACCCGAAGGGCAAATGCCATCTTTGCTAAGCCAGTGGCCTAAGTATTCCACTTCCGGTTGAAGAAAACAACACTTGTCCAGCCAGCAGTGTAAACCAGCAGATTGCAGAGTGTGAGATAAGGCGCTGAGGTTTTGCAAATGTTCCCAGCGGGGATGCCCAGTGACCAAGATGTCATCCAAATAATTCACACAGGCGGGGATAGGCTGTGTAAGCTGCTCCAGGAATCGCTGGAAAATGGCCTGTGCCGAAGAGACACCAAAGGGAAGGCACTTGTACTAATACAATCCAAAAGGCGTGTTTATAACCGTGATGTTCTGGGATTCGGCATCCAAGGGCAACTGGTGGTATGCCTCAGCCAGGTCGATCTTTGAAAAATACTCTCCCCCATCAAGCTTGTCGAGAAGGTCTTCCTGTCGGGGAATGGGGTAAGTGTCAACAAGGGCCAAAGCATTGACTATAGCGCCGAAGTCCTCACACAGCCGAATGGACCCATTGGGTTTCTGGATGACCACCAATGGCGTCGCCCAGGCACTATAAATTACAGGCTCCAGAACACCAGCGGCCTGGAGCCAATCAAGTTCCCGCTTGACCGCTGGCCGTAAGGCCACCGGATGGGGACGGGTCAGAAAAAAGCGAGGCTGTGCATCCGGCTGTAGGGTGATGAGCACCTGAAAACTGGAAGCACATCCGAGATCCGTTGCAAACAACGCAAAAGCAGAGCACAGATTGTCCAAGTCCTGTAAAGCAATAGCAGTGGAAACGACCTTAACATTGTTGGAAATTGAAAAGCCAAACAGTTGAAACGCATCCAGTTCAAAAATATTCGAAGCCGATGGATGGTCAATGACAAAGAGGGTGAGGAGCCGGGGAACGCGCTTGTACATCTCCTGGACGACGAACTGCCCATGAAGGGGAATGGAACTGCCTCCGTAGGTGACCAAACAGCGAGAGGGAGGTGACAACTCAGGAGAGCCCAGCCGAGTATATGTCGCCATATTAATCAGGGAGACAGTGGCCCCAGTGTTGACCTGAAAACTGACATACTCAGTGAAAAGGTGGAGCGTGAGGAAAAGCATCCGCACTGATGGGTCATCCTGTGGGATGAGCGATTGCAGAGCATGGACTGTATCTTGAGGCCCAGGAGGGGGAGGACTGGAGCGAGTCGAGCGACTATGACAAACTGATCAGATGTGGCCCTCCTTTTTACACAGAGTGCATGTTTTCAAGCGGTGGGGAAAATCAGCCCGTGAATGTACAGTTAAGCTCTGTGGGCAAGATGGAAGTGGGTCGCGTGACTGGCGACAAGGGGCGACCAGAGGCGCCAATGCCATAGAGACGTCAGACAATGAGGAATCCCGACGACACTGGCCTCTATTGGCCGGGCCACGTCGATGTCGACAGGGTGGAACCCGCCGAGATGCGGCGATCACCGCCACCTGCAGTTGCGCCATAAGATGCTCACTAGCCGCTCGAGCAATTTCAAAGGAGTAGGCAATGCGGAGAATCTCTTCCAAGGAGAGGTTGTCGAGTTTCAATGCCACAGTATGGACCTCAGGATTGGGAGCCAACTGAATCACCACATCCCAGATCGGCGAGTTCGCATACAAAGCCTTACACTGCTGATTGGTGCACGTAAAATTGCATCGACGGCTGAGACCCTGCAAGTCCATGACCCAGGAAAGATATGATTGACCAGGCTGTTATGGTACTGGTGGAACTCCAGCTGAGAGGCGACCACATGGTAGTGTTGGGAATAGTAGTTTGTCAGCAAAAGGCATATCTCCTGGAAAGAGAGAGCCACAGTATCGGACAATGGTGCCAACTTGCAGAGAAGAAAGAACGTGTCTGGAGAGGCCCAAGACAAAAACAATGACTGCTGCAAGGAGTCGTCTGTGACTTGAAAATCCGTGAAATGTTGTTTCAGCCGATGTAAGTAGGTTTCCCAGTCCTCTTCAGCATTATTAACGGGTGGAAACGATGGCGGATGTGAGAAAGCATCGGACATCCGAGGACTCGAAAGCTGTTGTGGTAACGCGTCCCGGGCATCAACTTCGTCTGTGAGCAGCTGCAGTGACTGTTGTAAGATGTCTAACTGGAGCTGCTGCTGCTGCATGAGCTGCTGCTGTTGCTCCAGAAGACAGACTAACTTTGCCTCAATGCTAGCAACTACCACTGTTTACTTCGTCACCAGAGATGAACAAACAAACAAACAGAAAGGACGGACACAAAACAACGATGGACAATGGAGAGAGACCTTACGAGAGACAACATGCAAGAAACAATGGAGAGACAGAGACAACCAAACGAATCCAAGACGTCCACTAGTAATGAAAACAAAGAAAGATAAACATGTTGTCGAGGCGATGTGTCAAGACTCACGCAACGATTAGACTCACTGGCTGAGCGAGAGGCAGGCGCTTAAATACTCTATCGGGGCCGCCGCTATTGGTCGCTGGAACCACGTGTTCCACTGTGGCGCCCTCATACTAAATGTGGTCCAGGATGCGCGCACCGTCACAGCTTACGGCGCGATGGTGCAGAGACCTCTAGGGGTCTTCGAAGTCCATGATGTCTGGCGGGTATTCAAATTCGGTGGCGCGCGGTACCAGACCAAGCCTATATACTACATGCAAACAGCATTCGAAAAACTGTATCCACGCATAAGAAAGTTGACAATCCGAACTGTAGGTGATCTTCAGAGGCTTCCCCTTCTAAAATAGCGTCTATATTATTAAATTCTTTTGAAGTTGCATTGCATAAATAGTACCATTGAGTAGACATATTATGCGTGACAGCATTACAAACTTTACCGTCTATTATGGGGAAAGCAAGTCGGAAAGAAACCCTTTCGAAAGGGACAAGATTTTTCTCTTGTTGTTCACGAGTAGCTTCAGTACTCTCATGAAAAAATTGGATTGTAATAGGACTGCAAAAACGAGCAGATGACGTGCTCGGATTTTTCCATACAACTATCCTTGCGTTTGTTTCTTGGTCGTCTGATACAAGTTGCAGTGGAACGATTGAGGTAAAGAAATATTAGCATCTGACTTGTTTCCATCATCATTGGTGAACTTTTGTTTGTAGTGCCATCGCTGCCGCACGTGCAAATTATATTCAAGTTACGAACTTTTTCAGCAAACTTTCGACAGCATCCATTTGTGTTAATAATATCCTATCAGCTGTTTGATTCAGCAAAGCCTGCAATTTTACCTCTGCACTACATTCAGTAACAGGAATATGTGACTTAGGCGGATAACATTTGAGCTTTGCTTGATATGGCAATTTATGTGGTGGAAATAAACCACAGCTGTTCTCTTTGCTTCTATTACGAAGCCCCTGATATTGCGATTTCGATCATTTTAGTTCTACCATGAGCGACAGAACGGCAAAGTCGTTTATCGAATCGTATCTATAGACTCCTTATACTTCTTGGATTTAGATAGGCTCCCCAATCCCACATCACGGACAATTTTTGCAGCATCTTATTTCCCAGATGATCGGAGCCTCATTTGAGTGACATACGTTAATTCTTCCGTGCTATTTCTTGCCCGTAATTCTTCAGTCGTACTTCGTTTCGTTCGGTCACTAGACCCTGAAAATTCTGAAGATGCCCTACGCAAATACTGGGATTTTTCCGAAGGTTGTTTACTTTCTTCGAAAGAAGCAAACACACTCAACCATTCAGAATATTTTTGCTGCAGCAATTTGCCTTCATTTTTCGATACTTGCTACCACTTTTCATGCAAGTCATGCAACAACTTGCGGAGGATAGGTCTCGTAGAGACATGGAATTTTCGATCACTGCCTACGCTTCAGTCACTTTCTCATTCAAATGGCATTTCAATATCATAAAAATTTCCCCTGTTTCAGGCCACACGCTTCTCTTTCATCAGCGACAGATTCTGAAATAGGAAAATATAATATCTATAAAGGTGGATAATTCCACATTTAACGTCGTTACTACTATTCATTCCAAAATATTATTTGGAAAGGAGAAGAGTATATTTATAAAAGTGAATTACGTCTCATAGAACTCGAAATGCAATGCAGAGCACAGATGAATTCAAGAAAAAGAGCAACATTCTGCTTCATTGACGTACGAAATTCAGCACACTATGTTTTACATTGCAAGAATTCGTTCCAATGACTCAGTTGCAGCTAGATGCAGTAAGTTTTAATTTTTTTCATTCAATAATAGTTCCATCTATAACTTGGATCGATCAGGTCGTTGAACTCTGCAGAACTTATAAGCTTCTCTCTTAGTGTTAACAATTTTTCCGTTCATATACGCGTAAATGGTTCATTTATTGTTATCGCATGGACTGTTATCAATTTTATGTCACACAGTGATTTTCTATTTACTTTTGGCTGTTGATTCTATCCTTAAGAATTGAAATCGATTGATTTTTAGAGGTTTGGCGTTATGCAGGGTGTTTATAAATGAATATCGGGGTTTTAACGCTTTATAATATTTATTACATTAAACTTAGTTATAAATGATATGTCAATGAAAGAGCAACTCATACAGATTTACCAAGAACCTTATAGCATAGCGAAGTACACGATTGGTTGAACTTCACTGTACCCAAGCGCTTGATAGGTCGCAAGGGGTCCAAAGACAGGGCTTGCTTTGCATGGCGTCCACGTTCACTCGACCTAACGCCATGCGATTTTTTTTTTTCCTTTGAGGCTTCACCAAGGATCGTGTGTACGTGCCTCCGCTACCAGCAGACCTCCCTGAATTAGGAAACCGGATTGAAGTAGCTGTTGCTACAATCACTGAAGACACACTAATCAACGTTTGGGAGGAACTCGGCTATAGACATGATGTGTGCCATGTGACAAATGGTCCTTGGTAAAACTGTTTGAGTTGCTCTTTCGTTTGACACATCATTTATAACTCTAAGCTTAATGTAATAAATATTATAAAGCGTTAAAACCCCGATATTCATTTATGAACACCCTGTATTGAATGTACCATTGAAATATTTGCTCACTACACAACACGTCTATCTTGCTGAAAGGTTCCCCTTTATATTGTTCTACTGCAGCAGGAATAGAGGCTAGGGGGCTCTGGCGACCGGAATTCGACCTTCGGACCCTTACCCAACCTAATCCACGATTAGAAATTACCGAACTTCAACTTTATCTTTCGACTTTTGGCCAGATTTTTGGGATTTGTCCCCACTGTGCGACGCACCGAATCACAAGGCAACCTCATGAATCCATGGACGCTGCACGTCAGCTGGGGATTATTCTGGTGGAGGCTCTGTAATGTTGTGAGGCATGTGCAGTTGGAGTGATATGGGACCCTGATAAGTCTAGATACGACGTTGAACCAGGTGACATGTACATAAGCATCCTGTATGATCATGCATCCATTCATGTCCATTGTGCATTCCGATGGACTTGGGCAATTCCCGCAGGACAATGCGACACCCCACACATTCAGAATTGCTACAGAGTGGCTTCAGGAACATCCTTCTGAGTTTATTTAATTTCTTTGGCCACAGAACTCTCCAGACATAAACATTATTGAGTATATCTGAGATGCCTTGCAATGTGCTGTTCAGAAGAGACCTCCATCCTTCATACTCTTACAGACTTATGGACAGTCCTGCAGGATTCATGGTGTCAGTTCCCTGCAGCACTATTTCAGACATTAATCGAGTCCATGCCACATCATGTTGCGGAACTTCTGTGTGCTCGCGGGGGCCACACACAGTATTAGACAGGTGTACCAGTTTCTTTGGCTCTTCGACGTAGGTCCTAACCTTACACCTCACTGTTACAAACGGATGTTAAACACGATGCAGACAAAAATTTGAATACTGCAAACAGCGGAAAAAAAGGAAAAGAAAAGAAAAATGGCAACAGGGAGTTTCGAACATGGTTAGTCCGCTTCACAATCTAACACCACAACCATGTGACCACGAAGCAATTTAAATTTCTCGCTGCTCTATATTGTATTTCTTCCTGGAACTGTCACTGTTTCTAATTTGCTTTTGTTCACTGTCCAGTACACCACCTTCCTGTTTTCTTGCTTGATCTGTGTTTTAGTTTTTGACGGGCTCTGCACTGGGTCCTCTTACCACTAAATCTGAGGAGGGTGCAATAGGGAGTTTTAAGGAGGTAAGAACAGAACAGGAATACAGATGCCATTGATATCAGATTACGTTCATGACCTCCGTACAGCACCATAAAGTAACGAAGTTAAACAAATTAACAATACAGCAGTGAGGAAATGTAGAAGGATCTTCCTATTTACATACCAATAATGTTGGCGAAAATACAAACAAGAAATAAAAGAGAGAACAGCTGTAACCATTAGATTGAGTCTTTAACTCTCGAGTGGGCGGGCGCATGTATGAAGTGCATTTACCACAAATAACATTGTTTGTCTCATCCCATTGTAATTTTACGATTGCGAACCCACTTGCATTTCTTCAGCTAACATAGTGATAAGCTGTGTCGTTATACGCCAGGTGAGTGGCAGTAATATAAAATAAACAGCGAGCCAGGTGAGAAAAAATTTACTATCTGTGCAAGAAAATGGCCCAGATTCCAAACTACACTGTGTGATTAAAAGTATCCGCACACCCACAAAAACATATGTTTCTCATATCAGGTGCATTGTGCTGCCACCTACTGCCAGATACTCCATATCAGCGATCCTGGTAGTCCTTAGACATCATGAGAGAGCAGAATGGGGTGCTCCGCGGAACTCATGGCCTTCAAACTTGGTCAGGTGATTGGGTGTCACTTGCGTCATACATCTGTATGTGACATTTCCACACTCCTAAACATCCCTAGGTCCACTGTGTCCAATGTGATAGTGAAATGGAAACGTTAAGTGACATGTACAGCACAAAAGCTTACAGCCCGACCTCATCTGTTGACTGACAGACACCGCCGACAATTGAAGAGGGTTGTAATGTATAATAGGCAGACGTCTATCCAGACAATCACACAGGAATTCCAAACTGCCTCAGAATCCACTGCAAGTACTATGTCAGTTAAGCAGGATATGAGGAAACTTGAATTTCATGGTCGAGTGGCTGCTTATAAGTCACCCATCACGCCGGTAAATGCCAAACAACGCCTTGCTTGGTGTAAGGAGAGTAAACATTGGACAACTGAACAGTGGAAAAACGTTGTGTGGAGCAACACAGTGTGGTGATCCGATGGCAGGATGTGCGTATGGCGAATGCTCGGTGAACGTCATAGGCCAGAGTGTGTAGTGCCAACAGTAAAATTCTGAGGCGGTGGTGTTACAGTGTGGTCGTTTTTATCATGCACCCCTTGTTGTTATGCATGGCACTATCACAGCACAAGCCTACATTGGTGTTGTAAGCAACTTCTTGCTTCCCACTGCTGAAGAGCAATTCAACGATGGCAATTGCATCTTTCGTCACGATCAAGCACCTGTTCATAATGCACGGCCTGTGGCGCAGTGGTTACATGACAATAACATCCCTGTTATAGACTGGCCTGCACAGAGTCCTGGCCTGACTCCTATAGAACACCCTTGGGATGTTTTGGAATGCTGACTTCGTGTCAGGCCTCACTGACCGACATGAAGAATGGGCTGCCATTGTCATTTACAGTCTTCCTTGTGCAGAGTGTGTGTCAGTTAATGTTTGGCTCAGCAGCCACATACTGCAATTATCATACTGCAAGTATCTGTGGACTGATACCAAACGCAGGTAAGCTCTAGTATGCCCACAATTCCTGTCACAGCCAACACAGTAAGCAACAGTATTGATTGAAAACAATATTTAACTGCGTGAGGCAGGCTACTGGAGAATGTTGCCAGATGGGAGGCCCATTAATTAATGAAAATAAAATTTAATCAGCTGTCACCAGAAATAATAATTGCTCAATTGTTGTGTACCTTTTTGGTCATGTATTACATGAGAGTACTGACATAGTGTCAATTTATGGGCTGTACAGATGATTTATGTAAATGGAAAATATAGTAATATGCCTGCTATTCAAGACACAGAAAGTAAATGAGCTGTGTGCATTTACATGAGTTCCAAGTAGACAAAGTTTTATTCTGTTGTCCATATGCATTTTTATAGGAAGTATGAAATGCTTGAACATAAATTACATGCAACTGACTGTGGCACACAAACACTTCAAAATGTTCTTCATAACAGCTGCAGCCTCAGGTATGTGCTTTGATAGCAATATTTCTGTTTACAGTTACATGTAAAGGTGTCACAGACTTCCTGCCTGACAAAATCTGTAATATCTCTTCATAAGCATAGCAAGTGTGGAAGGTGCCACAAGTCAAACAAAGTACTCGTACATATTGTTTGGAATACTCGTATGTTATATATGTGTACAAAGGGTGAACCCCATCTCCACCAACAAAATTTCGAAGGTTGTTCAAGAATATTCTTTGAATATTTTCGTATAAGGAACCTGCGATTTGTGGTAGTTCATTACAGAGTAATAATTTAATTACGATTTATTCAGTTTGTCACCCCAAGTATCTTTGCTTCAGTGAAAATTCCTTCACAACAGGAAAAAGCCTGTAATACGCAATCATCAAAATGTAAAACACAAAACAATGACTAATGAAACAATCCTCAGATAATACACAAGGATTTTCATCACAGTTTGCTCTGTAAGTGCACTGTACAGTATGTAGCTAATGCTCAACTGTTATCATACACAGATTGTACAAAATCTCAACCACAACCATTATGACAGAGAGAGAGAGAGAGACAGAGACAGTGAGAGAGAGAGAGAGAGAGAGAGAGAGAGAGAGAGAGAGAGAGAGAGTGTGCAGCAACACATCATTGACTCTCTTACACACTCAAGAATCCCAGGAATTTGGCATACTACTTCCAAGTCTGCAACAATCCTAGTAACCAGCTCCATGAGAATACCAGTCAGTCTTCTAAACTCGGCTCTTCATATGACCCCAGAAGTAGTAGTTTGTTGGTGCCATGTCTTACAAACCAAGCTGGTCCTGGAACAATACTTCCATGACCAAATCATTGTTTACCAAACCGCAGATCAATTACATTCCTCAACATTGAGTACAAAGTGTGACTGTGCCTCATCATGGTGAAACACATAAGCTAATGAATCTCTGTGACACACCTTCCAGGAATCATAGGCAGTCACGTTGAAGGGACTGTTGTTGTATATTATTCTGTTCAGAGTATCAGAAAATATATAAGGTCTAAGCGCATAACTGTTGACACTACCATCCCATACACTGACAGCAAACTTGTGTGGATAGGAGTGACGCAACATGGCATGTAGGGTTTCTACATCCCATAGCCAACTGTCTCTACTGTTGAATATTCCTTCTCTTGTAAGCATGGACACAACTGTAAACTACATGAAAACAGGAAAATTGTGGTTTTCTGCACACTGCTATCGGAACCAATTTGCAACTTGCTTGACATGGGAGGTCCACTGGCTGCAATGACTGCATCTTCTATGGATGATTTGGGTGCAGTTATTCATGTAAGATTCTCAACACAGTTTACTTGTGCTCAAAGCTCATGCTACGCACAAACTTCTGGTGACACAATCATCACCAATTAAGTGTAACCCTTTCCTTTCCAGATTAAGTGTCCTGGCATCTCTTCACAGCCAATTCCCTCTTTCCGACAAAGTAGGACAACATTTCTCGTAGGCTTTGTTGTGATTTCTTTTAAGAAGATCAAATATAGCTGCTCCTCCTTCATTAAATTTGGTAGGTGAATTTAGATTACTAAATAGAATTATGTCTTGGTCTTCTTTTAGACTTTTGGCTCTAATTTTTTAATCTTTTTTTTTAGAGTTCTCAGCATGAAAATTACTATTCTGGCATTTATACTTGTTCTCTTGGTTATTTTCAGGAATTTCATCTTTTAGTTTTGCATTGATTGCCTTTAAATATTCTTTGTTTAAATTGCTTAAGTATTTTAATTGAAAATATTGTTTGGTGGGATCAATGATATGATGTTTTTCATCTTATTTTCTATTTGTTCTGAGTTTTTTTATTTTTTTATCAAGAACTATAATCTTTATTTTAGGTATCTAGAACTTAATAATTGATTATAGAGTTTTGTTGAACATATGGGCCTTTAATAAGTAAAGGTACTGTGCAATGACTGCCATCACTGTGGGAACAGCTCTAACATATGGTTTCTGTGCCAGTCTTTCATTCCATTCTGTGAACACTTAGACAAGGTGGATATTAGCATACCCTTTATCAGTATACATATCCATACTACTACCTATAACAGTTGGCGTCGTAATGAATGCAAGCTCAAGGCATACAGTAAAGTGGGCATTATTGTTGTTAATAGTGCCCACCATGAGTGAATGTAACGGCTTTGTTTCCATTCAAGACACACAGCACATATTGTTGACAATTGCATAGCTGTGCAAATACTTTCAGTGCAGATGCAAAGATAAATGGTGGTAACAATCAAACAACATATAATTATCTGTAACAACAATTGGAGATCACAGTTTCCCCGACACCAAAATACTCTCTAAATACCCCCAAACAAGCTCTGAAATTTTGGTAGAGGAGTTCATGTTCAGCCTGTAGATCACCAATACAGTTCTGAAGTGTATAATACACCATATAGAAAGGGCAACACATTTTATCACAGAGAGAATAAAGATGTGATTAACTTAAACCCAGCTTAGTAAATAAGTCACTTTTGGTACAGATTTATCCAAATATAATTACAGCGTAGTATAGGAAAATTTAATTAAAAATGTTTGCCTCTATGTTAATTTAAATAGAGTCTCAGAATAGTATGTTGATTTGGTTCACATCAGTGTCTATTTTCTTCTACAGTGTCTGTTACGTCAGATATTTTATTTTCTTCTACAGTGTCTGTTACGTCAGATATCACCCCTTTCTTGACAGCTCGTCGTCCTATCGTATTTGGCGGAGATTGCAACTGTGTGGTAGCCGATGCTGATCAGGTCCCAACACCTATGCGGTGTGAAGCGCTTGCTTCACTCCTTCGGGTGGCTGACCTTAATGATACGTGGCCTCACTGAGAGAACTGACGAATCGACCCCGGGTCTGTCAGGAGAGGTGAAACCGGTACCTACTGCATCTGTTGACAGCCCTATTGAGATTGTCCCGAACAAGACGCCCGTAGTGGCAGTACCGCCGGTGGCGACTAGTGTACCGGCTGTGGCCAGTGACGTTGTCACTGTAGAACAGATGGAGGTAGTTCTTCCTACCCCACCCCCACCGCCAGATGACGCTAAGTCCCCCCGGCATCGTCATAGGCGCAAGAAGGCAAGCCAAGAACAGCAGGCGGAGGAGGAGGGCATCATACGTCCTCCTCCTGAGAGCAGCAGTGAGGCTGAATCTCAGGCCTCATCAGTTACACACTCTGTTTCCGCTGACCGCTCGAACGGTAGGCGGAAAACTGCTCGGCAATTAGATGCACTTATTAGTTCATCACGAGATCGGGGAGCAATCCCCGCAAAACGTAAAAATGAACAGGGTAGCGAACAGCCGCTGCAGCGTACTCGCACCCTCTCACATACCGCTGCGACTGAGCTGTCTGCGCCGCCCGGTTCGGACTATCCCACCGATGGGGGAGGACTGAACTGGGCTGATGACGAAATGCGTGTTTGAGTGGGCTCGTTCCCACATAAGCTGCCTGGTATTTGTCTTTAACATCCGGGGTGATGTAGCGGGGTTACAGTTTCGATATTTACACACCTGCTTACATACGACCATGACCTTATCTGACGTTACTTTCTCTGTGTTGCTTTCTCGTGCCTGCAATTGACCGGCAGCCAGGAGCCCTCTCCCTTTTAACAGTAAATATCAACTCCATCTCCAACCCAGTAAAACTACGCTCTCTGAAGGACTTTCTGCGCCTTAGTGCATTTGATGTGGTTTTTCTCCAGGAGGTTTGTGTCCCCTTTCTCTCTGACCTGGTTGGTTATGAGGCACTATATAACATCGACCCTGACCCCAGGCGGGGCACTGCTTTGCTATACAGATCAGAGTTAACTCCATCCGATGTTACAAAACTACCCAATGGTCGGGTTCTTGCATGTATCATTGGAGATGTACTTTTTATTAATGTCTATGCTCCTTCAGGAGCTAATCACAGGCCTGACAGAACAACACTTTTTACGTCAGATATCACCCCTTTCTTGACAGCTCGTCGTCCTATCGTATTTGGCGGAGATTTCAACTGTGTGGTAGTCGATGCTGATCAGGTCCCAACGCCTATGCGGTGTGAAGCGCTTGCTTCACTCCTTCGGGCGGCTGACCTTAATGATATGTGGCGCCACTTTCATCCCGCCTACACACAATTTACTCACATATATCCCACTGGGGCAAGCCGTATTGACCGTGTTTATGTCTCTGCTGATTTGATTTCTGCCCTCTGTGCCGTCCAAGTCATTCCCGTGGCCTTTAGTGACCACTGTGCATACTCTTGCTCCTTGCATATCACGGGTCCCACCCCGGTTCCTCGGGGCACCTATTGGAAGATGAATATACTTCATCTCCCAACGCCCGAACTTCGCACTCTTGTCACGAAAACATGGTGGGATTGCATCGCTACTGCTTCGAAGCACCCTACCATTGTGGTTTGGTGGCTCCACTGTGCGAAGCCACAGCTGCAACGTGTTGTCCAGCAACATAGTCGCGAAGTCGCACACTGGAAGCGTAGCACATTAGACTTCTATCAACAATGTCTAAATGATGCACTAACCCGGCCTGCTGACAGGTATGATCAGCTACGCATGCGCCTCAACAAAATTAAAGCGACAATCCTTCGCTTCTCTCGGGAGAAGGCCGAGGGGATGGTGGTGAGGTGCAGCTCCGCATTCCTGATTGAGGGCGAGAGGCCATCCATCTATCACCTTGCCTCTGAAAGGAATCATGCAAAGAAGAACACCATTCTACGCCTTAAAATAGACGATGGTATGAACCTCACAGACCATCGTGAAGTCCTCAAACACCTAACAGACCATTATACGCACCTCTTCCAGGATGTTCCGGTAGACGTCGCCGTCCAAAGAGCACTAATCGGTGGGGTCCCAACCTCATTGGATCGTCGAGACCGCGACTGTTTAACCGAGCCACTCATACACGCTGACCTCACATCTGTCCTCCGTGCCTGTCCGGGACAAAAATCACCTGGCCCCGACGGTCTCCCTTATGAATTCTACCAACAATTTTGGGACCTGTTAGGAGACCGCTTCTGCAAAATGTGCGAGGAAATTTTTGCTGGTTGCGAACTACCCGCCGAATTTCTAGCTGGACGTATCGCCCTTATTCCAAAGGTCACAGGTCACTGACGAGCTAAAGACCTGCGTCCTATCACCGTTCTTAACACTGATTATAAGTTGGTGGCATGAAGCGTGGCTTCTCGTCTTAAACAGGTAATGAATAAGGTACTTTGTCCCACTCAATCATGTGGCGTTTCGAATCGAACCATCTTCACCACCGCTTCTATATACCGTGATACTGTCTTACTCACCGCCGACACTCAAACCCCGGCTGCAATTCTTTCCCTAGATTTCGCCGGTGCCTTTGTCAGGGTCTCCCACCCTTACCTACTGGCAGATATGTCGCGGATGGGTTTCGGGGAGCACTTCATAAGAATCATCCGGCACTTCTTGGATGGAGCAAATTCCACAATCGTTGTGAATGGCTGCCAATCATGACCAATTCCCATAAGACGATCAGTTCGACAAGGGTGTCCCTTGTCAATGTATTTGTTCGCTTTAGCGCTGGACCCCATGCTGCGTGACATCAGACGGATGGTCAATGGTGTCGCTCTCCCAGGCGTCACCTTCCGCAGTGCGGCATACGCGGATGATGTCGGTGTGTTCGTCGCAAACGCTAGGGACATCGATTCAGTTCGCCGACTTCTCAACGTTTATGAACGAGCATCTGGTGCCATGTTAAATTCCAACAAAACGGTGCTGATCCCGCTAGGACCACGATCATTGACCATCGAACGCCCATGGTACCGTGTTGTGGGGGAACAACGTATCTTGGGCCTTGGGGTGACTGCCTGTCCGCAGCGCATGTTAACACTCACGTGAAGGCGGCTTCTCACGCGCATCAGAGGACTTTGCGTGCGTCATGCTGATCGATGACTCGGCCTCCATCAACGAATCCAACTGATTAATACTTACATCCTATCACGGGCATGGTATGTAGCACAACTCCTTACGCTACCGAAACAAACCGGCAGAGCCATCTCACAAAAAGTATATTGGCTTTTGTGGCGGCATGCACTGTTCAAAGTTGATGCGCAGACTTGTACACTGCCAAAGGTCGATGGTGGCCTTGGACTCATTGACTTTCCCCGCAAATGTGCGGCCCTCCTGATTCACTGTATCGCCAATTTGCGTGAAACTGACCCAGGTGGGACAACAGTGGTTCTTTTCAACTGTTATCGCCCACAATCGGTGCGTGCACCAGTATGTTTGAGACATATTCCGTTCCGGATGACGACAGTCAAGGAGTATTACCTCAATCAAAGTTACGTCCTAACAGTGGCCACTGACAAGGCACGCACGTCGAAGTGCCTTTACCAGGCACTTTGACGCCAGCCCACACCACATAAATTAGAGGACAGACGGCCGTCGGTCATCTGGCACCAAGCTTGGGCTAATATCAACAACCCAGCCATTCCC
Organism: Schistocerca americana; assembly: GCF_021461395.2. Lineage (NCBI taxonomy): Eukaryota > Metazoa > Arthropoda > Insecta > Orthoptera > Acrididae > Schistocerca > Schistocerca americana. The sequence continues at coordinate 652,506,043 of NC_060120.1, read as the reverse complement.
ACGGAAGTTTCAGCGCTATGGTATCGTGTCGTAAACAATTTAATACCCACTAATCATCGCCTGGCGGCCATCCGCCTACGCCCCTTGGCTGCTTGCGGCCGATGTGGTGACGTAGACACCAGAGAGCATCGTCTCTTATGCCCTCACGTCACAGAAGTGTGGGACCTTGTACGTGTGCTATTAGCGCTGATCGGTGGGACGACACCCGACAATGTGTCAATCGACTGGTTCCTTACCCCTGATATTCAGACCAACCCCCAAACACGACGTAACACAATGGTGTGGCTCTTGGGCCACACAATTTTCACGATCTATGACCTTTCCCTCACCGATGATGTCTCTTTCATGGACTACCTGTGGAGCCAGCATCGCCTGGCGGAATCTGACCGGAAATATACCATTACTTTTGCAAGATTTCTGAAAGTTGCAATGGTTCATGGTTATCAAAAGGTGTTCCGGGTTGACTAAGGCACTTCACCCAGGAATTGCCTGAGTTTACCCCTGGATCTTTGTCACTCGGACTTTCAAACTACCCTTGACTTGCCTATACCCAAGATTTGACATTGGCCTTCTGGGCATCACTAGAGTAGACTGTTCTATGATACTGATATTATGGCAATTGGTAACATGGGAATTGTGTGAACCTTGTATGAAAAATTATTGGAAAATTAGAAAATACGTAATCTATCTTAGAGGATAATTATTTCGTTAATTCTATGGGCGATGGGATTATCTCGCCAGTTTCGTTTTCATTTGTGTGTGCTGCCGTCCCTGTTTTTAATTTGCCTTCATTTCTGTCTTTATTTATTTCTTCCTTTTTAGTTTCTAAACTCATCACTTGCTTCACACCTGCAGAGAGAGGTGTATTTCTGAGTAGTGTGTCGTCGCCCCCTGAGGCATAGCAGAGTATGCCTCCGCTTTTATTTTCGGTTTATGGCAATGAGGCTTGCTACTAACATCACCCTGCTTTACGTGCTGTGTCAACACTAAAGGATGGTGGCATTTTTGGAGAGGAAAAGGTAGGGCTATAGGGGAGGGGAAAAAAAAAGGGCTGCGTAAATGCAGTAGGCTCCACATTTTCTATTAGAGTACATGCTTGCTCAGAATTCTCTCTGTTAGGGGGTTTCATATTACGCTTAAATTGTAGGTTTCAGTAAAGGCACATTAGCAGAATATACAAATATGGTAGCTCATTATAAATTAGGATGTTACTCATAGGAAATGTCCTGCATTAGGAATATACTGGGGTGAAGTAAGCATGTGGATGCATAGTTCCAATATTTCCAAGGTGGTAAATTTTCTTGCTTCTTCTTGCGATGTGTAAGATCTGTAAATTATCATAAATGCTAGAAGTACAATGACTATGGTAACTCATACGACTGGCCGAAAGGATATGCTTAACTTTTTCGAATTTAAAGCCATCCAGGTGTTCTCTGTATCTTATGTTAAAATTACTGCCAGATTAAGATAACCTGAGGCAACTGTCACAAACCATTATAATGTCTAGATTTTTTGATCTTGACCGTTTGGTTTGGCATTGTATATTGTATTATGTTGCACAGTGGTATTGGTGCAGAAACACAGTTTTGTTATTAGATAAATTTTGTGTAAAACACATTCATTCCACATGCAATGTTATTGTCGAATGTGGCAGTCCAATCACTTTTGTTGCCAGACTGTTGCCTCTGATCAGACAATTTAATAGAAATTAATTTAGATAATTTTATGGATTACATGATCCGTCAACTTTCTGAGAAGAACCAAAATGTCCACATTGTGGTAGTAAGAGGTCCATTACTGGTACATTGAGCACACAAGCATAATCAAAAACATGTCTTTACAATCTGTAGAGGTGATGCAAACAGGAGAGTTGTAAGAAGTGGTAAAAGATTACAGCACTGCTAAGGGTACACGAGTTGTTATACATAAATCTTTACACGGTACACAGTACAATGAATAATTATGCCCAATACTATTTTTCAACATATATTAATTATTATACACCGAGGTGACATAAGTCATAGGATACCTCCTAGTATCGTGTCAGATCTCCTTTTTCCCAGCATAGTGCAGCAACTCAACGTGGCATGGACTCAATAAGTCGTCATATGTCCCCTGCAGAAATATAGAGACATGCTGCCTCTACAGCTGTCCGTAACTGCAAAAGTGCAGCCTCTGGAATTTTGTGCACAAAATGATCGATCCTTTATGTCCCATAAAGCATCGATAGGATTCATGTCTGGTGACATGGTTGGCCAAATCGTTCGAACTGTCCATAATGGTCTTCAAAGTGTGGCAAAACAAGTGCTGTATCATTTGAGAGGTACAGAGGCGAGCGAGTGTGCTGGGACTTACCCCAGTTCACTGCTACTAGCGCCACGTCGTCATAACACACCTGTGTGTACCATAAAGGTACTGCATCATAATTTAAGAATGAAATTAAAAATTAAAGTAGCATCTCCAAACTTTGTCAACATATGCTTCAGTATATTAATGTTTAAATTGTTAAATCTCAGAATGATCAGATGAATATGTTTTCCTAAATACACTGTTCTAAATAAGAAACAAGTGGTGCTAAGTATTAAAGCTAGAAAGCAAAAAATTGTACAGGATGTGCAAATGTATGTCACAATCAACTTTTACAAATTTCAACTTCATCAGAACAATGTTTTGGTCAAAATCGGCATTTTTACGAAAATTGAAGGCCTAAATATTAGACTCAGGAAGATAAAAATCCGTAAGATGCTTCAGTTTGTTATAAACACATTAACTGTGTGATCCCATTAGGCTACCTCTTAATAGTTTTTGAGTAGTTTACTGAAAACTAAATTTGGAACAAAAACATCCTTATTAGTAATAGATTAATTACCATTTATATTAATGACAAAAAGTTCTGATTACAATTCTTGATGAAACCCATTAAATAATAAAGCTATAACAAGTTTCAAGACTTTAATGTAAATAACAATCAATACAAGGTCTCGTAAAGTTGTAGTTCAGAGATCATGTTCTACTGTTAGTTCCATTCTAAAACTTCTAACCAGCAAAGTTTAAATGCAGTCGAACTGAAACTTGTTCTGTAATTAAAGCAAACATTACTCCACTCATGTAAAAATTACAATGATTTTAAATTGATGCACAACAGTGTTATAAAATAATGTGTCTCCGAGAAAGTGGCTGTTTAGATGCTGCTACTTGGGGATAGAGCAAATGATGGCAGGTGCTTCCTTCGGCCATCTGCTGTGCCCCTATATAAATACAGCCTAAGAGGCAGTGAGAATTTCACTTCACACCCAGCTACAATACGGTCCATGTCAGTCAAATGCCGGCTTACGTGCTTGCCTTGGGTGATGTCACAGCCAGGCTGCAACTAAATGCATGTTTTCGGTACAAATACGAAGTGAACTTGCGAGGACTGTACACTGTCCTGGATCACTTGAATTTCGTGAGAGTAACTGTTTGCCTGCCACCCGCAATGTTAACAAAATCATGTGGCAAATAGTGATATTTCCACTTTTGTGGCAAGTAATTAACTTTGATTATTAAAAGTTAGGGCGAAAGACCATTTAATAAGTACTTACCTTGGAGGACGCCTCTGAACTGCTCATAGTGCTGTTTCTGATAGACACACCATTATTATAATAATAGTAATAATAATAATAATAATAACAATAAACACCAGATATTACAGCAAGCACATTATTAAAGATCCCAATACCACAACAGATAAATGCAGACTTTGCAAACAACAAATAGAAACAGTAGATCACATCACAAGCGGATGTACAATACTAGCAAATACAGAATACCCCAGAAGACATGACAATGTAGCAAAAATAATACATCAACAACTTGCCATAAAACATAAACTAATAAAACAACATGTACCCACATACAAGTATGCACCACACAGTGTACTGGAGAATGATGAATACAAATTATACTGGAACAGAACCATTATAACAGATAAAACAACACCACATAACAAACCTGACATCATACTCACCAGTAAAAAGAAGAAATTAACACAACTAATCGAAATATCCATACCCAATACAACAAATATACACAAGAAAAAATTGAAAAATACATCCAACTGGCTGAGGAAGTCAAGGGCATGTGGCATCAGGATAAAGTCGACATTATACCAATTATACTATCAACTACAGGAGTCATACCACAGAATATCCACCAGTACATCAACGCAATACAGCTACATCCAAACGTATATATACAACTACAGAAATCTGTAATTATTGATACATGTTAAATTACCCGAAAGTTCCTAAATGCAATGTAACATATACCGTACAGTTAAAAGGAAGTCACGCTTGATCAAGGTCCGCGTCAGTTTCCATTTTTAACCAGACGTAATGTCTGAGAAAGGAAAGAAATAATAATAATAATAATTGTTGTTATTATTATTATTATTATTATTATTATTATCATCAGGAATATTACTATGTTGTGAGTGTGAAATTTTCTTAAATATAATTGAATCAAATAGAAGTCAAAACTTTTATTTACAATTATAATCATTATCCCACTGAGTAAATGGAGAGTAGAAACATTTATTTCAGTGAACAAAGGAAGAATGTGGACTTGCAGACTGGAAACTATAGTCAGTATGTTCTCCAGCACTCATGAAGTTCATGAATGGCTGCAAATGGTCTCCAGGTAGTCAAACGTAACTATTTCCAGTCAGTGATCAGTTCAGGTGGAGCAGAGGAGCCAGTCCATTCATGTAAAAACTGCCCACACCATTATGGAGCCACCACCAGCTGGCATAGTGCCTTGTTGACAGCTTGGGATCATTGCTTTGTGGATTCTGCACCACACTCAAACCATACCATCAGCTGTTAGCAACTGAAATCGGGATTCATCTGACCAGGCCACAGCTTTCCAGTTGTGTACGGTCCAACCTATATGGCCACAAGCCCAGGAGAAGCACTGTAGGATATGTCATGCTGTGAACAAGGGCATCGCGTCGGTCGTCTGCTGCCATAGTCCATTAATGCCAAACTTTGCAGCACTGTCTAACAGGTAAGTTCATCGTACATCCCACATTCATTTCTGTGCTTATTTCCACAGTGTTTCTTGTTTGTTAGCACTGACAACTATATGCAAACACCATTACTCTTGGTCGTTCAGTGAAGGCCGTCGGCCACTTTTTTGTCTGTGGTGAGAGGTAATGCTTGAAAGTTGGTATTCTCTGCATACTCTTGACACGGTGGATCTCATAATATTGAATTCTCTAATGATTTCTGAAATGGAATGTCTATGCATCTAGCTCCAACAATCAGTCAGCATTTAAAGTCCGTTAATTCCCATCATATGGCAATAATCATGTCGAACACCTTTGCACAGGAATCATTGGAGTATAAATGACAGCTCTGTTAATGCACTGCCCTTTTACACTGAAGGGCCAAAGAAACTGCTACACCTGCCTAATATAAAGCACACAGAAATGCTGCAACACAACATGGCATGGACTTGACTAATGTCTGAAGGAGTGCTGGGGGAAATGGACACCACGAATCCTGTAGTGTTGTCCATAAATCCATAAGAGTACGATGGGGTGGAGATCTCTTCTGAACAGCAAGTTGCAAAGCATCCCAGACTGTATGCTCAATAATGTTCATGTCCCGGGAGTTCGGTGACCAGCGGAAGTGTTTAAACTCAGAAGAGTGTTTCTGCAGCCAGTCTGTAGCAATTGGATGTGTGGTGTGTTGCATTATCCTGCTGGAATTGCTGTAGTTCATCAGAACACACAATGGACATGAATGGATGCAGGTGATAAGACAGGATGCTTACATATGAGCCACCAGTCAGAGTCGTATCTAGACGTATCAGGGGTCCCATATCACTCTAACTGCACGTCGCACACCATTTCCATGGATTCATGAGGTTGTTTCCATACCCATACATGTTGATACACGCTATACAATTTGAAACAACACTTGTCCGACCAGGCAACATGTTTCCAGTGATCAACAGTTCAGTGTCTGTGTCGACGGGCCCAGTTGAGACATAAAGCTTTGTGTCGTGCAGTCGTCAAGGGTACACGATCGAGCCTTCAGCTCCGAAGGTCCATAACGATGATGTTTCATCGAATGGCACACTCTCTGACAATTGTTGATGGTCCATCATTGAAATCTCCAGCAATTTGTGGAAGGGTTTCACTTCTGTCACATTGAACGATTCTCTTCAGTCGTCGGGTGGTCCCATTCTTGCAGGATCTCTTTCCGACGGCAGCAATGTCTGATATTTGACATTTTACTTGATTCTTGATATTCACGGTACACTCGTGAAATGGTCATATGGAGAAATCGCCACTTCAGTGTTACCTCAGAGATGCTGTGTCCCATCGCTCATGCGCTGACTGTAACACCATATTCAGACTCACTTAAATCTTGATAACCTGCCATTGAAGCAGCAGTAACCAATCTAACAACTGCACCAGACACTTGTTGTCTTATATAGGTGTTGCCGACTGTAGTGTCGTATTCTGGCTGTTTACATATCTCTGTATTTGAATACACAGGCCTGTACCAGTTTCTTTGGCATTTCAGTGTATTTAGTTGAGTTTACACATAAAACAAATAGGAAAAGCGACTGAAATAGTGTGGTGTGGAATTTTTTAAAAATATACATTAATCTCCAACATTTCCATTGCAATAGGGATAACTTTAAGTACAACATGAGTATCAAATAAGCTACAGTATAAGGAATTTAGCCCTAAAAGTGTCACAAAAAGAAAAAAGCTTTAACTGATTCACAAGAAAGCCCTTTATTCCTCCATATCAGAAAGGCACTGGTTGTAATTAATTTAGAACTGAATTCTTTTGCTCTTCTGCAGGAACAAGAGTCGGTGATGTATTTTCCATTGTATTGTTGACTGTCTGCTGTATCAGCTGATGACATTCTTGCATACTGTCCAGAATGTGTTTTAGGTGCCAGTGTTTTGGCAGGAGGGCGTGTTCCAGTGTGAAGAGCCCATGCCGAATACAGTGAATGCCAGTGCATGTAGCACATGTGTGAAGTTGGATACCAATGTCATGGATGAGAGTCTTCAAGTATGATTCATACTCGTTAATACACGTAACCTCTGCAAAAATTAAAAACAACAAAAAGAATGACAGTTTCGGCAAATAAAAACCACCTTCATTTAAAACATTTTACACAAGTAGATACATCAGGTTAAAAAAAAAAAAAAGAATGACTGAAAATATACAGCATTATCCTTCACAACATAATACGAGTCAAGTAGAAAAAAACACAAAATAAAAAAGAAATGTACTTCATATGCTAATATAATAAGTACTACTGCTACCTGAAGAAAGGAGATCTTAAATGGGAATCTTTAGAAGAATATCCTTACAAAATTACACTAAGTAAGCTGACAACTGATATTTGAGGAAGACTACAAGACAATGGCAAGGAGAGATTAGAGTAGCTGGGACAGTTAGTATTATTTATTTACAACCTTTACACTATTTACTGCAACTGATTTCATACAAAGGGTGAAGATGCGCAATTCATAGAAATCACTGGAGATATAATGACATGGCATCTATTGGATATACAGTAGAAAATAAATTGTGATGGAATTCCCCTGAAAGCGCTGTCATCAAACTGACAGCAAAATCATTTACTGTGTGTTAAAACACTATATACTGCACTTAGAGCAAAAAATAATGTGTGGTGAGAACCCAGCAGTAGTGATGCAATAAAATTTACTTTGTATTTCATCACATCTGAAATAAAATACAATTGCATATCTTAACACTTCTGCAGCTGTTGACTGCACCATGGGTGTTTTGGTGTACAGCTGCTGAACAGTCAGCCACACAAAGGGGACAACATGCTTCAACTGCTGTGGCAGTGAAGGATTAAGGAGGGACTTAATCAGACAATGTTTATTGATGTGGCTTTCTTGAAGGAAACACCTACTGGAGAGATTTATTGAACACGCAGGCTACCTAAATGAGATTGGTTACGTGGGGCTTGAAATCCACATCTCTCAACTGCATCTCAAAGAAGAAGAAAGCAGGTGGAGAGAACGCAAAGGATCAGCTAGAGTTAACCTCTGCTTTGCTGGGTGTGATGGGCTTCAGTAAATACAATAAATCAATAAGATATTTTTGCACAGAGCCTGCAGAACAATCATGTACTAAGAGAGGAAGCCCCGAGTTACTGCAATGAGACGCAGATAATCTCAACTATCATACATAATTTTTTGCAGAGGTGAATGTCAGGTGGAATGGCACCACTTTCAGGTGGAAATGCACCACTTTATCTTGCAGAAGAAACAGCTACATACAATGATCTCATTCTATAGATCCTGTTATTAAATGTTTATTTATTTAGTTACTAACAAAGAGATAGAGGGGCTGGCCAGTACTTACCTCAGCTCAGTACAGCCGATATATACACAAAAAACAGAACCGAAAATTTACGTTCCTAGCTTTCGGAACAAATGTTCCTTCATCAGGGAGGAGAGAGGGGAACGAAAGGGAAGAAGGGAAAGTAGATTCAGTTACTCACAACCCAGGTTATGAAGCAACAGGGAAAGGAAAACAGGGAGGGTAGCAAGGATGGAGGCATGGTTGTCAGAGGGAAGCCAAAGATATTCTACTGTAAGTAATGTGCCAGCTTCAAACCAAAAAGGATGCATACAGAAGTAAAGAGGTATATAGTATAAAGATAAACACAACTATGTAGGATCAAAAGATGCATGAATGGCTAAAGAGGAAAGGGAAAGAGGAGAAGACTGAAGAGTAAATGGGAGTGAGGTTGTTTAACGTAGGTTCAGTCCAGGGGGATTGGTGTTGGGTGGGAGAAGCCAAATGGCACATACGGTGTAGCAGGTTCCTAGGTCCCCAGAATTATGCTGGAGGGCATGCTCCGCTACTGGGTATTGGACATCTCCTAGGCGGACAGTTCATCTGTGTCCGTTCATGCGCTCAGCCAGTTTAGTTGTTGTCATACCGATGTAAAAGGCTGTGCAGTGCAGGCATGTCAGTTGATAAATGACATGTGTAGTTTCACACGTGGCCCTGCCTTGAATTATGTATGTTTTACCAGTAGCGGGGATGAAGTAGGTGGTTGTGGGGGGATGCATGGGGCAGGTTTTGCAGTGGGGTCGGTTACAGGGGTAGGAACCGCTGGGTAGAGAAGGTAGTCTGGGAATATTGTAGGGTTTAACAAGGATGTTACGGAGGTTAGGGGGGCGACGAAAGGCAACTCTGGGTGGTGTGGGGAGAATTTTGTCAAGGGATGATCTCATTTCAGGGGTTGACTTGAGAAAGTCATATCCCTGGCAGAGTAATTTGTTGATGTTTTCGAGGCCAGGATAATATTGGGTGACAAGGGGGATGCTTCTGTGTGGTCTGGGGGTAGGAACATTGTTGTTGGACGGGGAGGAATGTATTGCTCGGGAGATCTGTTTGTGGACAAGGTCTGCAGGATAGTTGCGGGAGTGGAAAGCACTGGTCAGGTTATTGGTGTAATTGTTGAGGGATTCGTCACTGGAGCAGATACGTTTGCCGTGAATACCTAGGCTGTAGGGAAGGGAGCGTTTGATGTGGAATGGATGGCAGCTATCAAAGTGAAGGTACTGTTGTTTGTTAATAGAACAGGCTCTGCTATCGGTATACTACGCCTTCCACATCGCTGGCAATGGGTTCTACACAATGCTGATGACTACTTTGAAGGACAGTAACAGGTGCAAACATGTAACTCTTTTGTATCAGTTGTGAATAAATAGTTGCCAATATTTAAGTTCCAACCCTCGTATAAAGAGATGCAGATTTAAAGGTGTGTTTAATACAAATCGTCGGCTTTACGTAGTGACATAGGAAACATGCGACAAATGTCGTCAAAAATATTGTGACTATAATGTAATTCTGTCAGAATTTTTTTCATATGGGCTAAGGACAGATCATTCTGTCACCCTACCCACATTTTTTTTCCCACTATACCACATTCATTGGCTTCTCCAACTCACAACCAAACTGTTACCTTCCAACCTGGGCAGGAATCACTAAACGGAGTAGAATGCTCCAAATTTTTGGGAGTAAATATTGATGAAAGCTTCAACTGAAAGAAGCACATTACTGAGCTTCTCAAAAAATTAGGGTCAGCTACTTGTTTTCTTTGTATAATTGCAAATCTTGTAAATGAATGAATCAACTTTCTGACATATTCCACATATTTCCACCAACAATGTCTTATGGAATAATTTTCTTACACAGAAAGTATTGATTGCACACAAGTGAGCAGTAAGAATAAAATGTGGTGTTCACACATGGACAATATGTAAGGTACCTATTCATGGAACTGGGTATTTTAACTCCACTGTCACAATACACACAGTGTAGCATACAGAAGTCATACTGAGACTGTCTAATTAACATTTTATTTGCAGTTTGCCAACTTTGGATTATCGTGACGAGCAACCGTGGTTTGTGCAAGGTTCACTACAAGACAGAACTTGTCAATATCATGCATGCGTGTCACCCTCGCTTCAGTTTAATAAAATGGTGGGCAAGGGCTAGTTGACACCAGAACAAAAAGTGAAGACAGTGTCGTTTTCAATGGAAATGAAGAGAGTAGCAGAAGCAACATTTTATTGTTTATTTTCACACATGTGGGCATAGACAATACAGTGTATGGATTACCAAAAAAATTTAAAACTGACAGCAGTATTATAGAGTAAAAGTTACCTTGTGCCAATGCAGTCCATACTCCAGAGAATATCAAGGCTGTGACAGTGGCTTTGACGCAAAGTCTTTAGAAACCCATGATGCAAGCTACAGCTGAATTGGGCATCTCACATCATTCTCTTCACAGACTACGTCATGCTAGAGTGAAACTATTCCCATACGAAATTACAGTGTTGCACAAACTAATGGAGAATTACAGTCTGGAACTTCAGCTGTTGCGAATGACGGTGCTATGATTCATGACACATGGTTCTCTGATGAACTGTATGTTCATCTGAATGGTAACGTTAATAGGCAGAACGTCATATTTTGGGCACAAGAAGCTCCTGATGTTGTAGACAAGATTGAAAATTAAGGAGAAAAAGTGAGTGTATGGGGTGCCATTTCCAGCCATGGAATCACTGGGCCAATGTTTTTCATAGGTGCAGTTAACAGTGCATGGTACATGAACAGGTTGCTGAGCAATTTTCTTCCACAACTTTATACACACAGTGGTTCCGGCATAACGGAGCTCATCCTCATACAGCAAATGTTACTCTGGATTTCTGCATGAAAATTTCAGGCACCATGTGATATTCCATTGGTATCCAGAACATTTTTGGGGTGGTTTAATATGGCCACCACACAGCCTGGATTTTAATCTCTGTGATTATTTCTTACGGGGAACATTTGAAGGAGACAGTCTACCACAACAAATCACATAATCCAATGCAACTGGCAGTGGCTATCACAACAGTTCTCCAGGGAATCACAGGAGACTCGTCTCAGATGGTTGGAAACATCACAGTTGACCTCAAAGAGGTGGTACGTCAATAAGGCGTACATACTGAACATTTACTGCACACTTGCTGAACACACATTCTGATGATTACAGTATAAAGGAAAGAAATTAATATTTTTGTTTATTAAAAGTTATATAAAAAAATTTCAATGTATGACATTTCGCACACCACCCTATATAATCACTAATAAAATCTGCCATAAATAATCCATCACAAATTGAGAAGAACAGCAATCTCCATACCTACAACACTAGAGGGGAATAAAAATATTTGATTATTCATCCAATAACATAAAATGTCTGACCGGTAGCAAAGCAAGTTTTAAATCTTATTTAAAAATCATTTCTCTTGGATAGTTCCTTCTATATCATTGACCAATTTCTACTTAAAAACTGGGAGCCATTAAAAAAATTGCTGTTTAATGTAGTTACACGAGTAGGACTAAAATAATAAAGTGGTCATTAATGTTAACATTACTCATGTATACACATCCTGTAAACTCATTTCGTTATAAGAAATGTTCAAATGATCTACGGAATATGTCATTAGCCACCTATTTAAACACCATGATAAGCTTAGAAGCATTACAACAGTTGTTCTCCATTTTTCTTTCTCCATTTAAGCTATAAGTTTTTCATCCATGCGCTGTGTCTATCACAGTGTTCATCTGACCATTTGGCACAGCTGTTTGTTTTCCATCTTGGAAAGTCACAAAGACATCTCAGTTTTGTGTGTCTTCTGCTTGTATACCAACTTCCTCTAAGATTGTTTTAGATATTGTGCATCAGCATTCTCATTTTCAGATATTTGTGTAAGGTACTGAAGATACATTTTGTCCATTTGAAATCATTCACTCTTATAACAAGGCCATAAAACAAAATTGTGTGTTTGTGCATTGTGTCCCTATTTTTTTCTATTTTAATGTATTCTTGTGGTACAAATTTTTTATGTAGATCCTGCTTTTTATATTTCTCACTTTCTAATTTCATTAGCAAACATCTTTAAAGTGCATGTAAACACACTAGTTTTGGACAGAGTTGCAATGACAAGTTTTGATATTTATCAAAAAGCACTTTTTGTTGTAAATGTTCCACGTGGTTTACAATGCTATTTTCATTTTACTAATAGCTGTTGTTTCAATGCTTTTTTTATGCAGCCCTTTGGCTGTAATCCATTAACCCTGATATTTATAGCTATACACATATTTTATTGTTTCAAATATGGTGTTGAACTGGTTTATAATGTTGATATTGCTTTTAGATCTGTTAATTCTTTCAGTACATTAATCTGTTCTGTAGCTATTTCAAATTCTTCTGTCATTAAGCCTATATCACAGCAGAAGCTTAACAGCCAATATCCACGCCATTCTTCTTAGTGTCAATCCTTAAAAGTTTAAACAACTTGCAAAGTTTCAATTCCTTGTGTCATCAATGTATTACTGAACTCCTGTATTATAATCCCTAGCAGTGTTTCATGAACTTCCTTTTGGATAAGTATGTTAAGTAGAACATCACAGCCAAAGGACTCCCATGCCTCCTCACAATCTGCACTGCTAGATACATATTTTACGTATTTTTTAACGTTATTTTTACTGGGCAGATTTGTTAATTCCTTGACAAGGAGACATTGTCTCCATAACAAAGCATATCCAAATTATAATGTATTTAGCATAATATAACAACACATTTTTCAGAAAGTTAGTTTTCGTGTGTCAAAATTCAGGAGTTCTAGTACTGGAAAGAATGTATTGACAGATTTCAGGAAAATAAGCCTAGGTGTGGAATTCAGCAACTTACTGCACCAAACACTGAAATTACAGAAGTTTGTTGGTAATGTTGACTTTTCACAGGATGAAATATCACTTTTAATTATTTTTTTACAAGATATGTTTTCATGTTACTATTAAAAACATTAACACACTGACCTTTTTTTGCCTGTGACAGCATTCACTTCAAATTTTTAAAAGTTCTCCAGAAATAATTCAAACTGTTTAACAAACTAACAGATTCATTACTACAATGTAATATTATTTTATTCTATGCCAAAACAAAACACTAACCGAGAGTAAAATCTGGTGGACTGAAGTAGGTGCACCTCACATTGTACAAAAGAGGAACTGTATTTGCTGGCGGTCTGATCATGCCTCGTGATGCCAGTTCATACGCAGTCTGACTCTGAATGTCAACTCCAGCCTGTCTGTAAACAAATAACATATAATTTTACAATATGCTAATATTTTTTAATAGTGCTCAATAGTAATAACTGTTAAAATGAGAGTGTTGATTCATATTGAAGCCGATGGTGTACCATGTGATGGCACTAGTTGTCTCTGTAACTTCCTTTTCTGTAAAGCAGGAAGACTTATCATCAGCTAAAGGACACTGTGTTGCAAGGTACAAAGGACATTACGCCTGAAACTGTACATTCAAAATATGTCCAATCAACTGCAATCTGTATTATGAAGATAAATATCAATGATCAAACTCAGACCATCAATTTTCTTTTGCTCTTCCTGATTGTTGTCCTTAGATGAAACCTTCTGCAGAAGTCACAAGTCAACAAATATAAAAGGTCAAAGATTCAAATAAAAAATTTATTCTGACAAGGATTCATGCAACATAAATTGCTCTGCATCGCCATTTTCCATTGATCCTACTATGAATCTGCTGTCATCAGTGAGAAAAGTTCCAGATAATAATTTGTTTGGTTTCTGAAACTCTTGTCAGTTACAAAAGGGTTCTTTACTCATAAAAGAAATTTACTGGCCAACAACAACCGTAACAATTATGAATGGTCTTGGGAACACTGGATTTTCCACTGCTGTGTACAGCCACAGTTACTCCCCCATTTTAGTGACACGTAATTTGAAGAAAAAAAAGAAGAAGAAGAAAAACGCAGTAAGATAAAACATTTCAACTATTAAAACAGACCTCCATCTCTTATACGGTTTTTGTAAAGAAGAAAGACAACACATGGCATTTCTGTGACAATCATAAGCAAATGAAGAAAATTATCACAAAGAATAGCTATCCATTGCCTTTAAATACAACATTTTGAGTTGCCTGAAAGTAGTAAATTATTTCTTCATTGTAAATATGTAGACTGGATACTGATAGGACAAGGCTAGTGAGCCTGCCCAAGAAAAAAAATGGCTTTCACAGATCCAGTCATAACAACTGGTCTGGACAATGTATCTACAGTAGACAATGCTACCCAAATGACATCACTGCCTTTGAAAAGACATTTGAAAAGAAATTAAGAAAATGTGTGTGTGATTTCTTAAGGGACCAAACTGCTGAGGTCATTGGTCCCCAGAAATTAAGCTGGAACTGCTATAATGATGCGTGCTCTACCTGGATCCATGAGAGAGCATCGTCTTTGTTGCTGAAGAAATAAAATTATTGGGGCGCTCAGTTAATATAGATGTAGTTTGAACTGAATCAGAAAGAGGCAACACATTTTCCAGTGTCCCAATAAACATTTGACATGAGCAGTTTTCTTGTAACAATCTCGTATTGTAGGTACTTTGAAATAATTTTATTATACTAAGGTACAACCATTGCAAGAACTGATGCAGGTAAACACCAAAATTTTTTTGGAATAAAGAGCAAGAAATATCTTCCTCTGTTTATTAGCAGGCAGCAATATCATCATCTCCAGGAGCGGCCCTGTATGATAAGAAGGTGGAACTGCACACTAACTAAATGTTGTAGGATAGGTGCAGTTCTAGTGCAAACCTATGACAATTTGGAAACAGTGATCAAGTCTCTCCCTAGTCTGAGAAGAATTATTCTGTGAGTGAGAAACTGTGGATAATGAATAAATTTCTACCACATTTATTTATCTGAAATTCGATATTGTAGCAACTTGTCGTTTTTCACACTAGATAACAAGTCTGACAGATCTACTAGGATAGTTTGCAGGATTGACAGAGAGGCTGGAGAAGTAAAATTTTACAGAGAAAAACAAAAGCAGATGTAATGGCATACCATCAACTGTCTTTTGAGGGGTTGTTTAGAGAAAAACTCCTACAAGGATGACTATTCTCTCGCTGTTATCTTGACAGATACCCCTACTGAACAAAGAGAGGACCTGATGTCAAAGAAGACTGTAAAAGCTGCGGACAGAGAAGCAGGCTCCAAAGAAAATTGCTGATTAATATACAGTGAACTGTATAAAAGAAATTACAGTCCAATGAGACAGAAACGGTCACTGATCACGCCAACCCATTTACGGAAAAGCATCTCAAAATATTTTAACAATTCTCAAACATTTTCCCCTCTGGTATTTGTGAAGATCCAAGAGGATAAAATTCAAGTGTCCTTGGCCAGGTCCCCACAATCGTTCAAAACTTGTAGAGAGTCCCTGTGACAGAATGATAGCCTTCAAAGAGACTCTTAATAATGGAAATCCACGATAGAATAAAGGCAATATCATGAAAAGGATAGAATACTACTCACCATGTAGTGGAGATGCTGAGTCACAGACAGGCACAAAAAAAGACTGATAATCAAGCAAGCTTCAGCTAAAAGGCCTGCTTCCGAAGTACACACACACACACACACACACACACACACACACTCTCTCTCTCTCTCTCTCTCTCTCTCTCTCTGTCCCTGGTTGCCTCGGCTGCAAGAGACGGTGCTTGTGTGAGTGAGTTGTGTTTGTGTGAATGTATGTGTGTTTTCTACTTCTGAAGCAGGTCTTTTGGCTAAAAGCTTACTTGTTTAGCAGTCTTTTTGTAGTGCCTGTCTGTGACTCAACATCTCTACTATGTGGTGAGTAGCAATCCAGCCTTTTCGTAATAATGTCAAACAGGTTCTTGAAGTAGATAAATGGAAATTGGTGCATAATTATGTGTATGATTTACCTCACTCACAAAGCTTTCACCAAAACTGAGAAAATGTTGTCCTGGAAGCTGCAAAGTTCATTGTGGAAGACACAACTCTGAAATAAAGAGGAAAGAATATGAAACAAACTCTATTTCCTTTTAACTGCCTTTGTTAAAACAGATCACAGACAATTTCACAGAGTCACCCACAGGATGATCACTATCACCATCCACAAATCATCTCATGGGATATTTTAACGATACATTGGCAGATATGCTCTCCACTTACGATGACAATGTACAGAGAGACCAAGAAACAAAGTTACTTCTCATGACATAGTGAGGCAAGACACTACAGGGTTATCACATTCTTCCTGCTCCACAGTGTGAGACTGAAACAACAATGGATATACTCTGCTCTCAACTTGACGATACTCATAGCCATTATGATAACAAACAAAACTAAAAAAGCAACAGAGCTGCCCCACATAAATATCATGGACACCCAGAACAGGTATTAAGAGCGTTATACTGCTAAGCACCAATAGGTGCCGACAGTTTACTTATCACAAAAAAATTACTAAAGCATTAATTTGGCCTTACTACATACTGAAGAGCTATTCAGAAATTGCAAGTAAATTTCCAGAATGAATTTTCACTCTGCAATGGAGTGTGTGGATATATTTGCAACTTCCTGGCTACGAAGGCAGGTTGTGAATCGTGCTTTGACAACTGTCAGTAAAGCACTTGCACGAGAAAGGCATGTAACAAAACATTTGGCTGATTCAACATCAAAATTTAATGCTGTTTATACATGTGAGCACTGTTCATCAGGGGGCACTTCAGCTCCATCTCTGCTTTTTGGTGGGCGTTTCTAATGAACAGGACTCAGATCTGTGTCTCTGCCTTTTGCATGTAACAAATTCAAATTAACACAGTACATCGGCTAAATGGAGTTCAATATTGTGTTTGCTGTAAACGGCTGACAAGATAATAGCTCAGTGTAAATACCCATTATTAAATTAACAAATATTATGCAAAATGTGGAAATAAAAATTGTGGTAGTGATGGCTGTGATAGCTCCTATAAAGGTGTTTATAAGAATGTAAGTGGTGGAGTGATCCACAGTGGCAAGGAACAGAATACCATGTGACGCTCTAGCCAAAAGCATTATTCTCCTATGTCCTGTATCTTTCGTTTCAGGGTGCACGCAGAACACATGCACTGATTTTCATGTTAGTTTAGGTATGGTGAGGGTGCATAGGCACTGTATGCTCATTGTGAGTGCCACGAAGCAAACATGACAAGTATTATGTTAAGAGGTGACAGTGATAGTTTTCAAAACCTACAGTTTTTTCTGGGGAGACTCAGAAGCAGATACACTAGACCATGTGGCTCTTACACCAACACTGACAATTACTAGGGTAAGCAACGGCTGGAGTTTGAGGCATGGGACAGAAACAGATAGCACACTCGCAATGCTGCAATGTGTTCTCCATCCTTCTCTGTGCAGAATGCTACATGCAATTGTCATCTTATTTGAACATCAGTACAGTTTATGTTAGGCTTAATCAATTTTTAAACATATTACATCTTAACCATGTTATGTGGGAATACAGTGTTTAAATTTCAAAATACAATTGAATACCTGCCGGCAACAACACTGTAACCCTCACTTTTCAAAGAAACCAGTTTGTCACGTATAAACATTGTATGGGCCAAGAGTAAGGCATGTATGAAGTTATATTGGCAAACATGTACATTAAGCACCATTTTTTGTTTGTTTCCTATTCGTTGCGAGGTGCTCGAGTGCAGAAATGTTGTAAACATGGAGAAGAAATGTTGTGAGACGTTAAGTCAGAGCATGTGCGAAGATATAAATAGGGGCCAGAAAAGGAAAATTAAGTATAGTGAATGGAAGAGGAATGCGAAGAAACACACACTAAAAATGGAGGACAACAGAGAGCTGTTTCAAGAATTCTACGCTTTAGACTATAATGGTGTTTAGCTTGAATGACCTACCTAGACTTTATGGTGAGCCATTGCCTGTCTCTGTGGGAAAGAAAGCTAAGCTGCTAGACATGTGTGGATACAGGGTGTTTCAAAAATGACCGGTATATTTGAAACGGCAATAAAAACTAAACGAGCAGCGATAGAAATACACCGTTTGTTGCAATATGCTTGGGACAACAGTACATTTTCAGGCGGACAAACTTTCAAAATTACAGTAGTTACAATTTTCAACAACAGATGGCGCTGCGGTCTGGGAAACTCTATAGTACGATATTTTCCTCATATCCACCATGATAGCAATAATATGGAGTAGTCTCTGAATGAAATTACCCGAAACCTTTGACAACGTGTCTGGCGGAATGGCTTCACATGCAGATGAGATGTACTGCTTCAGCTGTTCAATTGTTTCTGGATTCTGGCGGTACACCTGGTCTTTCAAGTGTCCCCACAGAAAGAAGTCACAGGGGTTCATGTCTGGCGAATAGGGAGGCCAATCCACGCCATCTCCTGTATGTTTCGGATAGCCCAAAGCAATCACACGATCATCGAAATATTCATTCAGGAAATTAAAGACGTCGGCCGTGCGATGTGACCGGGCACCATCTTGCATTAACCACGAGGTGTTCGCAGAGTCGTCTAAGGCAGTTTGTACCGCCACAAATTCACGAAGAATGTCCAGATAGCGTGATGCAGTAATCATTTCGGATCTGAAAAATGGGCCAATGATTCCTTTGGAAGAAATGGCGGCCCAGACCAGTACTTTTTGAGGATGCAGGGACGATGGGACTGCAACATGGGGCTTTTCGGTTCCCCATATGCGCCAGTTCTGTTTATTGACAAAGCCGTCCAGGTAAAAATAAGCTTCGTCAGTAAACCAAATGCTGCCCACATGCATATCGCCGTCATCAATCCTGTGCACTATATCGTTAGCGAATGTCTCTCGTGCAGCAATGGTAGCGGCGCTGAGGGGTTGCCGCGTTTGAATTTTGTATGGATAGAGGTGTAAACTCTGGCGCATGAGACGATACATGGACGTTGGCGTCATTTGGACCGCAGCTGCAACATGGGCAACGGAAACCCGAGGCCGCTGTTGGATCACCTGCTGCACTAGCTGCGCATTGCCCTCTGTGGTTGCCGTACGCGGTCGCCCTACCTTTCCAGCACGTTCATCCGTCACGTTCCCAGTCCGTTGAAATTTTTCAAACAGATCCTTTATTGTATCGCTTTTCGGTCCTTTGGTTACATTAAACCTCCGTTGAAAACTTCGTCTTGTTGCAACAACACTGTGTTCTAGGCGGTGGAATTCCAACACCAGAAAAATCCTCTGTTCTAAGGAATAAACCATGTTGTCTACAGCACACTTGCACATTGCGAACAGCACACGCTTACAGCAGAAAGACGACGTACAGAATGGCGCACCCACAGACTGCGTTGTCTTCTGTATCTTTCACATCACATGCAGCGCCATCTGTTGTTGAAAATTGTAACTACTGTAATTTCGAAAGTTTGTCCGCCTGAAAATGTACTGTTGTCCCAAGCATATTGCAACAAACGGTGTATTTCTATCGCTGCTCGTTTAGTTTTTATTGCTGTTTCAAATATACCGGTCATTTTTGAAACACCCTATATATTCTTGGAAAATACTGAGAGTTTTATGAAAACCTAAAGATGAAGTAAAATGACAATGTCATGGTTGATCACGCAAAATGTACGTTTGCAACAATACATCTTGTGTGCTGTGAATGATCATGTTACACAGTGGGAACTATTAATAACAGTTTGTTTAAACTGCGTGTGCAGTATCAATTCTGTTTCGTTATATTCTTGTGAAATGAAAAAGTGAATGTTTATCACTACAAACCCTTAATTTGTAACAATATTTCCGCCTTCAGTCAAACACCCAGAAGTTCCGACATTGTATAATGCAAATTGTTTTTACACCTAATCAGAATAAAACCAATAAACAGTATTAGAGGTTAAATAATATCAATGGTATAAATGTTGTAACCCACAAAAGTGTGCTACTCTCGTTAGAGTTACAATGTTTTTTCCTGGATGTCAAACGAAAATCTGTAATATCTTGCTTTTCAGGTCACGTACTGCCACAACTTATACACATTAATCAGCAATGGACTCATTTCAAGCGATTGTGAATGCTATTTCTGCCATTTGTAAACCTGTTCCATAGTTAATGGTTTTTCGCGCCTCCTGTACAATTTGTATTTTGAGGGTTACAACACTTTTGCCGGCAGGTATTCAATTAACGTTAACAGTGTACAAAATGGAAGAAAACCACCAAGTACAGCATTTATAAAAGCATACAATATTTCAGCTGCTGAAACGGGATATTACATTTTTATGCTTAATTTCTGTACATGCAGGTTTAGGCTTTCCACATTGTTCCTGCACTATTCCACAGGAATGCTAGTATGTTTCTACATAGTAGGAGATGGTTGTCACCTTTGTTATTCTGTCCCTACTATTAATAACTTCAGATTAATATTTAACCTATCACACCAATATTTTTGTAAGTATGTAGGGTTCCATAGCCAAAGTCCATTAAAATAAAAGTTTCCTGGCTCTGTACTACGTTATATCGTGAAATAAATGTCACAGAATGAAGCTGATGTTGCGGCCATGGTTGGTCTTCCTCTGTGTCTACTGAGAGGTGACCACAGTAACTGTGGCCAGAATGTCAGTTTTATTTTGTGACTGTTGTTCTACAATATAACATGGTACCATGCCCAGACAATGTTGCATCAAAGTGGCGATGTGATGTGGGACGTCATATGTGAGCAAACATGAGAAAAGAATACGGACAATATTTGTTTTTGGAGTTTAGATCACCATAACAGACTAATCTGTAGCATAATACAAAATCTACGTTAAGCTGAAAGGTGATATTCCAGTTGTGAGTTGGTGAAGTCAATGAACGTGGGTATGACATTTTAGATCTGGTGACATGTTGATTTGTAGTGTAGCCAGAGGTCTAAGATGGGCTGGAAGGTGACCGAGTTGGTGAAGCAATATTGAAAGTTTCAGTTCAATGGAAATGTTTATGTTACTCAATTGTTTTGTTGTTATGATGATACCTTAACTTGCTTAAGTAATATTCACTTAAGATAGTGCTTTATGTAATTGTATGTTGTGTTACATAAAGGCTCAATAAAATAAAATAAATAAATAAAGAACTAAAGCTAGTTTCATGAGAAGTTAGGAGCAATAAGAAGGAAGTTGGCCTGAAGTCAGAACAATATAATGTGGAGCCAGCTCACTAAGAAAATCAACAATTCCAGGTGTACCGGTACCATTTGAAGGGTACGTGGGAACAGTAATCCAAGTTCAGTTTGCAAGATTCTGAGAAAAACACATTTTAAACCTTGAGGACTGTTATTAGGTTTCTATTATAAATAATTTATAGACTCCCCTCCTAAATTGTTGTCTATTTTATATGTTATATGTTGTATAATGACATAATATCCACTTGCAATAGTGCAGTACAACAATGAAAAATGTATGAATACAACAATACACCAAATTTGCACGGTAAAAATAATCTAAGTCTAGTCTACCCGAAATGAATTTAAATGCTTAAAAACTACTTTTTTCTGAATATTATTACCAACATATCACTTTTATACTTGATACACAGAATAATTCAATAAAGCAATCTTTTATCTTGACGTAATAGTAGGTCTATTTGCAATAATACAGTACAAGAGTGAAAAACTTAGTACAACAATAAACAGAATTAATTCTGTGAGGTAAAAATTATTATTAAAGTCTTTACAATATCTTAAATGAATTTAAAAGCATAGAAAGTATGGTTAGAACTTTTTTCCCTAAATATCAACTTTACACATGAGGCAGAACTTATTTTTTAATAATGCAATACAGTAACATATATTAATAGCACTATATAAATAGGTGAAAAATTTCTAAGCCAAGAGTTAGAATGTTTGTAATATTATGAAACGTTATCTCCCTCATCTTAATCATGATAATGAACTTAAATATTGCTGAACTACTGGGCCACAAAACTGCATCAAAATTTGCAGACTGTCATATTTTGCTTTAGGGATGTCAAGAAGTTGTAGATGAATTTGCGAAGGCAGGGGCTTCTCCTTTAACTTGGGTAGATAAGGAGCTTCAATGATCTTGCAGTTTCCATATGGGTCAAAGCATAGCCGTCGCAGGCGGGGCAGTTTATCATTCTGCATCACAAGAACCTTTGAGATAATTCTTTGAGCAAAAGGGTATTTCTTCCTGTAACTTTCATTTAGAAATCTTCCCCACTGAAGAAAGTTCTGCTTGCAGTCCACTGCAACAATGGGTTCTGGAAGTCGTCTTCAATTTCCGTAACTTGACACCAGTCATTTGGTGTTTCACATTTTGCCTTTGTATTTACTAGGGCCATATTCTGTCACATTCAAGATAGAAATGACCTTTCACTGGGTTACACAGTTGTAGACAAACCTGCCTTTTGCAAGCATCAAGAAAAGACAGAAACAAAACACACTGTAGTTCTTGTTCTGTTCTGAGCAAGAATTGCAGAATACACCGAGTTCGTGTACACTGCAAGATACGAATTTAGTGGAGTAATGTCATCACATAGAATGAACTTCATCTGAATCATTGTTTGATTGTAGGTATAGAAAATGGACTTCCCTGTACAAAGGCACTGTATGTTAGATTAGTAAAATGGCAGCTGCCATCTGTAGTAAATCTCACTTGTCGCGATATTGGGAAGTGGAAGATTTTTCTGGTAATCCATTGTAATTGCAACTCTGGTTTCGATTGCAGGCTATCTGTGAATCAGCTTGAGCAACATCAGCTTAAACTGATGTTTGAGGTGTCAGTTCCTCAGTAGCAGACATTTTGTCACAAAAATGTGATAATAGTATTCACAGGCTATTGGGTTTCTGAAAATTAGTTTAAGTGCATCTGATGTAACTTCCTGTCAGTAAAGTCTTCAGACAAATATAGTTTCTTACTGTCATATGCAAGCTGAAATGGGTAGTATATTCTTTGATCGATTGTCTACCTTAATGAACTTTGTCTATTATTTCACTCTTAAGTTCGTGTACCCTATTATTATGTTTACCCCTTATCTCTATGTGCGCTTGCTGTGTAGTGGCTAAGGAATGTTTCGTCCATCCTGTAACGCCATGGATGGACGGAAATGCTTTTCATCCCTTACTACCTTAACAATATTCCTGCCAAATACAGGCTTCACTGATCAGACCAGACAGATGCGCATTTTGTTTATCGTAAGATGTTAGTTCATTAAACTCTTCAATCAATGCATTTATTTCTGAGCTAGTTGCATTTACAAAATACTTCACGGGCGAACACTTAAAGCCATTGCCAGAGTTGTGACTCATAGCTCGCATGCGTTTTGAAGCACTTGAAATGCACCCTCCCTCTTCTTTGAACTAGCTGCAGGTTTTTCAGTAGAATTATCACAAATACTGCTTGACATCGTCCAAATATTTGAACACTATCTTGGCAAAGAGCTACAGCACAACTATGAGTGCACTAACAATCTTATTCTCAGACTGTTTACAACAATGAATAATTAACAACAGAATGTGTGGACTCTGATCGCCCCTTCCAAAGGAACAATGTGACTTTGATCATTATCTAAAGCAACTTTGAACCTGAATTACATGGACATCGGTCATTTCTTCGAAGTTTAAGTTTCACAGTGTGGAAGTTCTTTGTTTCTACTACAAGATGGCAGTGAAATCTAAAACTCAATCTGGGATCGACTTGGATCGTCATTCCCGCATATCTTTCATTTAAATATGACACAGACACATTTTCTGCGAAATTTGCAACATAAATAGTGCTGCCCACCTAGGGAAACAATTGACAGCCTTCCTAGGCACCAGGACAAAACTGACGACACAACATGACCTTTATGATTTCCTTGAATGAATACTAAATTTGCTTCCTTGAATGACTACCAAATTTGCACATCTAACTGTCATGTCAGATAATATACAATGCTTAGTGTATCAAAGAAATAGTTTTGGGAAGGTCAGAGCCAGGGAACAAAATATTACAGTGGAGATAAAATGTGAGTGTAGGATATTAGTGTAGTAGTATGTACTGCGAAGACTATGCTGATGTTTTGGATAACAGACAGGAGGTAAATGATCTTCCTGGAAACCAGAAACTGTTAAACTTCTGCTTATTGAACCTGCAGTAAAAGAAGCAGGCAAAAAGGAATACAAACGTCTCAAAAATGAGATCGACAGGAAGTGCAAAATGGCTAAACAGGGATGGCTAGAGGACAAATGCAAGGATGTAGAGGCTTATCTCACTAGGGGTAAGATAGATACTGCCTACAGGAAAATTAAAGAGACCTTTGGAGAAAAGAGAACCACTTGTATGAATATCAAGAGCTCAGATGGGAACCCAGTTCTAAGCAAAGAAGGGAAAGCAGAAAGGTGGACGGAGTATATAGAGGGTCTATACAAGGGCGATGTACTTGAGGACAATACTATGGAAATGGAAGAGGATGTAGATGAAGATGAAATGGGAGATACGATACTGCGTGAAGAGTTTGACAGAGCACTGAAAGACCTGAGTCGAAACAAGGCCCAGGGAGTAGACAACATTCCATTACAACTATTGATAGCCTTGGGAAAGCCAGCCCTAACAGAACTCTACCATCTGGTGAGCAAGATGTATGAGACAGGCGAAATACCCTCAGACTTCAAGAAGACTATGATAATTCCAATCCCAAAGAAAGCAGGTGTTGACAGATGTGAAAATCACCAAACTATCAGTTTAATAAGTCACAGCTGCAAAATACTAACGTGAATTCTTTACAGACGAATGGAAAAACTGGTAGAAGTTGACCTCAGGGAAGATCAGTTTGGATTCCGTAGAAATGTTGGAACACTTGAGGCAATACTGACCTTACGCCTTATCTTAGAAGAAAGATTAAGGAAAGGCAAACCTAAGTTTCTAGCATTTGTAGACTTAGAGAAAGCTTTTGACAAT
This sequence comes from Schistocerca americana, assembly GCF_021461395.2. Taxonomy (NCBI): domain Eukaryota; kingdom Metazoa; phylum Arthropoda; class Insecta; order Orthoptera; family Acrididae; genus Schistocerca; species Schistocerca americana. Next base: position 652,480,676 of record NC_060120.1, on the reverse strand, counting down.
GTTGACTGGAATACTCTGCTTCAAATTCTGAAGGTGGCAGGGGTAAAATACAGGGAGCGAAAGGCTATTTAAAATTTGTACCGAAACCAGATGGCAGGTATAAGAGTCAAGGGACATGAAAGGGAAGCAGTGGTTGGGAAGGGAGTGAGACCGGGTTGTAGCCTCTCCCCGATGTTATTCAATCTGTGTATCGAGCAAGCAATAAAGGAAACAAAAGAAAAGTTCGGAGTAGGTATTAAAATCCATGGAGAAGAAATAACAACCTTGAGGTTCGCCAATGACATTGTAATTCTGTCAGAGACAGCAAAGGACTTGGAAGAGCAGTTGAACAGAATGGACAGTGTCTTAAAAGGAGGATATAAGACGAACATCAACAAAAGCAAAACGAGGATCATGGAATGCAGTTGAATTAAGTCGGGTGATGCTGAGGGAATTAGATAGGAAATGAGACACTTAAAGTATTAAAGGAGTTTTGCTATTTGTGGAGCAAAATAACTGATGATGGTCGAAGTAGAGAAGATATAAAATGTAGACTGGCAATGGCAAGGCAAGCGTTTCTGAAGAAGAGGAGTTTGTTAACATCGAGTATAGATTTAAGTGTCAGGAAGTTGTTTCTGAAAGTATTTGTATGGAGTGTAGCCATGTATGAAAGTGAAACATGGATGATAAATAGTTTGGACAAGAAGAGAACAGAAGCTTTCAAAATGTGGTGCTACAGAAGAATGCTGAAGATTAGATGGGTAGGTCACGTAACTAATGAGGAGGTATTGAATAGAACAGGAGAGAAGAGGAGTTTGTGGCACAACTTCACAAGAAGAAGGGATCGGTTGGTAGGGCATGTTCTGAGGCATCAAGGGATCATAAATTTAGGATTGGAGGGCAGTGTGGAGGGTAAAAATCGTAGAGGGAGACCAAGAGATGAATACACTAAGCAGATTCAGAAGGATGTAGGTTTGCAGTAAGTACTGGGAGATGAAGAAGCTTGCAGACGATAGGGTAGCATGAAGAGCTGCATCAAACCAGTCTCAGGACTGAAGACCACAACAACAATAACAACATACTGAACCTTTCAAATTGACTACTACTCACGTAATTATTGTTGTGGTTGGCAGGAGAGCCAACACCGTGTTACTAGAGGAAGCCGAAAGGCACGCGTTTTAGCTCACGCAGGCTGGCGTGAGGTCTGGAACAGGACAAGGAAATTAGAATTTAGAAAAAACTAACGTAGCTGGTGGAATACTTAACTTTAATCCATTAATGGTGAATGTCGCTTGTGACGCTACATGATTCACAGTATCAATAGTAACTGGTAATGGCGCCTTGCTAGGTCGTAGCAAATGACGTAGCTGAAGGCTATGCTAACTATCGTCTCGGCAAATGAGAGTGTATTTTGTCAGTGAACCATCGCTAGCAAAGTTAGTTGTACAACTGGGGCGAGTGCTAGGAAGTCTCTCTAGACCTGCCGTGTGGCGGCGCTCGGTCTGCAATCACTGATAGTGGCGACATGCGGGTCCGACGTATACTAACGGACCACGGGCGATTTAAAGGCTACCACCTAGCAAGTGTGGTGTCTGGCAATGACACCACAATTATCTTACAATGAAACTTTTACTATGCATCAAAATGCCACTTCAGCTCCACTGCATCCACTGAAGGAACCTACAATGAAAAGTAAACACTATCTATGAAAGTAGTCGAGCTGACACTATGCTGACAGGTTGAGGAAAAGTTTTCACAAAAACATTATTTACAACTCATTTTTGTTGCTACATCAAGCTCAAGATTAGTGACATGGTAACTGCTACAGTTTAATAAGTGTGTACTTGGAAGAAATTTGATTCAGCAGTTCAAGAACATATCCAGGTAACCCTTAGGCAGAATTCTGATTACCCTAATGCACAATGAGTTTTCTTTTACATGCATATTACGAGAGGGGCAATTTAATGCAAGAATATACTTATACATGCATTCTTCTTTAACTTACTGAAACATGTGTTTTTGATGTGCTGCTTGGACAGATGCCAGAACTCTGTCCAACTTTGCTTGCTTCACATGTCCAAATGTTGCCTTCTCAACCACTTTCCCATCTCGGAAATAAGTGTCAGTGGCATAGCCCAGCTGTCCCTTTATATGGTAACTTCTTGTTGGTCTACTCAAATGAAATTTCTGAGCTGCTCGTGCTCCTTTATTTATACCAATAACTGCAAATGAGAAATTATCAATTTATAATCTATTCCAATATTTGAAACCGTAATTTATTAAATTGTGGCATAATAAACAAGTAATTGTCTTACAGAGTTCTGTAAAACAATAAATGCTAAATATAGTATCTGGTTGTTAACTCTATTTTTCTTCTGTTATTACCACCTCTAATAATGCTACTAACACTACCTACTATTAGTGCTGCTGATACAGCACCATTATTTTCAACAGACATTACTACATGCTCTAATGAGCGTTTCTGCCTATTAAAATGGTGTACAGAACCAGAGTTTGAACCAGGATCTCTTCCTTGCATGAATAACACAACATTCTGGGGGCAATAGGTGATTTAGCATATTGATGAATGAATTGGCCTATATTATATATTGGTCCCAATTTTGGCTTCATTAACAGATACTGGAATGACGATTTTGCAGCAAACATAGAGAAATTACACAGCAGATCGCCAGAAACTGGCAGACATTGAAGAAAGAAAATGTTAACTAAGGCAGCTAAGGGAGGAAAAGAAAGCGAGGGATGGGAAAAATAATACTTTGCTCACATGTACACTATTAGTGTGACTGCTGCTGCATTTCAGCACTGGTATCAATGACAACAGAAGGTCTGTTAGAAAACTATCTGACCGTTGGCCAGGGGGGGAAAAAACTGGCTTACCTGGAGTGTTGGACAACTAATTACCCTCAAAATACCTCTTTTGGGACTTCACACACTTCTCACAGTGGTGCCACCATAGTTAGAAGGGTACCGAAAAAACGTCTTTTGGAATGGAGTTGATCTTGGCTTTCATTGCTACCATAATGTCCTCTCATCTGAAACTGTGTTTCTTTCAAAGGCATCTTGAGTTTGGGGAACATCCAGAAGTTGCAGGAGGCGATATCATTACAGTAAGGAGCCTGTTGAAGCACAGAAATCTGTTTTTTTGCCAAAAAAGCCTGACTCAAATGCAAGATAACGTGTTGCATGTCATGACGTAGGTGCCACGTCCGGTCTTTTGGGCTGCACAGCATCACCTAGGCGATGGAGGACATCCCTGTGGTTGTCTTTGGTGATTGATTGACCCTGTGGTGCGTACTCATGGTGTACCAGGCTGTTGGAGTGAAAGAAAGCAGTCAGCATCACTTCGACATAATTGGTGGGCCTCCTTCGGTCTTTGTGATGAGGAATGTTTCTGCTGTGATGATTGGGATTTGGTTTCTGGAGCGTACCCGTACACCACGGGTTCATCATACAGTGATTATGGTGTGAACGAAATCAACGTCGCTGTTTGTAGAGTCCAGCATTTACTGTGAGACTTCAACACAAAGTTGCTTTTGCTCCACCATCAGCAGCTTAGGAACAAATTTCACCAACACTCTCTTCATGGGTAAATCTTTGGTCTTAACAGATTGTGTCAAGAAAGCACTGACACCAACCTCTTCCGTAATTTCCCTGATATGCACATGACAGTCTCACACCACCACCATGTTCACCTTGAAACAGTGACAGTCATTTCAGCAAGTTGATGGCCAACTGGACCATGGCTTGCTCTCCACCGATGTCCAGCTGCCTTTAAACTGCTACCTCATTCAACTGCTGCTTGCCAGCATTTGACGCTATCAGCAGGCAGGAAAAAATTCACACTCGCATGAAGCTGATACTTTTCCAGCAGACCTCGTTTGTGGGTTCGGACCTGGACTTAAAGGCTCAGCAAACTTTTGTCTCGTTTATGTTCCTATCGACATCTTATCGCAACTACATGATGAGTTGTTACCTTGACTCCTTCCATTATTTATACTTCCCCAAATACTTTCCATTGCCATATTACTATAAGCCTTTTTGAGACTGACTTAAATCATTTACAGTGGATTCAATGTAGACCTTTTCAGCTATCATCTGGGCTGTGTTTTTCTGGTACGCCGAGTTTCAGCCCTTGATAAGTATAATTATGTTACTGATAAACATTACAGTTTTTATAAGTGTCCTTTTAAGTCACTGGAACATATTTTATTTCAGTTGAGGATATGAATGGAACAAGTACAAATCATTGTTGATTCCATATTATGTTCTCCCATCCTGAGTTTACATCTATCACTATGGCAGCATTCATCAATGTGGATTTTTTCTTTCAGTAATTGCAGTTTATACACCATACCTTAGTTTGCAAAGCACAATTTTATGGTCTATACAATCAAAAGCCTCAGCAAGACTACAGAATATGCTAACAGAATAGTTTTTGTGGTTTAGCTCTGTCAGAAATTCATTTGCGAGACTATTCAAATGAGTAACGTGTCAATGGTAGATCTAGGTGTCCTGTACAGGATGGACAAAGACCAGGGAGTGCTCAGCGTGTTATACCAGTCACTCTAACCAACTAGTTTGAGGCGCTCTCTCCCACTGAAACTCATCCAATAGGACTCACTTCATCTTCTTTGGGGAAACTTGTTAGGTCCAGTGTCCATTAATCACCAGCAGTTCCAATGTACAGTGAATGATGGTACCCCTTACGGAAATGGCAGCAAGGGACAGGAAATGATATCAGGTGCACTCAGTGTGTAAGCCTGGGGCCTTATTCAACATGTTGAAGAGGCTATTCCAGCAGCCACTGTTGGAACAGGGTGAAACCAATTACAGATTGTGGCACATCTTGGAACAAATGATGCCTGTCATCTGAGCTTTGAGCCCATACTTGTGTCATTCCAATGAAGCTCACAATTTGCAGCATTGTCCCCAGAATTGATTTTGACCCTTTGGTTATGAGTTGAGTAGAAGGACTGCACTAGAGACTTCGAAGATTTTGTGAGAAGCTAGGCTGTGACTTCCTGTACTTTTGTCATATGGTTGAGAACTATAGGATCCCATAAATGAGTCAGGTGTGTACTACACATCAGAGTCTGCTACTCAAGTAGCTGACTGTGTACGAAGTGCATACAAGGGGTTTTCAAATTTGGCAACTCTCCATCCAATCCTGATAACGATAGCTGTTGGAAACCTAGAAGTATCAGTATAAGATCAAAAGAAACGCCTCCCACAGGTGAGAGTATTAAAATCCTAATGGTAAACTGCCAAAGCATTCCCAATAAAATTCCAGAGTTTGAAGTGCTCATGAAATGTAGTGAAGCTCACATAATACTAGGTACAGAAAGTTGGTTGAAACCTGAAACTGATAGCAATGCGATTTTTGGGGAAAATTTAAGTGCAAATTGAAAGGATAGCCATTGGTGTATTTGCCACTGCAGACAAGAAACTCAAATCCATCAAGATAGAAATTGAAGATGCATGTGATATTGTTTGGACAAGACTTGGTATCAGGGGTGGGCATAAAATAATAATCTGATTCTTCTATTGCCCACCAGACTCATATCCTGATGTAAACAAAAACTTCAGAGAAAACCTCAGTTCACTTGTCTATGTTCTTCCACCATACTGTAATCATTGGTGGCGACTTTTAGTGATTCAAAAGTCAACTAACAAAATTACAGTCTTGTTAGAAGTGGGTGTGATAAGAAATCCTGTGAAACGTTACTAAACGCCTTCTCTGAGAGAACAAATAACTTGGAACTCCACATATGATGAAAACACATTGGCCCTATTGGTAAAATGCAGACCTGACCTCTTTGAAGATGTCCACACTGAAACTGATATTAGTGACCATGATATAGTTGTGCCAACAATGATTACCAAAGCAAAAAGGACAATTAATCCAAGCGGAAAGATATATACGCTCAGTAAACTACATAAAAAATCAGTAGTGTCACATCTTAATGGGGAACTTGAAACTTTCAGCACAGGGCAGAAGCATGTAGAGGAACTACAGCTATGCACTGAATAGATATGTACCTAGTAGAAGAGACCATAATGGGAGGAAACCGCTATGGTGTATAGTCAGTGTAATGAAACTTCTAAAGAAACAGAGATTACTACATAACAGGCATAAAACAAAGCATAGGGCTTCAGATAGAGATAGACGGTGAATGAAACACTTTTGGTTCTCAAGAGAGCAATACATGATGCCTTTAGTGACTACCATAGCAGAATACTGGCAAATAGTCTTTCACAGAACCCAAAAAAATTCTGGTTGTATGCAAAGGCTGTTTCCGTACCAATAATGATTTCAGCTTCGGTGCTTTCTACCAGCGCTTGAAGTCCCGGTACTTTTCCAATGGAGCTTCGACAGTTTACAATTACAATACCGATTGCTGCTTGGTCACCGCATGTCCTGACTTTGGTCCACATCCTTTGAGGCTGTTGCCCTTTCTGTACTTGCCCGAGGCCATTTAACGTAAAAAACCGCTCAGTCCACGTCACACAACCTCTGCTACCCGTCTAGCTGCCTGCTGTGTGTAGTGGACTCCTGACCTATCCAGCGGAACCCGAAACCCCACCACCCTATGGCGCAAGTCGAGGAGTCTGCAGCCCACACGATCACAGAACCATCTCAGCCTCTGATTCAGACCCTCCACTCGGCTCTGTACCAAAGGTCCGCAGTCAGTCCTGTCGACGATGCTGCAGATGGTGAGGTCTGCTTTCATCCCGCTAGCAAGACTGGCAGCCTTCACCAAATCAGATAGCCGCCGGAAGCCAGAGAGGATTTCTTCCGATCCATAGTGACATACATCATTGATGCTGACATGAGCGATCACCTGCAGATGGGTGCACCCTGTACCCTTCATGGCATCCGGATTATGGTAGTAAGTACTTTTCTAAGCTAGACCTTATTTTATCAAGTTTTTTCTTTGTATAGGTAGGCACAGCAAACTTTTTATGAGTTCCAGGGGACTTGTTCAAATAGTCTACGGAAGATTGAGGATCAATAAAAGAATCGTTTACATTTTCGATACTGCAAGGTAAAACTACTTCTTCTGTTTTGTGTTTGTTACTAACCTTTTTCCTACATACATCACATATTTTCATGCCACTAATGATTCCTAAGTCTTCAGAGCACATCCAGTCTGTTACATTCCTTAGTGATTGTACACAGACTTTCTTATGTTGTTCTTACAACATTTAGCAGCAATAATCGCTCAATTCTTCTGAGATGTCATTTCTGTTAAGTAACAAATTCTACTATCAAAAAGTATATATATAAAAACAAAGATGATGTGACTTACCAAACGAAAGTGCTGGCAGGTCGATAGACACACAAACATACACACAAAATTCAAGCTTTCGCAACAAACGGTTGCTTCATCAGGAAACAGGGAAGGAGAGGTAAAGACGAAAGGATGTGGGTTTTAAGGGAGAGGGTAAGGAGTCATTCCAATCCCGGGAGCGGAAAGACTTACCTTAGGGGGAAAAAAAGGACAGGTATACACTCGCGCACACACACACACACATATCCAACTGCACATGCGGAGGTGTTTGTGTGTGTGGGTAATATATCAGACATAATAAAATACGATTATTTACTAAATTTATTTTTTCTGGAATGTTCCAAATAACAGAAATGTAGTTATTTAAGTTGCACACACACACACACACACACACACACACACACACACACACACACAACTTAAATAACTACATTTCTATTATCTGGAACATTCCAGAAAAAATAAATTTAGTAAATAATTGTATTTTATGATGTCTGATGTATTACCACATACATGGCATGGCGTACACTAAGACTACACCGCTCTATACTAGATCACTTGGACGACTTAACACTAAAACACAGTACAATATAGAGGACTCATAAGTTTTTTTTGCTATGATTATTTCATACACATTTTAATGTAGGATCGAGGCCCCACTTACGGCTACATTAATGACACGTTTTTTGGTTTTATCATGTTTAACTTGTAGTAAATAAAAATATAATACTTAATTTTACCTCTCAATAAATTAAGTTTCTTCTGATGTTTTGTACAACATGTAGAATACAAAAAAACAGATTGTGTGTTGCTTAAAGAAAAACACTACATAACTCAACTTCTGCAACATAGAGCTTTCCATTAAATGGTGACTACAAACAAGACCAAACAAAGAAACGTTTCTATAGGCAACTGAATAGCACAATTCATATTGCTTATTATAATCTATGGTAGGACTGCCTGGTATTCCAAAGGAGCTTAAAACTGCACCCATTACATCAAGGTGGCCATAAGTGGGGTAGTGGCCAAAACTAGAGCCTTGACCCTATATGAAAATCGCATGTTTTTCTATAATAAAAAGTGAATGTCATATAAAATCATACAATTCTTAAGTTATTATTTCTTATATACTTTATTCTCGCATTAAAATAACATTTAATGAAGTAATGGACAATAAGAGGGTAATGTTGCATAAAAAGGCTTGTTAGTATTACATAGGCCTATCTTAGTATTCATAGCCCAGAAATTGTCTGCTTTTAACCTCACTCATGTGTACTGGGGTAGTAAAATATTATTTTATACAAGAACCCATTGAGATCCCATCTTGAAACTTTGCATGCATGTAGTCGGTTAGACTGGACAACACATACAATTTTTATTAAAAAATCCGAGGATATGTATTTTGGAAATTTCAAAAAATGTTTTTTTTTTTTTTGGAGTAGTTTAAAAATTTCAGATTTAGGTAGCATTGTCATGTTACATATCAAGTTGAAGGGAATTTTTAGAGGAAAACAATGGTGCAAGTTTGAGCTCTCAAGGTTGTATAGTTTTTGAGCCACACCATTTTAAAACAATCATCAATTGATAAAAAACAAAGGGTTTTTTTTTTAATTTTTAAACCCTTGATACTCAAAAACCAAAAGTCAGAAAAATTTTAAATTTCAAATGTAAACTAGTGTTAGTGGGTACACTACCTGAAAAAAAAATTCATCCAAATCTGAGAGGTCGTGGTTCAAATCATGTAGTACAATTGGTTGATTTGACGTGGAATGACCCATGACAGAAATATACCAGTCTGTTGCCAATTTTTTTTCATAAACTCTTTCACTAAGAAAATTATAATTCTTTGCGTATGTAGAGAACACAGAGAAAACATTTGTCCTTCATAATGATTCTTATTCTTTTTATCCATAAAGTGAAAAAAAATCACCGATTGTCATTCCATTGCTGGTGTAACCACCAATAAAGACAGCTTTATCAAAGACGTAATGGTCTAATCCAACAATTTCACAGTACTGTGCAAAAGAATTATAAACGTTCATAACAATGTCTAAACTAATATACACATTCCTCTCACCTAACGACATAATAGTTGGTTCATGTATGTTTTCACTAGGGCTGTTACTACAAATGAACACTGTCCATGGTTAGCAGTGGTATTCTTTGAGTTTACGTATTAACGAATAAATCAACGTAAATTTTTTATCCTTACCAAACACTCCTGAGGTGTCTCTACCAAGAATCGTAGCCCATGAGCATCGAACATCTTGCGGTTGATACCGTGGTCCCGTAACGAGTGGGCTATCAGAATATTTCGGAGCCACAGAAACTGTTAACGATTTGGTTGGGTCTCCTTCAATATATACATGATTTAACGGCGGTCGGCTTTCAAGCTTACATAAATCTGTACAGGGAAAGCGAATACATTACAGGATATTGCCAATTGGTTCTGTCTTCGCAGATTAGGTCTGGCATTGAATAGCAGACATCCTAGCGCATACAAAGACGGACCTTCACAAATATGTCCAATGAGCGTTCTCCGAACGTTATTTACGCTTACACCAGCATTTTTATACACGCAAATAACTCCGTTCAATAGTTTCCACTTTAACTGTGCCTCTGTCAAAACCATGTTAGCAAAGATGGAAAAATAAACTTTCACGAGATCGAAATTTCATTCCACGTACAATAACACTCACACAATGGTAACACATAACAACATGAACAACTCGCACATCATAACATAAACAACGACGACATGTCAAAGCACTATCTTGAAGACATTCTTATCCACGAGTACTCGGTCGCAAGTTGCACCAGAGACTATGTGTGGTGAAGTGAGATATATACATAATTACATTAGATTTAGATTAGATTAATTATTCATTCCACAGACCCATAAGATAACTTCTTAATGTCAATTTAGATCTGGCGCAGGCCTCTAAGTCGTGGCAGAAAAACGAAATGTTTGGCAGTGTACAAAGCGTGTTAGAAAACAGTGTTTCAACGAACTAAACAGGATCACAGGAGCGTTTCTTGCGATTTACAGTATAGTACATGGGATACGATCATTCTCCTAGAGTAGAGGTGATGAAACTTTAAACAACCCACTGTAGCGTATCAATACACATGTATTTAATAGGTTCGTTCCACACAGGGAGCAGTAGCACCAGCAGTTTGGCAGGTAAATTCAGTGAGGGACAAAGTACGCCGTTAGGAATGCTTGGAGGGCTGCACGCTATGCTATTCTGGGAAGCATTTCCAAATCTCTCTCTCTCTCTCTCTCTCCGCGCTGGATCCCCAACGCAGCTTTGCGTCATCGCGCGAGTAATGGCGTCTATGTGAGTTCTATATCGGATGAAGTTATTTGAGCTTCTATAGTTCATAATTTTTCTCTATTGCGGGGTAGAGAATAACGATGATAGCATGTTGGGCTGATAGATTTGAATGAACGTAGATCTGTAGTACTTGTATGTAGTTTGGTAACGCGCCACAATGCACGCATATCCGCCGAATGGCCAAAACAAGGTCCTGTCGCATTAACTCAGTTCGCTTTGTTTCTAGACGAATTGCAGAAGGTGGTGGCAATGGCTTTGTCCGACGTCTGCTCAGTTCCGACTTAAAATGGAATGATCACATGCGCAGAGAAATGGAAGCAGTTGCAAGATGTGTAGGGACTGACTAAGACCATGTTGGATATCTACTGTAGCAGATTGGTTCGAGAAAGGTGACTCGTTTCGAGATATGAGAGCGCCAGAAATGTAATTCACTTGTGATCCAGCGCAGGTATGTGGCTGAATGGGAGGACCTGATTCCAAATCATAGACGTCATTTCTAGCGGATAGCGTAACACTAGAGTAGTGAAAAGCTAGTGTAGATTTCTTACGACCTCAATAAGCATACGATTTACTACTGTTTGTGATCCTTCTCAATCAGTCATCGCCTTTAACTCAGTGGATATATAACGGAACCTCTGACATGGTATTGAGCCAGAATATGTTACACATTCTGGATCAATATCTAGTGGTGTGAGGTAGTTGCAAATACCGGTCATATACCGCGTTCCTTAACCGAATGACTTTCAGAATTCACCGATTTTGTCGTGAGGTTGCATCATGGGTTACGTGTTGGTCTGATAATACATATTCCTACGATTACCGTCTCGACATTTGTCTGGACAAAAAACCACCTCATTCAGAGGTAATGTCGTACCTAGATGTATAAAGCAAGTATATAACTTTTAACATGGATACTAGTGCACACCCGTAGAACCGAGACCGCTTGTTGCAGTAACATACAGTAGTTGTTGCGATCTGGTTTTTTTAACATCTGACCGATTAAGTCTATCTTTATAAGACAGAGTGTTACCACTCGCAAGAAAAAACTTATTAGACATGTCGACCAATCGCTGATGTTCTCTCAGCATTATTTAGTGTCATAGACACTGAGTTATTGATGAATTATTATACTTATCAGTAGTAGGAGATAGGTGATAAGTTCGTGTTTGAGCATCAGGCTTATAAAGTATATGTTTTTGGGAAGGAAATGACTATGTCCAGTCGTAAGGAGGGTATGGATTTGACTTTGAGTACTTTGATAGCAAAGGGAAGAGTGTGTCAAGTCATAAGAATGGTAGTGATATTTCTATTTCCAGAACAACTGCCAACAGCAGGGTGTACTTCCGATACTTCGCTCGTTTTCGAATGCCGTTCAATTGAGACCAAAATCGTAACATTTAGTTGTAAGTATAATGCTAAAGCATATACGTGACGGGTTTTCTAGAATGATTCCATGTATGCATGGCCTTTGGTGGGAATGAGTCACGTTTTCCGATAACGGCAGCAGCCGTCCAAATTCAGAGGCCTGTTGGAGTGTAGGAATGCATCTGAGTTAACTCTGCCGTCCTCTAGACGACCGAATAGTGAACTAATACATAGTATGTGTTGGGCGGCTTTCATCGTCAAGTGGAACTTTGAGAAGATTGTGTATGAAGGTGCGTTTGCGCTGGACCATCGTTATTCTCTCCCATATAAATTGTTTGGTTGACTGCTTCTGAACATTATGCACCTTTACTTAGTTGAGAAAAGATCTATTAGGGTGTGTACATCTAGCATGTGGAAGACACGTTTGCCTGTTCTCTAGACAAGGGAAAAACCTTAGTTGGCTTGTAAATTATAGGGGTGATTTGGAATCTGTTACATCACAGACATCAGTATTCGAGAGTGGAAATATCAACGCTGCACCTCGCTAAGGTTTGGGGTTTGTAGAGAAATAATTTCCAATCTATATCTTGGGAATTACGTTGCGCTAGGTGCGTTGATATCGATAAGTACCGCGAAAATGGTATAATATTATGGCGAAAATATGTGTGTTCTTGTAATCCCCGTTTATGGAGATGTGCGTAGAAAAGCGAAATCAAGGAAGCACGTTCGGAGCAGAAAGAGTAACGCGATTCTGCCGAGGGGAAACGAATGGACATTAGTATATGTTAGTACACGTTAGTGCACGCTGGTACACGTTTATGTACGTTAATGTATGTGACACTCTTCGCTTGAAATATACCACTTGGAGTTCATTCTACCATGTACCTGCTGTAGCTCAATATTCAAGCTCCTATCTTCAGTGGGAGAGAAGTGTAATTGAGTAAGAGTCTTTCTGTATTTGACGATATGTATGGCACTTTGCGAGGTTTAGTTGATGGTGCAATATGGTGATCAGTTTAAAATAATCGCTGAAAGTCTCGTCTGCAGAAGGAAAAGAGGCGGACAGTGCTTTGATATCAAAGGTAACAGTAATTCGTTGGGTAAATTCGATAAGAGCAAATAATAATGCTTGACTGATTCACATCCTTTGTGCTGGGATATAGGAGCCTCTACATAACGTTGAGGACGTTTGCGTATATCGAGAGCAGGAAGGGTATCACCTTAGGTGCGCTGGGACGAGTGAATTCAATGTTATTTTCGTAAACAGGTTCTGTTAGGGCAAGAATTTGTGTGCATACAAGCTGAGACACGAAGAAAGCGAGCGTTAACTATTTCTGGGACAATATAGAACAAACCGAGAGGTGGAGTTGGCTGTAATTTTTTACAAAGCCATGTGACGCGACTCGCGTTGCGGACATTTCGCGAGTACGCACGGCAGAACGTTAGGGGGAACTTTCACATGCGTAAGGCGTCGGCTCGGGGCTGTGATGGAGCGCGGTCCATGAGCCATCTGTGGGCCGAACTCCATACTCCACAGGCGTCTAAAGCTAGCGAAATGAGGGATGCTCAACTACCGGACCTACCGATAGATGGCTCTAGCCACGGCCGCCTGTATTAGAGGCCGGAGTCGTCAAGTTGACAACGTCGTAGCCTGTGACATCAGTAGGCCGGTTAGCGTGACCAGCTAGGCCCAGACCGAAGTTTAGATTTCGCCGATTGCAGACGACGTGTCATATAAATACGCAATCACTTTCTTTTTTGTAGATTTGGTCCCTATAAATAACACAGCAACCTAGAAAAGCTAATTTCTCGCAGTATTACGCCGACTTTATGTGGGAATTACGCATTTTATTCTCGTTTCCTTGCAATGATGAACTTTTAAATAACTCACATGTGCTTCATAGCAGTATATTATGACGTTTCTTACCCGAGATTTGGAGATACAAGTTCAGCAAACAATTTTGTGAGGTGCCTAGTAACATTATTTGCAGACTTGCAATTATTTCAGTCTGTTATTTGAAATGTATTGTCATGTTCCTTCCTATATAAATGACAAACTAATATAAAAGTTTCTGACAGCTGCAACATATCTTTCACACCTTTATATATGAGGGTGGCATAATAATAATAATTTTTAACGAACGTTTTTTGTGTATTGTTCATTGGTATGTTAGGTTTCTTTTAAAATCACAGGTGATGCACAATCTATTTAAATACTTTCACACATCTTTCTGAGTCAGAATGAACTGGGGACCTTGCTGTAGGATTTGCATAAGAAGCATGACTGAAATTTATCAGCGCATTAAAGTTTATTTCATAGTGGCCACCTCCTGCTTGCCAGTACTAATCGGAGCATTTAAGGACTGAGGTTATGGGTAAGAAAGAAATTTCATAATTTTGTGTCAAAAGTTATGTAATGTTTTTAATTTTATATTAACTCCCTCCTTCTTGGAACATATTAAATGATCATTTTGGAGTTTGTTATAATTATTTAACAATATGTTACACATAATGGAAACCAGCTTTTTGTAGATATCAGTAAGTGGCCTTCCACAGAGACATGAATCTGTTACAAATATTTGCAGAGAAACATGTGATTTAACTCCTTGGCCAACCAGATTGAGTAGTAACTGCTTTTGATTTTGACAAGTGAGGAATTTTGTTTCATACTCTACAGATATTAAAAGCTGCATAACTGTATATACAAAAGTGCCAAGTTCCACAACAATATCTGATGGCACAGTCAATCCACTTCGGACAAGGTTATCAAAATATTTATCTGTGGTATGTGTGCCAAAAACAAAATCAATGCATGTTGTACAACTGAGCAATTGTGTTGTTTTGTGTGCTGCATAACCACAAACATACAGAAGCACAGATTGGTGTACATCAACAGTTTCATTGCCTATGTAGTTCAAAACACTAACAAACGGATTCACGTCAACATCTGTAGACATTACATCTGAGATGCTTATGTCATTCATTATTTCTGGAGAAAATTTTATTGGGCCATATTTTGCAGACTTTATTCCCAAAACACTCATTATACGCAACTTCTTTTCGGATTCAAATACCCGGGCTACAGAAACGATATAGTTTCCACCCGATAATTGACGATACCTACTAAACCTTGATTCCAAATTATCAGTTTGTAGTTTTCCCATGAGAAGATACTGCACACCTGCACCACTGAAAGAATATTCAACAACTTCTGAAATAACAGAAGTACTCTGATACAGTGCCTGATGTGTGTCTGTGGTCAGACAACTGGTAGTGTCCAAAGCCCTCCATCTTTCTAACCAAGCCAAAAATTTGTCAAGAAATTCAAGCCTGTCATCAGAAGCACTAGTGAAAGGCAGACACAATTCATTTTGTTTGTGAATTCCCTTTGTACAGTTCTTAACATTAATAACATTCCACCAACGGAGAATGATTTGAACAAAGTGTACAGTTCCTGAAATTTCACCATATTCAGCTTTTAAGCCTGCAAGTGTTGTCTCATTAAAAATATTGCAGACAAGACTGACATTTTGTCTTTCTAAGCTACTGGGATACACTGACTTGTGAGTCAACCGAGGAGCTAATTTCAAAAGCTGGTCGAGTTCCTTTTTGTATAGGTTCTCAATATCTGAAAATTTTGCCATTAGCAGATCATTGGATGTTGAGTCAAAATGGGGAAATTTAAATGTTCTGTCACTGTCCCTCTGGTTCAACCAGTTGTTCCTAATACTTTTTAACAAATGAACTGTGTCAACCACATGACAGAAAGGAATATGGACTGCTGGAATTTTTTATCAATAGTGAAAACATATTCCTATTAATTCTGTTGTTATAAGATATAATAACAACAACAGTCAGACTACATGAGGATAGAAACTGCAACACATTAAGTTTTAATTTATGGAGATCTGAGCCTGACAACTGTTTGACAGGAACCAAATGAACAACTTCTTTGAAACTGCCATATAAAGATGATGTGAGAAAGGCAAGCACAGTTCTTGCCTCAGATGGGGCATTATTTTCTGCATATCCATGGAGTTTCCCCCCTTTAAACTGAATACATGGCTTAACATAAATTTCATCCACTTGCAGAATTACAAATTTTTCTTTCTCATCTAATTTATCCACAACAATTTTAAGAAAATGGGCATTTTGTGATTTATTGGTTGGACAAATCTTCAGTGAAGATGAAAGCTGCTGAATGTGTTTCACATGTGGTAAGGTAAGCAATCCACTTGACCGGAGTGCTGCATAGCATGCTGGAGATTGGTTGTAGATGATAAATGCATGCATCATCATATCAACCGAATATGTCTGCTTCTTCATTGCCAACAAATCTATCTGTTCCAACAGAAACAAGAGTGTGGCACAGCAATTTGGATTCGCTTCTGAATGCAGAGTAAGTTTCTTTACAATATTCTTTAATTCATTTAAAAGAGAACTAAAGGTGGGTGTGTAGCTATCACAGTTGATAACTCTACTCAAAGTATTTTCAATTTGTTACCATCTGGTTACTCTAAGTGAGGAAGGTAAAATCCAGCTGAGCTGCTCATGTGACAGAATGAAACCATTCACACACTCCTGGTACTCAGCACACAAACATTGAAAATTTGCAATAATGTCCTTATTTAGCATGGCTTCATTCTTCTCCTCCCCTTCATGGCGTGCACGCTTCCTTCTTATTTCTGGGTCACACCTTCTTGGAGGCTGCACCTTATTTAAATACGATGGTAACGCAGGGAATATTTTTGGCACAGCTTCTGGTAAAAGCAATGGCCTTTGACGAGGAAACTCGTGACAGTTCCCATCAGAGTCCTTGTAAATCTCCACTCTTGATACATCACATTCTTCAAAATGTTTAATGCAAACGACACTTCTATTTGATGGAGTCCAGTCCTTTCTGGGGATATTTCTTGTCCACCGTTTTCTGTTTCCCTCTTCAGTAGGGAATCTGAACACTGAGATGTAACCCTCTTCCTTGCTGGATTTGTAGTTGCTGTTGCAACCAGGAACACAACATTTTTCTCGCATCTGCAAATAGAATGATGCATTAATTGCTAACATCTTAAATCAAAATACTATTATGTAAAAATAGCAAATGAGAATTTGAGTGGACTGGTTTTTTTCTACTGCTTGGATATCACGAAACAGAAGTCTACAAACAGAATCAAATGTGTAGAAATATTCATAATATTAACACAGAATCACTTAGGAGAAGATTCTGATACTAAACTTATGAATTCAAAACTTTTATTTTCAAATTGTATCTAGAATATAGTAGAACTTTTCTTGCAATTGTGTAGACGAAAGTCGTTCACGTAGCGCACTAGCACATATACATGTAAAAACACTACAAACTTCACAGAATTGTACACTTACATTGTGTTATATCTTCAACTGTAGTCACGACTACTTGCTATAAGTCCAGTATAGCGTAATTACACTGTAATTTCGGATAAAACAGACACCTTTAAAGTACGTAAACAACTGCTTCCGTTCGCTACCTTATAGTCAAACTCGCAGCCATGCGGTAGGCCTTAACATAACGTTGCCACATTTCAGTCCTCCGGCCTCTAATACAGGCGGCCGTGCTCTAGCGCGTGCCGGCCAAAGATCATATCATTGAGTGTCCGCCATATCTGGATTTGGCAAAAAACGAAGTGTCGAAACACAGATGAAAATGTTTTTCGTTCTGCGCCGTCATAAGTCTTGTATATTGGATGTTCTAGATATCTAAACATCAACATAATGAAGTGTTTCTAATCTAGCGAGAAAAAACAGTGACAGTTCTGCTATGAAATTCCTAAATTCGAGTGTGTTTTGGAAGTTTGACAAGCTGACCTACAAATCGTTTACTATTAATTTTATGAGTACTTTACTTGTTTGCCCGTTTTAAAACCCTATCTAAGATTCAATGGAGGTCAACAAATTAGCTTACTTGCCAAAGCTTTTAACTACAGGTATAATTCGGAAAATCAAGTGTGGAAAACAGTTAAGACGTCTCTTGAAAAAAAATGTTGACATCGTTTGCTTAGGGGTATCATTACTGACAACAGAAATTACAACTGAACTATTAAAGTATTACTTACGAATAAACGGAAAAAATGATTATTCTTCTTTATCTGTAGTGATGCATTACCGATCTGCATATATGCTGACACGCTAATTGCAACATGCACTTACGAATTTGGCTCTCTTTTTGATCAGAAATTTAACGCCTGTACGTGGCATGGTGTATTTTAACTGCGTGATAAGGTAGAAGCACCAGTTTTTGACAGTGCTTCAGCCTTTGATACAAGACAAAAATACTTTTAAATGAGACAAACACAAAGGCCAACATTAAGGCTCATCGTAAATGCATGACTTGTATCATTTGGAAGTTAAATCTAGTAATAATATTATATTGGACTGATCCATGATGATGTAGGAAGTGAAGGAACTTGTTGAAAATAACATCAATCACAGCTGTTAATTTTAAGGTTGGGGTGTCTTAAAACTGTAATTTTCCAGTCTGACACCCAAACAATGACTGGTACCATGGTTTTATTTTAAAACTGAATTCAAAACATGTCAGTGATCAAAATTAATTACACTATGAATTACAACCATGGAATTTTATTTCTGTGAATCTTGGTTCCAGTCTTTGACATGGTGTCAATCACTGGAATGACTGGTTGTCATTGTAGGGCCCAAGCAGAAAACAAACCTGAAAGCGAAAGCTGCAGAAGCTGGCCAGACAGGCATCCCAATGGCTGCTACAATCTGTGTGAGACAAGGCTGACATTATATTGCAAATTTAGTGTAAAAAGTTCCACATTGTCTGAATTTGTCCTATACTGACAGGACATTCTAGTCCAGTCGATTTTCTTATCTGCAAAAGTACACTAGCCAATACCAGTGGCACAAAGGTAGTGCCAAATTACAAACTCCCGTAACAACAGAAGTATTGCTGGACAGTGTACAGTAAATAATATGTAATAACCCGAGAAATTCAGAATTGGTTTGAAGAAATAGAACAGTATTTGGAAAGAGAGTAACATTTTGAAAATAACAAATGAGGCAAGTAGAGTTTTCAGTTCTTATGAAAGCTCGCTAAATATTTTTTTTCTCCCCTCCTCCATTCTCAAGGGAAAAATGTGATAACATAAAAGTGCAAGAAAGTTGTGTACAATGTTGGAAATTATGAAAAGGAAAATCTCACTATGCTTTTTACAGCATATGCTGCTCCTAAGAACATGATTTTCTCTCCCCCCCTTTCTCTCTCTCTCTCTCTCTCTCTCTCTCTCTCTCTCTCTCTCTCTCTCTCTCTCTCTCTCTCTCTCTCCCTCTCTCTCCCCCTTCCCTCCTCCTTGTGAAGAGTATTCCTGTAATAATAGCTAATAGCATATCAAGAACATGAGGGTGTCACAGTGGAGATTTGTTTTCTGGTACAGATGTCTGATACAACTATTCCACAGCAAAGCTTACCTTCAATAGGTGTGCTACCAGTGCACTCCCATAGGATAACAGAATATTATGTCCTCCAGGAATCACATTGGGTACACCACATAAACTGTACAGCAACTACAGTTTTGTGAGCAAGTAATACCAGTCAGTATCTTTAATTTTAACATAATTCTTGACTCCCATAATTACCTGCTTATATGCGTGCTTGTACTACAGGTTATTGGTAAAGCAAATACTAATTGAATAGGTCTTCACAATTTTAATACTTAGCAGAAATTCTAAAAAAAAAATTGTTTTATTTCTGTATCACCTCTATGGTGAATTAAGAGGTACTGATTGGTTTCTTTGAACATTTAATAGAAGCCTTTTTACCTGCTATTGATTAAGAGCCATTCCAAGTTCTGTACAGAACAATCTTTCGCATTTTTCATGACGTTTGTTATTCTGTACACTAATATTTCTTCTTCTAAATGGTAAATAATGCATTCAGACATTGTTGGTATTAAAGGTAATTCATGAAATAAATTATATTTAAACCAGAAAATTAAAGGTTCCACATGGCACATGAAAAGTACCTAGCTACACCTATGTATGTACAGATTCCAAATTGTCTGTGAATTTGGGTTACAAACTTTTTTAAATAGAAATATGAAGAGCACAATACTTTGGGTCTACAATAACTCAAATGTAAAATACTTTAGTTCCCTATGGGAAACTTTGTTCTTTACATGACTTGTGGAACTGCTTTCACTCTTAATGGAAAACTAAATGGTTTATGTTAAAGTTAACTAGCAAAAAGTGTAACCATTGTTACATATTTTCTGTGAAGTAAGATTCCTTAATGTTAATTCCTTCCTTTGGCATCATAACTTGATAATTTCAGTTCCGTATGGGACAAATGGACTAACAAAATGAAATGCTTTTATTACTATGACCAAACAAAATCTTTTTAACATGTTGTACCCAGTTCAAATCAGCAAAAAGTGTAACTGTTTAATTAAGGTAAATGTTGATGAAAATTAGGCATGTAACATGAATACTGAAATTTCCTAGATTTCCAAGTGTAACTGTAATCACTGTATTCTGTACTTTGTAGTGCTAGAAAGATAATTACATATGATTATTTGCATTCTCCCCCCCCCCCCCCCCCCCAACACAGGAAAATATAATAGAAAGACCTCCTAGCAAAATAAAGACAAAATTCACAATATTAGGTTTTGCCTGACTCAGGCCCCCTTATTCTAGAATAGTTCTAAAGTAATAAGAATGCTTACGATCAATTGGAACATTCTGTTCATTCTAGGAAGTATTAAAACAAAAATTAACAGTGTAACAATTTTATTACTCTTATGTTGCAGAGTATCCACAAACATTACTGTTTGAAACATAGGGCCACTGCATACTCCATTAGATCACACCCATCCTATGATTAAACTGTTTTCTTAAAGTGATAAATTCAAGTTAACTTAGTTATTGAGGGAAATATTTTCTCACACTGAAAGCCATCTGTCAAGTAAGTCTCAGAACATAATTTTTTTATTAATTTCACACAAATCACCTGTTTTTAATGCAAGCGCATATTTTGTAACACCAAACATCTTAGAATAAGCTTATATAATAAACAATTATAATTTTTTTTATAATATCTGCACAGGATGTAAAGAGTTAATTTTACTTCAATGTGATTCATCCTTTTATCATTGCACAACCACAAATCTATGTACAAAATAGTTTTAAGAAATCTGTCAAAATGTTACACCCATCTGCATGGAATGTCCCATTAGATAATCTTTTCCAATTTGAGCGCTATACATGATTAAACAATATGAGTTTATTTAACTTCTGCCTTATACTTGATTTGTTTAAAATTTTCTCAGCAGACATTTTTTTCCATATGTTTTTAAGCATATGCAGGAGTACAGGGATGCAATCTTACAAACAAGTTGAGTCTGATGTAAGTCCTCAATCCCAATTTCATAATGGTAATCATGACCAGGAGCAGCAGATGGGTAATCTACAATTTTATTTTTAACACAATGCAAAATCTTGGCCTCAATATACTTCTGTTGCGTATCCCCAGCAATCAAAAACAACTGAAACAGTTTCTCTGAATATTCTACAACAGAGTACATGCAGTCACTTGTTTCAACCAGTTTTCCCCAGGTAACAAAATTTTACAAATGCATTTTTATTGGCCATATTGGCAAAAGCATAGAGAGCATCACATTCTATGGCAGATTTAACTACTGATGGCTTCCGTATGTGAAGACAGTCTTTGTATGTGATCTGCCTTGACAGGTGCAATGACACATACTCTGCAATATAATAGAGTATGTTTTGCTTGTAAAATGAGAACTTAATCTTACCATCAAGAAGTGCACACCACTTCTCTACTTCATTTTGTGCAGCACTTTCATCACTTTCTACTATATGGTTTCTTGCATGAAAAACATAAACAGGTGGCAAACAACACACATTAAAATTTGAGCAATCCCCATTCATTGCAGTGGCACTGTTACCCAAGAGCAACTTTCTCATGGCACATTTGAACTGGTATGCATTTAGATTGTTGTTCCAATCGCTTCTGGACCGAATGCAGGAAAAAAAGCCCTATGTGGTCTTGTGACAGTTTATATGTTAGCAAATACTTCAGAGGAGATTCAAAATGAAGCATACTTGCCAGAGCTATGTGCCTGACTGATTGCATATTGAAAATTATCCCAAAAGCAAAAGTATTTCTTGCATGGAGCAGCAATGGAACACCAATGATTTTTAAGCTTTTGATATAATTTTCAGTGTGTCTGAAAATACCAAGCAAATAAGATTTGTTGTCAAGTCTCAGGGGACTCTTATACCCTTTACCTAATGGATTTCTGGAGTTCAGAATATCAAAAATCCTAAAATATAATAAAAAATTCTACTGTTGCTTCACTTCCTTTAAGATTTGGATCACCAACCCTTCTCAAAAACTCTATACTATCTGCCACACTAGAACTCATAGTCTGTGCAGCTAACGAAACATTCATTTTTCTATTTACATAACTTATATGTTGTCCTGATAGTTTGTTGGCAAATGTCATACCTTCTTGTTGTACCTTGTTCAATTGCTCAATGAAATGTCATCTAATAATGCCAGTTGGAGACTCAATAGCAGATACTTCTGCTAGAGCATTTCTGGATAACTTAATCATATGACATGTCCAAGATACAATAAACATTGTATTTTTCCACAGGATGAGGAATGTGGCTTTTAAAATCACCCTAGTAAAAGTTTAAAGTACAGCCAAGTGAATGTAAAGTGCTTACATTTACCTTGCAGCCATGACATGTAACACCAAACCCTAATGCCAGAACTATGCAGCCTCTCTACAGCAGATTTTATCAGTGTGGCCTGATTATTTGCCTGTACACCATTGATAAAGAAATATGCAATTGGGCATTTAAATTTGCTTTAATAGAGACAAGCATGAAAACCAGAGCTTCAGATGCCTCTATTACTTCTTTTGACTGAGGCACTTCCCCACCAAAGTCTAAAAAACCTGTGTATAGCTTAGTTCCTTGGTCCCAAACTACTTGCTTCCTAATTGCCATACTGTCTACAATTAGACATGAATCACTGAACTGGTCCCTTACAATTGGGTTCAAATCAATGTACTTAAAAACACTTTCCACCCATTTCGAAATAAATGATTTATGGGGCAGAGGCATTAATTTTTGCAGGTATTCATATGCTGCTGGTGAATAAAAGTACACAGCCATCGCAAACATTTTTCACATTAGTTGTGTATCTATTACCCTTTGACGAGAGAGAATTGTTCACTAAATTGCACACTGGTTCTACTTGTGTTCCTTTCTGATGATTGAGGACGTTATGTAACTTTTCAGGATGATGCCCCTTCTCCTTCAATGAACTTATGATGTCATCCATGGAAAACACTTTCTTCTCTCTCCTTCGAAGTTTTTCATGGAAATACAGAAGCGTCCGATCTTACCCGTCGGCTTTGACCCATGACGTCACAAATGTGGCGGAAACGACTATAAACGACAATTCCAATATGGCGGATATAAAAACATCGCATACGTATTATCCAATATGGCGGATATAAAAACATCGCATACGTATTATAAACACTGAAATACACAAGTTTCACAAAAAGCCTAATGACTCTAACGGGACAAGCGTGGGAAATTGGGGGTTTTTGGGTGGGGACAAAATAAATATACACAAATGTAGCCACCGACTGCCATACAAAACCACGCAAAACAACGAAATAAATCAACATCACAAAACTGACCAAATACCAAAAAACACATTCCTATCCAGAATCGGACACTTCCCTTGACCTATGTAGCTCAACAGAACCTACCGATCACATCCTCCAATACAAAAAAAAAAAAACGAACACTTCCCTTACACCTACATACATCTACAACAGCTCCCAATCACATAAATTACGATCGAACACTTCCGTTGACCTATATAGCTCAACAGAACCTACCGATCACATCCCCCAACACCAACCTAAAAAACCAACACTTCCCTTACACCTACATACATCTACAACAGCTCCCAATCACATAAATTACGATCGAACAAAGATGATAATAAACAAGTGGTACTCGAGGCCAGGCAGGGGGGGGCTGCGCCCCCCCCTGACCCCCCCCCCCCCCCCCCCGCCAAAAAAAACCTCCCAACCTAACCTCGTATTCAGGGCTACGCTACAGATCAATGTGTAGGTCCCTAACGTCACGGGTCAAAGCCGACGCGTGAGATCGGATGTTTCTGTAGACACAAAACACACATCAAAAACAAAAAAAAACGGAACTTACCTCAAAAAAGTTCCAGCCCCACAAACTAGATTGGCCACCACAATCACACACAAATGCACCCTAACTAACCACTTTCGGCCTATACATTTTACCCACAGCCCTTAAAAAAACACGAAAAATGCAATAGGCCTCTGGGACACTCTTCCGCCAACAGTACTCATCTAAATGAGACTGAAGGTTGGAAGAGCGCCTCTTCCCCCTCCCAAGAACTGACTTAACCGCCCCCCACATCCCCTCAATTGTGTTAGTGCAAGCCCCAGTATCATAATTCTTAAATTCTAGACTGTGGTTCACTACTAAATGATTAAATCCCCTGTCACCCAACCCCCTATAAGAAGAAAAAGCATCAGAAACTATTGTGGACCCGGGCTCTACATACTCCTCAATTAACCCCACTAATTCAGCCTTCGACCTCCCCTCCACAACCCTAAAAACACATTCAGTACCCCCACCCCCGTGAACAACAGCCCCCCACACCCAAAGACCAGCCACAGACTTCTCCCTCCCATACTTCCTTTTACCAAACTGCGACTCGGCCACCTCCACAAGCACCCCATGCCCACCCAACTTACCCCTGTACTTAATAAATTCCGAACACGCTTCACGACAAAAGGAATACCAGTCTAAAACAGTCCTCTCACTCACACCAGTCTCAAACGCGCAAAAACTCTGTGGGCATCTATAACAAAAATAATATGTAATAAGCACAATCTCACGCATGCCCAATCTAGACTTCTCGAACCAGGTACCACGCCTTATAGAACGCCATACGCCATCTTTCCGGCAACACCACATGTATCCGTCGCTGGTCCGAGAGGCCGGAACTTTAACCAATTTCATCGCCTCAAGGCAAAGAGAACACCTAACAACTTCGGCGATTAAACCGAATAGTTGTAAGAACTTGATAAGTTCTAACGCTGTCTCGCCCATCATCGCCCTCAACCGAACACTATTAAGGCGGTCTTTCATATCCATTCCTAAACAAAAAACCACAACCAAATACACTCAATAACAAACTCACCCGACATACAGCAATGAGCATTAAATTAAAACAAACGAAAACCATGAACACACCACCAGAGAGCACCACAAACAAAAACAAGACTAAACTCCACGCCATAATGATGTCACACACCACAACACGCTTACGTCACGGGTCAAAGCAGACAAGTAAGATCGGAGGTTTCTGTTGACCCGTTTTTCACGGACGCACTTCAGTTTACGTTTTAATTCGTGCACAACATCTGAGAAAAAAGTGCAAGTTTCGGTCACCTTGTCTTCCATTTCTACTTTCGACTGTATACCACAATCAATTACTGAAGAACCAACTGCACTCTGAAATAAAGAAATAATTTCTTTATATATGAATTAAATAACTCAAGGCTTGATGAAAAAATATTATAAAAAAACTTTGGGGGTGTGAAAACATCATAATAGCGTTTTCGACACAATTCGCAGCTTCTGCATTGGATAAATAGGACATGCTTTCCACGGAAGAATTCTCATTGACAACATTCTCCATGCAATCAGTAGCTTCTGCAGGGGGCAAATCGAGCACGGATTCCATGACAGAACGCTAAAAACAAAAATATGATACCTGGATTACAATATTGCTTAGACCGATGTAGCCCATTTGTGTCCGTACGAAATAAATTCACAAAAGTAAAAAGCACACACACAGCACTGAAATTTATTAGCTACCTCAAATGGTAAAGCATCGTTGTCACTCAAAACCCTAACAACATGTCGTCGTGGCTGTTTATTTGGTGGCATCAAATGCGTCGGAAAGTCAAAAACTGATGGCACTGCTTCGGGTTTGAGACGTTTCTTCCACGTTCCAGGGCTCAGTACGTAATCATCTTGTCGGATATGGATTCTGCAAAGAAAACTGCAAGACGTATGATTAAAACCTTTCCGCTTCACGGAAGTAATCCACTTCTTTAGCAGCTCTGGGTGCTTTAGAGGAAACCTGTTCAAAAACATCTAATTAGCAAACGCACTAAGTCTGTATTTTTATCGTATTGTATCGGTAGTCCTATTACCTGTGAAATGGTAAGTCACTTTCCTTATTCCATCGCTTCGTACAGTTGAAAGCGGCACAAGAAATCACCATTTCGATATTCCTTATACACCGTACAGACCGAGAGAAACTTCTTGTCAAATTCGAATATGGCACACAATACAGACGACAGTAATCAGCTGGTAGAGCCATCTATCGGTAGGCCTGGTAGTTGAGCATCCCCCATTTCGCTAGCTTTAGACGCCTGTCCATACTCCTTTCTGCGATTTCAGTGACAAGTCGCGGCTAGAAGTCGCAAGTAGCAACTAAAAAGCGCAGTTAACAGTGCCATCTGTTGGCACTACGCTCATCTCTGCAACACGCTATCGAGTCCAACTGCGATTTCCGTGACAAGTCGCAACTAAGAGTCGCAAGTAGCAACTAAAAAGCGCAGTTAACAGTGCCATCTGTTGGCCAACGTTCGTACTACGCTCATCTCTGCGACACGCTGTCGAGTCCACCTGCGATTTCCGTGACAAGTCGCAACTAAGAGTCGCAAGTAGCAACTAAAAAGCGCAGTTAGCACTGCCATCTGTTGAGCAAAGTTCACACTACGCTATTCGCTACCGAGTCAAACTGCGATTTCTGTGACAAATCGCAACTAAGAGTCGCAAGTAGCAACTAAAAAGCGCAGTTAACATACTTTTCCTAGTGCCATCTGTTGACCGACGTACGTACTTCGTTATGAGAGCCTTGTGCCTCACAAGATCGATGTGCTGTCTGTGCATATGAAGGGCTTATTTCAATAGTGGTACAAGTCTATTTTTGTTCATTTTGAGATACAGAGTCGTAAAGTTAAATGAGCGCTGAAAAATCTGCAGTTGAGATACCAGAAATATTCAAGCATATGGCTTCTTGCTAGAGATGAACCTTTATTTATGTTTGTTTGGATCATTAATTTCAGAAGCATTATAGACAGGAAAGTGGAGGTAATGGACTTGTACCACTATTGAAATAAGCCCTTCATATTATATGACGACATGCACATTCAGCATCAGTTATGATAGGTCAAATACTGGTGTGACTCTGAATGTATTATATTAATAAGAAGCAACATTGCCTTTTTCTCCTGAAAATATCAAGTAACGTAACAAATGTGTTTGATTCTGCTTCCAATATAACAGTTTTGGTTAATACTCCACATGCCTACAGTACTTTGCAATGTTAACACAGCAGAACTCAGACATCTGTATAAGTGTAGTGAAATGAAAACAGTCATATGAATGCCTCACTTTTGTTCCAACACAGTTCAAGACTCGGGAGAAAAGTTTTACACCTGGTATTCTACATGGCAACTTTACACACAAGAACTTTTTGCCGACACTACTACCACCTACATAAGTACGCTTTTCCTGTGTTACTTTCAAGTAATGCACTTAAGCTATTCCTGATTTAATTGGAAGATCTGTACTTCCCACTTTCATATCAACAGCCTCAAAATGCATATTGTAGACTTCAGGATATGTTACAGGTCAGTGTCACACCAAGATTGTGGAGAAAGGGGGGGGGGGGCGGCATGTCACTCTCCAACAAGTGTTTACCAATAAGTAAGTGGGGGAAAATTACGGGTATTGGACGGCTTAACATGTGGAAAATGAGATTTTTATTATTCACTCACTGTATTTAACATTTATTATTCCTTTAAAATCGCCCAACAACTTCAATAAAAACACAGTTTAATCATTCACACACTTATTTCACAACTATTTCACTTTTCAACTGCAAATCCTCTAAGAGCTGTCTTGAATCTTCACGAGTCTCTCTCTCAACTGCCTTAATGTGGATAGATACGTACAGCAACCAGTAATCAGAGTCAGATCTGCGTCTGCAAAAACACAAGGATTATTAAACAATTTTTGCTGTCACTAATTACTAGCAATATAATTGACAGAGTAGATTGCTAATATTTGCTATAGTGAATATCACATTTGCAAGAACGATCTCACTGAAGTAATTAAGTCCATCGAAACGCTTAGAAACTAACCTCTCGTCTGACGAAAATGGTCTAAAGACGCAGCGGCAATTTCTTCAGATCTGTTGACAATGATATTTTGAGTTATCACTTTACTGATTGACTGAAATGTAGTTCAGGTACCTGTGAACATAACAATATGTTAGAATTCATTTTCTAAACACGAACTATTACGGTACTGTACGGCTACTTACATATTAATTACACTATAAATATTTTCACAGTTGTTTCTTTAATACAAAATTAAAGCCAACGGAAGAAAAAACGTAAAACATACTTGCCAATGACAGGTTTGTTGAGATGCAATTTTCTGTGTTGACAGATGTAACTTTTTCATACGGTGGTAAGTCGCAGAAATCGCAGGAGTCACAGAAATCGCAGAAGTAGCAGAAGTCACAGAAATCGCGGAAGTAGCAGAAATCGCAGAAATAGCAGTGGCGGAGGGATACACGACCTATGTTCCTTAACTGCGACAAATCACAGTTAAGAATAACAGATACTGAAAAGTGGCATTCACAGAAATCACTGATATCGGAAAATCGCAGTTTAGCTCATCACTATCTGTACGTTGATTGCATTATGTCGCTCTATAGGCCCTGATAGGCGCTATTTGGACAGTTTACGAATACTGTGCATGTCTACACATCTGTGTGAAGAATATTTAGGAGCAGTTTGCTATTGTGTACTGAAATTACGAGTTGGTTGCGTGCCTGTGGGCTGTGCAACATGACCCCAGCCACATCAGGGTGGATATTTTGTATAAATGTGAGAGATATACTCTATCCTTAAATAAGTTGTTTGAAAATAAATAGAGTGCACTCCATCCTTACTCTCCCCAGAAGCCCAGAGTAGGCTGAGTCGTTTTCCCCCCATTTTCTCTCACCATCTTGGTTTACATCACGAAAAGGACGACAGCGTCCTCTGCTGGTGGTACTGAGTACTAGACTTTGTGGAGAACACACTGTTTGCCCCCATCATGGATAACTGAACATGCGTCATCAGCTGGTGTCACGGAGGCGTCCTCTGGCGGCGGCGAAATGTACTAAGACAGATGGGGTCTGGAGTTCGTAGTGAACCCACTAGGTGGCGCCATCTTCGATTACGGTACTTGCATCATCACCTGACGTCACTGCAGCGTCCTCTGGTGGCATCGATATGAACTAAGTCAGTTGGGCTCTGGACTCAGTGGCGAATACACTGGGTGGTGGTGATGTCTCTAATTCTTTAAATAAAGGCTGGTGTATGATTTCAACAGTTGAGAATTAGCAAGCAGAGTGTTTTAGATGGATTATTATTTAGACAATTTATGACTTGTTTGGCTATCTGGACATAAATGAATTGCATTATTTAGGAGTGGTTCGCATGTCTGTAGGCTATGCAATGCGTTATTTTTCACGGTTTAAAATTAGCAAGCGTGTATGTAGAGCTTTATAAAGGAGTTATTTAGGAGTAGTTTGCAGGTCTGTATGCTGTGGGACATGCCAGAGTGTGTGTTCTGTGATAAATATACTCCATCCCTAAATAAATTGCTCCAAAATAAATAAAGTACACTCCTTCCTCTCTCCGTCAGCCTAGTGCAGGCTGAATCCTTTTACCACCCGCCCCTAGGAAGAGGTGACCTGGTGACTTAGGTTAATGGTGGTGGTGAGTTTCGTTTTTAACAATTTTCTTACGTTGGTAGCGAAAGTGCAAGTGACCTTTCTTTACTGCCAGAATTCAAACTTGGCGCCGGTTCCTAGGAAGAGGTGGCGGTCAGGTGGCTGAGGTTAGTACAAGTGTCCTTTCTTTCCCACAATTTTCTTAGGTTCATAGCGAATGCGCATGCGACCTTTCTTCCCGTGATTTTCTTAGGTGGACGCATTATCATGTTGGAATTTGAACTTCCCGCCATTTCTTGGGGTGGGGGTGGGGGGGTGGTTAGGTTAGTGGAAGTAGCCCAATTGACCTTCTTCCCGCCAAAATTCAAACTTCCCACCCAAATCCGCTCTCTTGGATGACGTAACAGTTGCGCTCTCTGGTGGCGACAATATGAACTAAGCCAGTCCAGAACTGTTGGCGCACACACATGCTTGAAATTTGTTACATAATAAAGACAAGTCCTTTTTCCCGCGATTTTCTTGGTGTGACGCATTATCATGTTGGAATTTGAAATTCGCGCCATTTTTCTGGTCGAGGGGTGTGTGGCACTTTCCCGCTAAAATTCAAACTTCCCGCCAAAATCCGCCATCTTCATGACGTCATCGCCGCCATCTTGGATAACGGTACTTTGGAATGATGCCCCTGTTGTCCCAATACTCGCGATAACGTTGCTGTAGCTACAGCAGTACAGCGACAAACGGCGACCTGTCAACGTAGATGCACAGTTGCAGGACACCAGCAAGAGCGGCTGACTCGCGCCGCACAGCTGTGAGGCGACGCGCTGTATCGACGCAGCACCTTTCGCCGACAGCACTAAATGACGAAGGATCATTAATAATTGCGAGATGGTTCATTCAACCTCCTGCCCTTCGTAACTGAGTCGTGTCACAGTCAAATCAGCCCTCAGATTTGTAATTATTTTTTTGAGTGTAAAAGGTGCTGAAATAAATGCAGTCATTTCATCTTTTATTCACCAAAACAATCTATTCTTTTCGCTTAGCAATCCCTTAATCTCTTCACCTTTTTGCTTTTTGTTTTCAGTTAATTATTGATGTCAATTGATTATTGGCTCCAAATGTGGGGCAATATAATTAGTAGTCTGCATGTCAATTTATGCAAAATATCACTTAATTATCAATTTATAACATTTTGACACCCAATTTGGGGCAATCTCATTGGTAATTTGCTTGCTATGTGAGATCACAAAAAATTCTCGATTCACTACATCTTTGGCGCCAAACATGGGGCAAAAGAACTAGTACTGTGCATGTCATTTTATGCAAGAGATCAAGGAATACTCGATTCATTAACTTTTTAGGCCTAAAGTGGAGCAATCTCATTTTACTCATCTACGTGTCATTTCACGTCAGAGAGGAGAATTTCTCAATTCGCTGCATTAAATTTGTTAGTGAGCCAGCATCTTAAGTCGCCGAAGTGGCGTCAACTAAAAAGGACTTGCAATATGGCAGCCGAACTTCCCCGCATGGGGCCTCCCGGCCAACAATGCCATACGATCATCATCATTCTAGTCTTTTATCTTTACCGAGCGAGGTGGCGCAGTGGTTAGCACACTGGACTCGCATTCGGGAGGACGACGGTTCAATCCCGTCTCCAGCCATCCTGATTTAGGTTTTCCGTGATTTCCCTAAATCGTTTCAGGCAAATGCCGGGATGGTTCCTTTGAAAGGGCACGGCCGATTTCCTTCCCAATCCTTCCCTAACCCGAGCTTGCGCTCCGTCTCTAATAACCTCGTTGTCGACGGGACGTTAAACACTAACCACCACCACCATCTTTTATCTTTTTCCAGCAGAGATACCAAAGAATTCCAATTTACATATTGTGAATTTACCGCCTCTCCCAATAAGAGCCATCAAGCGGCCAATTTTTTTCCTTGGATAATTAAGTATTTCTTGCACATCTTTTAATTCGGTGGACTTCTTTGGTGACTGTTCAGAGTAGCTACAAATTCTGTTTAGAATGCCTGAACAGTATTCAGCTGCTCAACTGAGTGCTAGAGCTGACGGATGGGCCACACAAGCCACAGATAATGCTGGGTGGGACAAATAAAAGTGGCCCGGGTGAGTGAATACGATTGGACGTGAATGTGTGGATATAACCACACCCTGTGACGTGCACAGCGCGTTTATGTCCGCCGCATGATCAACACCGGTTCAGAGCATAGTGCACGCTGCGTAGGGCAGGCTGTATCAGTGTGAGTGCAGCAGCGCTAAGGCGACGATGGTACATCGTCCGATGGTGCATTGGATGTTGGTTGTGGAAATTAGCGTGACAACAAAGTCGTGGGAACGGTGTGGCCAGTTCTTCACTGAGAAGTTCAAAGGTATCAAAGTGCCGGCAAAGAGTGCCATGCAATGCTTAGTCTGGTATGGCATCTCACAGGGTCTGTTTTGAACAAGTCAAAAAACATTTCGAAACGTGCCCACACATAAGAAACGGTGTCTGCAGTTCACTACAAATGTTTCAGAGTCGTACCAAGTCAACACGATGCCTGTTGCAAGAGATCGGTATATCACATTGATCATGCGGATGAATACTCCACCTTGACTTACAGTCTTGTCGCTGCAGCAGCTGGCCACCCAGATCACCTGATGCGTAGGTGTGTGATAACTTTGTGCGAGGAGCCCTCAGGTCTAAGACGTATCACGTAAAGCCTCACAGTCTTCAAGAACTACTACATAACTTTTCCAATAAGATTGCAGCATTTCCTGCTGTCCAGCTTCGATTTGCTTTCAGCATATTGCTGACCGGGGCCCAAAAGTGCCAATAGATGAATGGCGGTCACTTTCAACATCTGCTGTAGTCAGTTTGGTACTGTATTTCCATTCCTCTGTTGTGTTTATTTGTACCCTCGCACTCTGTCCTAGAGGCCACTTTTATTTTCCCCACCCTGTAAATGGGAATAATTGTTTTTAAAAGGAGCTGCCATTCCAAACTGGACGACTGTCATAACAGATGCACTGTCAGTAGCAACTGAGGAGCATTTACTCTTATCAGTGTCATGTCTATACAATTCCTACAACACATGAATACAGTAGACAGTTATAGGATCAAGGCGGTGTCAGATTACCAAAAATGTCAGATTATCAGAAACGCCGAATTATCAAAAATATTGGATTATCAAAAATGTCAGATTATCAATGGTAGACATTTGAAAATTGAATTTAGACTTTACGGCTAGAAAATTTAGGTTGTTTTGTATAAATATTGAGTATGTACTGTACTTGCCCACTCAGTTAGCCGTGTGGTCTAACGCACTGCTTTCCGGGTGGGAAGGCGTGCCAGCTCCCCGCACAAATCCGCCAGACGGAGTAGTGTTGAGGTCCGGTGTGCCGGCCAGACTGTGGATGGTTTATAAGGCGATTTTCCATCTGCCTCGGCGAATGCGGGCTGGTTCCCCTTATTCTGCCTCAGTTACACTATGTCAGCGATAGCTGCGCAAACACTTTCTCCACGTAAGAGTACACCATAATTACTCTACCATGCAAAGATTAGGATTACACTCTTCTAGCGTGAGACTTTCCCGGTGGGTGGGTGGGGGGGGGGGGGGGCACTGGCTACAGCGGGGATGGAGACTCTACGTTGTTTCTAGGTCCCCAGTTCCATACAATGCAATGCGCTGTACTTACTATAGTATGCCTATTGTCACGACACATATTGAGTACGTACATACGTATTTAGCGTCGCTCAGTCCGGAACCGCGCGACTGCAACGGTCGCAGGTTCGAATCCTGCCTCGGGCATGGATGTGTGTGATGTCCTTAGGTTAGTTAGGTTTAAGTAGTTCTAAGTTCTAGGGGACTGATGACCTAAGCTGTTAAGTCCCATAGTGCTCAGAACCATTTGAACCATTTTTGTATTTAGCGTCAGTGAAGTTATAAAAAATACATATGTACATATAAGACAAATTTGTTATGTATGTATGTATTACAAATACACACATAAATACAATGTACATAATACATACATACATACAAGTGTATATAAGTAGCATATTTTTTACTTATATTTATTACTTTTAAACTCTGTGGTAGTTTTTTGTTTTTTCTTTCGTAAAGAGGCTGTCATGGCTTTTTCTTGAATGTCTTTTAACATTAAAATGTTCTTGTAGTCGAGTTCCCTCTCTCCACAACGACGTACCATAGCGTTGGCAGCCACCATAACATCATTGCAAGTGATAGTGCATTTCGCTTCCGTGGCCGCCTCAAATGGGTCGTCATCTACAACATGAGCCATAAATTCCTGGATTATCTCCTCTTCTGTCATTTCAGAACCAATGATATAGTGTAACACCCATCTTTTCTATTCTTCTGCATCTTCTTACACAATGTTAATTATATAAGAAATTGTAAGCACAGCCTTGGTAACTTCGTTATCATCTTCAGATTTGCTATCTCTGCCGACTTTCTTTGGCAGGAGTGAGTTTTCTGGTCAAATATTTTTCCAAGATTTTACCAGATTTAAAAGCTTGATTTGACACCACGCAAATACATTGCCAATGACATCCTTGATGTTCAATTTTTCCAAGACTGATGCGATGTTTGCGTCACGTTGGCTGACGATATCAATCAGTAGGAGTTTTTTGTAATGTGGTTTCAATATTTTGGTAACATTTTAATCCATTGGCGGAATCAGTGCAGTAGTATTTTTTGGAAAATACAAAGCATCTGTATAACCAATAGCTGTTTTAACTCTCAATTCTTCCTTGTCCGGGTTTCTTGGAGCAGTACCTAACAACAAAAGGGTCTTCAATGGAAGATTTTTTTTCTCTTTAAGTGTTCTTTGACTTCTTGTACAAAATGGTTGGAAAGACAACCTAAAATAAAACTTCTTTAGCAAACCATGCTCGGCTTTGGCTTTCGTATGTCGCTGGAAGAGATTCGACTTTTATGTTTTTACACTACTGGCCATTAAAATTGCTACACCAAGAAGAAATGCAGATGATAAACAGGTATTCATTGGACAAATATATTACACTGGAACTGACATGTGATTAAATTTTCACGCAATTTCGGTGCATAGTTCCTGAGAAATCAGTACCCAGAACAACCACCTCTGGCCATGATAA
The DNA here is from genome assembly GCF_021461395.2 of Schistocerca americana. Taxonomy (NCBI): domain Eukaryota; kingdom Metazoa; phylum Arthropoda; class Insecta; order Orthoptera; family Acrididae; genus Schistocerca; species Schistocerca americana. The sequence goes on along the minus strand of NC_060120.1, from coordinate 652,445,650 downwards.
GGCCTTGATACGCCTGGGGATTGAGTCAAACACAGCTTGGATGGCGTGTAGAGGTACAGCTGCCTATGCAACTTCAACACAATACCACAGTTCATCAAAAATAGTGACTGGCGTATTGTGATGAGCCAGTTGCTCGGCCATCATTGACCAGACGTTTTCATTTGGTGAGAGATTTGGAGAATGTGCTGGCCAGGGCAGCAGCCGAACATTTTCTGTATCCAGAAAGGCCCGTACAGGATCTGCAACATGCGGTCGTGCATTATCTTGCTGAAATGTAGTGTTTCGCAGAGATTGAATGAAGGGTAGAGCCACGGGTCGTAACACATCTGAAATGTAACGTCCACTGTTCAAAGTTCCGTCAGTGCGAACAAGAGGTGACCGAGATGTGTAACCAATGGCACCCTATACCACCACGCCGGGTGATACGCCAGTATGGTGATATCGAATACACGCTTCCAATGTACGTTCACAGTGATGTCGCCAAACACGGATGCGAACATCATGATGCTGTAAACAGAACCTGGATTCATCCAAAAAAATGACGTTTTGCCATTCGTGAACCCATGTTCGTCGTTGAGAACACCATCGCAGGTGCTCCTGTCTGTGATGCAGCGTCGAAGGTAACCACAGCCATGGTCTCCGAGCTGATAGTCCATGCAGCTGCAAACGTCGTCGAACTGTTCGTGCAGATGGTTGTTGTTTTGCGAACTCCCCATCTGTTGACTCAGGGATCGAGACGTGGCTGCACGATCCATTACAGCCATGCGGATAAGATGCCCATCATCTCGACTGCTAGTGATACGCGGCTGTTGGGATCCAGCACGGCGTTTCGTATCATCCTCCTGAACCCACCGATTCCATATTCTGCTAACAGTCATTGGATCTCGACCACCGCGAGCATCAGTGTCGCGATACGATAAACCGCAATCGCGATAGGCTAGAGTCCGACCTTTATCAAAGTCGGAAACGTGATGTTACGCATTTCTCCTCCTTACACGAGGCATCACAACAACGTTTCACCAGGCAACGGCGTTCAACTGCTGTTTGTGTATGAGAAATCGGTTGGAAACTTTCCTCATGTCAGCACGTTGTAGGTGTCACCACCGGCACCAACACTGTGTGAATGCTCTGAAAAGCTAATCATTTGCATATCACAGCATCTTCTTCCTGTCGGTTAAATTTCGCGTCTGTAGCACTTCATCTTCTTGGTGTAGCAATTTTAATGGCCAGTAGTGTAAATGGCCATGGGAACTTGGACTTACCCACAGCTAAGAGTTTTAACACGTGGCTTCCAGCGGCATTTGCGCACATCATTGACGTGAGAAGCTTTTTTCGAGGTTTCCTTCCTGAAAGTTTTTTTCTTTCTCCATTAAAAAAGTTTTGGTTGGGAGTTACCACTAGTTTAAGCCGGTTTCAACGGCATTATGCAGTTGTTCAGGTGTAAGGCCCAGTTCGTCGATTTTTACCGTTTAAATCTTGAATCAGCTGAGAAAGATTCTAGTCAGCTTTAGTTTTTCTCCTCACATCAGCAAGAAACGTATGCCATGTCACTTCTTAAAGTTTTCAAACCAACCATCGCTGGCAGGAAAGTCACCTTTGTTGGTCATTTCACGATAAAAAAGCTAGGCTTTCTGTTTTAAAAATCTCGTGAAATAGGGACATGTCCAGATCGAACTATGGCCACCAGGTGCTGTGATCAGTCGTCATGATTCAGTCTCACACACTTGACCAGTCGCAGTGCACCTGTTGACATGTCAATATGAGCTTGGACAAAACGAGCATGGCATTATTGGTGAAGCTCTGTTATCAAAACAACAGTAATGCTGCAGCTGCACTTCGAGAGCCGGCCGCTGTGGCCGAGCGATTCTATGCGCTTCAGTCTGGAACCGCGCGACCGCTACGGTCGCTGGTTTGAATCCTGCCTCGGGCATAGATGTGTGTGATGTCCTTAGGTTAGTTAGGTTTAAGTAGTTCTAAGTTCTAGGGGACTGATGATCTCAGATGTTAAGTCCCACAGTGCTCAGAGCCATTTGAACCTTTTTTGCACTTCGAGAATATCGCTGGCTGAAAGGATTACGGAAGGATCCTCTTTCTCCCCCTGTTGTGCGGAGCATGATGAAGAAGTTTGGATCAACTGGAGAACTGGGCGTCGTTCTCGGAAGGGGTCGACTAGGCTGGATGATGAAATCGCTGTTTCTACGACAGACAACGCTGCGCGCTATTCCCGATTGTCAGGCAGAGCGCGTTCTGGGTCACGACAATTGAACATCCCATGAGCCACTGAACAGAAGGTGCTTCGAACCATTCTCAAATGGTGTCTGCACAAGATCCATATGGTACAGCAGCTTGCACCAAAGGACGCACAATGACATGTTGACTTCACTCTCCAATTTCTTGTGAGGATTGAACTTGACAAGGGCTGGCGCTGGATCATCCTATGGGTAGACGAAGCTCATTTTTCTCTGATGGGTGAGGTGAACACACAGAACTGCCGAGTGCGGGGATATTCAACTCCAGTCAGTGTATATGAAGTTCCACTTTACGGTGAACGTGTCACCATATGGTGTGGCTTCACGGTTACGTTCATCAGTGGCCTAGTTTTCTTTGAACAGGTTGGGGCTCAAGGACCAAAGACGTGCAGAGTGACTCGTCAGCACTACTGCAATATGCTTTGCCAGCATGTCATACCCTCCCTGCAAGAGAGAGACGCATTGAATTTGTTGTGTACATAGTTCCGCGTAGTCAGCACGTACACAACTTTCCCACTAGAGCACGCCCCTTAAGCACAATAGTGCAGGCGCAGCGCTCGTCCATCTCCACACTATGAGATGGCGCTGCCTTAGAGACGGACCAAATTCTGCTTCCGCCGATCCGCGTATTAATATGTAAGGCAGCCAATGAGATTTCTGCTAATGTAGAACCTTTTCTCTTTGCGGATCGCACTTGCGCAGTGATACCTGAACGAGCGAGGTATTATAACGAGTGTACAGACCTCCAATTAGTCAGTCTGCATTTGTCTGCCTTAGTCTGTACCAGTCTGCATTAGTCTGTACCAGTCTATAGTCAAGTTTCAGTCAGCACCTAATAAGATTACCATATTCCTGTACATAGGCATGGAGATAAATGAATAGACACTTTGTCAAGTATCAGAGATATGTGAGAATAAGATTAACGTACCAAGACCAAAGGAACTTCAGATTGTCAATCGTAAACAGCGTCCAGAATCAAGTTACTTAATGCTTTTTATTATTTTAATAAATGTGTGTGAAAATTAATCAAGTTCTGTTTAAAGTTGGTCACCGTCAATCTGCTACTCTAAGCGTGCAAGTGGCATTTCTATCGTCTGACCTAATGGCAGAAGATAAACACGCCACGATAAGACCACGAGACATATTGCTGACACTCGCCTGCTTTGTGACAAGTCAAATAATCTGATGGTGTGTGTACCGAAGGTCTTACAGTATGCACACCACAGAATTCAACAGTTTTCATGAAAGATGGGGTCTCACCACACATCGCTCGTGAAGTTGACCTGTTTCTCCGAAACACATTTGGAAATGATCGAATTATCAGCCGATCCTTTGCAAATGCTTGGCCAGCTCGATCACCTGATCTCACTCCCTGTGATTTCTGTTTGTGGAGCTACCTGAAGGGCAGGGTTTACCAGGGGAACATTGACACATTCTGATCAGAAGCGCTACATATCAAGAGAGGTAGCTAGTATACACATGTACATTCTTTGTTCTGTTGTGCAGAATGCAATCTTGCGCTTGCAGACTCTTCTGGACACTGATGGCGCCATATTGATCCCCTCTTGTAGCAGTAATGGTACCAGTGTATAATGCTATGATGTACTGTATTAGCACATTAAAAGTGTTTGAACTGAATGGATTCTGCGTTATTTCTCTTCTCCATGTCCTTGACATTACTGCTACCAAGTTCAGTCCTCATTCAGTAATTAGTTTCCATGTTATAACGTAGTAAATAGGGAAAGTGTAATTATAATCACCCAGTATATAATTAGAGTTTCTGTTTGAGTACTGTCAGTAGACTCGTCTATCATAATTGAATATCACCTGTCTGACTTTATTTTCTGTAAAATATCATCAGTATTTTTTTACAAATTGCATCCTCCATATCATGAATACTATGATAACTTTCATAATCTGCATTGCCACTAAAAGTTAATTTGCTCAAAGAAAGACATCGTAAATCTATACACAGCTCTTTTAATACAAAAGACTTTCATATAGCGATATTGTCCTTCGATCTTGTGTAAATGATTTACATAACGGTTGCTATACTTTGCTCGACGTTTTTACAGGATGCAGCTGAGGCTTCGACACAATTTGGTGTCTTTAACGACTCTCAAACTGATTTCTTATGGTCCACCGAAATTTCATGACTCCTTAATGTATCAGCTTTGAGCTTTGACAACACGATATCCTGAATGTAAAAGAAAGATAAAGAGTCTTTAGTGGCCACAGAATTACTTGTATCTAGCTTAGAACTTACAACTAGAAGTAAGATGTAATTGTAATACATGGAAGTCAAATTATATATTAACACAAGAATAATTTAGAACTGCATAACAAGTTGATTAAATCAACATTTATAATTTGATCTGGGAGCACGTTTTTTTCAGTTTCAGTGCCCTGTCACGTCCATAAGTGCCTGGACACGAACTTTGGTAACACTAACAGCCTTTACAAATGCCATAGCGGCCTCTTATTAGTTAGAGGGCCCGCACAACAGACAAGCAAGGTGTACTGCTGACCTTCCTTCAAGAACTCGCCAGTGGATGTAAACATAAACAGACTTTCCTCATAAACACAGCACTTCTTCATGAAAAGCCATGTGACAGAGATCCACCAATTGGAACTAATGTGATTACATGTAGCAATCTGCCAAATCAGTGTTACAGGCATGCCAGCAGACTCAGACTGGCAGTGTGTACCTACAGCTAGGACAGCTCCAGCCGATACCTACGCTGGCTCTAGTCTAGTAGACACTTGCCTAAGCCTTCAGTAGAAAGTTGTATCTTGTTGGTCATAACTGTAGTAACCACAACCAACAGCGGGAACGCCTTGGGCCGCGGATCGGAGCCGCCAGGCGGGGAAGCCGCCGGCGGTGGAGCGCGCACCACCGGGTAAACACAGGACGAGTCGGACAACAGACCGACGACAGACCAACGACAACTGACAACAACCGACCACGACCGACTATGAGCGACACAACAAGGAAGAGATAAACAACAGAGGCTTGTGGAAACCACAACACCAAACACCAAACGTAAATCCTCTCGGAACCAGAGCCAGGCAAATGTCAACAACAAGCAACGACCAGAACGCAGTACCGCCGAGATGAAACGAAATCCAGAGCGAGTACCAGACTGGCTGGACTAGGTTTTTTTTTTTTTTTTTTTTTACTTTATTGTTATTTTGACACCTGAACAACCAGGTAGGCTGGCAGCGGCACAATACGCCGCTCTTCAGCCGAAGAGAGTACATGGAGATAAACAAAGAAGAGACATCATTTAGTAAATGGTGGGAAAAAACAGGAGGCACAAGAACATAAAAGCACAAGAAGCCGTTCACACTTGATGACAATCCACACTACGAACTGGAGACCCGACGCACAAACACTGAAGAAGACGATGTCACTGGTGAACAATGGAGCGTGACGGCGAAACTGAACACTAAACATGACGGCACACACGATACACTGATGGCGGTGATCTCCGGCGCGCGAATGTCCACTGAGCGTGTGCGAGTCCGGGGACCTGCCAAGAGGGGAACAGGGGTGAGGAGGGGGAGAGGGGAGGAAAAGAGGATGCCACGGCTTAGGAGACGGGAACAGGAGGAGAGGGACAGGGGAGGGGAGGCCCGGGGGACGAGGGACGAGAAAAGGAGGAGGGAGGGAAAAGGGAGAGAAGGGAGGGAGGGTGCCCAGAGGAGTAAGTACAGGAGGAGGGCGGGAGGATCAAAGTTGGTAGGAGGGGTAGATGGAGGGGAGGAGGGCATCATCAGGGAGAGGGAGCTGGCGGAAGCCACCTTGGGAGAGGGTAAGGAGGGTGGAGAGATGGAGACCGGGCGGGACGTGGGAATACAGGCGCGGCAGCGGGCGGGGGTGGGAGAGGAGCGGGGAGACGAGCGGGTGAGGAGGATCAAGTTTACGGGAGGTGTACAGGATCCGTATCCTTTCAAGGAAAAGGAGGAGGTGGGGGAAGGGGATGAGATCATACAGGATCCGTGTGGGGGAGGGGAGACGGATGCGGTAGGTGAGGCGGAGAGCATGGCGTTCCAGGATTTGGACTGGACTAGGGCAGAGCGGGTCCCTATATACGAAACCGGAGGGAGCGGCTAATGGCCGCTGTCTGCACGTGGCTTAGCGGTGGCGCCCTCGCTGCGCGAGAGTCCCTGCGCGGAATAGCCGCCGCGGAGGCGGAGCCCTCTATGGGCTGACCACGTCCATTTGTTCTGCCACGTGTTCAACTTCGCGGCGGAAGGTACTAGAGTAACGCCGCTAGTAACTGTGTATTGTAGTATTTTGATTATTATTTTTTTCCGTTGTCTTGTGCTCTTACCTGTTTTTTGCCACCAAAGAAATGGTTGGGTTTCTAGCTGTTCTTGCATTTGGAAATCAGTGCACGCCAAGAAGGCGTTTTAGTCAAAGTGTGTTCAGACTCGATCGTTAGTTCCTTCCTTCCGGCCGCAGGACGCTACAGCTATTGGCGATGAGGATGGGACTTTCATTTTTGGACGAAACGGACTCCTCAGAGGAATTTCTTCAGTCCTTGATGGAAACTCTACAGCAGATTGAGGCAGGGCTCACACGGTCAGGACATCGTCCTCACTTCCCAGCGTTGCAAGAGGTAGCTCATAGAGTTGATTGAACACGTTGAACGTGGCTCCACTGACGTTTCCAGCTTTCAATACGTCTGTTGAACCATGGACAAATTATGTTGACAGGTTGGAACAACATTTACTGACACATGAGATCCGATCCCCGACGAAAATCGCAGTCGGGCTTTTTTTTAGCAACAGTCCGTCCACAGGCGTATCGTTTCATTCAACAATTGAACCTTGAGTAGTGCCCTCGCGACCTCAAGTTTACCCATACTGCAGCGGAGTGTGTGGTGATATGAAACTTCCTGACAGATTAAAACTGTGTGCCGGACCGAGACTCGAACTCGGGACACTTGCCTTTCGTGGGCAAGTACTCTACCAACTGTGATACCCAAGAACGTCTCACAGTCTCCCAGTGCAGAGTGAAAATCTCATTCTGGCAACATCCCCCAGACTGTGGCTACGCCATGTCCCTGCAATATCCTCTCTTCCAGGAGTGCTAGTTCTGCAAGGTTTGCAGAAGAGCTTCTATGAAGTTTGGAAGGTAGGGGACGAGGAACTGGCAGAATTGAAGCTGTGAGGAGGGGTCATGAGTTGTGCTTGGGTAACTCAGTTGGTAGAGCACTTGCCCACGAAAGACAAAGGTCCCAAGTTCGAGTCTCGGTCTGGCACACAGTTTTAATCTTCCAGGACGTTTCAACCCGTGTGTTGCTGTCCTCGAATTTAAGTGGAGTTGAAGCATCAACTTTGTCTTTCTGTAACGACTTATTGCTCATAAACTGTTTCTGCTCCAGAAACTAATGATATTAACTTTTTTTATGAAGATGTTGTTACGAGGATTTTGGGAACATATTAGATAAATGTAATATTGTTTTGTCACATTGCACTTATTTTCTGAGTTTAATTTGAAGTAATTGAAGTTCCACAGCACAGCTACATCATACAGTCTTATCCACCGATGACAGTATGACTGGGGAAATAAATACTAGTGAACTTAAGTTTTCTCTAAAGCTTTCGGTTGAATCTCGAAATGATTATGTTGGTCGATAGAAAGGTCTGATAATAAGTTTATGCCCAGCAGTGACAATGAATATTGTCCAGATAAGCCCACATCCTGCAGTTTCAATTTCTGTTTCAGTGGATTTGAGTTTCTCGTCTAGTGCGACAAATATACCATTTACCATTAGCCAATCCTTTCAAAATACGTTTAACTTTCCTCCAAAAATTTCACTGTTGTCAATTTCAGGTTTTAATCAGTTTTCTGCACCTATTATCCATTTTATGATTGACCCCTGACTTTGACCTCATATTCTGGTTACATCGCATGATGTACAATGATTTGTTGTACCTTATCAGAATTGTGGAAATATATAATTTTATTTCTTGTACGGGTATTACATTTTAGTTGAAAAAGGAGCGACATACGTTGAAATATTTAAGTGTGGTTCTTAGAACATTTTTTGGCAAGTTCAACCTTGAGGACTCATAGAAGCCAGACCATAACTAGGCCAAAATTTTGTTTGGACAGTATAAAATACAATAATTTGCTGTTTTCAGGGGGTTTTCGTTATTTTTCATCACTATAGTGTCAAATTCAAGACACTCCGGTTGAGCTTATTGTTGTGGCTTTCGTGGCAGAAAAAGCAAACTGGAAAGCTTGAGCTTTAAATGGCTACACTGCATATCATTACCAATGACTACTCACCATGTTTTTGGCAGTCACGAGTTAGTTTAAATCTACGTGGGGAAGTTGGAAAATAAGTTTCCCCTGTCGACTGTTGTCAGAGTTGTGTGTGAAAGGAAAAAAAAGATAATGAGGCATTAAAGATAAGACATCTGTCTACATAATTTTCAAGTACATTGAGACATTTGTCATACCGCTTTATAAGCTTCAAAAAGTCTTCCAGGAAAAGATCAGAGCGTTGCATACGGAAGAAACGTTGAACGGCTTGTTTGACGTCAGCATTGCTGCCAATGCGCCTTCCGACGAGAGTCTTCGTCAAAGCAGGAAACAGATGGAAGTCACTTGGTGCGAGACCCGGACTGTAAGGCGGATGGTGTAGGCGCTCCCAACCAAGAGTTGCAATATGGTTTTGCTTTGCCGTCGCCGTCTGTGGTCTCGCATTGTCATCCAACAGCAGAACGGCAGATATGAGAAGGCCAGGCCGCTTTTTCCGAATCACCTAATCCAATTTCGATAGAGTTGCACAGTACGGCGCAGCATTGATGGTTGCATCCTCCATAAAGTCCAGCAGCAAAACTCCTTTGGCGTCCCAGAAAACGGTGAGTAGCGGATAACAGCGCTCACTTCCGCCTTTGACCACGACTCCAAAACGCACCTTCTCTCCATAGCTCCGGGAAAAGACCGAGCGGCTGGCCTCCGCTTTGCACAGGCACTATCTGCTTGTTCGCGGTCGACCTCTACCCAATGGTGTATCGGTGTCTTACACGTGAGCGTTCACCTGCTGTGTCGTCTGGAGCCCATATCACACAACTCTGCCCACTGTCAACAGGGGAAACTTATTTTCCAACTCCCCTCGTATACGAGGCTGTAGTGGAGCGTAGTTGTCATACTGGCACACTGCCACTGTTGTATTGCTCTATAAACACCTGTTCACTAGTGAAGAACACCAGCGACATACTCGCATTCCAATACAGCAATGCCACGTTCAGTTGTTGTGTGTAGAAGGCAGTCAAATGGAAACAGCAAGTGACTACTCAATATACAAGCAGCTCTCAGTAAATGAGTAATAAAATGTAGTATGCATTTTAACAGTAGCTGAAAAAATGATTAGCTCGAATAAATAGTGATGAATTAGTGTGGGGAAAGCGGTTTCTGGTCAAGTGGGGCGCATTATTCTCTTATGTAAACAAACCAGTCAGTTGCCCTATCCTATGTTTCGTTTATTGAGCATGTTTTATTGGGCAATAACTGTCACGTTAATTACCATAATTTATAGCCAAGATATTGACTGAGTAACTAGTGAACAACAATTCTGTCATGTTAATTTCTGGCATCTGTCATTTACGGGCTAGACGGCGTTCGAGTAGAGCGCTTGCGTTCATGTCAAGTACCTGTAATCAAAAAGACAGTAACTTGTGGCCCAAAAATGGCGTCTCTCCTCCCCCACTGTTGCAGTGTGCTCCTGTTGGTTCTTCTCCCACCACCGGACCCAACCCCCTTAGTGCCTCCAGCATGAGAGCACCATTGTTAGTCAGCACCTCTCTCGAGCAACAGCACCAATAAATTCAAGTGAAATTGCAAATTTCCAACATAGTATAGCACTTATAGTATTGGCTTAGTTTTGGCAATTGGTCAGCAGAGTACTGCACCTAATGCTTGTTTCTGCAACATATGAACACTGTTTACGATTTTAGGCTAATTTTACTTTACGAAGATACACATTTCATTGCTATGTTACCGATTTTCCCCCACTTTTAAGAAAATACTTGCAAATATGGGCTTTTTAGCTGTTTTCTCCTACTTTTTTAAGAGAATACACGTAAATATGGATTTCATGGCTAATTTCACCGATTTTTAAGATTACTCATGTAAATATGGGTTTTGGTCACAGCCTAACATAACATCTTAGACTATGGTTTTGGTGCTCTTTTATCGATTTTCGCTAAACACACGTAAATACATGGCTTTAAATGTTACAAACTATCACCACCAACATATGACGCCATTTACAGTTTGTAGACAATTCGTTAACATTTTATCGATTTTACTCCCAAGTATTCCACAAATACCTACTTTCTCAACAAGATGCACATAAATACAGAGCTTTAAGTGGGTAACAACTAACACCACAGTGCACACCCTGTGAACACACCAGCATAAGACACAGTTTACAATTTTTAGTAAATTTCTTAAAATTTTATCGATTTTCTTAGTACCGTATTCTAAAAATAGCCACTAGCAGACCTACCCTCCGCTTAACTTGTTCAGGCCTGAATTTTTTTCTGGCGGAAGAAAATTTCTCTTTATGTGGTAATGTTCTTACGTGATTTTTTAATAATTTCAGATACAAGATTTATACAAAAATACGTACACATTTTAAAAACATATTTTGCGCACTTGGCTTGATTTTATGGACTGCAATAAATAATTATGTGTTCTGGTGATTACGAGCTGCTGCGCACTGCTACACTGACTTGCTGACATTTTCATAACAATGCCCAAAAATTTGCAGCACTTGTGCATCATGAAACGGTTGAACATTTACAAATGTATATCTCAAGTTTCCATTGGGGATAGAATTTCTGTTACTGTTAGGACAAAGTAAAAGTTAATGTACACAATAGAAACCAGTGGGTCTGAAATTATCTCTTGCACTTGTACTGTATGACATATCTATCAGGTCCTCTAAAACTATATGATTGTACTGGACTTGTAAAGAATAACGGCTTGAACCTTTCTGCAGAGAAGTGCTTCGCTAATATGCGTCACACCTGCGCCACTATAATCAGGATAAGAACAGAACATTATTGCAGAATAAACAAAAAAAAAAAGGTTTCTGTACTTGGAACAGTGTATTCCTCTTGCACAACACCATACTCTCCAGAGTGCTGGTCTTGATATCATTCAGGTCTTTGAAGGAGGGTGACAATTACTTCTTTACTCAAAACTGAAAAAAATGACATAGGACTTCTCCCATGATGTATTCAAAGAGTGGCTGTCCACACCACTCCCATCACAGCTGCTTACTGGAACTTCTTCCAGTGGAGCGCACATTGGAGCCAGCCTTCCTGAGTGCCGATCAGCATGTGTGAATAAACAGAACATTAAGAGCACGTACCTCAGGTTGTCTTGACCCGTAGAGAGGTAATGTACAGTCGTCTTTATAACCATCTTATCTCAAATAACATACTGTCAAAGTCACAGTTTGGATTTCTAAAAGGTTCTGATATTGAGAAGGCTATCTACACTTACAGTGAAAATGTACTTAATTCATTAGACAAAAAATTGCAGGCAACTGGTATATTTTGTGATCTGTCAAAGGCATTTGACTGTGTAAATCACAATATCCTTTTAAGTAAACTAGAATATTATAGTGTAACAGGAAATGCTGCAAAATGGTTCAAATCTTATATCTCTGGCAGGAAACAAAGGGTGTTATTAGGAAAGAGACATGTATCAAGCTATCAGGCATCATCCAACTGGGAACTAATTACATGTGGGGTCCCACAAGGTTCCATTTTGGGGCCCTTACTTTTTCTTGTGTATATCAATGACCTTTCATCAGTAACATTACCAGATGCCAAGTTTGTTTTGTTTGCTGATGATACAAACATTGCAATAAATAGCAAATCAAGTGTAGTCTTAGAAAGATCAGCCAATAAAATATTTGTAGACATTAATCACTGGCTCCTAGCCAATTCTTTGTCACTAAACTTTGAAAAAACACACTACATGCAGTTCAGAACTTGTAAGGGGTGTCCCAAGAGTATATGTCTAACATATGATGACAAGAAGATAGAAGAAGTGGACGGTGTTAAATTCTTGGGATTACAGCTTGATAATAAATTCAACTGGGAGGAGCACACCACAGAACTGCTGAAGCGTCTTAACAAATCTCTGTTTGCAATGCGAATTTTGTCAGACATAGGGGATATAAAAATGAAAAAGCTGGCATACTATGCTTACTTTCATTCCATAATGTCATATGGGATTATTTTCTGGGGTAATTCATCAAGCCAAGCTAAAGTTTTCCGGGCACAAAAACGTGCAGTAAGAATTATATGTGGTGTGAACTCAAGAACATCCTGCAGAAGCCTGTTTAGGGAACTAGGAATACTAACTACAGCTTCCCAATATATTTATTCCTTAATGAAATTTGTCATTAAAAATATATCACTTTTTCAAACCAATAGCTCAATTCATGGAATCAATACTAGAAATAAGAATAATCTTCACAAGGATTTAAAGTCACTTAGTCTTGTACAAAAAGGTGTGCATTATTCAGGAACACACATTTTCAATAACTTGCCAGCAGCCATAAAAAGCTTAACAACCAATGAAATTCAGTTTAAGAGAAGCCTAAAGGATTTATTGGTGGCCAACTCCTTCTACTCCATTGATGAATTTCTGAGGAAAACCAACTGATTTGTATATAAGTACAACATATCTTCTGCACAATTTCAGTGCAGTAATGTGTTCACTGAAAATTTGTGTGTGTGTGTGTGTGTGTGTGTGTGTGTGTGTAAGTATAATCTAACTTCTGCACCATTTCAGTGCAGTAATGTGTTCATTGTAAATAAGTATTACAGTAGTTGTATTACATGTTTCTTACCTTATAAATAAATAAAAAACTTTTTTATTCTAAATTCAGTGCAATAGTATTTGTAAAATGACTCTTAGTGTTCATTAAAAAATGACGATCATTCCACTTGGGACCTGTGGAATTGTACATTAGCTTATTTGTTTTAGTTTAAATATTTGTCATGTATTGTTGTTTTTCTGACATGTTCCACATCCTGGAGGACCTCCTCACCACGGATCAATTGGAATGAAAGTAAATCTAATCTAATCTAATCTCCACCCAGTGCCCAGGGAAAGATAACTGATGAGTCAGTAAGATCCGACCTCACCACAAATGCTAGCTTCCCTCTTCAGAAGCAAGTCCCTCTCTAACACAGTGTATGTCTGGGGTGTTGCAGAGGTATACCTGTGAAAGTCTATCTGTGGTGTGTCGAACTTTTTTTGTATGATACTTGCAACCTGTACAGACTGAAGGTACACCCGCATTCCGCTACTGAATCAACACTGTTGTGCAGTTCACCGTGAACATGAAGTGAATTGTATCACTGCGCTTCACTGTGTAGAGTAGTGTTTACTAACTTGTGCTATGCCTTTTGCGAAAATTTAAGTGCATTATCTTTCCAAGCGCTGACCTTTAAATGCAGTTGTATGCTGCCACAAGCACATCAGTCACCTGATTCACTAAGAATTTCATGATCACTGGGTGCAGTGCTTGCATAGTCAATGTAGTGGCTGTTGAGGAGTCAAGTGGATACACATTATTTAATTATACTACTGGAAAAAAAGTAATACACCTCAAAGACGCCATTGATTTTGATCGGGTAATGGCTTATGCCACCTGGTGGATAGCAGATGTACTGATAATAGTTTCAACATAGTCTGCCAACAGATGGCATAGTGGCACAGATACCGGAGCACCACCTGTGTCTATGCTTTAATAGGCAATGCTCACAGCCAGAAGGCTCAGTGTGGTGCAAACATATGAAGCAAGCAGACAACCAATTGTCACACAAGTTGGACGTGGTGTGTCAGTTGTGCAATGATGCTTGTATCAGTCGTCACGTCAACACTCTCACATCTATGGACGAGTTTTGGGACGTCCACACTGCAGCGGGCCCGCCAGGATTGACGTATGGTAACGGCAGCAGTGATAGATTGTACAGCTACCACAGCACAGATAAGAGGGCTTGTGAGCCCAGATGTGACAACACAAACTATTGCAAACTGGCTATAGCAGTGGGACTAGAGAAAACCCTAGCCCGTTTTTGACTCATTCGACAGCATTAAGATGCACGTCTCGACTGGTGCCATCGGAGGATCATTTGGAAGACGGAATGGCATGCCACGGTCTTCAGCGATGAGAGTAGATTCTGCGTGCACCCGTATGATGGTCGTTGGCACATACGATGTAGACCACGTGACTACTGTCTCGAAGAATGCCTTCATCCAAGACACTCTGGCCTCACCCCAGGTCTTATGGTCTGGTGTGCTATAAGCTATAACACTCGTTATGGAAGGGACACTAATCAGAGTTCAGTACATGCAAAATGTTATTAGACCTATTCTTTTGTCTTTCTTGCAAACAGGGAAGTGGTGCATTGTTCCAACATGATAATACTCGCCCACACACTGCCTGTGGAACTCAACTTGCTCTGCAAGACTTGCAGCAACTTCCCTGGCCAGCATGATCTCTGGACTTGTGTCCAGTCGAGCACTGTGGGATATGATAGGACGAGAAGTGACTCATACAACTCGTCTACACCAACTCTTACACAACTACTTGAACAAGTCGAGCAGGTGTGGCATACCATATCCAAGGGCAATATTCGTCACTTGTACAATCGACTAGATACCAGAGTCAGCGCCTGCACTGCCACCTGTGGAGGCTACACCATGTACTAATATGGGTGTTTTACCATGGATTGATACATGGCACCTCAGAACTACACTACTGGCCATTAAAATTGCTACACCACGAAGATGACGTGCTACAGAGGCGAAATTTAACCGACAGGAAGAAGATGCTGTGGTATGCAAATGATTAGCTTTTCGGAGCATTCACACAAAGTTGGCGCCGGTGGCGACACCTACAACGTGCTGACATGAAGAAAGTTTTCAACCGATTTCTCATACACAAACAGCAGTTGACCAGCATTGCCTGGTGAAACGTTGTTGTTATTCCTCGTGCAAGGAGGAGAAATGCGCACCATCACATTCCCGACTTTGATAAAGGTCGGATTGTAGCCTATCGTGATTGCAGTTTATCATATCGTGACATTGCTGCTCGCGTTGGTTGAGATCCAATGACTGTTAGCAGAATATGGAATCAGTGGGTTCAGGAAGGTAATACGGAACGCCCTACTAGATTCCAATGGCCTCGTATAACTAGCAGTCAAGATGACAGGTATCTTATCTGCATGGCTGTAACGGTTTGTGCAGCCACGTTTCGATCCCTGAGTCAACAGATGGGGACATCTGCAACACAACAACCATATGCACAGACAGTTCGAGTATGTTTGCAGCAACATGGACTATCAGCTCGGAGACCATGCCTGCGGTTACCCTTGACGCTGCATCACAGACAGGAGCGCCTGCGATGGTGTACTCAACGACGAACCTGGGTGCATGAATGGCAAAACGTCATTTTTTCGGATAAATCCAGGTTCTGTTTAAAGCATCATCATGGTTGCATCCTTGTTTGGCGACATCGTGGTGAACGCACATTGGAAGCGTGTATTCGTTATCGCCATACTGGTGTATCACCCGGCGTGATGGTATGGGATGTCAGTGATTACATGTCTCGGCCACCTCTTGTTTGCATTGACAGTACTTTGAACAGTGGACGTTACATTTCAGATGTGTTATGACCCGTGGCCCTACCCTTCATTGGATCCCTGCGAAACTCTACATTTCAGCAGGATAATGCACGACCGCATGTTGCAGGTCCTGTACGAGCCTTTCTGGATACAGAAAATTTTGGACTGCTGTCCTGGCCAGCACATTCTCCAGATCTCTCACCAACTGAAAATGTCTGGTCAATGGTGGCCAAGCAACTGGCTCGTCACAATATGCCAGTCACTACTTTTGATGAACTGTGGTATCGTGTTGAAGCTGCATGGGCAGCTGTACCTGTACACACCATCCAAGCTCTGTTTGACTCAATGCCCAGGCGCATCAAGGCCGTTATTACGGCCAGAGGTGGTTGTTCTGGGTAATGATTTCTCAGGATTTATGCGCCCAAATTGCGTGGAAATGTAATCACATGTCAGTTCTAGTATAATATATTTGTCCAATGAATACCCATTTATTATCTGAATTTCTTCTTGGTGTAGCAATTTTAATGGCCAGTAGTGTACTTGTGCTGTTCATCTGCAAATGTACATTGACATTGCACACCATCTGACCTAGATGTGTGCACTGTTTCTGTTGGGAAGGGAGTCTTAAAGCCAATGTATCCTTTCCTGAGGCAAACTGGCCCACAACTGTTGAAACCAGATGTTGATATCCGGGATACGGGCAATGGGATACAGATGGCGTCTGGGTGAACCCCACACATATTCTATCATGGAGATATCTGGGGAGCTTGTAGCTGTGAGTGTATCACATCTGCACAACTCTGTCACATGAGAGAGAACACACGAGGACTCAGTATGTCCATGGAGTACTGCTGTGCCATCAGATTTCCCTCAGTCACTACCATCTGTAACTAGAAGTCAGACTCTATGGCACACAGTGACACCAGGAGTAACATTGCTGAGAAGTAACACCATCATGCCTCTCCAAAACATTGGAAAAATTGGACCTCTCCTTCAGTCACCACCATACTTACCAATGATGGTCATGCAGAATAGTGCAGAACTGCAATTCATGGCTGAACACAATGTGATGCACCTCATCAGCAGTCTGTGCTTCCCAGTCATGGTACTACTCCATAAGCAGCTGCTGCTAATCTCTCACCAATGATGTGGGATGACACAGAATGTTGTAGGGAATCCATTACTTGTTCCCGGAAGGCAGGCCCAGATGTGCAGGTGTTATGATGCACTTGGTGCACAGTATGTTGATGCTTCCTTGTGGTGATCAAACATGTCACATCCAAATGCCCCACAAATCCAAATATTGCACAGTTTGACCAGCCAACCAAATGGAGATCCACAATGATACCCCTTTCATACTCTTATCAGTTGCTGATAATGCTGTCTCATATGAGAGTGCAGTATATCTGTGTCCTTAACAGTGATCACTCAACATCTGATGCTGTTCACACCCTTATATTCCCTACCAGGGAATTTCGGACACTAAACACTTCATACACTAAACACTAATGCACTGTGGCTGCTGTTCTACCTGTCACAGATAATATCAACCCTAATCATTTACATACCCACTGATGGTGTGTATGTGAACAAAGTTACATTGATATCCAGCTATGTCTTCTGACTGCTTCTTTGTTTGTCAGGCAGTGCATATAATGATACCTGCAGCAGCTGAGAGAATACTGACTACAAATTGTTGAAAAAGTCAAGTATATTAACATCATGATTACTCCAAAACTAAATAAGTAAAGTTTGATGATGATAGGTGCCAAATTCAATCACAAACACACTTATTACTTAAGTTTTACTGTATGTGTTAGATTTTAAGAATTATTTTAAGTTGGGTATTTTGAGCTCAAAACTGCCCATTTACTGGCATCGTAGGGGGACGTTCCTAATGTAAGTGCTGAGCATGGAAGTGTATGACACTTGTTCTAACAGTGTAGCAAGATGCTTGGTTTGCTGGTTACATGTGACTAGTCTGTGTGATCGTCATGTGGTCACACCATTCGGCAAGAGAAAATTTTGATTGATCTTCAATACAAGAAAAATATGCAGAATTGCTGTTGCGATACATAGAAACTTTTGCCAAACTGTGCGTTGAGATACTTTCTTTTGGTGACTAGTTGTGATACACTTACAAAATCAGGCAAACAAGTATCTATAGAACTTAGTGAGATGAAGTACTGAACTTTGATATCATTTGACGATCATTCTCAAAGAACTTTCAATCTGTCTTGATATTTGTTTATACTTGTGCAGTTTCAGCTCAGCCATTGATATTCACATAAAATGAGCAGATTTGCATGACAGACTTTGAATTTCTCAATAATCAAACTCCTTGAACTTTGACATTAGACCACTTCCACTCTTTCACTTTCCTTATTACTGCATTCCGTACCATAACTACTTGTTTTGGTCTTTAGCCTGACTGTAAATTAACTGTGCTATTCATTTAAAGTACAGATCTTATAATGCCAACTGCAGTTATTGCTAATTTCCTGCCATTTTCCTAACAATTATTTTTGAACTTGGTAAGAAATTGGAACACATTGAAGCAGTGTGTGGTCATGCCTGAGGTAGAGCCAAAAAACTTGGACAAAAGCATATTGTCATCCCAGGTCACACATTGAATGGTGACTGGTCACAACTCTGCGAGGAGTAGGATTCCTTACATTGAAATTTGCAACCTTAACACTCAGAGGGTAAATGAGAAAAACAGTTTATTGTAAATAATTTTGGAGTAGAGAATTAGTTTGATATATTTTGTCTGACTTAACATTGGGCTACTGAGTGTGAATTTATAGTTGTTAAATGTGATAACTGTAGCATGTCAAATAATTACTGCAGAAAATTGGACATAGGAAGTCATGTGGCAACCTATGATAATAACAAATCAGCTATTAGATTGAATACAGAGTTTTTTGTATGGAGAACAGAATTTTATAGGTAATGGTGTAGTTATTGATAGGGTAGTAGTAATATTCTTGTATTGATTACTAAAGGGTGTCATCAAGCATCAAAGTATTTCTAGGAAAACTGGACATGCTGTTAAGGGTATTAAAATAGGACTAGAGGATATGATATGCAGTAGGTGAAGATTATAATGCTGGTTTTTTGCAACACAAAAGTGTAACATCACTGAAGTGAAAATTTTATTAGGACAGTGAAATTTAAGGCCAATTCTCACTAAACGTAATGGAACATCAAGCAACATTGTATTAAATGATGGAGTGTTCACACAGGATGGATGTCAGTGTGACATCAGTTCATTTATAGTCCATCAGCAGATGGTGAAACTGACCATCTGCAATGCCGTAAATTGCAATATAGTAACAGAATTAAGGAACTAGCCATTACAAAGCTTATTAATAGCCAAAGTAAACTTCTTCAAAGTGGATGTTTTTGATCGATTCTGTATGGTTAATTGCTGAGAAGTAAAACAAGATTTCAAAGCTTCAATATTTATTTGCTAACGAATATGTACATATTCAAATGCATCAAACAATATTCATAAGGGTATACATAGAGCCTGTTAACCTTATCCTTTGTGGTTTTCTTCTTATGTAGCAAACAACATCAGAAACAGCTGTATTTTTCTCCCTCAATGGAGCTCACATTTTCACTTAAATCTGAGATTATTTAAATTGTTTCATCATTTTATGTTGTAATTTATAAACAGTGTAGGTGTGAGCTCTGTCCAGTTAATTTGGAAAGCCAAGTTTTGTTGTATACTCTACGTATATATAAAGCAGCATGCACTTATGTCTGGCATTTCCAAACAAAACCCCTGGATCGATTTCAACCTAATCTGCACAAACTGTATTACTATCAGCACTGTGAGTTTTATAACCTTCTGTCTCAAGTATGACTTAATTTTTTTCCCCCTCTTCAGTCCCTGCCATACAGGCTGCCCTGCATGTCAAGTGCATTGTGTTGAATTAGTATTGGCCTGTTATATCAATCTGTTTATTAGGAGCTACATGTGGGGGGGGGGGGGCAAGGCTGAGCAGACAGACGGAGCAGGGGGGGCAGATAGGTAGTGAGAGAAGGAGGATGATGAGGTGGACAGAGAAAGGAGGTGGAGGAGAGGGACAGCGAGTGAGGGCGGGTAGAGATGGACAAAGAGAGTGTGAAAGATGATGAGCTGGACACTAAGAGGGGACAGAAAGATGGAAAGAGAGGGGGGTGAGGAAGGGATTGACAGAGATAGGGAGAGATGTACAGAGAGAGGAGGAGGTCTGCAAGTAGCATTGGTGTGCCTTGAGGGGCTACACGTGTGAATGGAGACTGCTGAGATGAGATAGAGATCTGGGAGAAGATGGATAGTGAGAAAGGAGATGAGGTGGATGAGGATGAGATAAACAGCGACAGGGGGTGGAGGAGATCAACAGACAGAAGGGTAAGGACAGGATAGAGAAAGATAGAGGAAGGATAAGCTGGACAGAGAAAGTGAGGAGAATGACATAGGCAGAGAGAGTGGAAAGAGGAGATAGACAGATAGATAGATAAATAGAGAGAGAGAGAGAGAGAGAGAGAGAGAGAGAGAGAGAGAGAGAGAGAGAGAGAGAGAGAGAGAGAGAGGGGATGAGGAATTGGAAAGAAATACAGCGAAGGTATATTAGATGGGCAGAGAGAAGGATGAGGTGGAGATGCTTCGAGGGAGGGGGGGGGGGGGGGGGAGGAGATGGAAAGAGAGACGTTGAAGAGGGGGAGATGCAGGTGGCAGGCAGAAAGTGTGGAGGGGTAGTGGGTAGGAGAAAAAGGGAGAGGGGGAGGAGATATGGACAGGGAGAGGAGAAGAGGATAGGGACAGAGGGAGGGGGAGGAATATATGGTCAGC
Source organism: Schistocerca americana (assembly GCF_021461395.2). Classification (NCBI taxonomy): domain Eukaryota; kingdom Metazoa; phylum Arthropoda; class Insecta; order Orthoptera; family Acrididae; genus Schistocerca; species Schistocerca americana. The sequence continues at coordinate 652,424,878 of NC_060120.1, read as the reverse complement.
GAGAGGGTGTTGGTCTTGTACTTTAGGCAGCATTAAGGAAGGAATTTTTGAAATTCCACCACTAAGAGGGGGGGGGGGGGGGTGAAATAAGGGATGAAAGACTTTTTGAAAGTATGTTACTATTAAAGCAATTTTGAGGCTAGAACTAGGAAAAAGTTTCTTGGTCAGAAATAAAAAAATAGTGTTTCTGTAATTTTGGAAATTTAACCCATGTTGGGGTGAAAGAGTGAATGATAGTATTTTCTGAAAAGCAATTATTATTAAAGAACTGCTAAAGTATTTTTAAAGCTACATCAATAAAAATTGGTATTTGACTTCTTGGTTACAAATAATGAAAATGTGTTTCAGTGGTTCCGGAAATTCAGCCTCTATGGGGGTGCAACACAGGATGAAAAGATTTATGAAAAATTTCATCATGGAAGCATTTGTAAAACTCAATCTATGAAAATTTGTGCATTTGGTTTCTCACTTCAAATTTAAAAAAAATGTGTTTTAGTGTTTTTGGAACTTCAACCCTGAGGGCATGAAACAGAGGATAAAATTTTCATTACAATATTATGTTATATTAAAATACAGAGGGTGTTCATCTTATACTGTAGGTATCGTTTAAGAAAGGATTTACAAAATTCTACCGCTGAGGGGGAGGAATAAGGGATAAAGTGTATTTGGAAAATATGTCGCTATTAAGGCAATTTTGAAGCTAGAATACTTTCAAAAAGTTGTATTCACTATTAAAGCAATTTTGAGGCTAGAACTAGGAAAATTGGTATTCGATCTCTTGGTCAGAAGTAAAAAAAGTTGTTTTACAGCATTTTTGTAAAGTCGACCTATCGGAGTGTGAAATACTGGATGAAAAAATTTCTTTTGAAAATAAATTGTTATTGAAGAACCACAAAAGCATGTTTAAAACTATATCTATGGAAATTGGTATTTGAGTTCTCATTGAGAAATTAAAAAATGTTTTTCATTGTTTTTGGAAATTCAGTACGTCAGTAGATGAAACAGGGGATGAAAAGCTCTGTGAACAGATTTCATTATGAAATCACTTTCAAAGCTAAATGTATGAAAATTTATATTTAGCTTCTTGATTAGAAATAAAGATATATGTATTACATGATGAAAGTTTCTATGGAAATATCACCACAAGATCTCAGAAGGCATGATTAACAGAAACCTCTAACTTCAGCTACCAGGATTGCTTTTCAGTCTGAATTACTACTTAAAGAAAAACGACAAAATATCTGTGCTGACCATTCAGTCTATGTGCGCACAGCAATGGGCACGAAGCCAGTATCTTAATAAAGCTGAGAATATGTACGAATGTCTAGGAAATTCTCCCAGGCCCCTGGACTGAAGTGTACCAAATTTGGCACACAAACTCCTTGCCTCAAGAGGACAAATATAGGAGGATTTACAATGCTATGGCTCTAACATTTATGAATATACAGACATGTGATTTTTTAAGCCCCTGCCATCTAGGGTGTTGTGCATGACAGGTGTTGTATGGAAACAGGACCAATCACCTCACTGACCTGCTTTGCAAGGCAGCCTACACATCTTTGGCAAGAAATGGTTTTCCATTCCTCAATGTGTAGGCTGCCCAGCAGAACAGGTGTGTTGGGGCAGTAGTACCACCCTGCCTTATCACTCTTTTGCAGGGGCCACACATGTAGATGGGCATGCCTGGGAGAAGATCAAGATGAATAGAGTAGAAGATGTGTCATGAAGGGATGGACAGGGAGAGAGGAGTGCAGGAGGGGATGGGTCAGGAGAGAGAAAGAGGAGTAGGTAGGCACAGAGGGGATGAAGGAGATGCACAGAGAAAGGGGAGAAACAACACAATATCTGTGATAAATACTGAAACCTGGGTATGCTACCTGATGTAACCTGTTGCATGTCTGTCGACATGGTGGTCAATGACAACAGCACGGGACAATCACTAATGGAATTTCTGCAGTCACTGACACTGCCTGGCATGCCACACACCATCTGGTGTTAAAGACAGGGGCATGCTTTATGTTAATGGGATGGATGGAGCACAACTGTGTGTGATGAAGATATTACCAAATGGCACAGAAGCAACTGGCATAACAGGTAGGGGTGCTTGTGAATCAGTATACATATCTCACACACCCCTAATTCCATTGGACGTTCTGGTACCATTCTGCAGATTGTACAACCCCACACAGTTGACATTTGCCATCACAATAAATCAAGCACAAGGGCAAAGCATGGAGGTATGCGAGATAGACCTTATGACATGGCCAGCTGTACATGGAATGTACATTAGCTCATCCATCAATTTACACATCAAGGTGCCTGGGAATAATACCCCTAATATTGTGTATAAGACTGTACTATCATAAACACATCTGTTGTGTCTTAAAGTCATACCTATATCAATTTCTGACAGTCGCTGGTGGTTAGTGGAGGCACAGCTTGGGTATTCGGGAGGGGGGGGGGGGGGGGAATGATTGACTGAAAGAGAGCGTGATGCTGAAACAGAGAGTTTGTGGGGAGGCAGAGGGAAGGAGGAAAGGTTGTGAGGAGGCATAAGGAAGAGTAAATAATAAATACCTCATTGAAGCAGGGGTATTCAACTAGTATATGCTCTCGAAGACAAAAAGAATGACCCACCATGCAGGACTTCTCCAAATTGGATCGAAATTGGTAGATGTTATGTACATGTACAAACAAATGATTAAGATTTCAAAAAAAGTGGAGCCTTTATTCAAGAGAAAGAGGTTTACAAATAGAGCAAGTCAATAGCATGTTGGTCCACCTCTGGGCCTTATGCAGGCAGTCATTCACCTTGGGACTGATGGAGAGACTTGTTGGATGTCCTCCTAAGGGGTATCGTGCCAAATTATGTCCAATTGGTGCATTAGATTGTCAAAATCTGGAGGTAGTTGGACAGCCCTCCCTATAATGATCAAAACATTATCAATTGGGGAGAGATTTGGCGATCCTGCTGGCAAAAAGGTAGGATTTAGCAAATAGAAAGACAAGCAGTAGAAACTCTTACTGTGTGCAGGTGGACATTATCTTGCTGAAATGTAAGCCCAGGATGGATTGCCATGAAAGGTATCAAAATGGGGCTTGGAATATCAACAACATACCACTGCTATGAAATGAAATGGCAACCCACACCATCATTCCTGGTTGTAAGGCTGTACGGTGGGCAACAGTCAGGTTAGTATCCCACCACTGTCTGTGGCATCTCTTTCGCCCAGAATCTCACTGAATGGAGTAGAATTGCCTTCAGTGCTGAGTCCTGCTTTGATATGAGTCCCAATGATCAGAGAATATTTGCTAGTGGGCTGGTCTTAATGACATGAATCATATACATAGATCTCATGAGATTGCTGTGGAGGTCATTACTCACTTCCTACTCTTAGCAAACCTGCTCTGATAGTGTGTGTCTCATTTGAGATGACTCCTATATTATGTCGAAGATGAGGACACTCCAAGGTGACAACCACTTTTACTTTCAATTACTTACTTAATGAGTTTTCTCCTCTTACTCATTTCCATAATCCTTTTATTCATTGTTTTATTTCTTCTTTTCCTCTTATGTACAGCAGTTTTTGTTGTTGTCTGTTCTTTTCATCCTCCTACTTAACTGTTTGTCATTTCAGTATCTATACACACCAGTTTCTCTTTTATGCTTCCTTCTCTCACAAATTTAGAAATAAATATACGTCTTCAACAAACAGGGCGAATATGAAGAATTATAAGCAAGTCTGGATGACATCTAGAATGATGTATGGAGGTGGGCTTTCAAAGACAGTATCCAATCCAGTAAAATTCTACTATGTTTAGGTTATGTTGTCTGTGAAATAAAACAGCTATAGTTTTAGCTGTTGTTACATACAGCCTTTGTCAAAGTCATTTTTTGTTGTTGTTGTTGTATTTCACAACTTGACACACAACATGTAGCACTTACCCAAATTTTTCTAGTATCTTTCCGCAACAGAGAACAACATTTAAAAAAACTGGAAGAATTGTACAACATATTATAACAGTGACATTACAATTTTTATTTAATGGCATACTTTTATAAAATATGTACATCAATATTGTAAAAATATTACAATTCTCATAATAATTAAATGAGTATGTGATAAACAAATATCTTTCAAAGCAAAGAACTTAAGCTGTAAAGAGCACAATAGAAAATTAATAGATTCATTACATAAATATCTATGATCATCTTTGGGCTTGAACTTCATTTTAGAATTTTAGCACCAAAACAAAATGTAGAATATTTGCCTGTCCAATGAGAAACCATATATAATGAATACATAATACATATCTTGAACTGCACGCAACCTACAATCACAAAGTATGATTTCAGTTTTACATGTTAAGTAACTCATAAGGGCATTTACGTGTCTCTTATTAAAAGAACATATAAAAGTGGCAAGGAAACATATTGAATCAATATTAATTTTAGATGTTTCAATAACAAACATTAAAACATTTGGTAACAAAAAAGACAGACAGAGACTTATTAGAAAGAAGATAAAAAGAAATGAAATTTTGAATGTTTTTAATGCAAGGTGAGGGGCATTTGATGCACCAATTGTGGGCAATGGCTTCATATGAAATTTAGTACAGATGTTCTACATTAAGAGAAGATATTTATAAATTTTAGCTTGTGACATTACATTTTTAGAAACTAACACGAAAGATCGAAAGTTTCTTCTGTCACTGATCCCCCAATGACTACAACCAGTTTGTAATATTGTCCATTGGACGAGTGATGAAGGCACCATACTCCAGATTTTTGAATTCAGGTTCAAATTCGCACTACAATTTTGATGAAAAGGTTTCTATGAAAAATATTTTTAAACAAAACAATCAACATTGGAGTATTTTAGGTGTTCCTCATGCATTCTATGTATGTTGTTGTATAGACAAAGATATTTGGAACTTTGTAACAAAGGCACATTTTATTGAAATAAATATTAAATTCTAATGAAATAAAAATGGAAATTTGTTAATATTCACTATTTTTTTCCAGATCAAATGAATACAAATATATATAACACTGGAATTTCGTCTTATTTCATAATAATTTATATTTTATGCAAAAAATAAAATTAATAATAACTGGTCTTTCTGACAACCCAGAAATAAAAATACCTAAGTCACTCATCTACTGAGTGACACCAACATTTGATTACAATCATTACGAGTTGTATGCCAAAGAATAGATTTCTGTTACTTTTCTCACAAACTTTGGAATGTAGAACTGCTTTTTTTCTCTCATATCCAAATGACAATTTATCTGGATCCATGGTGTACAATATCTGGCTTCTCTTGTTAATGATATCATACAAATGTCAAGTGGGAAAACTGTGAACTGCAGGATGAATGCCATATTATTGAAAGAACAAAGTATATAATTACACGTGATTAAGGTGTAAAATAATTAGCTCATGTGATTACACATTTCATATAACACATAAGATAATAAATGACTGAGCAAATAATAGGTGCAAAAGTCTTATCTGCACATACGATCACACTTTACAACAAACATACTTTTCTCATGGTCCAAACAGGTTCAGCACACAAAAAAGTCTTATATTTCTTGCATAATAATTCAAAGTATTGGCACTACTTATTCAAGAGTACACTACATTTCAATACAAAATTACAAAGTCGTGACCAGTATACTTATCAGTAAATAAACCTGAGCACTGATACAATTTAGTGACAGACATTTCTTATGTTATTAAAAGATACAGCTTACTGCTTGCTATTGCAAAAGCAACTCAGCAAAATTCAGCCATCAATTAACCATAGCAGCATGTGATATGACAAATTATGATTGCTACAGTTATATGTATTTACAAATAAATTTACAGAAATTATTGCATTTGAGCACAAATTTATTGGTAGCTGCACATAATTCTTTACAGTAAAAATGTAGATGCACTACTGTCACAGATGCTTAATCTACATTTAACACGCACCTGTAGACAACTTTATACATAGAAAAGAACAGAACCTTTTTGATATCTGGTAACAGATAATATCAATATGACAACTTAAAACTATACTAGCTGGACGTATCAGGGATATCTGCCAATTTAAAATATGCCAAAAATTATTCTCAATAAGTCAGTAAAATTCGTTCTTACTCACAAGGAAGTATAGTATTTTAAATCTTTCCACATGGTTTTAACTTTATTTGCCACCCTGAATGTACAAAACACCTTTCAGTCAATGAATATTTTTCAAACACTTTTTCTGGTCTCACAAGCACTAGCCATTAAAAATATAAATAAGATAGACTATATATGAAACCAGCACTTTCCAAATATCATATGCTTGATGCTCAAACAATGTTCTTCCAGAATAAGAAAATTTAGACTATTCTCGCCACAGAACTTTTATTTACAACATCAAGGTTTGTTCATTACACATTTTGCAAGCAAATATAAATGCAGTTTAAGTGGTGCTGCAAGAATTTGCCTTTCATCCCTTTATGGGGAATAAATTCTTTTTTTTCAATTTTACATTTTCAATAGATGCACTGCACATTTCACTAATGGTAATACACTTGGCCTTTCTCTCAAGAAGCACAAAATGTTCACAATGTCTGTAATAACACAACAGTTCTGCCTGTGAAAGGCAGTACCAGAAATTCTCCTCACGAATGCCTGAGTCTCTGTTCCATCGTAATGTACTGCCGAATGAGGCGTGAAATCTCATGTGCTTGATCTGTTTGTAGCCGAGTAATACGCTGCTGCATCAGGTTACCACATTTCATATCCAGAAACAGAGTGCCATCCTCTGACTTCACTTTTCTGGTTGAGATCACCTCAGAGAAGGGATAATGAATCAGTGTTTCCTAGAAAAATAAAAATACCACTTCTATTAGTACAGTACCTTTTAAGGGCTGAAAAGTTCATAAAAAAATAAGGGTGTGAGACATTCAATTTGTAAAGTGAATAATTAATATTACACATTTTCTGTACTCCCTTTTGCAATATGTATGCTGCTACCTAAAACTATTATTTTTCCGTAAAAATACAATAATATTAAATCACATTCATACTTACATGTGTCACCAGATCAATGAAATGGACACCATGTCTATTGAGGGCCAAAATGTGCTCTGAACGCTCTTTTGGATCTGACACACGCTTTACAGCAAAGAAACTAGATCCAAACAATGGCCATTTAGATAAAATGTCTGTAAAATAAATAATATTTATTATAAAATGGAAAAGCAATATAAGTGTTGTAGTAAAGTTCTTGTACAATGTAAATACTTTAGGATTAAAGGAGACCATCCACTGAAAAGCAGACGTATTGAGTTGTCGATAGGCAAAAAAAAAAAAAAAAAAAAAAAAAAAAAAAAAAAAAAAAAAAAAAAAAAAAAAACCACCTTGCTAGCTTTGAGTTCTCCTTTGACGAGCTATAGTGGTTATTCAGCAGGTGCACTGGTTGTGGCGGGGGAACTGCCAGGTGGGGTGCATAGAGGGAGAAGGAGATGGGAGGTAGGGAGAGGGACTTGAGGTGGGTGGCTATAGGCTTGGAGGGAGGTGGCAGGTTTGTTGGCTAGGAATGCAAGAGGGAGACACGACAGGTATATGGACTGGCATGATTGTAGTGGCCAGGGGGATTCACCACATGCCGAAGGTGACACGGAAATGTGAATTGGGAGGGGGTGACACAATGAATGAAGGTGAAACTGTTGGGTGGAGGGTGCAATGACAGTGGTTTACCTGAGACTTAGTGCAGGATGATTACAGGAGTGGAGGATGTGTTGTAAGGGCAACTCCCACCTGCATAACTAAGAGAAACTGGTGATGGAGGGAAGGATCCAGATGGCTCGAGTTGTGAAGCAGTCATTAAGATTCTGCATGCTGTGCTCATCTGCATGATCTGCCACCAGGTGGTCAACTTTGTTCTTGAAAACAGTTTGGTTGCAGCCACTCATCCGGATGGACAGCTGGTTAGTAGTCACACCAACATAAAAGGCTTTGTAGCAGAGTTGGCATATGATGTGGCTGCTTTCACAGGTGGCCTATTCTCTCATGGGATACATTAAGCCTGTGACAGAACTGGAGTAGGGAGTACTATTGGGCAGTTCTTACACCTTTGTCTGCAACAGGGGTACGATCCCTGTGGCCAGGGATTGGAAAAGGGAGTGGCACAGGGATGGACTACGATATTGTGTAGATTGGCAGCCAATGGAACACCACTTTAAGAGGGCTGAGAAGTATCTTGGGCAGGATGAGAGACAATCAAAGCCCCCATGAAGGATAGGTAAGTCCAGGGCATTAATGGGTGACGAGAAGGTGTTCCTCTGTAGATGATTCTTGGGAAGTGGTGGGAAGGTTGGGGGTGTATAAGGCTATGGGACAGGAAATCTGTTTGTGGACTATGTTTGGGGTGTATTGCCTGTCTGTGAATGCTTTTGTGAGACCTCCGGCATACTGGGCAAGAGAGTTCTCATCACATAGGACATATTTTTTGGTGTGTAAGGGACTGCAGTTACTGTTGGTGGTTAATGGGTTTAATGTGGGCGGGGATGTGGATGGAACCATCACAGAGGTGGAGGTCAATGTCCAGGAAGGTGGCACACTGGATAGAGGAGGACTAGGTGAGGTGGTTGGGAGAAAAAATGTTGCAGCTGTGGAGGAATGCAGATAGGGTGTCTTGGTCCTGAGTCCACATCATGAGGATATCATCACTGACCCTGAACCAGACTAATGGGTTGGGAATTTTGGGACGCTAGGAAGGTTTCCTCTAGATGACCCATAAACAGGTTGAAGCAGGGTATGATGTGGGTGCCCATGGCTTTGCAGTGAATTTGTTTGTAAACCTTTTCTTCAAAGGAAAAGTAGTTGTACATTATGATATACTTCTTAAACAGTATTTTAAATAAGCTACTAATATATGTTAATTATCCAAAATTATGATATATTCTGCAAAGATTGCTTGCGAGTAATACTTATAACAACCACACAAATTCAACTAGTCACAAAGACAAGTTACTAATTTGTTGGATTGTTCTAGAATCTTCGTTCTCCTGTCCTGTTACCTGACCATGGGGCATAGCTGTGTAATAGTGGCAGGGAGAAATTCTTTTAGTGATGTGCTGCAACGGAAGACATTTCACGAACTCACAATCTCGGCCTACTTTAACTACATTGGCAACTCGGCCTCCACAGCGTCAGCAACGAGGCCTTTACAAAACTGGTGACCAGACTTTATAAAATTCTCTAAATACATATCAATCTGATGGATGGCATGAGCAGAAATCTGTGACTGATTGCTGATGATACTGTGGTGTGTAGGTCAGTGTCATCTTTAAGTGACTGTAGGATATAGGATAACTTGGAGAGAATTTTTATTTGGTGTGATGAAGGGCAGCTTGCTCTAAAGGTGGAAAAATATAAATTGATGCAAATAAGTAGGAAAATGAATCCTATAAAGTTCGAATACAGTATCAGCAGTTTGCTGCTTGATACAGTCAAGTTGAATAAATATGCAGGTGGATTGCTGCAAAGTGATGTAAATGGGATGAGCATGCCAGGTCAATTGTAGGGAAAGTACATGGTTCACTTTAGGTCACTTGGAGAATTCCAGGGCAGTGTAACTCAGCGATAAATGTATCTGGGCAAAGAACACTTCCCTGATCTATTCTTGAGTACCACTCGAGAGTTTGGATTCCCCAGCAGTTTGTGTTAAAGGAACACAAAACAATTCAAAGGGGTGCTGCTAGATCTATTATCAACACGTGAATATTATGGAAATGCTTCGTGAACTCATGAGCGAATTCCTACAGTGAAGAAAATATGCTTCTCACGAAACACTATTAAGAAGCTTTAGAGGACTGACATGTGCAACAGACTGCAGAACAATGCCACATATCTCAATCAACAAACGTGAAGACAAGGTGAGAGAGAGAGCTCATACAGAGAGTAGTTTTTCCCTCACTCCATTAGCATGTGAAACAGGATAGGGAATGACTAGCAGCAGGACAAGGCACCATATCAGGCAACATACGATGTAGTGTATTGTAATGTATTTTTTACTGGTCCTGTAATTTACAAAAGCAGCTTATGCATAAGACATTGTAAAAGTCAATTTATATGTGCAGAGGTGAAAGTGATTTCTATGTACACATATTGAAAGTTACAAATAATACATATGGGCCTGGCCTTGTCACCCAACGACTGTGGTCATGTATGTGTGGGTTGCGTTTGTGTGTGTGTGTGTGTGTGTGTGTGTGTGTGTGTGTGTGTGTGTGTGTTTTGTCAAATTCTGATGAAGGCCTGTTTGGTGAAAAGCTTTGTTCAACAGTGTTTTTGTTGTGCCTATCTGCGACTCAGCATTTCCACTATATGAGGAGTAGCAACTATCCTTTCCATAGTATTGTCAAATAATACACTTCAAACATTTAAATATTGCTGTGAGCTGTACCGCATACAGTGTGACATATGGTTAGCATCGCTGCCTGGCATGCTGTGGGCTGCTAGTTCAAACCCAATTCCCAGCTATTACTTTCAATTTAGTAATTATCAGTTCTGGAAGGTTCTTGGAGTTTCTTATGTTTGTATATTCAGGAGTACTCAATGCTCATATAAATAACAGCACTCTCCTTCCAGTTCTTTTCTGGTAGTATATTGCTATTCATAATAAACATGCCTTCAGGGCTCAGTGATGCACTTCACTGATGAACCTGCTTTCAAATCTTCACTTGATTTTGGCTGCAACGGTGGAGATGTCGCATACTTGAGAGCATCTACATCATTAATGGCTTCAATTAGATGACATGAAAGTCACTGCCTATACAGACAGGAACCAGAATAAATGCTGTCAGTGCTTGATTTGTGGTGGTACACACTGGTACAGCATGCTAGTACCTCTGACGAAAAGCATCAGAACCACAAATTTTGAGATGTGTTGTGGTAGAGCTTTTGCTGTGGTTGAAGCAATGTAAATCAAATGCTGTATTCATAGTTTGAAAATACTCAGAAAGACATTTAAAATACTGTTTGAACAAGTCTAAATTTCAAAAACAGCCTCTGATAGGTAACAGTGTCAAAAATCAAGCACTGCATGCAGTATATCATTTCCACAGTCCATATATTCGGGAGGCCAATAAAACAGTAGTAAGTCAACTGCACATCAACCATCCATCAATGTTTTACAGAGATTCTGGTCAGGACCTGATGAAATGGCTGAAAGCATTCAACTGAGTTGTCAAATATGGAAGGTGGGGTGACATGATGCACTTGACAAATGTGTACTTTTACTTGGAATGCACATCCTACTAACAGTTCAAGGTCAATGAAGAGAAGGTCAACAGCAGGGATATATTCCAGGCTGACCTAAAGAAAACGTTTGGCAACAATCAGCATCACATACACTTAGCAGAAGAGCAATTGAAGAACAGGGCCCAATGTCATGGGGAAACGACACTACTGTACAAACAGAATGCAGAACTGCAGATAATTATAGCCCACCTGTGGGACAAAGTTCATCTTCATACATTGGACAATCTGCTCTACAATCCGCAATAGCCTTGCCCTGTTGCTGTACAGAGGTCAATGCACTCTCTTAACTACCAAATTCTGACTGTGAATCTGAATATCACAAAAACTGACATCTCATACTTGGTGAAAGGAGTCACAGAAGACATGTACCAAGCTCTTCTGGTAAAGGACGTCACAACAGAGGAATTAATTAAGTGACAGTGCATCAAGGAAATTCAACAAAAAGAATCAGACAAAAGAAGTATGAAGGACTCCCACAAGTAGTCTCTACACCAATTTTAGAAGGCCACCATTATATCACCTCTCTCATATGCCAGCTTGTAAGAAAAGAGGTACACTACTTTACGGCAGCCACAACTGTTTGACTGAGTAAGCAAGAGATAGCAGACAATAATGTTGGCCCCATACATCTCAGGTGGTTACAGAGAATGTTGAAGAAGAGGTGCCTCGATCTTTATCACCAATCTCAACCACCAGTCAAATGCGACACGGGGAATGGATCTGACCAACTCTGGCTGCCGTCATCAAACAACAACCTGGCACCTGATCAATGCAGGTATAACCAACTTCTCCACCAAATATAACGCCCCGCAGAAGAACAAACATTTAGAGGGCACAGGACAACACATTGGGTTTATTGTCACTGTGTGTTCCCTAGATACATTGTATGCTACTGCAGAGAAAGAGGATGAGTTTTCAACAACTACTATACCATCAGATGTTGATCAATGTAACACTTCTGTTCATGACAGTCAAGCACAGATGGTTATAGTCAACATGCAGTACAAAGCCCGTCACTGTACACTGAAAAAGGTTGCTCATCAATACAACACAGCCATGCCCTCTTGCCATATGGAGGTCCAGTTACTTTCTTAGCTGGTGAGTTCAGAAAAACTAAGCGAGGCATACATCTACGAGGATCAGGCCACCACACTGAAAATCCTCCATGGACAACAGACACAAACAAGTCAGGAAACCCCCTGATCTCATCATCAACAGCCAACTTGTCTGGGTGGTAGTCATCTCAGGGACTTCCTTTTCTATAATGCTGAATGCCTATCATTGACAACTTCGGAATACTACGTTTCTTGATAAGAAAGCAATTGTGCTGAAAGTCACAAATAGGAAATATATCCAGCCAACAGGGACATGTATGGGAAGAATAACTGTCAATGACAAGACACAGATCTCCAAATTTGTTGTTTTATAAGATTGTAGTCATAACATTTGTCTTGGGTGGGACTTCTTGCAAGCATTGCAAGCTCAAGATTGATGAATCTATTTCCAAGATCAACAAATTGTTCTGAATGGTTGTTTGCCATTAAAGACAACATCCAAGAGTCATCAGAAAGATAAGACTCAGTCATCAATGGAGATACTTATTTTAAATGTGAAGCTTTTGTTGATGGCAAAAAGCAAGAGGGAAGGTAGGTCACTCTTTCATAGGTCTGCAAATTGAAGAGTGAGCAGGTGCTTCCCCACTCTATCTACCCCACTATGCCACAAGAAGCAACTATGGGGTGTTTCACAAAATTACAATAACCCTCTGCAGTGCACCTTATGAATCATAGACAACACAGTGTGCAGGCACACCTGTGGGCTTTTGTTTTCCACAAGATGCATTAACACTCCATGTAACACAGATACGAATTACTAATAATACTAATGAAAGAAATGCATGCTAGAGGAGAAATTGATACTTCATCATCCTGTATGGCAGCTGTAGCATTCTTCCAAGAAAGGCAGTTTCCCTATAATAAATGCTGCTCACTTTTCAGTCTGCAGAAAGTATATACTTCCCCAGCATTTTATGTTCAGTTTTCTTACATGAGTAGACAAAAGAACTTCACTGATCATGTGTTTATATAGTGGAGTTATTTTTGGTTTATTAAATGAGTATCTGGTATTGGCTGCCACAGAGGTTGAATGCCCGCCAAAGGAGATGGACTCACATGACCATTATGGGGCACCATGGCCGCACAGCACTGTGCTTGCACGGCTAGAGCACCACCGTCTCGCCGCATGAATGTAGCGGCCCATAGCATTCCACATGGCTATTGTATAAGTGGCCAATCAGTGCACAGCTGATTAGTTCAGTGCTTGCACTTGATCTTTTTGGATCTGTCTTTGCTGTACTAGGACTGTTTGATAACTACCTTGTTTGTCACTCGTTACTCTCTTTGGTCGCATCTTCGATATGTCCGTCCACTGCTCTTGGCCTTGCAGTCATTGTTGTGGTGAATGCTTGTTGTCATCTAGGTTGTTTGTTCTTGTCCCAGACTGATATCTACTCCGCAGTTTGTCTGTCATGTTTTGCTCCTCTACCATTAATCTGAGTTATTCCACTGCAGGCAGTTCTCCTGCCAGGCAGCTTCCTATATTTCTCCAATTCTTCTGGAGTCCCAATGTACACACCAATATCTGGCTACCCAAAGGTATAGCAGAGCACTTATTTGCAATTGTTAAGTGAGATTTAATGTACATTATGTAACTATAAACAATGGCAGAGAAGTGCAACTGTGATATTGTCAGTGACCTTCGTAGTGTAGGGGGAAAGGAACTGGATTACTAAATGTGGCCTCCTGCTGCTGTTTGATATTAACAATGTATGGTAAAGCCATGCAATTGTGTTATGGTCACACGAGTGGATGACCAGAAAGTTACTGACTTCTCTGTTTATTGATTGTGCTACTGACAGACTGCATAAATCTCTTCCAGTCAGGAACTGCTAACATTTGTAGAGGTGGGTGCACTAAGTGGAGTCATTTACCACACATCCACTGCATATCTTACAAGGTGGGTGTGAATACATGTGATGGAATAAGACTGATCATGTTCGGTTCTGCAGCAGCAATCTGCTGTAATGCGCTGCTTGACTTACATGGAAATATCTGAAGATACATAACATTTAGGAGGCCTACTTGATTTGCAAAGTGAGACAGTTTATGCCACTGGGCCTCTTCAGATGCATTATGATGCCACTCACGCTATGAAACGTACTCCAGTGAGTGATAGCATATTACACTTGGGGTAGGCTCTTCAGTATGGTAGGCAGCTGAAAGCTCCAATGTTGCTCATAACACAACAGCTCACTTAACAACTGCAAATAAGTATTCATTTCACAAACTAAAAATAACTCCAATATATAAACATGAGCTCAGTAAAGTCATCTTGTTCACTTACTTAAGAGAACTGAACAGAAAATGCTGGGGAAGTACAGCCTCTCTGAACACTGAAAAGTGAGCAGCACGCATTATAGGAAAAGTTGCTTTTCCTAGAAGAATGCTACAGCTGCCATATAGGAGACTAAATATCAATTTCTCCTCTAGCAATGTAGAACAGTGTGCACAGATTTATGTAGTTTCTGTCCATATGTGTTTCTTTCATTATTATTATTAGTGATTCATATCTGTATTCCATGTAGTGTTAATGCGCTTTGTGGAAAGCTAACATCTCCTCGGGCATGTCTGTACACTGCGCCATCTGTGATTTGTAAGGTGCGCTTCAGAGAGTTAGTGTAATTTTGTGAAACACTCTGTAGTTGTTTCTTGAGGTGTAGTGGGGTAGATATATTGGGGGAAGTACCTATTCACTCTTCAGTTTGCAGGTCTATGAAAGTGAGAAGAGCACGACCACAATCCAGTAATCTATCTTCTGTTGTGCTTCTACCATCCACATCATCCCCTCAACACTTTTACACTCCCAGACCACAATTTATCCCGTAATACAGCTCTACTGCACCTATACATGGTACATGCATTTAATATCTGTTCTTTACCTACTTAATTTAATAGTATACAGTAATTTTATATCACTAAAACTGTTTTTAATAATCTGCAATTACTGCATCCCCTGAAAAATGGAAACTATTAGTACTAGAGAAAAAAATGAATATGAACTTTTTTGTAGGAAATTTAATGTAGTTTAATTTTGTACTGGGACACATTTTCAAGGCAAGCCACAATTTTTGAGGTAGTCAAGAAAGATACTAAAAACTGAACTTTAAACACCCCCCACGACCATGCTCACACCCCACAGGTGGGGATTCTTTGCACATTGTTCATGACACTCTCTCATACTACTGTACAAAAATTTGTGATTAGTCAGGTTTTTTCTCCTATTCGACCTCTTTTGGTCTTTGTCGATTGGGCTATAAATGAATGACATGTCTTTGAGATCCAGATGACACTGCTGCTTTTCCAGAGACCTTTGAAGAACATCTAAATCACCTGATAATTGCATTGAAGTGTATCTGAACTGCAGGCATCTGCGAGAATCCAAAAAAGTGCCCGTGTGCCACTCAAAAAATAAAAGTATTGATGGAACTAGTGAATGGCGATGGAGTTAATCCTAACAAGATAAAATAAGAGCAGTTGCAGCTTCTCCAACTCCTTGGCATATTCCTAATGTGAGAATTTTTCCTGGAATGTGCTCATACTACTGTTGATCCATTCAGGACTTCTGTACCAACGTGTGTGTCCCGTACAATAAGTTCAGGACTTCTGTATCAAGATGTGTGTCCTGTATAAGAAGTACTGCAGGGCGATGCCAAATTCTTCTTGAATGAGGTGCAACAAAGATTTTCCTTGTTGTTAAGGAGGCACTAAGATCTTCTCCAGTACTAGCAATGTATGGCAAGAATGCTAAGACAAAACTTCAGACTAACACTAGACGTCATGGGGCAGGTGCTGTTCTGGTGTAAATTCAGGAAGAAAAGGTGATCACTTACACTTGCAGAATACTTTCCAAGTACAAGATAAACTACTCCAAAACTGAGAAAAATTGCCTTACAGTTGTTTGGGTCACCAATTACTTCCAGCTTTACTTATTTGAGAGACCATTCACTGTTGTGGCAGTCACTATTCTCTATGCTCGCTGACTAACTTCAGGGTATGTCTGATCAACTGGCAAGATAAGCACTGAGGCTCGTGGACTATGATGTCACACTGGTATACAATAACAAACGCTGACACAAGGATGCCAACCGCCTTTCCAGGAATCCTGTAGTGGAATGCAGCATTATGGATGAAATCTTAGTCACTGTTGCATTAAGTTACATTATTGCTGGGCAGAGGGCAGATCCAGCATTGCTGAAAACCATAGAAGCCCTAAGAATGAGTAGCCAACCAAAGGAGACTTCCAATTAATAAATGGAATATTGTATATGAGGAACTATGATCCAATGGGGCAGAAATGGTTGCTCACTATCCCAGCTTATCTAAGGCCAACTGTCCTGAAGTTTTTCCGCAAAGTTACAACATCTGGTCCTCTGGACTTGTGATGACTCTAGACAGAATTATGCAGAGGTATCACTGGCTAAGCCTCCACCAATCTGTTAGACACTATGTGAGCCACTGTAAAGAATGCCAGCAGCAGAAGTATGTTCCACAGTTACCTCCAGAGTATTTGGTACCAATTCCGCCTATAGCAGTGCCATTCAATCAAGTTGAAATTGACCTCTTATTGAGGTTCCCACAGTCCAAAAACAGGAAATGATGGGTAATAATCTGCACTGGCTACCTCTCCCACTAATCTGTCAAGAAAGCACTGCCAACTGCCGAAGCTCTGGAAATTGTGAGGTTCATTGCAGAAGACATCATTTTGAAGCATGGAGCACCCTGTGCGACAATCTCTGATCATGAAAAAGTTTTCTTGTTGCATCATCACCCAAAGGATGACAACTGCATCCCACTCATGAACATATTGTCTCACAAAGCATTTTAATAAGACGATGGCAAATATACTCTCAATGTATGTTGACGTTGAACAGTGACTGAGATACAATGCTGCCCCATGTTACATACACATACAAAACAGCGACGTGAAATACTACGCACTTTACACTGGTCTTTTGCTCCATTGTCACGATGATGATATGACAATGGACACACTGTTCCCTTTTGAAATGGACAAAAACTCACGATGACTACCCATAACACTTCATCAGAAGGACCGAAGAACTAAAATGGCTGGCTTGCATACAGAACTGGATGCCCAGGAGACAGACCAAAAGCACTATAACACCAAGCAGTGGCCAATGAGACACATCCTGGGAGACTTGGTATGAATTTTTAAGCATGTTTAGAAAGTGGGACTATCAGATAAGTTACTAAGCACTACTTTAGGCTGCATCATGCCCTCCTTGGTTGTTGGCCATCATATGCGAAGTTGAGGATTATGGTTCTTCATCACGAAGGCAAAAGTTCAAAGACATCGTCCATGTCCTTCGTATGAAGCCCTACAACATTTCAGAGGCACAGATCAATGATGGGAGCCTCAAGGAAACTGAAGACCCACTCAACGATCGCAAAGCTTCAATGGGCAGGGCTGCCATCTAAGGTTGACATAGTGACAAGAATGTGACAACACAACCAGTGTGTGAGGATCTGTCAGTGCTGGCATACAGAGGCCTATTAACAAGATTTAAATCCAGGATGCTGCAGTCAGTTCCAACGAGAACTTCTGAATCAGCGGGTCGCTGTTTCTCCAGATGAGGGAGCAATGTCGCAAGCTGTGTTGCATGCAGTGCGGCGTAGCAGCTATCACCACTTGCTGATGTGCTGCAACCTGCCAGTCCAAACCCCATGCTTTCCAGTATTTATTGTTTCTGGAAGGTTCTCAAAATGTCCTTCATTTGTAATGTTAGTATATTCTGGAATATTTGATGTTTGGATAAATAGCAGTATTCCCCATCCAAAAGTTAAGTTATGTCCTGTTCTGGCTGTACATTGCTGCTTGTAATAAACATGCTTTCAATGATAAGTATTATATTTCACTGACAACCCTGCTTTCAGATTTGGACTCAATTATATAATACACATCATACATTCTTTTAAGGTAGTAATACCACGGATGCCGTAAATATGACTTTAAAGATTTTCCAAAGGTTTTGACCTCAGTATTTGCTTTTATGTTTTCAGGAAGTCTGTTACAAAATTGAACACCATGTGGAAAGTATAGTTTTGGCACAAGGACATATCAATTTGGGTCGCATATAAGTTTCTGTTTAGTCTGGTAATGCTGTTATGAATATCGAATTTTATTTGGAATCTACTGTCCTTAACTATTACACTTATTTTAAAGAATACAAAGGTTTCCATAATGTATATGCATTGTAAAAGTAAAATACTGGAACACTAATAGCACTTTTTTTTGCAGTTTGGTTTTGGTTTGAATGTGCTGATAGCTGCTTTAGCATTTCCCCAAAATGTGACCCCATGTTTAAGGTGAGAGTGAAAGAAGGGAAGATATACTTTCTTTACTTCTTTCCTCATGACAGCAAGAGTTTAATGAACAAAGAGGGTAGCAGGTCTTGCTCAATTTTGAGTTAAGATATTGTATATGCTTTTTCCATTTTATGTTCTTTTGCAGCCATAATCCTAAGAATTTGGTTTCTGTATTGTTACCAAGTGGTTCATCATTGATGGACAGAAATGTGATGTACATATCTTTGTTCAGAGCATCATAATATTTTATTGCACTAGCGTTGTTTGTTTGTTGAAAGCTGATTTTCTGTGCCCCACTGCTAACTTGTTCTGTGACAGCGATTACTCATTGCTGTAATTATTTCTTTCTTCCCCCTTTTAATAGCATTTTGGTGTCATATGCAAATATGTCTGTTTTATGAGCATACACATTTAAGCTTAGATAATTAATGAATAAAAGGCTCAGAAGTGTTTTCATTAGTGATCCTTGGAGTAGGCCATATATGATTACATTATACTGTGTCAAGTGTTGAAAGTAATTTTAAGGTTGGCATTAGTGAACCTGATGCTCATTGCTGGCTTATGACTGTTCAGGAGACAATGATCCAACTGTTAGACAGACATTGATTATCATACTTTACAAGCTTTGACAGCAGACTCTTACAATCAACCATGTCGAAGCTTTTGATAGGTCAGTAAATACTCTTTTTCAATCCTCTTTCTTGTCCATCAGGCTTAGTATGCAATTTATGCAGTCATAAATGGCAGTTGTTGCTGACGTCTTATTTCTGTATTTGTTTTATTCATTACATAGGAGTTTGCTTTTATTTACAAAATCGCTAAGTTTGTCATACATAACTTTTTCTAATATTTCTGAAATGGAAGAGAAATTGTGGTGGGCCTGTAGTTATTTACATTATCCCTTCAAAATTATTATACATTGGAATTACTTTAGATGTTTTCAGTACATCAGGGAAAGTGCCTGCTTGAACTGAGAAGTCACATACGAGTTTAAGTAATTCAACTTGTTTTCAGCACTTTTAGTTAATATTGTGCAGGGACACCGTCATTGCCTGCAGAGTTGGAGTTTTTAGTCTTTTTATTGCTTTTGCTACTTCACCTCGTGTGGCAGTGCTGATGTATGTTGACCCACAACAGATGCTTACTTTATATTTATTAGAATGGGTATTCTTATTTATGTTTGATTTTACCATATTCTCTGCAATGCCCATAAAAAACTTTAAAAATTGATTAAAAACAGTCTTGGCCGTGAAAAGATATTTATTTGCACTGCTTACCAGTTTTTGTCAGATTGTAACATCCTCAGACCATTTACACCATGATGGTAGGGAGTGGCAGTGAATGTCACCTGCTCGATTTTGCATTAAGGTGTTCTTTATGCTTACTCCATTTTGCACAAACATTTGTGGAGCCACAACACATGCTTTGTTCACTGCCACTGCCTACCATCATGGTATAAATGGCCTGAAGCTGGCCATATTCTGATTAAAACTGGTAACCACTGCAAATAAATATTTTATTGCAGTCAAGACAGATTTTAATCCATTTTTAAAGTATTTTAGTCAGACCACTGCACTTCTCCACAAGAAATGTTATCAAAAATGCCAGTAGAAAGTCATTAAATATGTAAGCTACTTCTAAGGGGTTTGTTATTTCTTTATTTTCTTGTGATACTGTTATATATTTACATGTTGCTCTGTTTTCACCAGTTTCTGTTTTTATAACACTGCACATGACCTTTACGTTGTTTGTTAAAGTACAAATATATTTATCACTATGCATTATTTATTATTTGTTCACACTCATAAGCCTTGTTTCACTTACTGCAGATAACATTTCTGTTTTGATGATTATCGGAACTATCTTGTGTCAGTTCATGGATGTTTTGTTTTGACATCTAATGCATATTTTCATACTTCAGGCTGTTAGTCTCTCTCTTGACATTGTTGATTAAACACAATAAATTTTAAATGCATTCAGTAAACTCTGAGATTTCACTTTTGCACTTCTTACATCCTATCTTCCTACATTTTTGTGTGGATCATGTCAATCCATTTTGGCATTAAAACCATGTGCACCTATACACAATGCCCTCTTGATATACACATGTAGAAGAATAATGCAAGTTTTGCAAAATGGGTTGTCACTTGTAACACAAGTTAAACACACAGAATATATAAGACATAAATGAAGCAGGACTTACCTAATACTTGTGCTTTGGCCTGTATTGTAGACAGTCCTTGGACATCATGCCAGTTGCTCTGCACCATGTTTACCCATTGAGCTGGTTTCACATCACGTACTGATAAGGCAGGCTTTGGTAACAAGAACTTCGTTTCTTTCATTGTTGGCAGATGTGTCATGTCAGCAGCACGATGCAGTAATGCAGCCATCTTAGCAATGTCATACTGAGGGCAAACAAAAATCACTCATTTGTACTTATGCCTTTTACAGAAAAACGCATCTTCTTCTGGTAATGTACCCATTCTTTCTCTGATCTAAATAATTCACACTAAACATAACACTTTGTGTATTTATCAACTTGCTTATTAGCCAGAATAAAGTCTTAAATATTACTTCAGTGATGAATATGACAGCTACGAAATATACCCAAAATGATTTTATTCAAAAGGATAGCCAGAAGTTCTGTACACTATCTTCTATAGCCATGGGTAATCTGGAGGGCAATAAGGTATTGTAAAACAATATAACAATGAAAGATTGAAGATAAAAAAAACACATTTGTAAAAAAATTCTTCGTCAAGTTGTAGATCGGAAACAGGAATAAGAATGGGAACTTGTAAAGGTGCTGGAGGTAATGAAATGATGCCCCATACCCAACATAAAGATACACATGGACACAGGAAACAGTAGGAAGTAACACTAGATCAATATCAAAGAATCAGACTCATAGTTCTCAATCAACTGTTTGGTGTTTATACGTCGAAGATGAGGGTGAATGTTGCAAAAATTAAAAAAAACAGATCACTTACGAGATGGTGGATACTAAGGTTCCAGTATCTGTTGGAAAATCAGTTTCCTTCTTAAGTTTGTTACTCTCTGTGTTGGTATGGTGGATCCAGATGACTTTTAAGTAGCGACATAAATTCTCAGAAATACAATATTAATTGTTAGAGCTAATTACTATATATGTTAGAATACAAACATTCATATTTGTGAACAAAGGTTTAATACACAACATATTTATTTAGAAAGGTTAATACATAACAGGTACAGCTTAGAATACACATATTTGTTTATAAGAAAACATATTATTTTTCTTTTAAATAGACCTCCAGTGTGTGCTCTTATGGATTCTTGCAATTTGTAGTATTACACTGAGCCAGTGATATGTGGTCTGAGGTCTGTTACTTTTATTTCTGTCTGTAATAACTGTGCTTGTTTCTTGTGTTGTGTTTATGTACATCATAACATTTGGGTGTGTCAACCTGATGGTTTACAGAAAATGTGATAGAGAAAGGTTGAGAAGTTTGGGAAGGTAGTTATGCTTACACCATAGCAATTCACTTCTAATCCACAATAATTCTGTGTGAAAGGAGATCATTTTTTTTGGTTTTGGATTGGATCTTTTTCGTGGAGTTTAGCAACAATACCTTAAGACAGTGTTTTTCAACCTTTCTGAATATGTGACCCCTTTCCAAGCAAAAGCCCCCAGAACCAAAATAAAAGTATGTCAGCAATTTCAAAGGCAATGTATTTAATTTTCTTTCTATTGATGATATACTGATCGAGAAATCAAGTGCAATGTGAAAAGAGGTCGCAATGCTCTGTGGGCAGAGATATAATTATATTCTTTGCTATGGTAGAGGCATGGGGGTGAGAAGAGGCAGCGGGGGCATGTCGCGCGTTTCTGGTCACTGCAAGTGTTTGCAAATTTGAACTCTTCAACAGGTTTAAATTAAATTCATATTCATTATTATAAGTAAGTACCAGATCTGAACGTGAGCAAATTTGCAAGGTGCTTTTGCAAAATCTTGTCACCCACATGTGATATTTATGCCATAGCAAACGATCGTCATAAACATACGTTACCAGCCATGCTGCAATGCCGCTGATACATTATGCCAAAATCATCAACAGATTTCAAATTCCCTTACAGCTATCTGGTCTTTGAGGTTCCTGAAACCAGTTGAAATTAATGCCAAGATGGTTCCCTGAAACAAGATATGGTTGACTGCATTCCTCATCCTAACTTTCTTCCCCTTGAAACTAAACTGATTCCATAATAAATCTTCCCTGCAATTTCATGTGCCAACTTTTTGTTATCCATCTAAGATACACAACATACCTGTTAGCCTCTATAGTACCACTTACAACATCATTTTATCTCTCGACTCTCATCCATTTGCGTGATGCAAAGGAAAAAATGCTTTATATGTTCTGCCACTACCACTTTACACTTTAAAGACCAGGGCTTTCAAACTCAAAAACTTGGAACTGGCTCTCTGACTGGTGCAATGCTCACGGTACCACTTTACTTTTGTCTCTTCATCCTTAGTTTTTCGCCTGCTATCTTCTTTGTCATACTTAAATTATTCAATTTCATTCTTTTCCTGCTTCTGCTCTCCATTGTTATTTCATTTTGCACATTTATACACATGTATTGTTATATTAAGTGATGGAAAATCCAGGATTGAATAATGACAATATCATGAAAAAAATACACTGCTGCTCACCATATAGCAGAGACATTGAGTCACAGACAGATACAACAAAAAGACTACTAAACATGTAAGCTTTTGGCCACAAAACGTTCTTATGAAATAGACAAGATAAACACACATATTCATGCAAACACTGCTCACACACACAGACGACCACTGCCTCTGCCTGCTGTGGCCAGACTGCGAATAACTGCACATGATGTGAGAAGCAATCTTGGAGGTGGGGGTAAGGAGGAGGCTGAGGTGGGAAGGCAGAAGAGCAAGGTACGGGTGGAGGATGGTAAAGTGCTGTTTGTGGGAGGAGGTGGAGGGAGGGTAGGGCAGCTAGGTGCAGTTGGGAGGTTAGAGGAAGGTAGGGGTGGGGGGATCAGAAAATGAGAGAAGTAAAAGGACTATGGATGCACTTGTGGAACAGAGGAGGCAGTGTAGTGGGAACAGTGAAGGGAATAGGTGGGTGAAGGACAATGACTAACCAAGTTTGAAGCCAGGAGGGTTGTGGTAATGTAGGGTGTATTGCAGAGAAAATTCCCACCTCTGCAATTCAGAAAAGCTGGTGTTGACAGGAAAGATCTAGGTGGCACAGACTGCAAAGCAGTCACTGACATGAAGAACATCGCATTGGGCAGCATGCTAACCAACTGGTTCAGCTGTTTCTTGGTCACAATTTGTTGGTGGCCATGCACGTGGACAGACTGCATGTAGGTAATCATGCCCACGTAAAATGAAGCACAGTGGTTGCAGTTAGTTTCACAGGTAGCCCTGCCTTTGATGGGATAGGAGATGCTTGTGACTGGACTAGAGTTGGTGGTGGCATGACTGGATTAGAGTAGGTGGTTGTGGGAGGATGTATGGAACAAGTCTTGCTATATGCTTCCATAAGCCCATAAACCAAAGCACCCAGAATGCCCTATTGTGGCTGGTTACTGTGCCCCCACTGAGAGAACCTCTGCTCTCATACATCAACACCTCTAGCTTATTACCTACAACCTACCCTCCTACCTCCACCGACTCTCAACTGTTTCCGTTCCTTTAGCACATGGTGCCCTGCTTGTCACTATTGATGCCACCTCCATTTACATTCCTAATGCCGTGGCCTAGCCGCTATTGTGCACTACCTTTCCCAATTCCCTATGGATTCCAAACCTACAACCTCCTCCCAGGTCACCACAACCAACTAAATCCTTACCCAAAAGTACTTCTCCTTTGAAGAAATTGTCTACAAACAAATCCAGGGGATGGCAATGGGCACCCACATGCACCACCCTACGGTAATCTATTCATGGCCCATCTAGAAAGAAACCTTCCTAGCCACCCAGAATCCCAAACCCCTCACCTGGTTCAGATTCATTGGTGATATCTTCGTGATCTGGATTGAGGGTAAGGATACCTTATCCACATTCCCTCCAGAACCTCAACACCTTCTCCCCCACTGGCTTCACCTGGTCCCCCTCAATCCAACAGTCCATCTTCCTCGATGTCTACCTCCATCTCAAAGATGGCTACATCAGTACTTCCATCCATATCAAACCTACCAACCACCAGCAATACCTCCACTTAGGCAGCTGCCACCATTCCATATTAAGAAGTCCCTTCAATACAGCCTAGCTGCCCATGGCGATTGCCTCTGTAATGACAAGCAGTTCATCTTGAAATATACCACAGGTCTTACTGAGAACCTTGTACAGAAACAGATCTCCCATGGCTTTTCTCTCCAGTCACCCACCACCTCCTAAAATCCTACCATCTGCTCACAGAGGAGCATTTCCTTGTGACTCAATGCCACTCAGGACTGGAGCACTGAATCACCTCCTCTGCCATTGTTTCGTCTACCTCCTGTTGTGCCCTGAAATGAGGAATGTTCTATTCACTATTTGCCCAGCCCCCTTCCCACAGTGGTATTCTGTTAACCATAGAACTTACACAATAACCTTGTCCATCCCTACACAACCTATGCTCCCAACCTCTTGCATCATTGCTCACATCCCTGTAATAGGACTAGATGCAAGACTTGACCCATACATCGTCCCACCACCACCACCTCCTCCAGTCCAGTCACAAGCAGCACCTATCCCATCAAAGGCAGGGATACCAGTAAAACCAGTCATGTGATCTACAAGCCAAGCTGTAAACACTGTGCTTCATTCTGCATGTGCATGACTACCAATAAGCTGTCTGTCCCCATGCATGGCCACTGACAAACTGAGGCCAAGAAACAGCTGGACCACCTCGTTGCTGAGCATGCTGCCCAATGCAACGTTCTTCATTTCAATAACTGCTTCACAACCTGTGCCATCTGGACCCTTCCTACCAATGTTAGCTTTCTTAAATAGCGCACGTGGGAACTCTCCCTGCAATATATCCTACATTTCCATAACAATCCTAGCTACAACCTTCGTTCATCATTGTCCTTCAACCACCAATCTCATTCCCTGTCCCCACTCCACAGCCTTCTATTTCACAAGAGCGCACACAGTCTATTTACTTCTCCTTTCCCACTGTCCCTCCCCCCTCCCCCCCCCAAACCCCTGATTACTGTCTAAACTCCCACCGCACCTAGCTGCCCTATCTTAGCTTCACCTTGTCCTTGTATGCTCCCACAAACAGCACTTTACCTTCCCCCATTCGTACCCTGCTCTCCCTCCCCCTCCTCACCCCAACCTCCTCCTTACCTCCACCACCCAAACTGCTTATTCCATCATGCACAGTTGCTCACAGTCTGGCCCTGGCGACCAGAGATAGTGGCATATTTGTGTGAGCTGTGTGTGTGTGTGTGTGTGTGTGTGTGTGTGTGTGTGTGTGTGTGTGTGTGTATTTCATAAGAAGGCCTTCTGGCTGAAAGCTTACGTGTTTAGTAGTCTTGTAGTTGTACCTGTCTACGACTCAATGTCTATGCTATATGGTGATTAGCAATCTATTCTTTTCATAATATTGTTATATTGTTTTGACCCTTCTTCTTGCTCTCAACTCTTTCTCTTTCTTTTCATATTCCTTATGAACATTTTAATCATTTCCATCTTCATCACGTTAATACATAAAATATACTTCTTTTACTTTTTATTTCATATTTCACGTATCAACTATGAACAGCAAATTATTAAAAATACTCTGTAATTTAACATTTGGTTCTCAGTATATTGATATTTTCTAATCTTTTCCTGTATTTTGCGCACCGTTTAACATTTGGTTTTAAACAAAGTTATCCTTTCCTTCATATGAATACAATGATATCTTTGCTTTCTCATATTTCATCATTTAATCTGGGTGAAAGCAATTTTTAAAACTTGCACAAATATTTCTCAGCTGGCATATGCATCAGCTAGTTGCAGTTATTCCTACTTCGCTGGCTGATAAGTGAACAGATGCTTCAAATATTTTTCATATTTACTATGTTTCATTCTTGACAAACTTCTTTCCTCACATCTGAGTGTTTCGAGCAGAGACTCCTAAGAAGACCATGAGAGGGTTCAAAATCCAATTTTTTCTTACTTTTAGTTGCCAACAATGAGACAGATGAGTTGCACAGTGGGTAAAAGAGGTCAGAGCATGTGACAAATACTCGTGTGTGAAAACAAAAATATGTAATTTGGAAAATATTGAAACCCATGATCAATAGTGCGCTCACTGTAACTTCCAAATATGTCTACACAGAGATCCTTTCTCTGTCCCCTCTGAATTACATACACTTACATTACCAGTAGAATTAAAATTACTCACAATGACATCTTGCTCCAATTGCTCTCCTGGCATCACCAACAAAAGTCCTTCTAGATAATCTGGTGCTATTTGGTTGAAAACTACTTCTATATAAAGATGGGAGTCAAGCCGTAGAGGGAAATGCCACACAGACCGGCAAAATATTAAGTAAAAAACCTGGAAGAATCACAAAAAATGGAAACATTATTAAAATGCCTAAGCCTATTTTCAACAATATCACTATTAGCTAATTAGAAAAAAAAACAGGCACTGAATGCACTTTTATGCATTTCTATGAAAATATCTACAAGAACGAAAACTGACAAAATAAAATCGGGTGATATGGATAATACGCATGAACACTTTCTGCTTTAAAAAGTCTTCTGGGTGTGTTTGACCATACTGCATTGAAATATTTTACATTTTTACTATTGTTTCAAATAGCTTATACTCATAAATAATGCAGTCAGATGAAAATTTCTTTAAGTTTGGCCACTACTTCTACTTTCACTGCACCAGCGAGGTATGTTCAGGTGCCATGGGCGGGTGTCTGATGTCCTACAGGATTTTGCTGCAGATGCCTTTAATCTTAACATGCTGCCTCTGCTGGATGTTAGCTGTAGTATCAATCACTCACGACAGGGTAGCTGATGCCTTGTCCATCACCCAACTGAGTGGCCATGCAGCAAAGGCGAATACTGGCATCTGTTTCTCGGTGTTGGCTTCCCCCTCCTTCTGCTACATGACTTGGGTCGTGGTGGAGGCAGGCTCCTCTTCTGTATGAACACATAGGTCATGCATAAGTGCCGTGTGTAGTTGCCGCAGCTGATGGCAGGGTTCCTCCATTTCAGCAGACAGGGCAGCCCTGAAAGCAGCCCTCTCTTCCTCCATGATGGCTCTGAAGCCCAGAGTGGCCTCCTCAGTAGTGGCAGATAGTGTGGAGCGCATGTCAGTGACTTGCAGCACCTGCCTCCCCTCTGTTGGCAGCCAGTCCCTCACCACCACTGCTACTGGTGGGATATTCCGTCCGTTCACAGTCAACAGCAGCTCTTGTCATCTCCTCATGTACTGGTTGTGTTGTCTTGGGTGCCAGAATCTTTCAGCACCTTCTCCATTGAGGGTGTTTATTATTGGTCATGATGTTGTCTGTTGCCCGGCTTTGGCCACACAAAGAGCACATGTCAGTGCCTCTTCTTTTCTTCTGTCACAAGCACAGCTGTCATATCTGCCTGAGCACTCGATGTATTTCAGGGCAATGCCACTTGTACAGTGATGAGAAACATCAGTGGATTCCTCCTGTTTGTCTGGGTACGCCGTTTGACTGCTATAGCCCTGCAACCAGCTGCCTTCTTCGGCCGCCACTCACTGCCTATCCAAGGCAGCACATGGAGGAGCACCTTGGTCATCTTCCAGAACTGCTTTATTGGTGTCTTCTTCTTCTTGTGCACCTCTATGTAGGTGACCACACTGGTCATGTGCCCCGTAGTCAGCCATGCTCTCTGCCAGAATCTATGGCAACTGACTCAAGACCAAGATCAAGATTGCAGCAGCTCAACATCTTGTCATACAGCTTGTTCCATCTATGCCTATGCATTGGTTGAAGAGAGGAGGGACTAGTGTATGACTGTCACCTTTCTTCTTGGAGGGATCAACAAGTTCACACAGCAGCACTGCTGATAGCCCTTTCACTGAGTTGGCTTTCTCTCCTGCTCATCTCCCTTTACCCATGCTGCAGCGTGAAATGACGGCAAATTTTGCTTATGTCGTAAAAGTGAAGACAATGAAAATTGTGCATATTTCACAGTCACCAGCAACACGAGGAAACCTTCCCAGCTCTCTTCAGTCTCAACAGGGAAGTGCACAATGGCAACGATGGCTTGCTTTGATTGCTCAAGCTCAACTGCTCTCTACCCCTCTCGTGCTGTCCATGTGCCATACATCTATTAGCTGTGGTTGCGTATTCTTCATTTTTGTTTGTAATCCTTGAAAGGTTCAACCAGGTATGTATCTCCTAGCTTGTGTAATTCATGTGTATTTTTAAGTAAAATATTCTATTTTAAGCCTTCTTATCTGAATCTAATTGTTACTGTTGTTTTTTACCAAACAGTTTCTACCATCAGCCTAACAAAGGAATGTCTGTGGGTTTACCAAGAGAACTGTGAATAACATTTATAATTTGTTTTCATCTAAGAAAAATGAAATGGCAATTGAAGTATCATTTTCACAGTCCACACAACATTGCTTAGGATATTTGCATGTTTTAGTCAATGTGAACATAAAAATAAAGTTGTTTTAATATTTCTATATAAAAAAATAAGCAGGAAACAGTACTTTCAAAATAATATATGACAGCAACATTCAAAGCCAGCACAGTGAAAGCCAAAGAAATAATTGTCTCTACCATCATTAAAGCAAGTCAAGGAGGAAAATAAAATTAAAAATGAGGATTACTTTCATTATTAATATAATATTTCATGACATCTGTAGGAAGAAGCTGAATATATGTCTCTGAAAATACCTGCTGGTTTTTGTGGAGTTCTGTGGTCACATCAAGCACATATTCTTCACGTGCCAGTGGCATTGTAAATGTATCCCCTTCTACTATACAGTACAATGAGAACTCATCCATTTCTGCTGGAGACTGTACATTTATCATAGCACACATCTCCTCGATCACATCCTGAAAATAAAATATTGGTAGCCTGAATAATAACTGTTGAAACAACAACATGTGTATTCTTTCATTATGTGTGAATACTACACCCATGAATGTACAAATAATCACACAGTTAACATTCGCCAAGTTGATTCCTCTGTTAGCATGTATGAGAGATTATTCACTTTCTTACACATTGTTAGCCAGTCTGTATTGTCACAGCCAAGACTACTTCAAGAAGACTGGATGAAAACTGATAACTTAAGTAAAAAATGATAAAATGTGTCTGATTAATTATTAAAACTATATTATAAGAAAAAACTAATCCTGAAAATTATTAAATTTATGAAGCAACTGACAGAATGGTTATTATTTGCCCTGAGGTGGCACTGCGTCTCATACAGCCAACAGATAAACACAGTTGCTTTATGTATCCACTGGCTGTTACACATCATGAAGTTTAGTACTGGCTAGACCATCTGGTGCCTGTAATTATTTTAATTTCACTTTCTGTTGTTTTCGGAAATGGATACAGTGTGATTCTCACAATGCAATATAACATAAATCAAACAACAATGATATAAAAAAAAGGAAACAAAATATAGACATATTATGCTCATGAGCAATGGAATTAGAGACATCTATACTTTTGTCCTGATGATAGCAGCAACAGCGTGGATTCAATAAGACTCTGAAGCACTGGAGAGCCATCTTCAACATTCAGTACTCAACCATTGCTCACAATTCATGTAGATTGGTCACAGCTGGATCCAATTCCAAGATCAGACAGTTGGTTTCTGTATTGTTTGCTGGTGAAAGATAATGTCACACACATCAGAGGTGCCATTCTCACCCCATTTAAATATCTTCTACATGAGACTACATCCACCACATGCCTAAAAGTTACCCTCTTGGCAAATAGGATGCATAGACTCACATGGGTTTTGACACAGTAATACTTTGCCAATGCATATACCAATACATAAAATGACTTTTTCCAGGCTTCAAACATCCTACGCTGGTGTTCCACAGTCCATGCTCATCTCTGTGCTCTCCGACATTCAGTAAGTAGAGATACATTTGTGTGATGTAGCACTTATCTACTCCACAGCAAGGTGGTAGTTCTCAGTAATATGGTTGTTTTCTAGCCCTACATGGGTATATGATTTGCTTCAATGTGATGCATCAGCAAGGTGGCAGTTCTGAATGGTATGGTTGTTTTCTACCTCTACGTTGGTATATGATTTTTCGTATCAGCACCAATTTTTCCCAGGTCAGGCCTACTCATAATGCTTCCTTGAAACAATGGCACACAGAGAGTCCAGTACCTGCAGGTATGAGTGTCTCATGTGCCAGGCATGCACAAACTGATTATGATTGTAAGTGTCAATATCATCTGTGTTAACAAGCCTGCCAGATGAGTTTCATGCTGACATCCAGTATAAGAGATCTGACAAGATCCTTGTCACACAACATCCCAAACTACTCCATTTATTGTCATAACTTGTGTACTCTTTCTCCAATGAAGCATTTACTTCTAGTTCAACAATATAACGAAAAGCTATATTGCTACTCACCATAAAGATTACATGTTGATTAGCAGACAGGCGCACCAAAAAGACATACACATTAGCTTTTGGGCAAATCCTTTGTTGGAAAAGGGAATATACACACACTGCCTTCTCTGGCAATGTGTACTGGAATGCCATTCCGATACGAGCCGCTGGAGATGACAGTCATGGGTGCAAAATGTGTGCTTGCTTCTGTGCATGAATGTGTGTGTGTGTGTGTGTGTGTGTTTCCAATTTCTGATGAAGGCTTAAGTCAAAAGATAATGTGTAAGTGCCTTTTTATTGTGTCTGTCTGCTACTTAACATGTCATCTTTACTGTGAGTAGCAATCTATCTTTTCATTACATAGTTGATATTCAACCTGGAGTTTCGATTGTTTGATTTTACTTCTAAATCAGTTACTTATGACTATATATTTACTGTACTTGTTTTCACAACTAACTGACTGTTTACAAAACGGCAAAAAAAGGACAAGCTAAAAGTGCTATACAGGAAGAGCAATGTTATCTAAGATCTGGAGGTTTGGTGGAGTTATCGGCTGTACATTTTCTGAAAGACTATTCCAGTATTAAAATGAAGTTTTGCTGGGCAATTATATGAAAACAAAACCAGAATAGTTAGATGGACAGCTGAACACTGCTTCCTTAATCAATAGGGACCTCGCCTCCACTCTCTTACTCACACACACACACACACACACACACACACACACACACACACACACACAACACACTTCTTTAATAAGCATTCCTCAGATGATGGGACAAAAATAGTGACATACTTGAACAACTGTAGTGCACTTGGTGTTTACAACTCGTTCTGTGCCTCCAGGTAAGCGGTATATCTGTCGTTTTGAGTTGCGTCCTGCACTGATAGCAGTAATTTCCTCTACACTTGGAACATTTTTTCGACCACCATATTTAAAAGTTTTACGTAGGTTATGCAGGCACACAGTTGCAGTACCTGTAACATTACAACCATTGCAATTAAAAGAAATCGTCATGTGTGGTAAGGGCATTAGTTTTATTATTAGCTATTATATTTTTCATATACGTCTAAGCAAGAAAAAATACATGATTTGACACATTCATGATTCCTTTTATATAAGCCATTCTTGTCCTCTGCATTTCATTTCCTGTTTTAAACTGAAGGACTGTGAAATACAATGTAAGTGATGTTATCATAATTTCTGTTTTTGAATTGTTTTTATACAAATGAAGACTAGGGAATTATTAATCAATATTGAATGGTTCGATACACACATATGGATTCTGAAGAGTAGGCATTCTGACAATATCATAGCAAACCCAAAATTTCAAAATCCTAGCCCCCCCCCCCACCCCCCTATTTTTCTATTCTTTTAAAACCTGATCCAAGCTTATCAGTTGTTTCTCACAACATCTTTTCCTATCAGTCTTGATGAGGACTAACATCAAACGTTGTGGACTGAGAAAAAAAAGCAGTGTCATCTGTGTGGCAGGAGAGCGAAAAAAGATGTAGATGTCTATTCCTTTCTATTTCAGCCCTACAGTAAACTATTTTTGGTTCCACAAGTTCACTATATGTATGTGCTACAATATAGTGAAATTAACAGTCTGAGTTAACAGGCTATCTTTTTATTGTTATTTAATTTCAGCTGCTAAACCCTTCAAAAATATTAACATATGAAGTTGTTTAGCATTTCCACCTGTTTTTGATACCTGAATAGCACTATGGAAATTCTTTTTACTAAAATCATGTGTACTGCAGATCAGCTGAAGTGCCATTTGGGAGGAGAATCACAATTATTCCACTCTCATGTTCCCTTGTCCTTTAATTGACAATAAGAAACCTTCCCCTTGGTATGTGACTATAAATGCATGATGCTGTTGTAGTGTCATTTCTACTGCAAACACTGGCCAAACAGTATCACACCGAAATACTGATTACTAACGAGACAACTATCAGTAACATGGTTATGTGGCAACACTGTCCTTCATTAATTCAACTGCCATCAGCATGGCTTTTGTTCATGATGAAAATGGAGCTGTGGCTGCTACTTTGAACAATACTGAGGGACTGCAGATAAGGGCAGCTGGGTGTCGAAGAAAATATACAATCTGACTGAAGACTTCCCGTTTCTTGTAGCTGAGGTCTGAGGTGAGAAGTCAGAGAAAAATGCCAAAAGTGGATGGGATATCTTGTTTACTTGCTTCCCTACAGGAGAAAGGAATAGAAGAAGGGAGTGAATAGTTCCACATTAAAAATGTCTTACCATTTGAACTGCAAAAAAGTTAACAACATAGCTTATTAATCAAAAATTACTACTGTACAATGGAAATTTACTATGGAGATCAATCATGTAGCAGGAGATAACTTATTACATTTTGTTCCACATTTACAATAAAATACAGGCGCTACTGTATATTGTCAATATGAAGAAGAGGAATTGCATATCTTATGAGGAAGAGATCAGTCATTAAACCATTATGTACAGGAATGAAATCATTAATAAAATCATTAATACAGCCACAAACCCAAAAATATATCGTTTATCAATCAAACAGGCAATATATCTGATGTATAAGAATCACATGACTACTTGTTATGTGCTCAACATATCTTCAGAAAACTTAGTTATGTCTTACTTTGAATTCTCATTAATAGAAACGGCACCAAGTTGCGCAATATGAATCTACATTGTTTCAGACCATCAGTGAGTAAAATATAAAGCTTCTCATTACAGCCATGTGCCACCATAAATTTGATTCATCTCCAGTACATAGAAAAACTTTTCACACTTTACTAACCTTGCACAGTCATATACTATTTGACAATGACCTCTCAACATGTACAACCTTCATTGTCGATGTGTACCATAGTCACAGAACACAATGCAGAAATATCACTCCAAAAACATCACAAAGTGTTCATTAGCAGGATTAAAAGTATAATACTTACCATGGTATGCTCTTCTCTTATCATAAGCAGCTGTTTCAAGATATTTAAATAGATAAGGTCGAAGTACATCCGAACACACAAAATATGCAGCCACTATACTAAAAAGCCTCCAGCCACGTTGGCAAGAGTCTGGCCTTGTTGACTTATTGTTGGTGGTCTGCTTCATGAGTTGACAGTAGACCTCATCACGTAACTGCTCATGTTTGTGACAATGCTGGAAAAAAATTAAAAACATTCATTGTTGATCTTAATTATTCTGGTTACCAGTCTTTAGGAAACAGAGAGGCACCAGCATTATATGAAACAGATGTTTACACCTGTCCGTTTCACAACTGTCATAAGTGGCTCAGTCATGTAATTAAATGCAAACTTTTATTCTGCCAACAATTAAACAAAATATTCACTACCTGACAGATTAAAAGTAAGTGCTGGACCAAGATTTGACTCTGGACCCTATGAGTTCTAGCTCCAGTCTGCCATACAGTTGTGATCTAACAGGATATTTCACTATTGCATGGAATTTGCTGCAGAGTGAGTGATTCTTTCCAAAAATATTACTTACTAATATCTTCAACAATATCTTCTTCTTTGTGTTAATGGACTGGATCATTAACATAAAGCAGAAACATGATTGTACAAATAATATCAACACACAATGCACATGCCTCTTTTGTTGCTCTATTAGTGACTTGTAAACTCAGCTGTAAGATGACTGGTAGTATGTCATTGTAAGTACACAAACTAAAATAACATCCATCTTCAAATCAAAACAAAGCTACCTCTTCATGTTTACAGTTATTCTATAACAATGAAGAACAATGACAGTGTGCGAAGCTTCCTGGCAGATTAAAACTGTGTGCCGGACTGAGACTCGAACTCAGGACCTTTGCCTTTCGTGGGCAAGTGCTCTACCAACTGAGCTACCCAAGCACGAATTTTACTTCCACCAGTACCTCATCTCCTAGCCTCCAAACTTCACAGATGTTCTCCTGTGAGTTCGAGTCTCAGTCCAGTACACAGTTTTAATCTGCCAGGAAGTTTCAAATCTGTGCACACTCCGCTGCAGAGCGAAAATTTCATACTGACAGTGTGTGTTTACTAAATGAACTAAACAGAAATTTTTATGCTCACTGTCACTACAGCAGGAATGGTTTAGATTTCTACAGCAGATTACATAGATGTAGTGATGCATGTATAAAAAGCAATGAGGCTGACACTGGTAATTAATTGCTGAACATTATTTTATTTTCAATTTGTTCTCCAACAAGTGGTAACATGCTGTTACAGCCTTTAACATGAGTCTTAGAGTTATAGAAGAATTATTTTTTTTGTTAATTGTACAGTTTGATATAATTATGTTTAGTTTGTGAAGCAATATCCTCTCAGAAAAAAATCTCGTAGTAATCTGTTCTACATCACAATGTTTTTGCTCTATCTATGGCTGGGACCAGCATAATAGCAATAAATGGTTAAAATTAAATAACATAATGGTTAAAACAACAAAATGCTAGGGGAACTAGGCTTACTGTTTATTGCAGGACTGCAAAATCAATTTTGACATTAAATCTGATGTACAAAGCAAAGCTAATTAACAAGTGAACAAAGACACTGACTCAATCAATTTATTTTCTGTAGATTGGAGTGTAGTATGGATGAGTTCATTAACTTAGGCTACTCATAAAGTATAATTTATATAGCACTAGCCTAAGAGAAAAGGAGCAAATCCATGTACGGATTAGTGACGAGTGGTACACAAACCAGGCTCAATGTGGTTTTTAGTTGAATGCTTGGCTATTTCCCCAGTTCCACTTAACACCATAACATACACAGTTCATTATAAGATCATACAGAACTTGTGACATCAATACCTTTCATCGCCTTATATTATGTAGTGTTAGGAAGAGCACAAGAATCAAGCACCATATCCATAATGATGAAAGACTTATCAAATGAGGACTCTAGACATCAGTATCTTATAAATAATGACAAAAAAAAATGAAGTTTGAATATGATTATTAAGACCTGTCCATGAATCTACAGTCAATATTTGCAAAGATTTAAAGCTTTTAGCAACCAGCGGAAAAATGTGCCTATCACAACACAAAAAAAGGCAAATATGCACCTATTTAAAAGATCTTGACTGAAAAGTGGGGTACCAGTTACCTCATTCTACCTTCTTCAGCATCTTTAAAATTTTGGCATGCAAACATATTCACACTCTTTTTAATGTGCAAGTCGCCTCCAACTACTACAAGCTCTCCAAACTGTTAAGTCCATCCAAACCCACTTGCCCATTCTCACTCACTCACTCAGCCGAATTGATTGTTATTATCTCAGTGTTTCTCTGTCACCATCTCCTGTCTCACAGCTGCAGTCTCCTTTGCTCTGTCCTGCTACTACTGTCTCCTCCTACTGTCACAGTCTACTTCTCAGTCTTTATTGCTGCTACCATCTCATTCATTCCTTCCCACTGCTGCTGTCTCTTCTCCAATGTCATTGTCATACACTCTTGTCTCTTTTCATCACTGGTTCTCACCCACTTCCACATTCTCCTTCTCTGTACTGGTATTGTCTCCTTCACTCTGTCACGGTCGCTGTCATTGTCAATTATCTTCCACTGCCACAGTGTCCCTGTCTTTCTTTCATACTGCAATGTCTCCTTCATTCTTTCTATAAAATAACCACAGTCTACTGTCTTCCAGTATTTATCACTTTTCCATCTCTTTCCCAGTGCCACTGTCTCCTCTTCTCTTAGCATAAAAAAGCAGGAATATATTCACATGTCAAAATTTTTGGGAAATTTTTAAAGATGCTGAGGAAGGTAGAATGAGGCAATGGTACCTCATTTTTCAGTCAGGGTCTTTTAAAACATGAACCTATTAGCCTTTTTTGTGCTTCCATAGGAGCATTTTTCAGCTGGTTCCCTTCTCCTTCCTGCCGCAGCAGGCCATGTCCCTCATACGAAAATAACTTTATGGTTTGGTAAAATTTTGATATTTACTTATGTGAAACTGAAATAACATTAAACTAATTTTACACTTCACTCTGGGTTTTATGTACACAAAAATTTTGTGCTTACCAGAACCCTTCTGATGATAACGGTGTCACTTTACAGCATATTTTTCTTTGCTACGTCACTTTATTATCTACATTTTTTTGCCTCACACCGGATTTTACATGCATATTTTCGTATACCAGCAGAGCAACACTGAACATCCGTATCTCGAAAATGGATAAAGATTCAGAGAAATTGTCAAGGTTGTTTGAGATCGGGATCTTACAAATATATTGTAAAAGTTTCAGTCATTTGTTGTGGATAGCCATCTTGGAATCTGCAGCTCAGTTTAAGTATCCAAAAACCATGTTTTTGGGGTGTTTCTTGATAATGGATAAAGATTTTTGAAAAGACGATAATGGCACTTCTAGATAAATGCCTACAGAATACATCATTAAAATCTGAGCAATTTGTTGTGGTTAATTATTTACATACCCACTGCTGATGACAAAAAATGGTGAAAACACTTTTTTTTTCCAGGACCGCCTCCATAAGCCCCGTAAGGTGCCCTGTAGACCACATTTAATGCACAAATAGCCAACCAATTTGCTCATTTGCCTAAGCTGGAGGAAGTGTGTGATATTCAAATTTTGACTCTGTACTGTAGGATCTTTGTAGTAAGACGATCCTTTTGTTGGGTATACAAATGGTCCCTAACCCAAGGGATTGACCCTGCCTTCCTACCAACAACAGAATCCAAGGTATGAGCCCTAAAAAAATTCCATTTTTATGCACAGCATTTTGGAAAATATTGGTAGTGCATGCAGTCACATAACACCTACCACTTATAGTGGCACCTTACAAAAAACAAGTCATATTATGCACACCACAGAGAACAAACATAAAACTTAAGAATCCTAATTTTTGTTTTATTTTATTTCTATGGAATGCTGTCAGACAATAATTAAGAGTTCCGTGAACACGCAAGAGTTTTGAATATTTTCATGCTACTTTCAGTTTAATTAATTATTTTAATTCCTTTGATCTCAAATGGAAGAAAAAATCAAGCTCATACAACATGAGAACTGATTTCATCACTTTTAGTGTGGGCACTGAAGCACAGTAGTGTGATGTTCATCAAGTTACATTCTGTTTCTTTTTAAAGTCTTGCCTAATACAAAACTGGCTTTCCAACTATGTTAGTTTCAGAAAGATATGTAAGCTGTCACTTAAGTGCAATACACTACGAGTAGTAAAGGCATTCCATATGGAATGAGTGTCTACAAAAATTGTTTGTTGTTCTAAAGATGTACCACAAAGAAACAAATACTCACCATAAGTATAGTATAAACACATTTGACCTCTGTCACATCAGCTGGCATGGGGAGGTCTCCCATATATCTCATAATTGATACAAAACATTCAATGGCTAAATCATTGAGTTCAACGGAATCCAGGCGTAATAACGATTGTTCAATTGGTGATGAACTAAATTTCACCAGATCCACCTACAAAAAAGAGATGCACTGACTATCATATGGAAAGCAATACCAGTGTATAAATGTCACATACAAACAAAAAATGACAACAAGCTCAAATAAATTACAGTACTATATCAAGTATGAACGCAGTTTACATACAAAATGCACCTAAATTGATTATTAATTAGCATTTCAGAACTTCTAAGACTTACATAGTTCTTTTTTAGCTATCAAATGTAACAATCTGTAGTGATCTCAACGTGAAGTATACATGTTGAAATCAGATATGCAAACTCCAAACTATGATATGATACATAAAACCAAACACAAGTAAGATACCTCTGAAGGAATGACAGTGCAATGACAACAAGAAATTCTCATTCAAAATGACAGTAAAAAATGAGAGAGAGACAAAAGCCAAAGCACAGCTGAAATTTCAGCTTCTGCTATTTTCTAAAATTCCTTCATTCTGATAAACATTGAATACAGAAAAAGGCTGTCATATACACAATACTATTGAACAAAATGAGAAGTCACCCCAAACCTTGAACCAGGAAACACAGAAAATAAGGACCTTAGTCTTTTTACAGAATTCTTAATGAAACATCAAGGTTTACTTGACTTGAGAGCCAAACACATTTAAACTGGCAGTAATTAAAAACTTTAATTTCCATATATACTAACAGCAAAATTTATTCCAGAACAGTAATTGTGATTTAATTCTCAGAGTCTTTTAATGATATATATAATCATATAATTTGTTCACCTGTTCTTTCCATGTCCATTCATTCTCCTTGTTGCCTTTCTTGCTCTTGTTCTTCTTACTTTTTAGACTCTCTATCACTTTCAAGGAGCCACTGATGGATCCATCAGCTGCTTTAAGCATCTCAAACCTGAAATTTTCAGAATTAATTACAACAAGAAAAGTATTACTCAACAGTAAGCAGAAGTACTAGGCATAGCTTTCAAGAATTGCATTCTCTGTGACTTTCACAAATGTAAGAATCACTGTGATACTGGCATACATAAGCGAATATGTGAAACTTATTTCAGTATTCATGTCCATGCTTATTTATATGTCATTCCAAGAAATAGTAGAAGGCATTTTCATGTTGATTATATCCTAGTAGGAGATATAAGAAACACATCTTACATCCAAACATGTCTTATGTTGTCATGAGAATCCACAGTGTGCTGCCAGTATGGCTAGTAGAGAGACATACAGATAAAACCCTTTTAGGTATTAGCAATAATCAATCATTGTGACCAATCAGATCACAACTTTTAAAACATTACAAGAATATTATTATTTTTTTAATTTGTGAGAATATAAGTGGCAAACTAAAGTGAGGAGATTCAATGTCAATGCCATACTCTGTTTCAAACATTTCATGTCTACTGGTAGAACCAGTATTAAAATGCAATGATAATTTACAATTTCTAAACTGATTTAATAATCAGAACAGATAGGATAAAATATGATACACTGCCTTGAGTACTTAGGAAATCATCACTGCCACAATTTCTAAAAATATTACATGAAAGTATTTTGTCAGAAATACCACTGAGAGTTATCTTACACATAGCATTTGATAAACTTCAAAGAAACTGCAAAAAAATCCACCTTAGTGGACAACTGATTGGAAGGAAATGCCTGATAATAATGTCTTTAAACTTTATTAAGATTAGGAAAATATAAGAGGTAATTTTATGGAACATTACTATAACAACGTAAGTAAAATTACCTCATATTGTGACTATTCATTTAACAGTTACCACCAAGCAACCTGTGCCATCTTTACTATAAAAACAGAAGCACTGCACAGTTAATCTAACTAAGAACATATATCTTATGGCACTGTGTAGGTATATACCTTGGTTTTTCATAGTACATACAGGATGATGAATAATGATACATGATGAGTTACAGTGTGAGACACATAGCTTCACTTCCAAACAATTCCCAATGTTCTGGAATAATCAATGTATTGTGAATGATCTTTAGACTCACTCATGTAGCTTGTATCCAGGACCAGTAAAACACTCACAGGTAACACCTAATCAAAATCTCAAACAACAAAAAAATAGCAGCGTCCCACACAAACAAGTTGTATTCATCTGCGGGGACAGCAGGAACTCTGAAGACACGCATCATGAGCAGGAGAGCACTTTCTCCCCACCAAGTACTCTGCACACAACTGAAGATATGCTTTGCTGCACGCACTGCCATTGCTGCTCAGCATGCAACCTTGAAGCCACCTCCTATGACGGTCACGCCAGCTAAGATAGTTATCTCATGTAATTAAAAACTTCCACATCCCACAATTTATAATCCATAAAACAGATGCCAATTTTAAAATGCTTTAACCAAGAAACAAGTATTTTTCAGCAGAAAATAAACAGTACTGCACTAAATGTCCAAACTAAAGAACTTGAAACAATATAATCTGATTAAATTAATAATTATAACAATCATTTCTGCTGCAGGCAAATGAAGACTCCTAAAGTAATTGTGCAAAACATATACAGTTAAGAAATAAAGTAAAATTCACCTGCGAAAGATGAGTACTGTTTATTCCTGTCTACAGGATATACAGTGTTCATAGTAACTGCAAAAATATAGCCACAAAGATTAACAATGAAAATATCTGTTTGATTAACCTGAATGAAGACACAAATACCAAGGCATTGTTTTGTAGCAGAGAAATAGAGTATTTTCTGTAGTCAGTGTGAACTATGAAGTTGCAAGAATTCACCTTTCTTGAAAGCTTCACTGCAGTGGGGTCAACAGTTAATATAAGATATGAATGGAGCAGAAGGAACACTCAAATACAATCTTGAATTAATGTCTATTGTCTCACACAGTTACAGTTCAGTGAACGGTCTTGAATGGTCATGGGCGTATACTGAGGGTATATTTTGTCAAAGGCCTTGTGGTTGTCATAGCTGTAGTCACCATGAGGGCACTCAAAGTTTTAATTATTGCCTTGAAAAAATAAAGTTACACAATTTTATGTCTGTCTGCAAGTATGTGCCTGCACAGTCGGTACATGGAGAAATGTCTGCATTACAGTACTGTAGCACTCTGCAAGAGGAGCCAATACAAAAAATCACAGCCCATTGATAAAGTGTGGTATGAAGAATGGGTAATCGTAAAATTTTAATTGTCTCCTCAAAAAATTAAAGTTATGTAATTAATTTATTATTCGCTTGCTTGTGGGGCTGGGGGTGGGTGAGGGGGGGGGGGGGGGGGGAGGGAGGGAGGGTGGCAGAGAAGTTTACAAGCTCACCTCCTTACTGAGCAAAAATGGTAACAATAACCAAAGGCATCAGTGTTGCTAATGGAGCACATTTTGCATAGTATTGCCTCCTGTTATAGAAAACATAAATATGGTTGCCTTTTTACATTTCAGAATAGTAGTAATATAGGAACAAGCATTGAGAAAATTTACCCCCCCCCCCCCCCCCCCCCTCAACAGGGACATATGGCTGATTGGTTCCTACTAAGAGTAGTTAATATTGCCTATTATGCCAACCAGAGCAGCACTTTTCTGGTAGATGTTTCTCATGAAGATATCCATCATTCAGATTGGCCAGTGGGATCTCCTAAGTTGAATCCTGTGGAGCATGTCCAGGATTCACAGGGGAGACAAACAGCAACTTTGCAGCTGCCACAAAGAATTCTCAGACCTCTACACTAGACCCTTCCAGGAGTGCAAGCTACTATTAAAAGGGCTCTTGAACCACCTCACACACGAAACGTCACTAACAAGTACAAGTGGCAGCTAGAGCTAACCAACTGACTATTAACTAATTTCTTGTGCTGAGAGTTACAGATTTGTTATTTTTTTAAGGGTACCTTTGATTTCAGAATTTACAGGCATTGCACTTTGCTGTATGCCAGTATATTATTCTGTAACCTTACATACTTCACGTTCAGGAAATATTCTTTCCCTTCTCATTTATGTTTAACTTTTCGTCACTAGCACTGGTGTTTTCAACAGTATTGCAATATAAGTGGCAATAAGAACATCAATTAAGCATTAGCAAAGAGAGCTCTGGCTAGTGTAAGACTTTAAAATCTTTGTTTGCGTAGACACTGTAAGGTACATTTCAAACTAACAGCGTAATCCTAAGTACTGTGAAAGTCATTCCAATTCTGACTTAAGAAAGTAATATAATTATAGAAAATCTGGTTAAATTGTCTAAGAGGAAAAATGGAAACATGAAAATAAATTGTGTGGTATTTGGATGCACTATGCAGAGCAGGAATACCCGACAGCTTGAAGTATCATTCTGGCTGGGAAAGTAACTTTTGTGTGATGTGCCAATGCCAAGTAACACAGCTCAATGAAAGTTGGACCACACATAAAAAGAACTGCACAGTCTGGTACAGAAGGTAACTGAAGTAATGTGCAATGAGACAAAGAGATATGACTCTTTTACTGAAAGACAATAATTATACAAAAGACACTGCAATTTATGATGGGCCCTGGATATTACGAAAGGTGGAACATCGATCTTAACAGGATGTGTGATCACCATGGACAGCAATGTGTGTTCTGCAACGTGCTCCAATGTTAGCCAGAAGGCTGGTGAGGGAGTCCTGTGATAGGGCTTTCTATTCTACCATCAAGGCCTTTGACAACTGCTGAACGGTCACTCATGAACATGGACAAGCTGCAATACAGCTCCCCAGTGCATCCCACATCTGCTTGAAGGGATGTAGGTCAAGAAATGAGTGGGGCAGTCCATTTGCCAAGTATCTTTTTGCTCTAAGAGCTCCTCCACCTGTGTGGTTTGAATCACTCGTGCACTGTCGTCCATAAAAATAAAGCCAGTGCTGAATGCGCCTCTGAAAAGATGCGCACGAGGAAGAGTAGTGACTGGTGAGTGTAATGTGTTCAGAGATTTGGTGGTCAGTACACCCATGCAACGTTATATCTCCCTGCACCATAACACCAGGACCAACAAAACAATCATATTTGACAACGTCCCTGGGTCCTTTGCATGCTGCCACCTCTTGCCACATGAGAGCACATGTACATGCAGAATCACTATGCAGTCTGAATTTTCTCTCATCTGAGAAGAGCACGTGACCCCCCCCCCCCCCCCCCTTCCCTTCTCCATTCTTCACTGGTCCAGTCCCTACACTATTGTCACCACTGCAAATGGTCCCAGCCATCAATGGAAAATGGAACACAACATACTGGTTTTCAGATAAAGAAACCACCCCCACACAGTTGCTGGGCTACTGGAGAGCATGAGAATGCATGCCTTGTAGTCCTGTTAAATGTGGTTGCAATTGCACCTACTGTTTGGTGTGGGACTCTTCTTGCTTGTTGCACGATGTAGTCATCATCTGCTGCTGTAGCTGACTGTGGTCAACTACCCCCCGTCCTTCAGACAGCAGTACCTTTGGTTTGGAATTCTCCCCACGTACATGAAATAGTGCTGTGAGAAATACCAATCTCTTGAATTACACTTGACGCACTTTGTCCTACTTCCAGTGTCTGGATGATTCTTCCCAATTGAAATCATCCCTGTTGTCTCCAGCCATGTAATGAAGGCACTGTAACTGCTCACTGATTAACACATACTTTTTTCTCATACTTTCAACTGCCTTCTGTTGCAGGGCCAGCCCCATTTGGCACTATAATCATTCTGGCCTCATGCCATGCTCCCAAACTTTCATTGCCAACAACAGTTAATATTGCATTATTAACGTTTGCAGAAGAATATCCAAAGGGGTGTAAGGGGCACAGCCTACTGATAAGATGGAGTACTGTGCAGTAATTGATTTCCTGCACCTGAAGCGAAACAACAAAGCAGCAATCCATGCTGAG
The DNA here is from genome assembly GCF_021461395.2 of Schistocerca americana. NCBI lineage: Eukaryota > Metazoa > Arthropoda > Insecta > Orthoptera > Acrididae > Schistocerca > Schistocerca americana. Next base: position 652,380,257 of record NC_060120.1, on the reverse strand, counting down.
TTGAAGGAAGTATCTGGCAACAATACACATCATACAACACAGTGGACAGGTGGTGCAGATGCTTCTACTCTGGTCAAACAGGTCTGAATGACAAACAGTGAAACTGCAGATTGTATCTCTGCAAAGAACCAAGAATCACAAGAGAAGCTGAGGTTTTGGTATTCCAAGACTGGTATATCTCAATCAAAGGCAGTAGTGGAAAAAGTGAAAAATCTGTCATGGATCACTTTTCAGCAACTTAATATTTTGAATACGATTGGGTGCACACCTACTGTACGAGCCTACTTAACTGAAACACCAGCATAGAAGTTTGTGGCTCTGTCACACCAATCCAAATGACTTTCTTATCCACCTAATGACCACTGACAACTGCTGGATGTATGATTATGACCCCAAGACAAAGGAGTTACGCAAGCAGTTTACATCACTGAAAGCTGGCTAAAGCTGGATATAGGTTCAGCCGAAATTTCTGCGAGGAGCCTAACGGTGTTCCAAAACGATAGGCTAAACACGGTTGGCGGTGGTGTGTTTGTTGCTGTCAGAAGTAGCTTAACTTGTCACGAAATTGATGTAGATACTTCCTGTGAGTTAGTATGGGCAGAGGTCATTGTTGGCAACCGGAATAAAATAATAATTGGATCCTTTTACTGACATCCCAGTTCAGATGATACAGTTGCTGAAAGGTTCAAAGAAAACTTGTGTTTGATTTCAAACACGTACCCGACTCATACGATAATAGTTGGTGGTGACTTGAATTTACCCTCGACATCTTGGTGAAAATACATGTTTAATTCCGGTAGTACGCATAAAATATCATCTGAAATTGTGCTAAACGCATTCTCTGAAAATTATTTCGGTTTCCACAGTGAAACTTTATCTCGAAACCTGGCAGAAAATCCAAAGAGATTCTGGTCGTATGTGAAGTATGTTAGCGGCAAAAAACAATCAATGCCTTCTCTGCATGATAACAATGGAGATACTAATGAAGACGGTGTTGCCAAAGCAGAGTTACTAAACACAGCCTTCCGAAATGCCTTCACAAAAGAAGACGAAGTAAATATTCCAGAATGCGAATCGAGAACAGCTGCCAACATGAGTAATGTATAAGTAAATATCCTCAGAGTAGTGAAGCAACTCAAATCACTTAACAAAAGCAAGTCTTCTGGTCCAGACTGTATACCAATTAGGTTCCTTTCGGAGTATGCTGATGCATTAGCTCCATACTTAATCGTATACAACTGTTCGCTCGATGGAAGATCCGTACCCAAAGACTGGAAAGTTGCTCAGGCCACACCAATATTCAAGAAAGGTAGTAGGAGTAATCCACTAAATTACAGGCCCATATCATTAACGTCGATATACAGCAGGATTTTAGAACACATATTGTGTTCGAACATCATGAATTACCTCGAAGGAAACGGTCTATTGACGCACACTCAACATGGGTTCAGAAAACATCGTTCCTGTGAAACACAACTAGCTCTTTATTCACATGAAGTGCTGAGTGCTATTGATAAGGGATTACAGACTGACTCCGTATTCCTGGATTTCCGGAAGGCTTTTGACACTGTACCACACAAGCGGATCGTAGTGAAATTGCGTGCTTATGGAATATCGCCTCAGTTATGTGACTGGATTTGTGATTTTGTGTCAGAGAGGTCACAGTTCGTACTAATTGACGGAAAGTCATCAAGTAAAACAGAAGCGATTTCAGGCGTTCCCCAAGGTAGTGTTATAGGCCCTTTGCTGTTCCTTATCCATATAAACGATTTCAGAGACAATCTGAGCAGCCGTCTTCGGTTGTTTGCAGATGACGCTGTCATTTATCGACTAATAAAGTCATCAGAAGATCAAAACAAACTGCAAAACGATTTAGAAGAAATATTGGAATGGTGCGAAAAGTGGCAGTTGACCCTAAATAACGAAAAGTGTGAGGTCGTCCACATGAGTGCTAAAAGGAACTCATTAAACTTCGGATACATGATAAATCAGTCTAATCTAAAAGCCGTAAATTCAACTAAATATCTAGGTATTACAATTACGAACAACTTAAATTGGAAAGAACACATAGAAAATGTTGTGGGGAAGGCTAACCAAAGGCTGCGTTTCATTGGTGGGACACTTAGAAAATGTAACAGACCTACTAAGGAAACTGCCTACACTACGCTTGTCCGTCCTCTTTTAGAATACTCCTGCGCAGTGTGGGATCCTTACAAGAAAGGACTGATGGAGTACGTCAAAAAAGTTCAAAGAAAGGCAGCACATTTTGTATTATCGTGAAATATGGGAGAGAGTGTCACAGCAATGATACAGGATTTGGGCTGTAAATCATTAAAAGAAAGGCGTTTCTCGTTGCAACGGAATCTTCTCACGAAATTCCAGTCACCAACTTTCTCCTCCGAATGCGAAAATATTTTGTTGACACCGACCTACACAGGGGGGAACGATCACCACGACAAAATAGGGGAAATCAGAGCTCGTACAGAAAGATATAGGTGTTCATTCTTTCCGCGCGCTATACGAGATTGGAATAATAGAGAATTGTGAAGGTAGTTTGATGAACCCTCTGCCAGGCACTGAAATGTGATTCGCAGATTATCCATGTAGATGTAGATGTAGATCACACCAAAAACGGTAAAGACCCAACCACCACTGGGCAAGGTGACTGTTCTATAGGATGGCCACAGTGTGTTGCTAAAGGATAATGCTCATAAGTGCAAATCATCATAGAGACACACTATCAAAAACTCCTCATGAGGTTACAGGAGGCTGGTGAGATGAAGTATTGCAGGAAGCTACCCATCTGGTTGTTATTCCTCCACAGGTACATGCCTTTCTTTGGTCTAAAAAGTCCTTAACTCTAAAATATGCTTTGTTAATTGCATTTTGATGCAATTCACTTAACAAAACAACCATTAGCTACGAAGAATTGTACAAAATGATAATGTGGACACTGCACTTCATCCTACTTCCATTGGGAGTTTACAATATGAATAAACTTTCACCAGCGTGTTAGAGCAAATCTTTGTCATCTGCAACAATCTAGATGCTATAAATTCATCAATAATAAGGCAAAATCTCATGTGTCACTGTTTCATACTTTCTCTGGACCAGTTGCAGTAAACTACACAATTTGACCACTGACTGAGCTATTTCCCCTGCTATATTTATGAAATTATATTTTCTGTGGGTATTTCAGTCTCTACAAATAGTACTGGTACTGGAAACAAATTCAGATCTTATTCTGATTCGAAACTACTTATTACAAATGTAATAAGGTTCATACACCAAGGACAAAGTAAGAAGAGCACAAGTGGACTACTATTAATACTACAACTATTATTACTAGTAATAAAAGAAAAAGAAGAATAATGGCAATTTCATAGTGCACATAATTTTTGGAAGTTATTTGCAGTTCCAACAAACATCTAATTTTGCCTCTCCATCAATAATAACAAACTGTGCCTTCCCTATCAAGAAATCTTTAATGAACTCATAAATTTTATGATACCTAATGATACTTTTGTGAATACTTGTGTAAAGTGTGGTGTGGTAATGAGCTAAATGCATTTTGGAAGTTAAGAAATCCTGTAACCACCTGATTTTCTCAATCCATGACTTTCAGAATGTCTAGAGGTAAAAGCATAAGTTGGGTTTTCCTTAACCAATGTTTTCAGAAAATGTGCAGATTGGGGATTGGGGACGTAACTCAGTTGGAGCAGCACATTGTGTTTGAACTCAGAATATGTTCTAAGATTCTACAGCAGATGGGCATCAATGATATGGCATGGTAGTTTTGTGGATATTTCTGGTATGCTTTTGTAGCTGAGCATGATCTGTGATTTCTCCTAATCACTCGACATTTTTTTGTTTGAGGGATTTACAGTATATTGCGATTAAGAGAGGGGCTAACTCAGACGCAAATTCTGTCCAGAATCTGACAGGGATTCCATAGGGCCCTAAGGCCTTGCTCAATTTCAGCTGTTTTGCCAATGCGGCTGACACGAAGATCTGTATCATTTATCTTCGCATTGGAGCAAGAATTAAACTGCAGCAGTATTTGTGGAGCTCCCTTTGTAAAGGAACATTAGATGAAAGTGTTCAGTGTTTCTGCACCTGTTTTGCTACCTTCAATTTCGGTTCGTGCATCATCCATGAATGGCTCGACACTTAACTTCAGTGCCTCTCACAGTCTTCATACATTGCCATAATTTCTTTTGATTTTGTGAGAGATCTATCAATAACTTTCTGCAACAGTAGTGGCCGAAGGCTTTCCACACTGCCCTTTTGACAGTCATATGTATTTTGTTGAGCATCTCTCTTCCTCTGGCCCTATACTTTCTATTACAACTATTGTCCAGTAGTCGGTGTTTCTATGGAAGTATCTTGACAGAGGTTTTATACCACAGTGTGTCACACCAGTCATGAATAGTTCTACTAGGTGCATAAAAGCATGGATCACAATGATTCTATGTGGTCCTGACCAGAGCTAAAGATTTTGAGTTTGTCCTTGAGATATGACATTCTGCCTCTTTATCTAGTTTATTGAATACATAAATCTTTCTACTTATTTTAGTTGTAATTTGTACTCTGGTTGTCATTGTTTCTATAAATGTCTCATGATAACTGATACTAGTTTCAACGTGGGCATAACTTTAGAGGTCAAGTCTTTTTGTTGCCATTATATGTAATATATTTTCTTTATGGGAGTGTTTCTGAACAATCTGTTCTAAGTATTTCTTAGAGAAGGTGAATAATATCTAAACTGATGGTTGGATGACCAAAGTCTCGGTGGGATTGGGGAACGTATGTACAGGTGAGCTGAGGTTTTCTCTGCCTGTTTTGGTTACATCTGGTGGTGAGTGTGGTGGCTGATTGAAGGACCAAATTTTAAGTTTATGCCCAGCCTTAATACTGAGTCTTGCTCAGATCATCTCAAATGCAGCTTCTGTTTCTATCTCAGTGGGATTGAGTTCTTTGCCTGCTGCAATGAATATACCATTTCCATTACCCCTCAGACTATTCTTTCAATATACACTTAGATATACTTCAAACTCTCACTTTAAACAATACTGGATTTTATATAGCTTTCTGTATGTAGTGTTACATCAACTCTGCTGCTCCCAATTCTGTCACTTTGTTGCAAATCCTTTGTTAGTGATCAGTAACATTTTAATAATTTCATCAGTGGGGGAGGAAGGCCAGGCATTTTTTTGGTCTCGCCCTGATACTCTGGAGTACCCATTATCTGGATTGCATGGAGAGTGTGCATGCCGCATACAGTCAGGTATTGATGTGTAGGACTCCCCTGAACCATTTAGGGAGATGCTACAGCTCTCAACCCTATGGTCCAAGTCTAGAAAGTCATTGCCAAGCTTGTTACCAAACCTTCAATGTCTCTGATTGAAGTCTTCAATTTGATTCAGAATCAGGGGGCTACAATCATTTCTGGATTCAATACTGCAGATTGTAAGCTTTGTTCAAATTATGTGAGAAAGACTGATTTTCTCAACTTCTTCTGCCAGTCACTGGACTGATCTGAGTATAACGTTGGCAACCAGAGGATAGACATTGTTTGCTCCAAGGTGCACCACAATCTGCAGCTGGTTGCATCCTTTTCCCCTCAGTGGCTGTTGAAACGACTACTTCAACATGTTGACATGAGATCCTTTCATACTGAGTGCGCAAAGTGATCTTTTTTATTCCTTTTGTCATTTCACCAATGGGTATCATTATTCTCTGTGTGTACTTCTATGCTTAGTCTGTTAGAAGAACTACACAACCATCATAGCAAGTGCTTAACATTATCTTCACAGATGAAAAACATGCCCAAGTGTATGCAATGCTTCTTTGATTATTCATTTTTGGATCTTAACAGTGAATATAACATTTATTATAAGACACATGAAAATTTATATTAATTACTGGAGTTTTCAACATTATCTCTGGGAGTGTTTTACTGCTCCTTCTGCAGAAGGTACACAGTGAGCTATCAGATTTTTTATTCAGTTCATAATAAATGATTTTATGCATTGATCAAGCACAGTTTTCAACATTTCTGGTTACTGTCTGAACAGAGTTATGTGTCTACTGGACAATTTTAAGTTGATGTTCTTACATTTCACCACTAGAGATAGTCTGGCATTAATGTTCACATTCCCCTTACATCTCACTTTAAGCTCACAATCTCTTCATACCATGTCATAGATTGGCAAACTTTTTTTAAAATTTTTCTTTAAACCAAATCACAGAATCACAATTTTGAAATGACTTTATTTGGCAGTTTCCTTATATGAATCACAGCACAGATTTTCATTTGGGTCGTCTCAGTTGCCATTCTTTTGGATTTTACTACAGTAATTCAATCATGCAATTAAAGAAGGAACCAAACACTTGAACACTGAGAATCTTATTGTACTTCTCATTTGGTGCACTCAAATATTACTTCCTGCCACAAAATATGTGTATACACTTTATATTTGACATGGATAGAACGCTGTGTACGGTGAGAAATATTCTTGCTGTGTAAAATGACTGTGCTCACTTACATTGGACAGTATCTCATTAAGTGACAGATTTCTAAAAATCACCATTCTGTGATAAAAGTCAAAGGAAGTGAGGTTAGGTTTTAAAGCGTCCGCCCCAGTAGCTGAGTGGTCAGCGTGACGGATTGCCGTCCTCTGGGCCCGGGTTCGATTCCCGGCTGGGTCGGAGATTTTCTCCGCTCAGGGACTGGGTGTTGTGTTGTGTTCATCATCATTTCATCCCCATCCGGCGTGCAGGTCGCCCAATGTGGCGCCGAATGTAATAAGACCTGCGATATGGCGGCCGGACCTGCCCCGCGAGGGGCCTCCCGGCCAATGACGCCAAACGCTCATTTCCATTTCCATTTTAGGTTTTAAAGCCCCATCAACAATGAGAGCACTAGAGATGGAGCACAACCTTGAATGGTTTTGTAAAGGATGGGGGTGACAAAAGTCCAGTCACCATACATATATGTATCAAAAGGGCAGCTCAAAACCAGCTGTTTTTGTTCTATGCCTTGTCACTACACACAAAAAGTATGTTTCGAGTCTGACAAAGCAAATTACCCAACATGGAAATGGTACTCACTTCTCAAGACTCTGTCGAAAGTGCAGCATTGCGAACTGCAACAACGAGTGCTTGCCATCATGCTGATTTGGAAGAGTGTGTTGTTGTTGTTGTTGTTGTTGTTGTTGTTGGTACTGCTGCTGTGACAGCTCATGTGCTGTGGTGAGCACAGTTCCTGTATGCTGAGGCCGCCCAGTCCATGCATCCAGATGGTTGTGAGCTGGAGGTGGTGACATAGCACGCCTTGGGCTTCCATGTTGGGGTGAGGTGCGCTGGTGCTGGTGTTGTTGCAGTGATACTTGTTGATGTTGACCCTGTGTCTGCTGCTGCTGCTGTTGCTGGTGGTGGTACCCATCCACAGCCGAAATGACAGGCTGCTGTTTCTGGTGTAGCTAAAACAATTAATAAACAATGAAATTATAAGTTCCACAAGATTAGCATTGCATACTGCTACTGAGAGAATGTAAGTTGTTTATTTGGAAGCAGACACACAGGTTTTATTGTAACCAGAGAAAAACAATGGATGCTATATAGGAAGAATCTTCTAATGCACAATCACTACAGAGTTTGAAAAGAGACCTTGTTAATAAGTAAGGAAATTTGAATGTATAAGTCGAAGATTTTCAGTTTGCAGATAGCTTCACAGTGTTTGCACTATGTTAACACTAAATATTATGGTCATTCAACAGTTCTGGTCTTTCTTTTCTGCAATTGGTTTCGCTTTGTACTTAAAATCCACAGGAATAAATAGAGGATGTAGAGCAGAAACTAAACAACAGCTGTTTTCAGTCAGTTATTATTTAATTTTTCTTTAATCTCTAGCCCATGTTCATTAGAACATCAACAAGTATACAATGTAGTGTTTTTTCTGATGTAAAACACAAAATAATAATACAGATACAAAGCATGACCAGCAAAGGTTGCTACACTATACAAAACAGACATAAAGGGATATAAAGACTTAAATGTGAACACAAAACCACAATATAACAGGACATCTTCACATACTCGTTGCCATCAAAAAACTAACATATTACACACAAAAGACATCTAATAGAAACTACAAAAAATAAGAGATGTGATGAGGTATGCAATTAACATAATGAAGATGTGGGGAAGGAAAAGGATAAAGGAACATGTGTCTGTGCGTGTGTGTGTGTGGGGGGGGGGGGGGGGGGGGGGTGGATGGGGGTGGGAGGGAGTATACCTTGTATACTTTTGTTGGTTCTTCTTATATCCTCCTCCCCATGTACCTTTATCCTTTAACATCCCCACAGATCCATTCTGTTAAGTGCATACCTCGTAGGTTCAGTTTTTACTTGAATTCATTATCATTGTTGCTTCTACAAAACATATGACACTTTGTATTTTCCACAAGATATGGTAATTATAGTGATTTCCCTCTCTGATTAATATAATGACCAGAGATACTCATTAGCCCCCCCTCCTCCTCGTAGTATTTGTTCTCCAGTTACTTCAGATTACTTGACATTAAAGGTATGCTTAGTGTAAAACTACTGATTTGGTATAAAATTTTATGCTGCTCAGGTTTATGAGTTCCTCCATGCCTACTCACTGTATACCACCCCTCGCATGATAATATGAGGAGTATTGGGTTTGCTCTGAATAACTTATCTTTGATAGTAGGACTGCTAACTCAGTTATTATCATGAGGGGCACACAATACATGGGTGATAGGTGATAACCACTATAATATACTTCATAAGCAGTAACGTTATGTTTTAATGGTGGAGGGTGGTTTTATTTTTAGAAGCAGTACCTTTTTAACCACATGACTTGGATGTGTCTTACATTCTGTATTTAAAAAGAAGAAGAAGAAGAAGAAAGAAAGAAAGAAGAAGCTCACACCTCTACTAATATGTGGTTTGATTTATGATCATTTCATGCCTTTGATTGTTTATGTCACATCTCATACTTTTTGTAGTTTCTATTAGATGTCTTTTATGTGTAATGTTTGTGTGTACATTTAATTCTTTATATCCCCTTATGTTATATTTTGTACAGTGTAGCAACCTTTGCTGGTCTTGCTTTGTAACTGTATTATTATTTTGTGTGTTACACCAGACATACACTGTACTGTATAATTGTTGATATTCTAATGTACATGGGCCTGAAAATGGTACAAGTGAAGTGCTGAAACTGGTAGCTTGAAGGAAAAATAAATAATAACTGACTGAAGTACAGCTATTGTGTGATTTTTGTTTACATACTGTTTGATCAGCCAAGAATATACATGGTGACAGACTGGATTGGAATTTAATAACAACAGTGATTTGATTTTAAAATACTGTCAGAAATTAGCTGTGAATATCCCATCAAACCAAAAGGTGCTCATCAATGTGTGTTGAGCCGCAAAATCTTGCATCTCAAGCAAACCTTTCTTTCTCTTTGATACAACAGTTTAAAACAGCTATTTCTTTCTTTTGAGACTCAAGTATTATTTCTGTAACATATGTCAGACAAACTGTATCACAGAAGTGCAAATACAACAGCATAAATACCACTGTCTGTAATTTGTGCAGGAACCCACTCCTCAAATATGTATGTCCACACTGCAGGCCTATTTAATATTGTCAGCTGCAGTTAATAAACGAATAGAAATAATACTTTTTGTAAGAATGATGTAAAGAATACAATGTCACAAAATGACAATTAGATGACTTTAAGGTCAAAATGTGGGATTTTCTTAGTTTCACATATATTTAATATCCCCATTCATTTTAATCTCATGTCTGAGAGACATATATAATTACAGTTATAAGGTGATTTCATGTACTTCAAAACTTTAATCCATGTATTTCAAGAAAAGTTTCTATAAATGGAAGCAACAAAAGTTTATCTCCCTCATTCATTACCTTCATTTCTTTCGCCCACACAGAATCTTTGATTTTTGTTGAGGATACAAGAACAATATATTTTGTATGTGTATGCGAGTGTGGCAAAGTATTCCACACAGAGTATAATAGACCACAATAACAGTGTGTTATATACTCTCTGTGGTGTTACCTCGACAGCATATGCTTATGCACCATCTTACGTAATCAAGCATGTTAAAATATAGCTTTCCTCATTCCTGCAATTTAATATTCAGAATAACTTATCTTTCTGCATCAGTACCCATAATTTTTCAATTATTAATGTCAAGACAAAGAGAGAGAGAGAGAGAGAGAGAGAGAGAGAGAGAGAGAGAGAGAGAGTACTCTAGCTTGAGAAAGGATTTCATTCTGAAAGCTAGCAAGTTTTCTTTCTTTTTAGTGCATGCCTGTCAACAACTCAAAGCTTTACTCCTAAAGTATTTATTTGGCTGTAAAGTATTTGAGAAGAAAAACTGCCAGTATGAATACTAACAATAAGTACTATTCTTTTTCAGGCCCTTGAATAGCAGCAACTGTGCTAATTATTAACACGCAATCTCATATATCTTCCATGTCTAGTAACCCTGTTATTGTATATGACAATGCTCTATCAAATACTCTTGTCTTTCAACGTTCATGAAATAATAGGGCAATATGTCACACCTGAAACTGAACATGGAAATAAGCCTTACATTGTCAGCTGTCTTTCAGCTGAGCCCTTTGGCATCATCTGCACTCAGGAACATTGATCAACCAGCTATCATTCAAAAGTGAAAGACTGCTTATAAACAGCCAAGAGACCATGATGCTGATGCATTATGAATAGACTTGAAACAAAACAATAATGATGGAGTGAATAAGGGAGATGATTTCATCTGTCCAAGAAACATAAATGAATATTAAATCATGTACCAACAGGTACTGCTCTGTTGAATCTGGACTACTATGTGGAAGTAACAGAACAAATTTGCTACTCATTATACATTTTACAGGCACTGAATCCATGTGGAGCTGGATCAGAAGCAAAATGCCACTGTCAGTTTTCTTATAGATTGGTAATAGCACAGTGTTATTGTTTTATGTGTTTTCTATAATCATAAAGCAGTTTAAAATTTATATACTGTATTTAATGCATGTGTAGTATTTTTTAATTGTAAGAACTGTGTAAAAATAAATATTTTGACTCCCATTATGAATAATTTATTTTTCAATAATTTGATTCCATGCTGTTTGAATTTTTGAGCCTCACTGCATCACATTCCTCTTTGTCAGTCTAACTCCCCCCTTCCTTAGAACAGCAATATTTATTTTACTTTTTCTTTTTCCTCCAAAACTTTTACTTAGTTTGTAAAATTTTTTCCCCTTCCTGTTTCAGTGCTAATGTACATTCTTAATTATCCTTATTTTAACTACTATTTTGGACCAACATCTTTCTCTAGCCCTATGCAGCCATTCCCACACAAATTCAAAGCTAACTGCCACCACACCTCTTGGTAAGGTAAAGGTAGGTAAAGTTCATGTTCTAGATAGGTCAATAGGGCCTGACCGAACGCCAAATCATCCTCTGACAATGGAGTCACTGGATGCAGCATTGTGGGGTTTGGGGTCAGCACACTGCTCTCCCAGTGTTGTTGACCATTCCTTTGCCCTCTCTTTTCTTTCTGATTCAAATAGCCTTATTTTGACCTGTATATTCATTTTTGTTGCTCCAAGCATCATGCTTCTCCTGAATAGGAAACTTAAGTCCTGTAATTTTCAACCAATAGTTTGAAAAACTCTCAAACATACAACTGTGTGAAGTGGTGCCTCATATCTGGAGGTTATATTGTATTAGAATTTCTTTCACAGGCAACATTCCTATCAGCTGCTCCATTCAGGCACAACTCATGACCTGCCTTCACTGCTGTAATTCAGCTAGTATCTCTCTCCTACCCTCTAAACTAGATAGAACTTCTCCTGCACACCTTGATGGACTTGCACACCTGCAAAAAGGGTATAGGGAAGAAATAGATTACCAACAGCCTACATGTTACAAAATATTTCACTATGCAGTATTATGGTTCCTGATAGACACAACTTTTTGCTGTCCAGCCCAGAAAATCTTTCTTCTAATCCCTAGCGTTTATACCACCTGGAACAGCATCCACTTTTTTCAGAATTCGGAAAATTTTATTTTATTATTTAACTCTGTGATTGGATGCCTTTCCTGACGCCACATTCATCAACGTAATCTAAGGGAGAAAAGCTGTGTGCGCCTACATCTGTGGATCACATACACTTTATTTTGTGTTTTACTAAATTTTAACTACTTGTGTATTATATCCTCTGGTGTGGAATTTGAGTATCAGCTCGCAACTTGCCTAAACAACCAATGAGAAACAGCCTAAAAACCATACTCAGGCAGGCCAGCATACAAGCCCACAGTCATTAATCCACCAAGCGGATCAATACAGGCCTGGCTCACCATCCTGTCGCACATGCTAGCAGTGTGCATGTTAACGCTGTGGGAGGTGTGAGCAGGTGCCCAACTTCTCTGTCAAGTACACAGTTTCAATCGTTGGCAATAATTACTATACGTTTGCCTGTCTCTGAACTATTCCTTACACTGGACTCGCATTCGGGAGGACGACGGTTCAATCCCGCGTCCGGCCATCCTGATTTAGGTTTTCCGTGATTTCCCTAAATCGCTCTAGGCAAATGCCGGGATGGTTCCTTTCAAAGGGCACGGCCGACTTCCTTCCCTATCCTTCCCTAATCCGATGAGACCGATGACCTCGCTGTCTGGTCTCCTTCCGCAAAAACAACCCAACCCCAACTATTCCTTTCGAGTAAAAAATTATGAGATCTACATGTCAGCATTACATAACATGTATATCATAACTCCTGCATATTGTGTAGTTTGTGGAAGTATATCTTCCTGTGTTTGATATATGTCCTGACAGTCTAATTATTTTGGCCAACATATGAGGGCATGCTGAAAAGTAATGCCTCCGAATTTCCTAAGTGGAAACTCTTCAAGCTTTTTAAATTAAATAAACGTTATTAACATTATACATGTTTATTCTTCACTTTTATATATTTATTCCTCAACATAATCACCCTGGTTATGAGCACATTTACCCCACCAAGAGACCAGTTTGTTGGTACCGTCATTGTAGAATGTCTGTTGACGGAGCCACAACCACACATTTGCTTGCCTCGCTTATCACTATCAAAATGAAGATGTCCTTTTAAGTTTCGGAAACAGATGAAAATCGGATGGGGCGAAGTTGTGGCTGTATGGAGGATGATCGCTGACGGTGAACCAGAGGCGTCAGATTGTTGCAGATGTCGCAGTGCTCCTCTACGGTCCGGCATTGTCATGCTGAAGGACGTGTGGACGAACTCTTCAGACTCGAAACTCGATTCCAGCATGCTGTTTTTCAGGCACCGACATAATAGGAGGCATTATTTTTCAGCACGCCCTCGCATTTTTCATCACTCATCTTATAGCCTTCGGAATGTAATGACACTAGATTTTTACCAGTTACAGTACAGTTCATTTCATCTAGTTCAAAACGTGCCACATATTCTCGCTTAAGCTTTATGCACCTCATGTTACGAGAACCCGATGCGACGTCGAGTGGGACGGAACGGCTGGGTGCTGGTCCGCCAGCGACGACACGTAGAAGTGGCTGCCCATCTCTTCAGTTTCGGAGAGTTGCCACAGCAGGAGGCTGTCACAACCGAGAGGCTGACAGCTTTCTACCGCGTTCTTAGCAGCAGGCAGCCGAGCCGGCTCGACTACGCGGCCGTAGTTGCAGCTTACCAGGAATCAACTGCTATAATAACCCTCTTCGCGAGATACGCGACATGTCAGGCAGCACCCGTAACTTCAAAGCCATAAATATTGTGCATGAATCTGTTTTTCTTCCCGCGTCACGTTTCAGGCCATCATTTTGCTGTAATCAGGTGGAACTGAAAATCACCGTATAGCCCCTAATACAAGCCGCATCCTTCATTTTGTGGGGACAAAAAGAGAGAGCAATACAATAGAGAAAAAATCGTGTCAAATTTGCAAAAACTGTTCACAGTACGGCCATTCTTATACAATTATTTTATATTATCATGTAGGTAAATTACTGATGTAACTGTTAACTTCATTGCCGACATTAGTTTATTCACCGCCAGTATTTTCGCCATTCTCGTTCCGAAGTACTCTACGGTGTTATCGCTATCGTTCAGGGCAACGGGCACGCAGCATCACTTCAGTCATACTTCTTGAAAGCTTTTCTATTACACGTACTGTTCACATAACAAATAACTGAGAGTTTCAAATTTGCATCATAACTGCGCCAAATTTCGAAGTTGGTTGATGATTTTATTTCGTCCATTACCATTAACTACTGAAGACTAAACTATACTATTTAAATAGAGAAAAACTATGCCTATCCTGTCGTGTTACATAGCCGAACTCTGAGCACGATAGTGACGAGTAACCTAAAACCGAAGATAAAATTGCACTTACGGTGTTCGCGGCCTTTCTGTTGTATGTTGTGTCGTTGGTAACGGTTCTCATGAAGAATGAGGGGAAACGAACACGACAAATCAGTAATCGGATGTCGTAGCCAGTCGTAATCTCCTGTGCGTCGTTAATGAAATTAGTTTGTTCAATAGCAGAAATTTATGGGGAAATCGCGATGTATTAGGTAAAAACAGCCAAATACTTGCGACAACAGTATCGATATTGTAATAGTCACGCACAAATATGACAAAGGAAAAGTAGTTCATACGTGAAAAATAACATTCTGTACCCAGCTCTCGTAAATTATTATTACACCTGTCTGCGTTTCACACAATTTGTTGAAACTGCAGAATAGCATACACAAGAAATATGTTCGGAAGTATTTTATGAAAGTGCTTGTGTGGCGGGTAACCTTCTACGGAAGTGAACCGTGGACGATTAAGAGTTCAAATAGAAGATAAATGAAGTTTTTGAAATGTGGTGCTACAGACTTATGCAAGAGATGAGACGAGTATATCGAATAACTAATGAGATGGTAGTGAATCGAATTCGGAATAAAAAAAGGGCACAATTTGATTAAAAACAAAGATCGGTTGATAGGGCAAATCTTAAGAGGTATCAAGGAATCGTCAATGTGGCAATGGGAGGAATCGTAGGAAGGAAAAAATTGTACAGGAAGGTCAACTTTTTAATTCACATGGATATAGATTGCGGTAGTTATGCAGGGATGAAGAGGCTTGCACAGAACATACTAGCTTGGAGAGCAGTCTCCCAATATGAACACACTTCTCGAAATTCATGCAAGCAAATAATTGTCTGAAAATGAATACACTCTAAAAATTGAATTCCTCCGAAAACTATTGACGCCTTGGATGTATGCAGTGCGGGCATATCGCAGCTGTGTTCCAGCTCTGACACTGCATGCCACCTTATTAATAACATTTATTCCGAAGTTTCATTATTCATGTAGCAATCACTTATAAGTACTTGTTCCGCTAGCGATGGCGGTTGATGAAATCACTACCGAAATGACAGGTGTCCCACAGTCCCCCACTTCGGCGATTGAACAGTGGAGGGGAGCTGTGAGTTCAGCAATTTATCAGATCACGTCTGGACAGAACTAACTTGAATATTACGGTGGATTCTCGCAGTTTCATATAAACTGGCGGCGACTTTATTAGAAAACAGCATACGCACTGTAGCACCTATTTAGGCGTCTAAAATTTCCACTTAACTTTTGACCGTAACTGGTCGTTGTAGAGCAATAACTCAACCAAGGGAACTCCGTGAAACAGTGGCTTCTGAAATATCGAATATGCTGACCGGTTGAAAGTAGGTAATCAGGAACCTACTTAAGACAGATTTGCTGTTGGGACCAAGCCTAATGATGATTCACTCGCGCATGTTAACTCTTTTTCCCTCACCGCTATTCTATGTTACGTTGTTAACGTGGTGACACAGATTTGTAATTCCCATTCGCCTACGGAGGTCCTTGAGCTTGTGTAGAACTATGAACGTAGTTTGACTTCAGATATCACGTCTCCCGTATCACATTTAGCTCTATATCAGGATTCTCTGTAATGTTCGGCTTTCTCCGTTACAAATAGTTTTCGTTCCATATTACCGTGATTCCTAGCCCAGGTTAAACTGTAGCTCCCTCCATAATTGGCTGGTTATGCCAGTTCAAAAGTCGGAGGAAGGTAAGGGCTTACCGCATCTAATAGGACTACACCCAGTAAAGCACGGTGGTATTCAAACCAATCTTCGCTTCAAATACCTTACGGGAATGCAGTTGGGTGACATCTTCGACAACCGCCGATGTACTGTCAGAGGTCGTCCAATGTAATATAACAACACTTGGATTCCGGCACGCACCTCCATCTATGACGGTAGTGTTACTAAGGTAGCAGTTGACATTAAATTAGCAAGTGACCTTATAAATAGTGATAGACGTTTTTGTTGAAATTCTGCATAGAAACCTGATCTCTCCCTTGTCCAAAAACAGTGGAAGAAAGTTAATGCTACATCACCTGTTGGTTATTAATATTCACTATCCATAACTTCTGAGAACGCTCATCTTTGGTTTTGTGGTGGCGCTAGTGTTTACAGAACGCGCAATTTTGTGTGTGCGTGTGTGTTTTCCGGATATGCTCTGGATACTGTAGTTTTAAATTCCCTCGCACAGCGCTCCTTGATGCATTTGTGCCCTGAAAATGATAGGGTGCACACCTGTCCAAATGTCTGCGATTGTCGAAAACGTCACCCGGCCATTCTCTTCAGTTATCTGAACATTTTATACACCGGTAGAAACTCAGATTTCACCCTTCTGGTTAATGACTACTTGCTGACATCGTAATGGCATGAATCGTGTAGGCCGTCCCCTGGGGTACCTCCGCAGACACACCTGATACACTGGTATTCTTTGATATACTCGCTCCAAATAATCGGTCTTAAACAAAATGCTCTCGTTTAAAGTTAGAACGGTGATTCCAGTATGCATTATGGACATTTGGTCAATTCCATGGACGAACGCGCAGTACAATGCCTAAAACGCCGAAACAAATAAATAGCAATCACTCCACGCTACTACCGGATTCATAGAGGAAGACTGCACTGCACAGATGACAAAATGGTAGATCTACATCTACATATCGAAATAGATGACAGAGGGATAGAAAAACTATTAAAATCGCTCAAAAGAGGAAAGGCCGCTGGACCTGATGGGATACCAGTTCGATTTTACACAGAGTACGCGAAGGAACTTGCCCTCCTTCTTGCAGCGGTGTACCGTAGGTCTCTAGAAAAGCGTAGCGTTCCAAAGGATTGGAAAAGGGCACAGTTCATCCCCGTTTTCAAGAAGGGACGTCGAACAGATGTGCAGAACTATAGACCTATATCTCTAACGTCGATCAGTTGTAGAATTTTGGAACACGTATTATGTTCGAGTATAATGACTTTTCTGGAGACTAGAAATCTACTCTGTAGGAATCAGCATGGGTTTCGAAAAAGACGATCGTGTTAAACCCTGCTCGCGCTATTCGTCCACGAGACTCAAGAGGGCCACAGACACGGGTTCCCAGGTAGATACCGCGTTTCTTGACTTCCGCAAGGCGTTTGATACAGTTCACCACAGTCGTTTAATGAACAAAGTAAGAGCATATGGACTATCAGACCAAATGTGTGATTGGATTGAAGAGTTCCTAGATAACAGAACGCAGCATGTCATTATCAATGGAGAGAAGTCTTCCGAAGTAAGAGTGATTTCAGGTGTGCCGCAGGGGAGTGTCGTAGGGCCGTTGCTATTCACAATATATAAATAAATGACCTTGTGGATAACATCGGAAGTTCAATGAGGCTTTTTACGGATGATGCTGTAGTATATCGAGAGGTTGTAACAATGAAAAAGTGTACTGAAATGCAGGAGGATCTGCAACGAATTGACGCACAGTGGAGGGAATGGCAATTGAATCTGAATGTAGACAAGTGTAATGTGCTGCGAATGCATAGAAAGAAAGATCCCTCATCATTTAGCTACAATATAGCAGGTCAGTAACTGGAAGCAGTTAATTCCATGAATTATCTGTAAGTAGGCATTAGGAGGGATTTAAAATGGAATGACCATATAAAATTAATCGTCGGTAAAGCAGATGCCAGACTGAGATTCATTGGAAGAATCCTAAGGAAATGCAGTCCGAAAACAAAGGACGTAAGTTACAGTACACTTGTTCGCCCACCGCTTGAATACTGCTCACCGGTGTGGAATCTGAACCAGATAGGGTTGATAGAAGAGATAGAGAAGATCCAACGGAGAGCAGCGCGCTTCGTTACAGGATCATTTAGTAATCGCGAAAGCGTTACGGAGATGACAGATAAACTCCAGTGGAAGACTCTCTAACTACAGTCGAAATAATGAACGTAAACTAGCTGTAAGGCAGAATGTCACCTTCAAGGTGTAAATATGACCGTGAGAAGGTGCAACAGGATCTCCGCTACGATGGTTACAGCAGCAAGCGCAGACGTAAGCGTTAAATGGCGAACGACGGCCACAGGAAAAAATGTCGGCGCCTAACGGTCTCGCTCATCAGCTTCTACCGATTACAATTAGTCGAATGTCGCCGCGACCTTTCGTGCCGTTCACAAATTACAATTTCCCGTCTATTACGACGACAAATGGCGGCGACGTCGTTTGTGAGCTGTATGCCGCTGCGCACAAACAGACAGGGGAAAAAACCGGTCATTGGAGCACGCCGAGTATTCCAGACGCACGAGGACGAAGGACGATGCGACAGCACAGGCATTTCTTGTTACATGTGCGTGAGTGTCTCAGACATCTGTTTCTCTCTCTCTCTCTCTCTCTCTCTTTCCTTGTTCGTCGCTCGGGAATTGCATGAAGACTTTATCTTAAGTCCCTTACTTCTACGAGTATTTACTACGCGGACACACAAATAAATTACACATCGAAGAAGATTAAGATTTTTTTGCCTTTACTTGTGATACGGAATTTACATGGTAAACACAAACAATGTTCCTTGAAACACTGCAAACAGCACGAAAATGATCAGTACATTCCTAGAAATGTATATCGGCGTTCGCCTGAACAGTGGGAAACCAAATTGGGTGTCCAGACGAGGATTTGAATGTCACTACTTCTGAACACGACTGCAACGTCTCTCGCTCGGTAACTATAGTCGAATCTTTATCAAAGAATTATATCTGTTTTATTTCAGCTTTGCTACCATTCTGGTAGCCAGACGAGAACTACATTGTGCACTTGATGGGCACATTCAACGCCATGATCAAGGGATTTGTTGTTAGTGGACTACCAGTTCGAGTCTTCTTGTTTGCGTTTATCGAAGTATTGTATTGAAGTGGGAAAAAATGAAATTTACGGCAAAACTTGACTTAAAGAAAGGACATCCTGAGGCAACAAGAAATAGTTTCGCTATGGAGGGAAGCGGGGAGGATGATTCTAGAAAACACCAATCGATGAATACGGCAAGCGGAAGTAGGGTTGAGCTGTTGCTAGGAGATCATGAGGCTTGCACAGGACTGAGTAGCATGGAGCGCCGCATCAAATCAGCCTTCCGAGTGAAGACCAGATCGACAATAACAACGCGTCATGTTGAAGGAAAGGAGGTAAGTATTGTTTCGCAGAATGTGATAGTTCGGCGCGACGCATAAATGGGGTACAGACGAACTTATAATTCGATGTCGCTCACAGCATGGGCAATACACGTCCTCTCAGAGCATATGATCATGGCCAAATCACGAGTGCCAGACGACCGGGTTGTAACATTCTCTACATCGTGCAGCCATTAGCATATTATGGTCCTGCATATCAGTTATGCACACCTTAATTCACTATCTATACCGTTTCAAAAATCGGTTTAAGTGGTCTAAGCACTATGGCACTTAACATCTGAGGTCAGTCTGCTAGACTTAGAACTACTTGAACCTAACTAACCTAAGGACATCACACACATCCATGCCCGAGGCAGGATTCGAACCTGCGAGCATTGCAGCAGCGCGGTTCCGGACTCAAGCGCCTAGAACCGCTCGGTCACAGCGGCCCGCTATATCGTTTCACAAAGGAAGAGAATCGAATCTAATGCTGCGAGACGATGGGAAGCACACGGATTGTAATGCAATTGTGTCTTCGGCCAAATAAAACTGTGTTCTTCCACATGGAAATTTTTCGTTCACAAAATGTAAGCAATGCTGAAGAGGAAATTATGTAGTTTATAAGCGGATCCGCGTGGTTCGCAACTGTACTAAATTAATTAAGATTAAAAAATCGTTTATTAATTTCCTTCGTACGATATCGCACTTGCGTCCTAGATGAACTACGCTCAAGAGGTAAAGACCGGGACGATTTAATGGAATTAAGTTCAAAATGGTTAAGTCTAAAATCAACCTACAACTACGGTTCACAAGTTTCTACCTCACAGGGTCGCCATTAAAAGCTCTGCGGTTTGGCGTGAGTACAGAAGCTGCTGACTGTTTTGTTACCTTTTAATTTGTATTGTTATGAATACACAAAAACTACTGTCTCGGAGGTTACAGCGGCTGACCGCTAGCTCTTCACTTGCGGCGGAAAGAACGTCCCACTTAAATGGAAATTTATTCGCAGATTGCAAATTCCTTAACAACAGCTGTACTGGCTACAGAAATACTGTCCAGTGGCGACATATGAAAATTTGTGCCGGACTTGGCCTCGAACGCAGATTTCCCGCTTGTCACTGGTTGTCGCCTTAACGAAAAAATGGTTCAAATGGCTCTGAGCACTATGGGACTCAACTGCTGAGGTCATTAGTCCCCTAGAACTTAGAACTAGTTAAACCTAACTAACCTAAGGACATCACAAACATCCATGCCCGAGGCAGGATTCGAACCTGCGACCGCAGCGGTCCTGCGGTTCCAGACTGCAGCGCCTTTAACCGCACGGCCACTTCGGCCGGCTGTCGCCTTAACGGCTTCGGCTATCCATGCACGCTCCCCGGACCGATCCAGACCTTCATTGTCACAGTGCCTGCACCCTTATACCGAAGTCCATTAAATTCGTCACTACTGGGTAGTGTATCTATACCTAATACAGCTAATGTCAAAGAATTCGTAATCAGCGAATAAATTTCGAATTATTTTGTATAGCTGTGGATCTTCAACAGTGTCCGCTCTTTGAAGACACGTATACAAGGCCCACCGACAGCCTGATATTGACTCTGTCCGCAGCAATGCAGGTCCCCACCCAGCGCAGGGTCAGGCGAAGGATGTCCACGCAGCCAGTGCCCACGCGTCTGAACAATGCTGGGCGGACTGGATGCCATTCGTCGCGCCATATTGCTTCACAGCGACACCCAACTGGGATTATTACCACCTGCCACGGGCGGAGGTCACCTCTCGTTAGTCTAGTGGATACCACAGCACATATTAACAGAAGTATTTACGAGTGGACGATAGGCTGTAGGAGGATTTACTCGAAAACTGGCCGCACCATAACATAGTGCTAGCGCAATTGAAGTCCGCTGGCAAATTACTTCTCTGAAGCCGATCGCCGGCTTGTGAATAAAAACGAGGATCGATCAAACATACAGGGTATCCCAGGAGGAACAGTCGATATTCAGGGATATAACGCGAATGATAATTCGAAACAAAAATGTCTGGTAAACATGGGCTCCAAAATGGATATCTTAAGAGCCATGAGCACTTGTTCTCCTTCTACATCTACATCTACATGATTACTCTGCAAATAACATTTAAGTGCTTGGCAGAGGGTTCATCGAACCACAATCATACTATCTCCCTACCATTCCACTCCCGAACAGCGCGCGGGAAAAACGAATACCCAAACCTTTCTGTTCGAGCTCTGATTTATCTTATTTTATTTTGATGATCATTCCTACCTATGTAGGTTGGGCTCAACGAAATATTTTCGCATTCGGAAGAGAAAGATGGTGACTGAAATTTCGTAAATAGATCTCGCCGCGACGAAAAACGTCTTTGCTTTAATGACTTCCACACCAACTCGCGTATCATATCTGCCACACTCTCTCCCCTATTACGTGATAATACAAAACGAGCTGCCCTTTTTTGCACCCTTTCGATGTCCTCCGTCAATCCCACCTGGTAAGGATCCCACAACGCGCAGCAATATTCTAACAGAAGACGAACGAGTGTAGTGTAAGCTCTCTCTTTAGTGGACTTGTTGCATCTTCCAAGTGCCCTGCCAATGAACGTAACCTTTGGCTCGCCTTCCCCACAATATTATCTATGCGATCTTTCCAACTGAAGTTGTTCGTAATTTTAACACCCAGGTACTTAGTTGAATTGACAGCCTTGAGAATTGTACTATTTATCGAGTAATCGGATTCCAACGGATTTCTTTTGGAACTCATGTGGATCACCTCACACTTTTCGTTATTTAGCGTCAACTGCCACCTGACACACCATACAGCAATCTTTTCTAAATCGCTTTGCAACTGATACTGGTCTTCGGATGACCTTACTAGACGATAAATTACAGCATCATCTGCGAACAACCTAAGAGAACTGCTCAGATTGTCACCCAGGTCATTTATATAGATCAGGAACAGCAGAGGTCCCAGGACGCTTCCCTGGGGAACACCTGATATCACTTCAGTTTTACTCGATGATGTGCCGTCTATTACTACGAACTGCGACCTTCCTGACAGGAAATCAAGAATCCAGTCGCACAACTTCAATACTGCGAAACAAATTTCTTCTTCGCTTTCCATATTTTGAGGGAAATCAGAACGGAAAAAAACAAGAAAAAATGTCCAGTAGTCATGATCTGTTAAGAGTGTACTTTAAGAGCTACGTGCACTTGTTCATTGTGGCTACTATGATACACACCTCAAGCTGTGCATTTTAGAACCCATGTCTAATAGCCCGTTTTCTTCGATTGATCATTCCCGTCATTTCTCTGAATATAGACCATTCTTCCTGTGACACCCTGTATAGAGGAATTTTTTACACGGGGTGCTGTTCTTCCAGGCTGATTCATGTGGAAACTCTACAGCCTATGCGGTTGGTATTGGCAACATGCTGTTGCTTTTTTATTCCTCCGCTTAGTAACTTTTTCTTTTACGTGCTGTTACTTTCACTTCAAGTGCCGAAGAGGGCCTGCAAGTTGTGTTACGTCTGGATAAATAGTTTGTACATCTCAAATAAGTTAAAGGAGCAGACATCGTAAACTGACAGAATGGGAAACCCAATGGTTGTGAAAGCAGTTCGATTTCCAAAGCCGAATCAGCTTCATCGAAGGTGAAATCACGATTTTCTGTCGACAAAGTCCTAGCGACACTTTTTAAAGGCCGAGGTACTGAGTAAGATGATTATTTGTACAAATGTCATAGCACCATATTTCTGTGACGCAGAGCAAAGTTTGAACATGCATACCAGTACCATTTCGGGATGCTACATTATGTTAAGTTTCAGTAGTGAAGCAAGAGGGAAAAAACTGGATTGGTGAGTTGAAGGTTCCCTCTAGCGTCAACATTAAATTATCATCAGTAAATAACATACAGAAATTTTCAACTGGCAACGACATTGCGTCAGGGAATTTTAATGATTAAAGTATTCAAACGCTGGTCATACTATGCCACAAATACAGACGTACTTCTTAGCTCTGTAGGAATTGTATTTTTAAGGATGTATGGAAGGGTCTCTGAGGTGGCGTAGGTTAGTGTTGTTAAAACCGCAATAAGTACTTGCCTGTCATCTTGAAATAGACATCAGCAGGGTATTAACTGCCATGACGAAAAAAAGTGCGCAAGCGCTAGGCAATGTTCCTCAGTTCCAGCTCCATGACAACGGGTTACGCTGTTGACAGGTGGCGAAAAGCAGCTCGCTAGCATCCATTCTCAAACCTTGCTGACGCCGTGTCCCACGTCTCCGTCAATCAAATTGTCACCTGAGCAGACATGGACAGTCCTCTTGATAAAACAGCGCCAGAAAAAGGAAGCATTAGCGACGAGACGCGACACAGCTTTCACCTTAAGGAATCCGGCGCAAGCCGTGTTAAAATCACCGAGCCTACAGAGAAGAGCGCAAGAGAAGAAAGAAACAGCTACTTTGTTCCTCCTGATTCGGAAGTTCACACCACAGATTATTTTCAATCTACTACTCCGCCGGTATCAAAGAGAACTGACCGAAGTTTCTCGTTTATATTTCACAAGGAACAGAGTTGTGAGCCAAAAATTGCTCTTGACATTCTTAGATACGAATAACATGTCTACTTGAACTCTGAAAAGTTCACTACAATGCCAACAGATCTTAGAAATTTTCAGCAGAATGGCCCAGTTTCGCCAGTTTGCAAACACCCGTCCGGCCGCGAGAGGGAAAGGAGGAAGATATGTAAAAGTTTCACGTATCAGAGACGTGTAAGTATGGGCCGACAATGCGCTTGTTCAGCTCGAAAATAATGGGAGAAGATAGTTCCGTAGCTTATTCAAGTGATCACCGCGGCGTTCGCCTTACGTGATTTAGTAACTCACGGAAAACTTTAAGATGCAAAGCTGGACGGGTATGTGGACTCCTGACTTCCTGAATACGAGACTAGTGTATTAAACGCAGCTGTTGGTGATAACAATAACGACTACCAGTCAGAAGTGAGAAATGTGGTGACCAGAAGACGTCTTGTAGGAAGCTTAAACGTAAGCCAGTTTCCTCAGTGTGACAATTGATAGCATTAATTGATATAAAAAATCAATTTCTTCCTATTTCGCTTTCCTTCGGCCTGCACAAAAACCAACTTTCAAGTAACTAGCGCTTCAGAAACACTCTGTAAGTTTCCAAGCGGCGCTTAATGGATACCGCGTAACAACTCAATTTCCGGCACAACTGCGCTGATTGAAGCGGAAGGAACCTCTGAAGGCCGGCCTGCACAGAGTTCTTCAGATTCCAGCGCAGTGGCCGCGGCCGCAGTTCTGGCAGTGGCAGTGGCGCACGCCCGGACGCCTGGCGCAGCTCGCTAAACAGTCTGCGGTAAAACGCTGCGGCCTCTGCTGCTGACGCGGCCGTCATGCCGGCACCAGCATATCTGCCCGTCTGTCTGTTGCTTCTGCGCAATTGCCCGACGCCGCCGCTGCCGACCTCGCCGACGCAATGGACGATTTACAAAACATGCTGCTGTGTCTCAGCAGCACAATGGGTCACACGTCCGGTCTCGGTTTGCTAACGCTCAGCAGTATAGTAAGTCTGTGGTTCCCCCTGTTCTTCATACTTTGAAAGTGAAATTCCCACTGCGGCGAAAATCTGTATTTTGTAGAACAAGGCCGATGTGTGCAATGAATAATAGTAGAACTATGAACGTTCTCAATGCACATAAATCGTCAGCATTATCAGATTGTTCGGTGATGCTGCTGTTGTCCACAGATCAAATGTCGTCGTTGCACGATCGTAATGAAGATTGTCGTTTAACGTACGATCGTGTACGACTGAAGGCTGAGATGCTGATGTTCATCCACTGTATGGCCATGGACTACCTCAGCCTGGGCGAAAATCAACAGAAAGTCTCTTCGGAACAGCAGAGCCTTTGAAACTCCCTCCAGACAAGGCAGGACTTTTTCGATGAAAATTCGTAAAAGGCCGGATGGAACCGCGACGAAATCTTTCGGCCAGCCACAACGAGGAATGTGGTGTTTGGAAGTCCTTATCCGCTCAAGAACTGATGTCGGTGTGATGAAGTCCTCTTTTAAACTGTGCGGTTTCACATCGGAGGATAGCAAGTGTGGAACACTTGGGTCAGTGCCCTCTCTGTCCATTTACCTGTTCAACGCAGGAGCTTATGCTTGCAAACAATAGTGCCCAAGGTGCGCTGGTCAGAGTCATCTGTTTTGCAAATTTGGCCGATGCTAAATGTTCTTTTTTTTGTAAATATGTATACGTGTATATAACTGTGTGTACTATAACTATAGGCTTCTGACAAAGAGTAAATAAAAACGCCAACGTCACCTGGGACGGAGCACAAGCTCGGAACAGGGAACGACGTGGGAAGAAATCGGCCGTGCCCTTTCAAAAGGAATATCCCGCAATTCGCCTTTAGCGATTTGCGGAAATGACGGAGACACTAAAACCGGATGGGCAGATGGGGATTTGAACCTCCGTTTTCCAGAATGCGAATCTAGTCTGTGCGCCACCTTGCTCGGTGAAGATCGTAAGGAAATGGAAAACGACTTGGAAGGAATTTCCACCTCGTGCAATAAATGATGATTCTATTTAAATGATGACAAACGGAAGAGAATGCCGGGAATGAAATCAACAGTATCCAATTACAAAATTAATTTTACAGTTTTGAAGGGTGCCATATTGTTTATACAGGGTGATTCAAAAATAATACCACAACTTTAAAAATGTGTATTTAATGAAAGAAACATAATATAACCTTCTGTTATACATCATTACAAAGAGTATTTAAAAAGGTTTTTTTTTCACTCAAAAACAAGTTCAGAGATGTTCAATATGGCTCCCTCCAGACACACGAGCAATATCAACCCGATACTCCAACTCGTTCCACACTCTCTGTAGCATATCAGGCGTAACAGTTTGGATAGCTGCTGTTATTTCTCGTTTCAAATCATCAATGGTGGCTGGGAGAGGTGGCCGAAACACCATATCCTTAACATACCCCCATAAGAAAAAATCGCAGGGGGTAAGATCAGGGCTTCTTGCAGGCCAGTGATGAATTGCTCTGTCACGGGCTGCCTGGCGGCCGATCCATCGCCTCGGGTAGTTGACGTTCAGGTAGTTACGGACAGATAAGTGCCAATGTGGTGGCGCTCCATCCTGCTGAAATATGAATTGTTGTGCTTCTTGTTCGAGCTGAGGGAACAGCCAATTCTCTAACACCTCCAGATACTGTAGTCCAGTTACAGTAGCACCTTCGAAGAAAAAGGGACCAAAAACTTTATTGGCTGAAATGGCGAACAAATGTGCAACTAAATGAAACTGTATAGCTCCCTTAATTCGCCGACAGATAGTGCTTAGCTCTGCCTTTTGTCGTTGCAGAGTTTTAAATTCCTAAAGTTGTGGTATTCTTTTTGAATCACCCTGTATATTAGGAGCAACACTAACAAGAGATATGAATGATATCAAACATGAAGTCCATAGTAGTAAGAGTAAATGGAATGGTTAGACTCGTTGGATACTGCAACCCATTTAAAAGGAAACCACATACAAGACACTAGACTGTCCCTTTCTAGTAAGCACGACAGCAGACATCAAACTATTTTACAGACGTACGGCTAGAAAGTGTAGTGTCAATAATGAATTAAATAATGACGTTACTGAACGAATTACATTTAGCTCATTATGTAAAAACCCACACCATTTGAATATTTGAATAAATTCTTGAAACGCGTTATGCTACGTATGAAAAAAACGCAACCGTCGCGGTGAATTTATAATTTTAAATCATTACTGGCTCATTGGCGCGCCTTCTAGAAACGACACTGATAATAAGTGAAACGAAATATCGAAGATACTCGGAAACTTAAATGGAAACCTTTGGAAGAAAGGTATCATTGTTCTCACTACCGCTGCATGGTAAACTTCGAGAGAGACAAGACGGGCGGAAGACTATACGACAGTTATTCTGCTGCCACCGCGTATCTCGGGCAGGGATATGATAAACAGAGATTAAAGCACTTACTGTCATTTTCCCCGGCCTCAATAGGTAAGTGACACACGACTACTAATACAGGTAACATGTATCATTAGCCATGAAGTATGTAGTGATTTGGGACTACATATCTACATGTGTGCTATAATTTGGATGACGCCTTAAGTTACTCCTCTTTTTTGTTTTAATTTAGCATTTCGATTTTCGGGCATACAGAAAGTACATCCGCGTAGGAATATCTGCAGTCTTTCGATACATCCACCAGTGGTTTTATTTACTTGCGGCACTGATTTCCTTACTTCTAATTTGTTTTGTACATCTGATAGCGTTGATTATGAGTTATAATCTAATGTACGGACAGGACAGACACACAGCATCGGTGAACTCGATTCGGCGATCCCTGATTAAATAAGCAGCGACGCTAACCCGATACGTAGTCTCTCAGTTCTGCTAATTTACGTATCTCCATTGACGTGAGATGTGAATACGCTGACAACATATTAAAACAAAATCATACAGAATGACTGCATATTATGCTACTAACTCTGTCTTTTCTTGTAGAACAAAGCATTAGCACACTGCAAATGAAAAATACATACAGATAACAAAGCAAATACTAGTTCCAGAAGACGGCTGAGTACACACCACGGAAGTTAATAGCCACCAAAAGGAAGGAAAGAGTTTAATGTGTCGTCGACATCGAGATCATTCTGGTGGGGAAACAAATTGGCTGTGGTCTTTTTCAGGAAATCATCCCACCACACGCCTGAGGTAATTTAGGGAAAACAAGGGCAAACTGAACCAAGAGTGGCTTGACAGGAAGTGAAATACCGAAAATTAGTCGAGGTTGTTAACCACAGTGGCACCTCGCACGCTCGCTGAGTAACTGCTACAGACAGTAATAACTTTAATTTTTCCCCAGTGAGTACTTTTTATACCAATAGGAAATTTAGGGATGCATAATATCCATTCGTACGGCATCTACAAGGCCTCAATCAAATAAACATAATCAGTGTGTAAGATTCAAGGTCCTCTGTACTACCAATGCTAGGAGCACGAATATACGGCGAAGATGACGAACAGGTACAGAGGACAATTCTGTTAGCGAGGGCGTGCTGAAATGTAATGCCTCCGATTTTTATGTGAAAACTCTTAAAGCTTTTTAAATACAACACATGTTGTTGACATTCTACATGTTTATTGTTTATGTCTACGTATTCTTCAAATTTGAAACTCGATAACAGCACGCCGTTTGCCATGCACCGACATAGTTATGTTGCACACCGCCATGTTACATGCTACAATTCAGAGCCCTCTAGAGGCAGAGGGATCCAATGTGTAGACATGAAGAATTAAGATGTTGAATGTTAATTAAGTTTGTTTCATTTAAGAAGCTTTACGAGTTTTCACATAAAAATTCGGAAGCGTTCATTTTCAGCACGCCCTCGTAATTGATTTTCTGAACAGGAGTGACAATTAAAAAAGTGACAAAGAGACATTCAAAGCAACTGGCAGTGTCGGAACAATCCGTAGCGAGTGGGTTCAGATGCAAAAGTGAAATAATTACTGTAGGTTAACTGGTGAAGGACAGAACCGTCATGGTGAAGCTATTTCCTGCGTTCGCTGACAGAATAAAACAGCAGCAGTCCTCCAAATGCGAAGGCAATTTCTACGAAGAATTTTTTTCCTGGACACCAAGACGCAAGCGCCAAGATAGTTACAAGACAATCCGACTTTTCTTTGCAAGCGGGTGATAACTGACACTCTAATTCAGTATCACAATGTGATATATTTCTAATATTTTTCTTCTAGTGTTTTAAAGACGGTCCACTTTCATTTTTCTTTACCAATACTTATGCGTCCCCGTCCTCTGCACAACGATAGCCTGAGAAACGTTATTAACAGAAGAAAATGTTTAAAATAGAGCTATACAGTTCTTCTTCAAAATGTTTTACTCACAAAGAGTAAAAACTTGTGCAACCTTCAGTGGCATAAGGTAAAGAAGAACGTCGTGCCCAAAAGGTTGGCCTCATTTTCCCAGAACCTACACAAAAACCATACATTTCGCGGTTATCACCACAATGGCGAAATTGCCAAAATTAGGCTTATACAGGAAACCTCTGCTCGTGTCCTCTTGGCCAGACATCATACGGTAAGTTACCCAGTGTTAACGTAGATGCAGAGATATGTTGGTACTCTCAAATTAGCTTAACTGTCTAGCTTCAGGCAAGGAAGGAGGGAGATACTAGTAACTTGCACATCGTGTAAGCTTCGTGCTGTGCGCCGCAATCTGTTGCCTGCGACATTTACATTGCTAGTTTGATCGGGATAGCGGTTTGTCTACAAGCGCCTGAAAAAACTGTTCGTATTTTCGATGTGTGTCTCCCATTAACGTGCCACCCAGTTACTTTACATGCAGTCACTGACCGTACGAACAAAATGGTTCATACTTGCTCATAACTTCAATCTTTCTTAAAAATGCATTCGTCCTCTTTACAATTGATTTCATGTGTTTGTTTCGTTTCACATCGCGACTTAACATTACATCTAGATATTTAATTTGTACGACAGTCCGTAAGTTAGTCGCTAAAGTTGGAAGCGAATACTACATGAAATCTTCTTCGTTTATGTGCAGTTGCTTGCATTAATACATATTCAAGACGACCCGTCATTCTAAGCCACCTTACACTGAATAACGAAAAGTATAGTTGCATTTAAATGAGTGTCAAAAATAATCTAACATCGAATTCAGTCCGTTCTTTGCGTCCATTTGAATTGATACAAGTCACATTAGTGCTTACACACATCACAAAAAGTTTTGCATCACCCCGGTTCCCAGAACTCCTGAAAATAGACGTTGATTGTGGATATTGTATCACAGACACAGTCCCTTTGACCGTTCAGAGATGTCACTAAACCCACCCAAAGAAGGAAACAGCCATGCATTAGCAGCGCCTATTAGACGGAGGGGGGTCCGACAGCCGATCAATTCCAGTCATTCCATCAGGAAGGAGGTACAGAGCTCGTGTTGTCTGTAGTTCAACCATGCCTAGACGGCCAATACCGCGATTCGATCGCGTCCGCATTGTTACTTTGCGCCAGCAAGGGCTCTCAACAAGGGAAGTGTCCAGGCGTCTTGGAGTGAACCAAACCGATGTTGTTTGGACATGGAGGAGATACAGAGAGACATAAACTGTCGACGACATGCCTCGCCCAGGTCACTCAAGGGCTACTACTGCAATGGATGACCGCTGCCTACGGATTATGGCTCGGAGGAACCCCGACAGCAACGCCACCATGTTGAATAGGCTTTTCATGCAGCCATAGGACGTCGTGTTACGACTCAAACTGTGTGCAATAGGCTGCATGATGAGCAACTTCACTCCCGATGTCCTTGACGAGGTCCATCTTTGCAACCACGACACCATGCAGCGCAGTACATATGGGTCCAACAATATGCCGAATGGACTGCTCAGGATTTTCATCACGTTCTCTTCACCGATGAGTGTCGCATATGCCTTCAATCACACAATCGTGGGAGACGTGGTTGGAGGCAACCCGGTCAGGCTGAACGCCTTAGGCACATTGTCCAACGAGTGCAGCCAGGTGGAGGTTCCCTGCTGTTTTGGGGTGGCATTATGTGGGGCCGACATACGCCGCTGGTGGTCATGGAAGGCGCCGTAACGGCTGTACGATACGTGAATGCCATCCTCCGACAGATAGTGCAACCATATCGGCAGCATATTGGCGAGGCATTCGTCTTCATGGACGACAATTCGTGCCCCCATCGTGCACATCTTGTGAATGACTTCCTTCAGGATAACGACATCGCGCGACAACAGTGGCCAGCATGTTCTCCACACATAAACCCTATCGAACATGCGTGGGATAGATTGAAAACGTCTGTTTGTGGACGACGTGACCCAGCAATAACTCTGAGGGATTTACGCCGAATCGTCGTTGAGGAGTGGGACAATTTGGACCA
Organism: Schistocerca americana; assembly: GCF_021461395.2. Lineage (NCBI taxonomy): Eukaryota > Metazoa > Arthropoda > Insecta > Orthoptera > Acrididae > Schistocerca > Schistocerca americana. The sequence continues at coordinate 652,348,662 of NC_060120.1, read as the reverse complement.
ACAGTGTCTTGATGAACTTGTGGATAGTACGCCACGACGAATACAGGCATGCATCAATGCAAGAGGACGTGCTGCTGGGTGTTAGAGGTACTGATGTGTACAGCAGTCTGTACCACCACCTCTGAAGGTCTCGCTGTATGGTGGTACAACATTTAATGTGTGGTTTTCATGAGCAATAAAAAGGGCGGAAGTGATGTTTATATTGATCTCTATACCCATTTTCTGTACAAAACTCTTTTGGTGTGTGTATTTTACGCGTGCCAGAGAAGACTGGCTACACCACAATGACCAACGTAGTAGACGGCAGCGAAGAAACACCGGCTGAGCGATCGAAGCAGGAGTTGCAATCCACAGCATAAGACTGACCAAGGGAGGCGGTGGTTAGGGCAGTGGACAAGTGGTCAGGAAGACCGGGTTCAAATCCCCGTCATGCCATCCTGATTTACGCTTTTCGTGGTTTCTCTACATGATTTTCGGCAAATAACGGTCCAGTTCCATTAAAAGCCGCGGCCAATTAGCTGTCCCCACCCTCTAAATTTGTGCACGCTGTATAATTGCTTTGACGTTGACTGGCCGTTTAACCCCAATCTCATTTTCCTTCTTTCCTTCTTTGTTCCTCCCTCTAGTGAAGGCTTATCGTCTGTTAGTCAAGGAAATTAACATGAAAATCGAATATGGTGCAATAAACTGTCTAACGAAGGTCCCGAAGTGCTGGTGTGAGTTCTATTAGGACTGATGCCAAATTACGTACAGGCTAAGAACTTTCTGGAATGGTTCAAAAATGGTTCGAATGGCTCTGAGCACTATGGGACTTAATATCTGAAGTCATCAGTCCCCTAGAACTTCGAACTACTTAAATCCAACTAACCTAAGGACATCACACATATCCAGGTTTCGAACCTGCGGCCGTAGCGGTCGCGCGGTTCCAGACTGTAGCGCCTAGAACCGTTCGGCCACCCCGGCCGGCTTATATTTGTACTCAGTCCTCTTCATATTCTGCTGCCACCGCTGAACCCTCACAGCTGTTTCCTTCTGCACGTCGTCTGCTTGCAATAGGCTGTCAGTAGCAACACCCAGCACAGCACTGCGTCGCGAGCGCCCCAGGACGCAGATCTACGTTTCCCAGTACTCGTACACTGAGGCAACAAAAGTCATGGGATGGCGATATGCACATACATAGATGGCGAAAATATGGCGTACACAAGGCATAAAAGGGCAGTGGATTAGCGGAGGTGTCATTTGTACTCAGATAATTCATGTGAAATGCTTTCCGAAGTGGTTATGGCCGCACGACGAGAATTAACAGACTTGTAGTTGGAGCTACATGAATGAGACATTCCATTTCGGAAATCGTTAGGAAATTCAATATCCGAGATCCACAGTCAAGAGTGTGCCGAGAATGCCAAACTTCAGACCCTACCTCTCAGCACGAACAATGCGATGGCCGACGGCCTCACTTAACGACCGAGAACAGTGTCGTTTGCATAAAGTTGTCAGTGCTAACAGACAAGCAAACTGTGGCATAAGCGCAGAAATCAATGTGGGACATGCGACGAACGTATCCGTTAGGACAGTGCGGCGAAATTTGGCTATGGCAGCAGATAACCGACGCGAGTGCCTTTGCTAACAGCACGAAGTCGCCTGCAGCGCCTGTCCCGGGCTCGTGACCATATCGGTTAGACCCTAGACGACTGGAAAACCGTGGCCTGGTCCGATGAGCCCAATTTCCGTTGGTAAGAGCTGAAGGTAGGGTTTGAGTGTGGCGCAGATCCCACGAAGCCATGGACCTAAGCTGTCAACAAGGCAGTCTGCAAGATGGTGGTGGCTTCATAATGGTATGGGCTGTGTGAAATGGATTGGGTCCTCTGGTCCCACTAAACTCTTGATTGATTGGAAATGGTTATGTTCGACTATTTGGAGGCCATTTGCAGCCATTCAATAAATTCATGTTTGCAAACTACGAAGCAAGGCCCCGGGAGTAGACAACATTCCATTAGAACTTCTGACGGCCTTGGGAGAGCCAGTCCTGACAAAACTCTTCCATCTGGTGAACAAGATGTATGAGACAGGCGAAATACCCTCAGACTTCAAGAAGAATATAATAATTCCAATCCCAAAGAACGCAGGTGCTGACAGATGTGAAAATTACCGAACTATCAGTTTAATAAGTCACGGATGCAAAATACTAACGCGAATTCTTTACAGACGAATGGAAAAACTAGTAGAAGCCGACCTGGGGGAAGATCAGTTTGGATTCCGTAGAAATATTGGAACACGTGAGGCATTACTGACCCTACGACTTCTCTTAGAAGCTAGATTAAGGAAAGGCAAACCTACGTTTCTAGCATTTGTAGACTTAGAGAAAGCTTTTGACAATGTTGACTGGAATACTCTCTTTCAAATTCTTTTGGTGGCACGGGTAAAATACAGGGAGCGAAAGGCTATTTACAATTTGTGCAGAAACCAGATGGCAGTTATAAGAGTCGAGGGGCATGAAAGGGAAGCAGTGGTTGGGAAGGGAGTGAGACAGGGTTGTAGCCTCTCCCCGACGTTATTCAACCTGTATATTGAGCAAGCAGTGAAGGAAACAAAAGAAAAATTCGAAGTAGGTATTAAAATCCATGGAGAAGAAATAAAAACTTTGAGGTTCGCCGATGACATTGTAATTCTGTCAGAGACAACAAAGGACTTGGAAGAGCAGTTGAACGGAATGGATAGTGTCTTGAATGGAGGATACAAGATGAACATCAACAAAAGCAAAACGAGGATAATGGAATGTAGTCGAATTAAGTCGGGTGATGCTGAGGGAATTAGATTACGAAATGAGACACTTAAAGTAATAAAGGAGTTTTGCTATTTGGGGAGCAAAATAACTGATGATGGTCGAAGTAGAGAGGATATACGTAAAGTGTAGACTGGCAATGGCAAGGAAAGCGTTTCTGAAGAAGAGAAATTTGTTAACATCGAGTATAGTTTGGACAAGAATAGAAATAGAAGCTTTCGAAATGTGGTGCTACAGAAGAATGCTGAAGATTAGCTGGGTAGATCACATAACTAATGAGGAGGTATTGAACAGAATTGGGGAGAAAAGGAGTTTGTGGCACAACTTGACTAGAACAAGGGATCGGTTGGTAGGACATGTTCTGAGGCATCAAGGGATCACCAATTTAGTATTGGAGGGCAGCGTGGAGGGTAAAAATCGTAGAGGGAGACCAAGAGATGAATACATTAAACAGATACAGAAGGATGTAGGTTGTAGTAGGTACTGGGAGATGAAGAAGCTTGCACAGGATAGAGTAGCATGGAGAGCTGCATCAAACCAGTCTCAGGACTGAAGATCACAACAACGATAACAAACTACGACGAAATTTTTATGGATGAGAATGCACTACGTCAGCAGGCCATAATTGTTCGCGATTTGTCCGAAGAACAAAAAAATGGCTCTGAGCACTATGGGACTCAACTGCTGAGGTCATTAGTCCCCTAGAACTTAGAACTAGTTAAACCTAACTAACCTAAGGACATCACAAACATCCAAGCCCGAGGCAGGATTCGAACCTGCGACCGTAGCGGTCTTGCGGTTCCAGACTGCAGCGCCTTTAACCGCACGGCCACTTCGGCCGGCTGTCCGAAGAACATTTTGAATAATTTGAGCGTATGATGTGGCCATCCAGATGGTCCGACAGGAATCCTATCGAACATTTATGGCCAGCCGCTGTGGCCGAGCGGTTCTAGGCGCTTCAGTCCGGAACCGCGCTGCTGCTACGGTCGCAGGTTCGAATCCTGCCTCGGGCTTGGATGTGTGTGATGTCCTTAGGTTAGTTAGGTTTAAGTAGTTCTACTTCTAGGGGATTGATGACCTCATATGTTAAGACCCATAGTGCTCAGAGCCATTTGAACAATTATGGGACTTAATCTAGACATCAGATCATGGACAAAATCCTGCACCGGCAACACCTTCGCAATTATGGACGGTCATAGAAGTAGCCTGGCGCATTTCTACAAGGGACTCCCAATGAGCCCAGGCCACGTCGAGGTGCTGCACTAGGCCGGGCAAAAGGATGTCCGACACAATGTTAGGAGGTATCCCATGATTTCGTCATCTCACTGTAAACACGGAGCAAAACACGTGATTCAAGGTGTTCTTCATGGGAGGGGAAGATGTGTGGGAGAAAATAACAAATGTGTGGGTTCAACTCTATTAGCAGAACAAGAAGAGGACTGAATCTAAAATAAGACTGGGACTGCAACTGAGAGGTCTGAAAGCTTTACTCTGCTTTTTTACGTTGCTGAAATATTTACTTCTTTTTTAAATTCTTGTATACAGGGTGTCCCAGGAGGAATGGCCAATACACGGGGATATAACATGAACGATTATTCGAACATAAGAGCCTAGTAAATATGGGCATACCTTCAGAGCTATGAACAGTTCATCTTCGATACTGTGAAGCAAATCTCTTCTACTACAAGCCCTTCATTTTCCTTATTTTGAGAGGTGGTAGTATGGACCCAAAAAGAAAAAAAGTCCACTAAACATAGTGCATACCTTAAGAGCTATCAGCACTTCTTTACGTTCGCCACTATGAAACACATATCTTCTTCTGACCAAGTGCTCACAGCTCTGAAGATACGCATTTTAGAATCAATATTTAGAGACAATTTTTTCTTATTTTGGTCTATAATACCTCATCAAAAAATATGGAAAGCAGAAGAAATTTGCTTTTATGACATCGAAGATGAAGAATCATAATTTTTATGGTATGCATTCTACAGCCCATGTTTACTGAACATTTTTGTTTCGAATGGTCGTTCCCGTCATATCCCTGAATATTGATCATTCCTTCTAGATATCTTGTATTTTGCCTTAAGATGAAATCGTTCTCTCGAAACGCGTCATGGGACATGTGATCTTACCATGAAGTACATGCGGCCGTGGCAAAAATGTTAATATTTCACTAAAGCTATTTCTAACGTTGATCTCACAGATTGAAACGAGTTGTCACTATCAGGGACAAAAACGTGTCGGGGAGCGGGGGAGGCAGCGGTGGTCACCTGCTGCTGGCTGGCGCCCGCCCCCTCGTAGTGGCGGACCTTCTCCTCGAGGCAGCGCAGCGTCTCCTGTATCTGGCGCAGCGTGGCGCTCTTCTCGTCCGGCCCCTCACGCGCCGCGGCGCCGGCGCCCAGCTGCTCGAAGCGGCGCAGTATCTCGCGCACCGACAACTTCTCGTCCTCCTCGACGATGGTGTCCATGGAGCAGCCCGGCGGCCGCGCAGACTCGGCCAGCTGGCGCTTCCACCGCGACGGCCGCGGCCGGTCGTACGCGTCCTCGGCGCGCCGCCGCTTCGTCTCGAGCGCCGACGCCCTGTCCAGCGCCGTCGCCTTGGGGATCACCACGAACGGCAGCGGCGGCTCCTCGTCGCTCTGGCGCACGATCGCGTCGTAGTACGCTTCCACGGCGGACGAGTCTGGCCTCATGTCCTCGTAACCGGCCTCTGACACGTCCGGGTCGCGGTCGTCCGGTCTCTCGTTCCTGGCGGCAGGCGACGCGGGACACGGGTCGCTCATCGACGACGAGCGGGAGCTCGCGGACGAAGGCGACGAAGAGGAGGCGGACGAAGAGGAGGAGGTGTTGAGCAGGAGGTACTCTTCCGAGGACACGGCCTGCCGCAGCAGCTCGACGACGTGCCTCTGCTCCCTGTCCAGATCGGTGGCGGAGCTGAGGGCGAGGTGCAGGTTCTGGCGAAGGCGTTCCAGCTCGCGCAGGCTGAGCCGCTCCTGCTCCAGCAGCGCGGCTCCGTCCAGAGGTCTCTTGGCATCCTGGCCTTCGGGCGCGTCACCGACCTCACACTTCCCACCGCCGTTCTGCTCCGCACTCTGTCCATTCTGCACGGTCGGAGGGCCACGAGTGTCGGTCGGTTTAGTATCTGAGCCCTGGCCGCCGACGGCCGGTTCCCCAGCTGCCTCGGGATGGCCAGTCGGCCTTGCCCCGGCGTGACACCTGACGTCATCCGCGTCCTCCTTCCTTTCACCGCCCGCGGCGTCCGACCCGTTCGCGGCCTTCGACTTCTCCTCTCCCTCGGGTTGCTTTCCCATTGTGGCAGTCGCGCCGGTGGCGGAGAAGCTGGTCTCCCGACCTTCACCATTCACCTTGGCGGCCGAACCACTTCCATCACATGCCGTCTCGCCGTCCGCCCCGTTTTCTGCGCTGGACAACGATGCGCTCGACGGCCGCGAGTCGGTGTCCGCGTCCCCGTTTTGCGATTGTCGGACTCGGGCGGGCGCCTCGGCGCCGCTGGTGGATTCCGCGACGGACGGCGGCTCCGAGCCGGCCGAGGAGGCGGCAGAGGACTCGTGCTCACTGTGGAACTCGGCGAGCACGGCCTGCGACATGCGCTCCTTGCGGCGCTTCAACGTGGCCGGCAGCTCTTCCCAATTCGTACGCATGTCGTGCTCCAGCTGCTGCCGGCGTTCCTCTGGGCCCTGCTCCTGCGCCCGCTCCTGGTTACCCTCCCGACCGTCCTGCGGCTGCGACTTACTCGCTTTCTTCTTGAACCGAAATATGTGCAGCAGCTTTTGGTAGCCGTGATGGTGGTGGTGGTGATGGCTGCCATTCTTCTCCGTTGCGGGAGGCTGAGGAGCATCCTCGATGCTGCACAACCCGTCCTCAGACGGCATCTTCGACCTTACTCTATGTACTTTCCCAGATCTAAAATTTTCCAACACTTGCCTTGCACAAAAACGTCGATCAGGCGTTGCTGAAGTCCTCTGGATGGCGCTTCAAAGTTTCCTTTGCGAGGATCATTTCATAATCAATGTTACAATACATGCAACGTGGGTTACTGTTCAGTTCTTTGTTGCTCCAGTATCACTTGTACGGGGGCTCTTCACTTTCTGACGTCTGAGAAAGTTGATAACGAGCACGTATCGCGATGTTACTGGATGAAGTAATGTTATAGGCAACGTTGTCCTTCGCCGCCAAATGATATCCTCACGTTTAAGATTCACATCTGTTCGGCGCACTATTAAGCGGTGACAATATAAAATAATTGCGCGCTGCAGTTTAAGTTTGGCGCTGTTTCACAATGAAGCGGCGACGAGATAGCTGCGCAAGAGCCAGGGAACTCGCGGCTGTTGCGTCGGAATAGAGAGGCTGAGCTAATTGCCGCGCCGTTGCGCAGTCAGCTGACGGGTGGCGTCTTCGGGCGATAGGATCGCTCGTTACACTCCCGCCGCGGGGTCTGTCCGTCCGCTAGACGGCCGGGACTTGCACTCGGCGCAGTGCGATGCCGGTCTCCGGTGACGTAACGAGCGCAGGAGGCGGGCGGGTCAAGGCTGTGGCAGACGCCGGAAGTCGAGTCGTCACCGTGTCGCACGCGCCGTTGCTGCCGGAAGGCACCGCACGCGGCCGCCGACAATGGACTCGCACTTCCGCAGCCGGCGCGCCTTCCCACGGGGCATCGATTCCCGCAGCCACTGTACACAAAGACGCACACGCGCCGCGGGGCACGCCCTCCCGCCTATCGACCGCTCCACAAACAGCAAAAAGCCACTCGCAACCGAAGCCACCGCTGCCACGCCCACCCGTCCTGGGTGTCTCTGTGCGCTAGCCAGAAGTCGTAGCCACCGCGGGTTCTTCGGGATACGCGGCGCCAAGTAACGACCGTGGCATTACCGGTCTGTCCAGAACAGTCCGTCGAGTTTCTCCCGCTCGCCGGCGCGACGGATGTGATTTCTTATTTAGATACGTTTCACCGTGTCGGCAAACAGTTCGGCCGCGATGGACGAGTAACGAGTGTGGTGGGCACCGAATGTAGGACGCGGCAGGTCCTCGGCGCGGCCGAGCCTCCAGATGACGCCTCCGAGCTCGGAGAAAAGCGCCGGCTGCGTTCCACACTAATTGCACTCGCGGGCAGTCTTCCCCGGCTGCCAAATTGTTCCGCCCGTAAAGGCACAAGTGTTCTGACACAGAAACGAGAACTCCAGGTGTCGAGTATCCCTTGGCACAGCGTCTTATACGATATTTATTTCTAAACTGTGCGTTATACCTCTCGTATAAAATACGCTACTCTTACATTAAATTCAGAAATACACTGATCTCCGAGCAAAAAAATAATAGAACGTCTGAGTTGCATATCAAAGGCGATTAAACGGCCGACGAGTTGCGCAACAGGTTGTCATGAAGTGTTCATCCTCTCCACACCAGCGGATCTGCCACGGCATTGTTCCGTCGCTGACAAGTAGCTCCGGGCTGCGAATACTCTCTGTCACACAAGCACTGACAGTTGACGACACTTCACTGTAGTAAATGTCATTGCGCGAACATCAACTGGAGTCGGACGAGACTACATTTTGTCACTACTGGAACTAAGCGAACGCACACACCACACGGCGGATGGTAACGACTTTCAGGCACCGCACATTACTGTATTTACCGGTCACGCGACGCGAAAGAGAGAGAGAGCGGCGCTCGAGTGCTCGCGGCTGACTGTCGGCGCGTTGGCGCGGGAGGACACGAGGGGACTGCGGCTGGATGCTGGCTGTCAGTGTGCCGCGCTGCGCCGTGTGGTGGTGGGGGCGGGCTTCATGCTAGGGCGCGAAGGGGGTGGGGGGGGGGGGGGGGAGCACCTGGCAGTTGCGTAATAACTCCGCGGGACTGCCGCCTATGACCAACAGTCGTGTCACACGCGGCCGCCTCCCAGCGCCAAATGCTAAGCGCGGGTCGTCCGACTAGAAACCTTCTGTTCCTGCCATCTGTTCTGCCCTTCCCATCTGAATTAGCTTCTCCCTATACATCGTGTACGGGGCACAGTTAAACAGTTATGCATCATAAACTGACTTTAGGATAGTCGTCTCCGTTATGGACGACAGTAGCGACAATCTTATCTGAAATACAGAAGTAACATTCTGCTAGTCTTTTGTACAAATATGGAATAAATGTGCAGGACGTCCGAATTATCTCCATATATATAACAGGCAATGTCTCGACTGACAGACTCACTCACTGACTCATCATCGCCCAGTCCAAAGCACTAAGGATAGAAACTCGGAATTTGCAGATAGTGTTCACATTATAGCGTGGACGTCATTTAAGAAGGGATTTTTCGATGTTTCATTCCTAAGAGCGTGAAATAGTGGATTAAAGGTTTCTTGTAATTATATCACTATTACGCAATTTTGAAGATAGGCCTGCGGAAATTGGTTTCCTCCTTCAGAAATAAACAAATATGTGTTTCAGCGTTTTTGAGAATATAATCGCTACAGGAGTGAAATAGTGGGTGAAATTTTACTGAAAATAAATCATATTGAAGAACTAATACAGTATTTTTAAAGATACATCTATGAAGATATTTAATTGACTTCTCGGTTAAAAGTAAAAAGTTAAGTGTTTCAGAGTTCTTTGAAATTCAACCCCTAAGAGGGTGAAATAGAGAATGAAATTTTTATGAAATATTTCATTATGAAAGCATTTTTATAGCTACATCTATGGAATTCAATATTTGGCTTATCTATTGGATACTTAAAAAAACGCATTTCACTGTTTTTCGAAATTCAACCCCTAAGGTGCTGAAATAGGGGGTAAAACATTTTATGAAAATATTTCATTGTCAAAGCATTTTTAAAACTAAATCTATGAAAATTAATATTAGATTCTCAGTCAGAAACCAAAAGACATGTGTTTCACTGTTTTTGGAAATTCAACCTCTAAGGGAGGAAACAGGATTCACTGACTCATCAGCGTCCAGCACAAACTGCTAACGTCAGACACTTGAAATTTGCAGATGGTGTTGATCTTATAGTGTAGGTATCGTTTAAGAAGGGATTGTTCGAATTCCACTCCAACGGGAGTGAAATAGGGAATGAAATGCTTTTTGAAAATATGTCACTATTAAGGCAATTTTGAAATTAGAACTTCGAAAATTGGTATTTGGTTTCTCAGTCAAAAATAAAACAACACGTGTGTGTGTGCGTGTGTGTGTTGTGCGTGACCACACTGCTGAGGTCATCGGTCCCTAAACTTACACACTGCTTAAGCTAACTTATGCTAAGAACAACAAACACAGCCATCCCCGACGGACGACTCGAACCTCCGGCAGGAGGGGCGGCGCAATCCGTGACACGGCGCCTCAAACCGCGCATCAACTCCGCGCGACAAAACGACAGGTGTTTCATCATTTTTTTTAATTCAACCACTCAGGGGATAAAATAGTGAGTAAAAGATCTTTTGAAAACAGAATCGATATTAAAGAACTGCTGAAGCATTGTTAAAGCTAAGTCTATGAAAACTGGTATTTGAGTTCTTGGTTAGAAATAAAAAACGCCTGTTACATTGTTTTTGGAAATTCAGCCACCTACGAGAGTGAAAAATGGGATGAAAAGTTTTAGAAATTATTTTATTTTGATAGTATTTTCAAAACTATAGCTTCTCTGTTAGAAATAAAAAATACGTGTTTCACTGTTTTTGAAAATTCAACCGCCAAGAGGGTGAAGGAGGGGTAAAAATATCTAAGAAAATACTTCGTTATATTAAAAAAAATTTATAGCTGAATCTATGAAAATTAGTATTTCAATTATCGGTTAGATACAAAGAAATTTCTGTTAGAGGCGAAAGTTTCTATGGAAATATCGCCACAAGAATGCAAAAGGCGTGATTAACAAAAAACTTAGATTCCAGCTACCAGAATCGCTTTTGGCCTTAATTACCTTGAAATGCTTAGAATGTTTTCAGTTTATTAACAACATAAAAATTTGATTAAAGAAAAACAAAACAAAAAAATCTTTGCAGACCATACAATCTGCGCGAACGAAACAGCGGGCGCTAAGCTATTATTTCATAAGCCGTTCAAGATATTGGGGGGAAAAATTCACCAAATGTCAGTTCGTAAAGTGGCGGGTATTTAACTGTTAGGCCACTTACTGTTTATGTACCGAACTAATAAAGCCTTTTCTTCTAATGTAAATGACGCATTTTGCATTCTTCTAAACAGTCACGACGTGAAACGTAGCTACAATACAGCATATTTGTGTAAAAGCGAAATACCAATACTTGCACCAGCTCCAATTTATTCACGATCGTTTTCAACCCATTACGCTCGTTCGCAAAAGATAATCATCTTCAACGCAGACAGAACATAATTTTAGCTTTTCACGGCATAATAAATAAGCCAATACATTTGGGGCATGATCGAATTCCGAGGATGGGCGGCAGATAAACAGACGAAATATCTGTGGAAGAGATGGAACTTGCACGATTGCATGCCCAAAATTTAAAGGATTCTCATTCGTAATATTTGAAAACAAAAAAATGTTCAAATGTGTGTGAAATCTTACGGGACTTAACTGCTAAGGTCATCAGTCCATAAACTTACACACTACTTAACCTAAATTATCCTAAGGATAAACACACACACCCATGCCCGAGGGAGGACTCGAACTTCCGCCGGGACCAGCCGATTTGAAAACAGGCACCCGTGTCTAGGCAACAGTAAATAAAACCGGGCGTAAATACTTTGCAGCATTTTACGTTGGAGCACATATCACGAGTTTAAAAAAGAAACTATGAAGGCGAACAATTGATATTTGCACCTATTACATTTTATACAAACCGACTGCACGATAACAGCAGCAGCACGGGCAAAGCAGTCACTTGGCAAACTCGCTACTTTCATTTAGGGACATTTCGTAGTTCACAATCATGTTTCGCAGCATCATTTGGTCAATATACGGCAATGCAAGGCCGCTACATGTAAGTCTGCAACAATTGCCTCATAATGTGTTTTCCAGTGCCGCGGTATTATTAACTTAAGACTTAACGCAAATTTGTATTTAGTTGCGGTTTTTTAATTTCCCTAAATATCTTATCAACGACTTTCAGTTCTAGCCATGGTTTTATACTCGGTTTCCCCTTGTTGTAGGACGAAAGTCGGAAATATTCCAAAAGCGCTCCAAGTAATCTTAACATTAACAGATACAACAAAATGACCCGCAAAACACATTGGCTTCATTAGGCGTACAAGCAGTGCCCTCAAACAGGCACTTCTGAGAAGTGAGGGGATGACGACGACGACGACGAAAAGAGCTAATAAAATTAACGGCATTGATGAGGAGTGTATAATATGATACTTGTTAAAATTTGCTCTGAAACTTCTCGCGAAAAGGTGCAGGGAATAAGCTAAATATCACGGCCAAACCTGTCACGTCATCCGTGTTTCACTTGCTTTTCCAAATAAAGGGGAGAAACGGAGATACACTAGCTATGCCGGATGCTGTGTGTTCATTTAGGGTCTTAGAACCAAGAATCTAGCCAGCTCAGTAAACAACTATTACACTGCAACATTACGTAGACGCTAAACAACGATACAAAAACCAACTCCAAAAGACCAGACAAAACCACTGGGACAAATTTGTAAAGTACAGCACACAAATCAATATCTGGAGGGTATCTCTTAAGATACAAACAGAGCGTTTAAAGACTCCAACAGCACTGTCAACGCTTAGAAGACCGGACAGCATGTTCATAAAAAGTTGAAGATGCTCAATAACTTTTGAGTTAATCCTTCCTGATGACGACTACACACAAGACAACCGACAATATTCAAACTTACGCAGAAAATTAACTGAACCATATTCGAATAACAGAGTCACTGCCCCTTTTGCACTTAAGACATTGCCTTGGCAAATGGAAAATTAAAAAAAATAGGAAAACCCCTGGCTCAGATGGCATTCACTTGACAACGATCAAAAACACTGATCCACAAATTATATATTACCTAACAGACTTAATAAACGGCGCATTACTAGAGGAAAGAATACCAACATTATGGAAAACTGCCAACGCAGTAATAATTAAAAAGTCGAGCTATTGAGACCCGATTGATCGAAAGACCTACAACCCCACATGCCTTATCAACAACCTAGCGAAAATACAAGAAAGGTTACAATGTGACAGACTACAATCACACACACAGCTAGTCGGACTAAATCCCTATCGGTACGGCTTCAGACAACACAGATCTATAGACGACACAGTAAACAGAATAACAGAAATAATACAGACAACTGATGACAAATATGCAGGGCTAAACTAATAAGACACTGCTAGAGCTTTTAACAACCTCTGGTGGCCGGCTTTCTTCGGAAAACTAAGAGATGTAGGGACTCCATCAGCTTTGTATAATAGCCTGGTAGACTACTGCAAGCACAGAATAATTGAATGGAAGTCTGGCCACAAGGAGGTTGTCAAAAAAGATTACCAAAGGATGTCCACAAGGATCCACTTGCGTGCCAATACTCTGGGACATTGCCAACGAGCCCCTGTTGAATAAAGTCAATGAAAATAACAGAGGAAAAGGGGTGGTGGCATACGCTGACGAGCTGCTGGTTGTAGAGTCAGCAAATTCAAGACTAGAATTAAAACCAACGGCCACACAACTCCTTGAAAGTATTAACAATTGGTGTACAAATAATAAACTGTCTACAGCAGCTAACAAAACAGTGTACCTGTTATTAGAGGGGACTCTTAAAAGGAAGCCTATAATAAAACTACACAATATCTCAGTTAAGAACAGGGAAGTAACTAGATACATCTGGACAATTAAACTTCAATGAACACACAAGACTAATTACTGGTAAAGCGTTGACAATAAAGCATAAATTAGTTAGACTTAACACGGCCCAATTTGAACTTTCTCTACAGACTACGCGGATCTATCACATGGCGCTCTTTGAATCAACAGTTAGTTTTGCTGCGAGCACCTGGGCACACCGCCTCAGACTGACCGCACTAAGAACATTAAAGGAGTTTGCTCATCAGAAGATCTGATGCTTTTAGAACAACATCCATAGAGGCACTGTGTGTGGTCATTGGTGAGTGCCCCGTTGATGTTACTGTTAGGCGCCGAGCAGCGAAATAATGATTAAAGAAAGGTAGACCACACAAAACACAATACATAACTGAACGCAACATAGCATACCGAAAGCAGAATAACATATGGCGGACTGAGACATGGCACGAGGAACAGGCCGACGTGTCTATTCTTTTTCTTCTAATATACGAGAACGCATAAGATTAAAATATATTGACCCCATAAGAGGAATGACCCCGTTGTCTGACGGAACGTGGCCCATATGCCGCCTATCTCCATCGTTTTCTGAAAGTATTTGTATGGAGTGTAGCCATGTATGGAAATGAAACATGGACGATAAATAGTTTGGACAAGAAGAGAATAGCAGCTTTCGAAATGTGGTGCTACAGAAGAATGCTGAAGATTAGATGGGTAGATCACATAACTAATGAGGAGGTATTGAATAGAAATGGGGAGAAGAGGAGTTTGTTGCACAACTTGACAAGAAGACGAGACCGGTTGGTAGGACATGTTCTGAGGCATCAAGGGATCACAAATTTAGCATTGGAGGGCAGCGTGGAGGGTAAAAATCGTAGAGGGAGACCAAGAGATGAATACACTAAGCAGATTCAGAAGGATGTAGGTTGCAGTAAGTACTGGGAGATGAAGAAGCTTGCACAGGATAGAGTAGCATGGAGAGCTGCATCAAACCAGTCTCAGGACTGAAGACAACAACAACATAATGATCATTTATTTATGTTTTCTTATTTTTACCAAACCCTATTCTTTATCTCTGTATTTTATTTTATAACCTGTATTTACAGTAACAAAGAACTAAAAAGGAATTCTAATTTTTAATACACAATGTCACACTAGTAATTGTGTTAGTAGAACTGTATTAGTAATAATACCGCCCACAAATTGTTATAAAGATAGTGGGCTAATAAATAAATAAATAAATAAAATGTTCATTTAGAATATCTCTTAATTCTTTGTGAAAAGTTTATCTGAAAATTTTATCATTCGTATATAATTATATCCTTCTTTTCAACAGCTCTGAATGAGGTTAAGGAACCTTAACTGTTCTCTTTTTCCACAAGACGATAATCGCTTCAATATGTAGGTAGATAAACGAAGCTATAATAATTAACTACATATTAAAATGCTACGTACTTTATGTACAGTCATTTGTCGAAAACTTCGTTGTTGTATATTAAGCTGTTTATGAGACATTGGATGTCTACATTAACTGCGACTTCCAGTATAAAGCAACTGTAGTCCTTTCTCCGATTTACGGGAACCTGTGTGTCTGATTTAGATTCAATACTATTAGCCGTTCAGAAAGAAAGCATCGCGCCTATTATTATTGTCATGGGGACATTACAAGACATATGAATTTATAGTGAACTAAATCGAGATATACCATCTGATAAAGTTAAAAAAATAGCGCCTAACGAATGAAAAAGTTGTCTGTATCGCAGGATAATATTAAAGGAAATCCAGACCAATGTAGCCGACATTTTTACCGATTTACTAATCGGTTGCACATCTTGAATGTCGAACTACTGCGAGATAATACTCATAAACGAATAGACAAAAATAGCACGGTCCCACAGTACAATCACAAATCTGATGATTGGTGTAAACACTACACTCGTTGTAGTTATGGTAGTACTGGAAGCGGAGTGTCCCTATGCGGTATATTCCTCGGACTCAACAACCTATTCAGTGTCGACTTCCAGTTTAACGCGAGATCCGAAACAGAGAGGAGTTTTAATTACCACGTACCAAAAATATTGTCGCAGATGAGCACTGCATAAGTACCACAAAATATACCATACAGGAACCCACAGCTAAAAATCTGAGTATTTAATCACATTTCAATTCATCTCACTACCGCAAATGTACAACTGGGGTACACACAAAGAACCACATAACAGTGAAAGAGGAAGTCATTGCGAAGTCCTGTGACGTAGCAGGTACAACTCGGCTCTTTTGCTGCGCGTGTTGGGCTGTCAGGCTTCGCTGGCCCTTCGCTCACACAGCCTGAGAATCTTTCTGCCCAAATGCATCTACCGTAAGAACAGGATAGTTATCTCCTAAGGCAATGGTAGTCAGTAGTAGCTGAGTTGGTTACCATCATCGTTAACACCATGCAAAACTATTGTGGGTCTCGAACTGTTGAATGCAATGAGTTTGCTATCGGTTTCGTAAGGGAAATTACTATTGAACACGTTATTTTACAATTTTGTTTTTGTTAGAACATTGTGTGGTGTCACCGCCAGACACCACACTTGCTAGGTGGTAGCCTTTAAATCGGCCGCGGTCCGTTAGTATACGTCGGACCCGCGTGTCGCCATTATCAGTGATTGCAGACCGAGCGCCGCCACACGGCAGGTCTAGTCTAGAGACTCCCTGGCACTCGCCCAGTTGTACAGCCGACTTTGCTAGCGATGGTTCACTGTCTACATATGCTCTCATTTGCCGAGACGACAGTTTAGCATAGCCTTCAGCTACGTCATTTGCTACGACCTAGCAAGGCGCCATATTCAGTTACTATGAATCTATTCTGAACAGATAATATTGTGAATCATGTACTGTCAAGAGCGACGTTCAGCATTAATGGATTAAAGTATCAAACTAATTACGTCCACTTTCTGAATTCTAATTCCTTGTCATGTTCCAGACCTCACGTCAGTATAGTCCTTCCCTCCTCACGCCAGCCTGCGTGAGCTAAAACGCGTGCATTTCGACCTCCTCTAGTAACACGGTGTTGGCTCTTCAGCCAGCACGACACATTGTATCTCCGTGATGTTTGTTTAGTAATCCGTAAAGCGCGGAACTTTTTAGTTTCTGTATCGTACATTCTATTTTCCATTTGTCCTTTTATTCATAATGGGAAATGTCAGTGTACGTCTTTACACGAATATTTATCTTTATGAGAGCAAAAAGTGTAAAACATAGTATAAAATTGAACACGACAGATTGACAAATGAATGTTTGACACAATAAAAAGACATAGATTCTGGTAGATAATTTAAAATATAAAAGGCGGAGTAGGTGATGAATTAAAAGATTGACACAGATGAGACTGCAACAGAATGTTCCATGAAAGACAAAAGACAGAGGGACAAGCGCATAACTTAAAATAGTAAAAAGCCAGTGCGAAGTGATGAGTGGGTCTAGATCGCCAGGAAGAGAGGTATCATGGGGATGTAGTAGCTGCGGTAGTGCTTAAGAGGGTGTCTGTGCGGACGGATGAATAGAAGAGGAATTCGGGTGGGTGAAAAGGGATGAGGGACGCCATACCGGACCAAGGCTTAGGATGTGAGTGGAGAGGCGTTGAGAGGAAGGAAGCCCTAACCGGGGCAGTGGATGGGTTCATTAAGATCTGGTAGGATGGGTACGTATCAGGGCGGATTTCATGATCAGGTAAGGGAAGGCGATTAAAGTTCCTTCGGGAAAGGGTGTGGAGGTGTAGCGTTGGGGAAAAGTGGTGGCAGAGGCGCGGCAGGGAACCAGAAGCAGCAAGTAGGGAACGAGGGACGACGACGACGACTAAGGGGTGGATGATGTTGAGTTTGCGGGTAGCATAGGATATTCGGAGATGTTCAAGATGGAGTAGGAGGGAGTGAAACTTTTTACGTTGGTAGAGGACGTGGGTGGGGGAGGATTAGCGGATTCGAAAAGCTAGTCTGAGCCATGGCGCTCGAGGATCTGTTGGTCGTGACAAAAGGAGAGAGGAGCGGAAGTCTTGCCACAATGGCATAGCAGAGGAGACTTCTGGTCGTAGAAGATCTCATGTACAACTTTCCGCCACGGTGTTTCTTCCGGAAAGAAATTTCTCATATAGCAGTAACGTGAAAAGTGCTCACTTCTGAGACAATGTGGCGAGCTAAGCCCCGATCAAATCTGAGAACAGGACCGAAGATCACTGGACTCACTCACCCGCCATTGTGGGTGTGGATTTTGGTTGGTCCCGCGAATCTGAGTAGGTGAATGTCGGGGTCGTTCTCATCGCCGTCAATCACAGAAACAATATACAAATGAAAACCTACAGCGTCCAGCGATTCACAGATAGATGGCGCACACGACGCTGGTCCTTTGCGATTAGGGCGAAATTTTAGCTTCGGAAAGTGCATGAATACCAGATTCGCAATTAGCAAGTCTTTTCGGTTGTGTTCAATTCAGTCAATGCACGGAAATCTCAGAAGAAGAAGAAGAGACGACTAACTTTCAACAGTTTTCGCATTTACAAAGAATGTGAAAGGAATTATGAAAATATTTTGTTAAATGTCTCAAGTCCGGATTTTGCTTGGATAGTCCCTGAGTGCGGGGCATGAAAGTCTGCGAGATCTCAAACTTAGCTGTGACTTCATCTTATCTGTGACCTTTATTTTTTTAATCTTTTTATTTCTTCTGTAGGTAATAGGGAAAGGCATCATGCAACCATCTATAATTGCCCTAATATCTAATAATACATTTTGAATACATAAATTTGTTATCCTAACAGTATGAACAACTTCACGTACTCACATTGTGACACTAAAGCCTCTAAGCCTTTCCTCTGCTAAATGTACGAAATGTAGTTGGCGACTGGAATAGGTGGGATTGCCGGGGTGAGAGGAAGGTGTTGCTCTCGTAGTTTCAGGTAGGATGTAGGGCACTGCATGAACTGCAGTCACTGTAGGAGGTACATTTGCGAGATGAGCGGCGAGTTGGCCCACACTCAGTCGAAACATTTTTAACATGAGGCACTGTAGCGGAAGGCGTTGTTTAACTGCATTACGTGGACTCGAGCGTTGTTGGGATTTTAACACTCTTATCGATGCTACAACAACCAACAGATTAAAAAAGATTTTGGAATGCGAGATAAACGGTAGTTTTAGCCTACAAGCTTGCGCACGTCTACGACATTTGGTAGCTGTTCTCTCCTCCAGCCTTTGAACAAATCTCGATACAATTCACAGGGTCACACAACATTATAATTGAATAACTGTGGCATTTAATTCAGTCACTTTCTTGCAACTTGCTCCCTGTCGAGAATGAGGTCCAAGTCGACCAAGACCACGTGTTACATTTCTTTCACCGACAACGAAGACGTTATTGCGGCCGGGTGGGCAATTCATCGTCACTAAATCTTGCAACGAAGTATTTGTGGAATCACGTCGATTAACAAGCTCGAAGGAGATATAAATGCTATCCTCTTCAGTGATCTTATCATCGTAAAAGATGATCCTCCGGTAAAGGGCGCCATTTGGGGAGTCTTTCCAAATGCTTGCGACAGTACAATCCTCTCTTGTTTATGTTCTCGTTAGTCATCCGCAGCAACAGCGAAACACACGAACGCAATAGCCAGGAAGATAATTAGAGGCAGCTCGCGACCACCGCAGTGAGAACGAAGGCCAGTGATTCATAACCCGTTCTCCTTGCGGCGTTCCCTCATGCGCCGCACTTTGCCTTCCTTTCTAGGCGTCAGCGCGAACACTGTCAGGCGGTCGGCCAACCACAGCTTTGAACTAGCCGACTGAGCAATGAATTCAATGTTCGCCTCACTTCGCGACTATCGAGTCCGGTCTGTAGTTTCCCTCCACAAGGTGAAACTGTTGCAGCGAATCGATCGCAGCTGCGCTCAAGTGACAGCGAAAGTGGTTCCCATTCCTTAAGCCTGGAATGGGCTGCTCTTACGCAAGTATGCTAATAGATGCTGCGAAAGGGCCAGAAAAAATACCACACTATTCGATAACTGAACGATACATATGAAAAAAACCTTTCACCCTACACATACATACATACACAGTGAGTTAAAGAAAGCTGAAGAGATTAAATATATTATGCAATAGTATTTCGGATTTGAGAGTAAAACGCTTTCGTATATTGTCAGACAATTGGTTTACGTGCTTATATTATATTTTTGTACTATAGTACCCGTCTCTGTGGCTAATATCGCAATATGTACGTGTCACCTACATGACTCCGAGGTTCCAGGTTCATCTTCATCTAGTGCTACATGACTACTCTGCAGCTAGCTCAAACTTAAGCGCCTGGCAGAGGGTTCTCCTAACCACCCTCTGACTATTCTCTCTGATGGCGAATAGGAAAAAGGAATATTTAAATCTTTCTGTAAGAGCTCTAAGTTCTTTTTTTTATTACGATGTTTATTTTCCCTCTGTAGGTTGGCGATGGTAAAATATTTTCGCATTCAATGGGAAAACCTGGTGACTGTAATTTCATGAGGAGATCCTGCCGCAATGAAAAACGGCGTTCTTTAAATGACTGCCACTCCTATTCGCGTATCATATCCGTGATAGTATCTCCGCTATTTCGCGATAATACAAAACGTTCTGACCTTCTTGGGATTTATTCGATGTCCTACGTCAGTCCTATCTGGTAATAATGCCATTCCACACAGCAATACTCTAGCAAAGACGGACAAGCGTAGTGTAGGCAGTTTCTTTAGTAGACCTGCTCCATTTTTTAAGTGTTCTTCCAATAAAATGCACTTTGGTTCGCTTTCAAAATAACATTGTCTATGTGATCGTTCCAATTTAACTCTTTCGTAACTAGGTATTTAGTTGAACTGATATCCTTTAAATTTGTGTGATTTATCGTGTAACCGAAATCACGGAATTTCTTTTCGTATTCGTGTGGATAACCTCACACTGCTCCGTGATTCAGAGGCAATTGCTACTTTTCGCACCATACAAATATCGTGTCTAAGTCATTTTGCAAGTGATTTTGATTTTCTGATGAGTTTACTAGACGGTTAATAACAGCCATGTCTGCAAAAACTCTACGACGACTGCTCAGGTTGTCTCCTAAATCATTTATTCAGAATTAGGTATCGCGATGGCCTTTAACATTTCCTTCTGGTTTATTCGATGATTTTACGCTGATTACTACGTACTATGATCTTTCTGAAAGGAAGTCACGAATCCAGTAGCACAACTGAAGCGTTTCTCCATAGGTACACAATATGATTAAAAGTCTTTCGAGAGGAACAGTATAAAAAAATTTCCAGAAATTTAGAAATATGGAATCAATTTGAGACCCCTATCGATACCACTCATTATTTCGTGTTTCACAAAAACGATATTTTCTGGATCAGTTCTGATTATGTATCAACAGAACGTTACATGGAGGTACTTCATAGTGTTCGAACAAAGTATATGTTCCACAACATATTATTAAGTTCCACAATCCTACTACAAATCGATGTCACTGATATGGGTCTGTAATTCATCGGATTACTCATACTTTCTTTCTTGTTATTGGCGTGACCTGTGCAACTTTTCAGTCTTTTGGTACAGATCAATCATCGGGCGAACGTTAGTATATGGTTGCTACGTATGGGGCTATTGTATCAGCACACTCTGAAAGGAGCTTAACTGGTATACTATATGGGCCAGAAGACTTGCCTTTATTAGGTGACTTAAGCTGCTTCGCTTCACCGAAGATATCTACTTTTAAGTTACTCATGTTGGCAGCTGTTCTTGATTAGAATTCTGGAATCTATACTCGTCCACTTGGGTGAAGAAATTTCAGAAGGTTGTGTTTAATAACTCTGCGATAGTGTCGCTGCTATCGGTAATATCACCACTGGTATCACGCAGTGAAGGTACTGATTGTGTATTGCCACTGGTGTACGTTACATATGACCAGTGTCTCTTTGGATTTCCTGTCAGATTTCGGAACAAGGTTTTGTTGGGGAAGCTATTAAAAGCATCCTGCACTGAAGTACGCGCTAAGTTTCGAGCTTCAATAAAACATCGCCAATGTTGGAGATTTTGTGTTCTTTTAAATCTGGCACGCTTGCACTGTTGCTTCTGTAACGTTGTCTGACCTGTTTTGTGTGCCATGGAGGATCAACACCATCTTTTATTAGTTTATTCGGTACAAATCTCTCAATTACCGCAGATACTATTCCACTGAATTTTAGAAACTGGATGCCTAGAATTGAGACATGGCGCACATCGTTCCTGATCACCAAAATACACCGTTCATCCAAAATCTTCTGAGGCTGTTTTTACTCCTGGCGTAGAAGCGACGTCAGTGCAGTACTACGGTGGCTGCTTGATTTAAAAACTGTCAACAACAGATGTGCATTCGACCAGTCAGTTGTGAGCAGGCAGTGTTAAACACGTAGTGGACGTGCGGCCGTAGAGTGTCAATGTTAATTTGTAACAAATGGCTATGGAGCAACGAACTGAACATCTCTAAATCAAGTGTTCAAAGCATTCTCCACAATGTTTTGAAGAAGAGAAAACTGTGAACATAGCTGGTTCCCATTCAGTGACTCCAGAAGAAAAACAACGACGCGTGGACGTCTTTCGCTACTCGACTGATATGAAAAACGTGGGCAGGTTTTTTTTCTGGAACAAAATCGTCACGGATGACGAGACTTGGTGTTCTGAATACGAACCTACCATGTAACGACAAATGCAAAATGGGTCTCTGATGATTCGCCAAGACTGAAGGAGGTGCGAACGTGACGCGCGAGTTGAAGAACATCCCAAAGAAAGATTTTTCTGACAGTTTCACATACTTGTATGAGATTTCTGTGGGTTACAGTTAAGTGAGGGGAAATAAGGTAGAACATTTGAAGCAGCAAAAACCACTATATTAACTTTTCTCTATTTTTTTTATTAATCCAGTCTAGAAACTTTTTGACCTGACAGGATATGAATCAAGGTGTTGCTCAAATTCCAGTATTTTTCGCATAAGATGTTCGTAAGTAGGACAATGGTGATAATGCGAGAGTCGTCAGTTAACGAGCGATCAACTGATATGAACAAACAAGTCGACGACACTGGAGTAATCATTCTATGTGAAGAAATGGCCATTTGTTTTTTGACTTCGATACCAAAGCAGCGGAACTAAAAAGCTTAATGTAAGCGGCGATAATTAGAGGACATACAGTCGTAACGTGGCGAAAGGTGTATGAGATAATAAAGGGAAAGAAGGTAATATGCTGAGCAAAAGAATAAATGTACTGTGGTTAATAGCCTGATGCAACACTTTTGACATGGCTTTGCTTTGGTGGTTTGCGAATCAATGTTGCAGCTTGTTCATTTCAGCAACGTTGTCAGCTGATCTTCCAGGGTTGAGTAGATCTGTCTTCAGATCATGCAGTGTACACAATGTGTCTGTTTATTACAGAAAGGAGGCAAAGCAGTGAAGCAGTCGCCCTGAAAAGCTGCTGCTCAGGGAACTGAAAACCGCATTCCGGCCTCTGCTCCGCAGCAACTTGGCAGGCTACTGGGGTCAAACGGCAAGGGCGCGAATCTCACGCGTAGGAGTAGGCTGAGCCACCACTGTCTTACGCGACGTACCCACGACGCTGCCTGCCTACGCATCGCTTGCCTGACGCTACAGCGAAGCAGGCTTTGCAGTCGGGGAGCACAGCTCACTTTTGAAAGCTGTGCCACAACAGAAAATGCAAAATCAGTGATCTTAACAAGTATGGACGTGCCTTGTCAGCGCCTTTCAATTTAGCGCATTCGGTGACCCACTGCAAAATCAGGCACTGAATATACTTGAGTTTCAAGGTTTTCGCCGGGACGGATATGGTTTTTACGCGAGTTTTGTCTACACGAGCGCAGGACTGACCTGTATTCAAATGTACATTCTACTTTCAGAAACACGGTAACGATAAGTAATTCCAAATAAGGTACACGATTCAGTGATCAGCGTTGTCGCCCTTCTCCATTCTCATACACGCTGACTGGCTAGAACCATTCACCTCCCTAACTGGGTGCAGCACTACTTCTACCCTGAAGAAGGCCACAACTGTGCGTGGCATGATCCCCGTGAGATGCCTGAATCATTGAGGAGTCTCGCTGGTCAGCAGCCAACTGACAGCCGGTCCAGGAAGTCGAGCAATTTTGTGCGGCATTACTGTCAAACAAGAATGCCAGTCGAAGTTTATTTGCCTTCTCTGTGCACTGCCGGCCGAAGTGGCCGTGCGGTTAAAGGCGCTGCAGTCTGGAACCGCAAGACCGCTACGGTCGCAGGTTCGAATCCTGCCTCGGGCATGGACGTTTGTGATGTCCTTAGGTTAGTTAGGTTTAACTAGTTCTAAGTTCTAGGGGACTAATGACCTCAGCAGTTGAGTCCCATAGTGCTCAGAGCCATTTGAACCATTTCTCTGTGCACTTAATATACACATTTAGCAAGAAAGATATTGTAACCCTCTCCGACAGCCTTAGTATGATTTATTGAAAGAATAAAGCCTCGAGGAACTTAAATCGAACGTAGAAAATAATATTTCTCGACTCCACCATAGCTGGCGCGTCTACTGTCGAACTAAAAAAAAAAAAAAAAAGTCTGCTGTCTTCGCTGTTAAACGAAAAACAGCGTATCATAATCCCAAAATGTGAGATAATTACTGGCAAACACGTGCAACTGGCCCGTATGTAATTTAGCGAAGACTTATCTTTACTATTCGTCACCTAGTCAACAGAATACCGTTTTCCAGACATAGATGCCAAAGTTAAAGAGCAGCAGATGAAAAGAAGACTGCTATGTATCATCACATAAACGTGCTAGAAGTTTTGTGACCATTTAGTCAAGTAACTCTCGACAGCATTCCACTGTTAACAATACCGGAGCACATACGATTTGTGCATCAGCTACATGTGGCCGGGGATTGTCCTGCTGAAGTATGTGTTGTGAAGTTGCCAGACGAAGAAGTGATTTCAGTCAATCGAAGCAGAGTATGAAGATTACAGCCAGTTGCCAGTATATATGCTTCAACATTTTTGGATTGTTTGGGGAAGGAGACCAGACAGCGAGGTCATCGGTCTCATCGGATTAGGGAAGGAAGGGGAAGGAAGTCGGCCGTGCCCTTTCAGAGGAACCATCCCGGCATTTACCTGGAGCGATTTAGGGAAATCACGGAAAACCTAAATCAGGATGGCCGGACGCGGGATTGAACCGTCGTCCTCCAGAATGCGATTCCAGTGTGCTGGCCACTGTGCCACCCCGCTCGGTATATGCTTCTACACTTCACAGGCATATCGTTTACTGTTCTGAAGACCCTTAATTGTAGGAATCGAGATGACAAGTAGTACACAATGGGATGCGCGCCACCAGACCCTAATAAAGCAGGCGGCTTTGAACGGTCAGTGCAGGCAGCTCCACATCTGCTGCGATGTTCCAGAGAATGAAAGGACAATGTGGTCGGACTTCCAAGTTCCATTACCGTCAGGCAGCCTACCGCCGCTGCGTCTGACTCTCTTCTGTCCTCAGCATAATCAACAACCAAGTATTCCAAATTCTCTGCTATTATAGAATGACACCGATAATAAAGCACATTTTTGTAGGAGAAAAACGATCTCTCCACCTCGCAGGACACTGATGATATGAGTTTTAGAAGACAGAATATTCCTGGAGAGACGTCCACCTGAGCGGCTTCTTCTCCCTCGCTGAGGATATTGCAGATAGTAGCCAGAGTCGAGTCGCCTGGATTTATTGACAAAACAGCGTCAAACATATTCACTACCATCCGCCTAATATCACCTCTAACGTCGGTCAGCTTACATGTTATATTCTCAACAATTTCTGCAAAGGAAACCAGATAGATTCTAAGTTTTTATTGTTTATGGAAGGGAAGCCAAAGCTAGTATGGATGTACGACAGAGCATTTTCGATTTTAGATTCAGTGAAAGCATTTTGTGCCTCTTATTCTGAAACGTAAATGAATCACTTATAGATTTCACGGTTTGAATATGCCCATTATAGAAACCAACAGCTCCAATCCACGTACCTCACCTCCTTAATATAGGCTCAGGTGGCAAAACTAGGTTCAGCAGTCGATCTTGCTAGAGGGACATAAGCTGCGTGACTTTGAGAAACATTTTTTTGGTACATGAAATTATTTTATATTCTTCTGGTTAACGGCAGCGCATTTCTTCGGCGATACGTTACTGTTCATGCGCAAGACAGGTGAATGGGATTAAATGCGTTCAGAATAAGCGTACGGCAATTGACGCCTTCAACATGTAGGCCGGAGCTTCCGAATACGTAGAGAACATTTCATTCTTGAATTCACTCAGGCCACAGCACTGACTGTCATTCACAAACAAAATCAGCTATTGTTGAATGACTTGTGCGTTCCAGTGCTTTGAAGGAAATCAATCATACGATTGAGGGTTCTTCTCCGTCGAGTTTGCGAACTGTGAGATTGCCCATGGAATGTCCACATACGCCCGTTCTTTCGTCCACGGCTGTCCACATATGGTGATTACTTATACAGCGCCGCGCGGGATTAGCCGAGCCGTCTAGGACGCTGCAGTCATGGACTGTGCGGCTGGTCCCGGCGGAGGTTCGAGTCACCCCTCGGGCATGGGTGTGTGTTTTTATCTTTAGGATAATTAAGGTTAAGTAGTGTGTAAGCTTATGGACCGATGACCTTAGCAGTTAAGTTCCATAAGATTTCACACACATTTTTGAACTTATACAGCGCTGCACAATTTTCAGAGCCTTCTGGTAGCAAAGTGTTCCATAATGTTGATTCATCAGGAATCTGTTGACACAGTACTTTTGTAGAGTCACTTGAAGTTTGTGACACAGAATGTTCTCAGCAACCGTACAGGAGCACATATGAAAAAAAAAATCATTAGTGGAGTTTGGAGTCTATTGCATCTGCTTCAATAATACACTCCTGGAAATTGAAATAAGAACACCGTGAATTCATTGTCCCAGGAAGGGGAAACTTTATTGACACATTCCTGGGGTCAGATACATCACATGACCACACTGACAGAACCACAGGCACATAGACACAGGCAACAGAGCATGCACAATGTCGGCACTAGTACAGTGTATATCCACCTTTCGCAGCAATGCAGGCTGCTTTTCTCCCATAACGACGATCGTAGAGATGCTGGATGTAGTCCTGTGGAACGGCTTGCCATGACATTTCCACCTGGCGCCTCAGTTGGACCAGCGTTCGTGCTGGACGTGCAGACCGCGTGAGACGACGCTTCATCCAGTCCCAAACATGCTCAATGGGGGACAGATCCGGAGATCTTGCTAGCCAGGGTAGTTGACTTACACCTTCTAGAGCACGTTGGGTGGCACGGGATACATGCGGACGTGCATTGTCCTGTTGGAACAGCAAGTTCCCTTGCCGGTCTAGGAATGGTAGAACGATGGGTTCGATGACGGTTTGGATGTACCGTGCACTATTCAGTGTCCCCTTGACGATCACCAGTGGTGTACGTCCAGTGTAGGAGATCGCTCCCCACACCATGATGCCGGGTGTTGGCCCTGTGTGCCTCGGTCGTATGCAGTCCTGATTGTGGCACTCACCTGCACGGCGCCAAACACGCATACGACCATCATTGGCACCAAGGCAGAAGCGACTCTCATCGCTGAAGACGACACGTCTCCATTCGTCCCTCCATTCACGCCTGTCGCGACACCACTGGAGGCGGGCTGCACGATGTTGGGGCGTGAGCGGAAGACGGCCTAACGGTGTGCGGGACCGTAGCCCAGCTTCATGGAGACGGTTGCGAATGGTCCTCGCCGGTACCCCAGGAGCAACAGTGTCCCTAATTTGCTGGGAAGTGGCGGTGCGGTCCCCTACGGCACTGCGTAGGATCCTACGGTCTTGGCGTGCATCCGTGCGTCGCTGCGGTCCGGTCCCAGGTCGACGGGCACGTGCACCTTCCGCCGACCACTGGCGACAACATCGATGTACTGTGGAGACCTCACGCCCCACGTGTTGAGCAATTCGGCGGTACGTCCACCCGGCCTCCCGCATGCCCACTATACGCCCTCGCTCAAAGTCCGTCAACTGCACATACGGTTCACGTCCACGCTGTCGCGGCATGCTACCAGTGTTAAAGACTGCGATGGAGCTCCGTATGCCACGGCAAACTGGCTGACACTGACGGCGGCGGTGCACAAATGCTGCGCAGCTAGCGCCATTCGACGGCCAACACCGCGGTTCCTGGTGTGTCCGCTGTACCGTGCGTGTGATCATTGCTTGTACAGCCCTCTCGCAGTGTCCGGAGCAAGTATGGCGGGTCTGACACACCGGTGTCAATGTGTTCTTTTTTCCATTTCCAGGAGTGTATTTGCTTCTTGAAAGATAGCACAGTACCGTTCTTTGCGTGCGCATCATTACGTACATGCATACGTTGTTGAAGTTGCGTCTTCATACAGTACCCGATCTGTTTATTGCACGCTCGAAAGATCTCTCCGCCATAAATGGAAGCGTCGGCGGTCGTAACACGAAGTCCTAATGTAGATGATAATTTTGATGCAATAGAAGGCGTCATGAACACAAACAGTTGTGATCTCTTAAAAAGTATCCGCTATTTTGCAAATGGTTCTAAAAAATGGTTCAAATGGCTCTGAGCAGTCAACTGCTGAGGTCATTAGTCCCCTAGAACTTAGAACTAGTTAAACCTAACTAACCTAAGGACATCACAAACATCCATGCCCGAGGCAGGATTCGAACCTGCGACCGTAGCGGTCTTGCGGTTCCAGACTGCAGCGCCTTTAACCGCACGGCCACTTCGGCCGGCGCAAATGGTTCTTGGTGCATGCAGTCTCCAGCTCCGAATGTGTAGAAGTTGCAAATAGACGGAAAACTTGTGGCCGTGTTTCTTTTGCCTGCCCCAATGTCAACCTCGAAAGCACACGAAGCCATTTACTTCACACAGAATTGCTACTACATGCTAAACACAGTATTGTTATTCCATTTTACTTTTGAGAACTGAAATGCTAAATATTTGAAAATTAAGCAGAAACAGTCCTACATTCCAACTCTTAAGTGCAACTAATCACCTTTTGTTGCACTAGCACGAGATTTGTATAGATAATTTATTTCCTGTCTCCAACCTTTATGATATATCGGATTCGGATATTTATCTAAGGAAGTGGCCTACTGAGGGAACGCAAAAGTATGAAGAACGGAAAAAAGCAATAACATGTAATTTTAAGTAGCATAAAATTAAAATAGGTAACTACAGTGAAATATGTACAAATATATAACGATAAAAAGAAATACGTTAAAGCCAGCAATATAATTATTGAACATTTTGACTTTTCATGTGCGTAATAGTGAAGGAAAATAATTTATAATTACATAACTACCCGGACTCTAGTTACGACACGTCAACAGTTGCCACATCAATTATACCAACTTCGTAAGACACTGCGGTGAGATTTGAATTTAACCAGAATACTGGCACACAGCTGATGATCGGAAACTCTATGCCATCACTTCTCATCCCTGGGCCGGCCAAACTGTAATGAGAATGTATTCTAATATGGGGTTTTGGAACCGACTGTCTCCGTATAGAGCGCCAGCGTACTAGCGTTAAGTTAGCAACATCGGCTACGAAGGTGGGGCATGTCTACCTACTACGGTGTGTTCAAAAGTCTCTCCGCAGTGCCATATGATTGTTAGCCGCGCGTGCCGTATGACGCAGTGAATATACCGAAATGAAACTCATTGAAATACAAGTTATTAATTTATTGCATATTCATTTTACTTACACATTTTCACATTAAATGTTGAAAGTGTCCCCCTTGTTGTTAAATACACAATTCGTCTAATGATGTTTCCAAACACAAGCTGTAACATTTCTTCTGTAACAGAAGCAGTGAAAGTGGATACTGAAAACTTTCAATTCATCGATGGATTTTGGACGGTTTTTATAGACAGTTGCTTTCGCTGCACCCCAGAAGAAAAAGTCAGGAGGTGTTAGGTCAGGCGATCGTGGAGGCCAAAGTCCCTGTGAAATTATGCGATCACCAAAAACATCAGCAAGTAGTGACATTGAAACGCGAGCTGTATGCGCGGTTGCACCATTTTGTTGAAAATAACAGTTCAGTATTTCACTTAACACAAGTTCTCCTATGAATGGGTACAGGATATCACTGCAGTGTCGTTGTGCGTTTATTGTTTCGTTGAAAAATATGGGACCCACAATCCGACGTCTAGAAATTGCAATCCAAACTCCCATTTTTACAGACTGAAGTGGTTCTCATGAATACACAATGGATTTGCAGTACTCCACATACGAGAATTTTGCGAGTTCATGTACCTGGATAAATGAAACCACGCCTCATCAGTGAAAAACGTTTTATTAAGAATATCCCTTCCATTTTGTTGAACGAAATTTCTGAACCACTGACAATAATGCAGTCTCTTGCCCTGATCAGCATTTTTCAGTTCTTGCACGACTGTCACTTTGTAAGGAAAAAGTTCTAATTTTTTCCTTACGGCTGTGTGGGCCGTTCCGACACTAACATCGATTTCCTGGGCGAGTTTTCTTACTGATTTGTTCGGACTCATGGACATTTTATCGGAAATATCGAGTAGTTTATCCTCAGACAAAACGCTAGGACGAAGACTTCTCGGCGCATCTGTCACTGATCCCGAACTTCGAAATTTGTTAATCAAATCTCGCACAGTATCGCGATATGGGAGTGTTGTTTCCGGGAAAACTGAATTAAATGTTTGAAGAACTGAAACTGTGTATTTACCGCCAGCTTTGAACACTTGTTCGACTAAAAACACACGTTCTTCAATGGTTAGCATTTTAACAGTGACAAAACGAAACAAACGAACAAAGGAACTAAACTTAAACGTTCATGTCAATAAGTAACGACACACACCAACGATACTACTGACGCTGGCTGTGATAAACTAAACAGTGGAATGTTGGAATAGTCCACTTAAAGGGAAGTAACCCAGGCAGGCGAACAATCATACGGCACGCGCGGCTAACAATCATACGGCACTGCGAAGAGACTTTTTGAACACCCCGTGCTTCTTAAAACATATGAGCATCCCGAACACGATTCCCAATCAATTGCGGCTCGTTACGTAACCGTCAAAACATTACTCGTCGACAGTACAAGACAGGCGGCATTAGCGTAATCAAAAAACGTTTCGGTGGCGTACGTCTTGCGTTTACTTCCTTTTTTGTTCCCTTGCGCTCAACACAGTATGGCATTTCAAGGATTTCCAGCTCGTTTCCATCACGGCTCGTGCAACATGCAATCACTCTTGCTTGTAAATACTAGGCTTGGCAAGGGTCAGAGGCAGGAGCACCACGCCCCGTTATGGATTAAAACCGCTCGTTACATAACGCTGCCATAAACAGGTAGTCCCTCATGACGCGGGTCCTGCACACGGACAACAACAAAACACCGCAAGCGCGGCCGGCGAAACTGGACATGTTACAGATCGTGGTACAGGATGTAGGAGGCAGCGTGGCGTTGCTCAAGGAACGAGTCTGCCGTCGGGTAAGAACGCTCGACTGCGGTGATTCAGCGAACACAGCGCTCAGCCGGCAGAATAACAAACAGGTCGGCAAATACGGTGAGGCCGAATGTCATTCATTTTCTTTTTTGTCAGTGGCTTGTTGATGGGCTCAAAACCGCTGGGATGTAACTGTGTTACGGATTTATTACTTTCAGGTATTATTTGCTTAATGCCGGCATCACATACCTAGTTACCTTTGAACTACGTAAATGTGTTTGTCGATTCCGGGCAAAAAATTGTTCACTCTCCCCAGGAGACATCACGCTAATACCACGTAACACCGCCTCTAGCCTTGATAATAACTTCAATTCAGAGAGTAGCCTAGTCGCAAGTTTCTTCCGTTATGCTATAAGCAGATGCTTAGTTCCCAAAGAGCTATCAATCCTTCTGCCCATGCGCTGTACAGTGTATTGCGAGCAGATATGTTGATGTAATAGAACTGCCGAGATGTGTTACCCGCCATTGTAGTCCAAACCATTTTCTATGGAGAAAGGGCAGTTGATCTAGCTGGCCAGTTGAGGTGCGAAATCGTGCCCGAGTGTTCGTCAAACCAGAAACGTAGACCTGCTGTCCGGTGAAAACGGCTACTGTCATCATGGAAGACAGGAGTAGCTACGGGACACTCACCATGAAGGTGAAGAAGAAGGGTAACACTTGCTCACCGTGAATGAGTCAGTCCAAGATCAATTACCTGGCGGACAGGGTGAGCAGCAATCTGCGGTTGTTGCTATGGTGTTGATGCTATGGTGTACGGGAAGTTGTCCTCATTGAGTAACTGTAGGAGGATACAAGATGACTTAGACAAAGTTTTTAGTTGGTCTGATGAATGGCAGCTGTCTCTAAATATATAAAAAAGTAAGTCAATGCAGATGAGTGAGGAAAAAAACCCGTAATGTTCGGATACGGCATTAATAGCGTCCTGTCGGGCACAGTCAGGTCGTTTAAATATCTGGGCGTAAGGTCGCAAAGCGATACGGAATGGAACGAGCATGTGAGCCTTGTGGTAGGGACGGTGAACGGTTGACTTCGGTTTATTGGGAGAATTTTAGGGAAGTATGATTCATCTGTACAGGAGATTGCATATAAGATTCTACTGTGACCTATTCTTGAGTACTGCTCGAGTGTTTGGAATCTGTACCAGGTCGGATTAAAGGAAGACATCGAAGCAATTCAAAAGCAGGCTGCTAGATTTGTTATCGGTAGGTTAGTACCATGAAGATAAGACACGAGAAATTAGGGCTCATACAGACAGTCGTTTTTCCCTCACTCTGTCTGCGAGTGGAATAGGAAAGGAAATGACTGGTAGTGCTTCAGGATTCCTCCGCCACACACGTACGGTGGCTTGCGGAGTATGTATGTAGACGTAGATGTAAAAGTCATGGTACGAAAAACACTTCCGAAACGTCAAAGAACCGTCTCTAATCTGATCTATCCATCCACACGCTGCGTGTCGGACCACACTATATGCCTTCAGTCAGCTACCATCCAGTTTCTGTGATGTTTGGCCCAAAGACGACGTGTCGCTCTAAGCAATGATCTTTCGCGAGACAACCGATTACTAAGGTTCGTACGGAAATTGGTTGAGATGAACCCCCATTCCATGACAACGTCATTTCCTGTCGTGTTTGAACTCGATCGTCACTGATAAGGCAAGGCACTCTTCCCGGTTCCTGTCGGTCATGGTCTTTATAAGGCCGCAGTTCTTACGACGTATAACATGGCTGCGAGTGGTATACCATTCCTTGTAGACACGTTGGTCAGTCCGCGCTGAAACACCAACTTCAGTTACGGAGTGGTTATTGTCACGTCCAAAAACTACAGCTCGTTTCTGCCATTCTGTCACATACCACCTTGACCCATTTTACGGCACCAGTCCCATACAACCAACCAGCACAGACGCGTAACTTCACTGTCGTGATTTACAATACGCCTGCGGCAGGGGGTCACATGACAGCCTAGTACCAGTTCTACACCAACTACAGCGCTCCAACGCTACCAGTGTGCTCTTTTAAGTGAATGACTAATATTTAGCCCGGTGAGCTTTGGGAATTTAAGTACACTGTTACGCGTTTCAGACGGAGCATTACGCTCAAGGTCGTTTGTAAACTGTGGTTGTGCTTAGCAGTTGCTAGTGAATGGCATTCATAAAACACAATGTTTACGCACTGTCGGTACCTATGACCTGAGTATTCTACTAATTAGCACAGTTATCTCATGTTTACAGCTGTTGTAACTTCCAAGTTTTGTTACTTGACAGTACTAAACCAGCTCGTTTGTATTCTAGGGGACTAAGGACGGTGAAACAAGCACACCGATCTTTCAGAGACTTGCGTGTTCCTCAAAGAAGGATAACTATAGTTAAATTTATAGTGTCAGCTGGCTCTCAGCTCAACCCCATACTTAGTACAAGTATGCTGCGAAAATCATGATGTTTTCACTGATACTCCGGTCTTTGGGCGTCCCGTACGCGCTCTACTTTACGGGCTGGTCTAAATATGTTGGCGGTCGAAGGCTTCCGCACCTTCCCGACGAGTCTTTGGCATGCGACATAAAGATCATTAACAAAATTCCGGTGTAGCTTTATAATAAACAAGAAAATAAAACATAGTGTCACAGGTATCTCATGAAAAACGGCAACACGTTATTTTAAATATAGTCGAAGGATATTCCATGGAAGTCACTCAAGTCCACGCACTAACGTGATCACATTCTGACGAGGCGGTAGAAGTCCATTAAGATGAGTTACAGACCATAAATCCCATCACAAGCTGAAAATGGTGGATTTTAATGCAAACCATTAGGTGTATATGGGAGGTGGCAGAGGTCTTACATTAGTAGAACTAGTCTAGCCTAATGTGTATACCTTTAACATGTTCTTTTACCAGAAAACGTATATCAATTCGGAATTTCAAGTAATCATTGACTAGTAAGCCAGAAAGAAAAATAGACACAAAGCTAGAAAGAGATAAACTCATTGGGCAAAAATTATATGTGTAGTTTATGAGACTCAACTCAAGAATACGGACTTATATCAGATTAAATTAAGCAATAAACTCAGCGTAGCATAAAATGAAGATTACAAAGGCACAGATGAATGGTCTGTATATTTCGGCGGGTTGCAGGCGTGCTGATTGACCATCCAATAAAGGAGCACTCGTTCTGCTTAGGTTGCGTGGTGTATATCCAGTACCAAACTCGTCTCTCTTCAAGTAGGCGATTGATAGGCGGGAAACTTTTCTGACAAGAAGCCCATTGGTGAAGATAATACTGGAAGCATCAATTAGTATATCAGTGGCCTGGTGAGCATGTATTCCTTGCCATGGTGCGGATGCTCGTTGACCAACTGGGAGACGCTATAAGGAAGTAAACACTACTGATATGCATTGACCATATGCTTCTAATGTAGGTAGCAAATGTACTGCGCCTTATAAAGACCCCCGTCAACTCAACAAATTAGCGATTTTAGTAACACAGATAACATTTAAGCGACTGGTATGCTCTGATGTCTGATCATGATGCCCAGAAGCCTAAAACGAGTTGCCAATAAATTAATGTTGTTAAGATCTGTGTCAGGTTGTGACTCATATGCACACGGGCCAGTCACATTAATGTGACCACCTGTCGAAGGCCTGTATAGCCACCTTTCGTAGTGTGGACCGCTGCGAGACGTGCAGTAAGAGAGTCAATGACGTTCTGGAAGGAACCCACAGGAATTTGGAGCCATGCTGACGTCAGTGACGTGGTAGCTGCGCTAGGTTTCTCGGTTGAGGAACCATGATGCGAAAAGGCCGAGCACCGTGGTTATACAGATTCTCGATTGAACTCCAATCCAAGGAGTATGTTGGCCAAGGAGGGTACGTTAACTCATCCTGGTGCTCTTCGAACCATGCATGTACGCTGCGGGCTGTGTGACACATTGCTTTGTCCTGCTAGTAGATGCCATCGTGCCGATGAAAAAACAAACTGCATGTAGAGGTGGACATGGTCCTCAAGAATAGATGCACACTTGTGTTACTCCACTGCGCCTCCCAGAATAACGGTATCACTCAGGGAATGGCACTAAAACATTCCCTGGAGCATAACGTTCCCTCCTTCGGCCTGGACCCTTCCGACAACTGCTGCAGGGCTTTACAAGCCAACGGCCATTCGTCCAATGGAGCATAAAACGTCTTACGTCTGCAAAGGTTACCTGTCACCACTCAGTGGGAGTCGGACTGCGATATTGGCGTTCAAATTCCAGCCTTCGGCGACGATGAACAGCAGTCAGCATTGGTGCATAAACCAGGTGCCTGCTGTGGAGGCCCATACGCAGTCGTTGAGGAACGCTTTTGGTAGCCCCTTGGTTCATCTGGGCAGTCAGTTGCCCAACAGTCGCACGAATATTCCCCCGTACACATCTCCACAGCCGTCGTTCATCCCTGTTACCTATGGCCCGTGGTGCGCTGCAGTTGCCTGGAAGCTGGTTTTGGATAGTGCCATTTTGCCCTGTACGGTATGTTTTAATCACGGCGGCACGCAAACAGTTTACAGATTCACCTGTTTCGGAAGTGCTTCCATCCAGGGCCCGAAAGCCAATCATCATGCCATCTTGGACGTGAGATAAATCGCTCAGTTTTCACATTACGACAAAATCTACACTATTTTCCGCGTCCATCCGTCACGTTTTACAAACTCTCTGGTCGTGCTGCCATACGCCGTCTGTGATTGGTTACTGCACGTTGGTGTCGAACATAGGCGGTAGTCACATTAATGTGTCTAGATCGTGTGTATACTTCCTATATTTTTTTCTGACAATAATCAGCTGTATGCACAACCTAATTTTCCTTGCGATCCTACTAAACATTGCTAAAGCTTCAATATTCTGTACTCATTTAAAAAGGCCTATGTATGACCCTTAAGATAAGATACCTAGCGGTTTTTCAAAGACGTAGTGTACTGTAGACATACAGTAGAAACTTCATTCATCTACATCATTAACTTTTCAGGAATATCTACATCATTACGTGTACTTTGCAGATTCACACTCTTAGACGAGTAGTGCAGTGTCGCGTACGCTGTGAAAGTTGCCCTCTAGCACTTGACCCGAGCTGCCATGCATCACGAGTAGCGGTTTGCTGGCACAAGTGGTGACTGCCGGCACCTGTTGCAGCTCACGAAGTTCCTGTAGATACGCGTTTTAGCTCTGTCTCAGAAGGACCACCCGCTAGCTGACCACTCTGGTGATCCAATTCTCAAACTACTGCCCAGTTAGTAGTAGCGTAGTTGAGCAGAAATCATCTGTAGAGTCTCAAGACACTTCCAGCAGAAGACTCATTCTTACCTCGCCTACTAAACGTTGCTGACAGCACCATCGAGGTCAACAGCTGTTTGAAAAAGATGTTTATAATAAGTAGTACCTACCACGACTACAGCCTGACTGGACTTCGGTAGGAAAATGAAATAAAAATTCTCAGACTTTTGTCGTCTTCCTTGGTGATCACAAAGGTGGCTGTTATTAATGATTTGGGACTACTACCCATGAAAGACTACCATCCAAAAGCATTGTCTGTTACAGGTTGACCAGCATTTCATAAAAGGCGTCAACAGCGAATCAAGTCCTGCAGGGTTTTCTTGCACAACTACGAGCTTTGTGTACTCTCTGGCATCTTTCCGGTGTATTTTCTCAATAATCTGCCGTCACGTTTCACATCCTTCTCATCGTTGCGATCATTAGAGTGTAAGGTATCCACTAACGCGTCCCATATATTTCTTCTATTCAACCATGCAGCAGCCATCCCGTTTCTGCAGAGTGAAAGGGACTTTGCCAAACGTATCTACAAGTTTACAGTATTGTATGGCACTGCTTGAGATCTAGAGTCGCGCCCCCATGTGCGAATTTCTTCTAGTTCTTAATTTATATTAGATTGGTGCATTAGTTCGTAGCGTTTTTCTATATGTTTAATAAACACAACAGATATGCATGACAGAGACTTTAGTCATCAATAATATACTCTCTCACACTATTCAAAACAGTCTGCCAACCCTGGGGTAACTTTTCGATTCCAAGACTGCAGAAATCACACGGCTCTGAGGCGAAGAACCCGTCGAGCCATGTTCGGAGCGCATTTTAGGAAAGGAAGTTCCCTGAATTTGTTCGATAGAGAGCAGAAAAAGTGAAAATCTGAGCGCGCAGGATTAGATGAATAAGGCGGGTGTGGAATGACTTGACAACACAACTCCTGTATAGCGTTTGTTGTCTGTCTAGCATAATGTGGGCCGGCGTTATCGTAGAAAATGTTCTATGTGTATGCACAACTCCTGTATAGCGTTTGTTGTCTGTCTAGCATAATGTGGGCCGGCGTTATCGTAGAAAATGTTCAAACGAGTGTGAATTCCTAAGGGACCTAACTGCTGAGGTCATTGGTCCCAAGATTTACACACTACTTAAACGAACTTAAACTAACTTATGCTAAGAACAACACACACACCCATACCCGAGGGAGGACTCGAACCTCCGGCGAGAGGGCCGCGCAATCCGTGACATGGCGCCTCAAGCCGCACGGCCACTCCGCGCGGCTGTTAGATTAGCCTCATTTCATGCACTCTTTTTTGTCGCTGTTCTCGGATTGTGTCTGAAAGACGTCTCACTTGTTGACAATAAATGTCAGCAGTGATGGTTGCACTTTGGGGGGGGGGGGGGGGGAGGAGGGGGTGCTCCACACCTTCGCTGTTCCACCACATGCATAACATTACCCTTTGTGGACGTCTGTACTGGGTGTTGCTGCTTTTTTTTTTTGGACTCAACCATTACTTTCTTGTTGTTCATGAGCTAAATGATGATGAGCAAGCAGTGATGCACCCAACAGCTGATTTTTGTCATTTTGGCTTAGAGCATGCATTACCAAGACACCCGATTTTTGAACTTTCTCCATTGCATGCAAATGTCGCATGTTGGTGGAATGATCATAGTTCATCTCATTTGCCAGTTCTCGAGTGCGCGGACGTGGATTATGGAGGATCAATGAGTTTAAACGATCTTCATCAATCCCGGAGGTCTTCCTGAACATGGAGAGTCACTAAGGTCACAACGATCCTCCTCAAAACGAGAAAAACATTTTCTTGCCGTGCTCTGTTCAAGAGTACTATTCCCACACACGGCGCAATTCTCGCTACCTCCGCTACTGTCGCCCCTCCATTGAGCTCGAACGGAAGAATATGTCGGAGATGTTTCGATTCCTCCACTTGACCTTCTATTTTGTAGCGTCCACAGCTCCACTCACTATCTCCAAATGACAAAATGACGATATGTAAACTCAAATGGCAACAGTGAACTACAAATAAAAAAACGACAATCGGTAAATAAACCCATAGCAACCGGAATACCAACATGCAAAACGAAAACGTTACGAACTTATACATCAACTTAATTCATGTATTATGTATTGGAGTACTTGTACAGCTGGAACCCCAAGGCTGCATTTATAGTGGATGCGAGTATCAAAACATTTAAGACAAGATATTTAAAACTTCCTAACTTTTTTTCTGAAACGCAACATGTCAGCAATTATGGATTTTGGCCAAGTACCAGTAAGGTTAAGCCTGCGGGCGATGGATTCCAACGCGCAATATAACAACTTTCGTTGCTAAAATTGTCAACATGAGTATTTCCCTTTATCCGATAATTGCTGGGCTGCCTTGTGGTTATCACTGTCGTGTCTTCTTAGCTTCTCATTTCGTAATCAGAGTGAATCCTATCAAACTGTGTTGGCTTGAGATAACATTATGCTACACCACTTGGCCCAAACTCAAAATTTCTGTGAATTTTTTTTGAGTGGGTTGTGAAAGACTATGTCTTTCCACTTCTAAAACCTTGCAAAAGTCTGACTATCGTCTGGTGCTTGTCGTGCGTCTGATGGTGGGCACATTGAACTTGGATTGACCATTTGTCGAAGGTACAGAAAAACTTTGACCCTAAACGTAATTGTAAAAAGTACGTCACGGTTGTTTGTGCATGTATGAAAAGGATAATTTCTTGTTAGATCGTTTTTTTTAAAAAACAAAAAAATTGTGGTTCCGCGACTACCCTAAGTTTCCCTTTTTACTAAATAGAAGATACAGACTTCTAAAATTGGTTGAATCTTCAACATCTTATCCATAAGGGAAAAGTCTGTCACAACGAAACAAAACCTCAGTTGCTGCACGCAAAGTATCAATACAGGTATCTCTGTTGGCACGAAACAACCGTGGCTTATTATGCAAGTGTTGGTTCCTAAGAACGGCGTACCACTCTTTCTGGTACGTAATCTACGATGCAACAGGACGTCAAGGACGGAGCTGGAATGGCAGGTCATACCTAACGCGCCTTTCGTACGTGACCGGCGCACGCATTATCCGCGGCAGTTGCAGCTCTCACTTGTGGATTTACGACACTGCTGCTCTGAACAAACACTCATTTCGTTGATGTACGAGGAACGAAACTTGCACAGTACTCTATTTCATTTGACACAGCAGGGAAGGGCAGTGAGCGGCCGTGATGAATGGGACACGAGATGTATTAGAAAGGTATGAATGATGCTCCCCTGCTCTGACGTTACTCACTATTAACTGGTCAAGGGACCCCAACACGCAATCTCTACACCATTAAGCGGCCGAAATGTTTGTACGTATTGGTGCTGAAATTTTAGTAATAATTCATAGGTGAAATGCTTGCATCAGATAATAAGCAGACTAAATGCTGGAGAATTAGGTTACACCTTTCCATGTTCTGAGGAAGAGTCCACCTGTCAAGTGCTAGCATCTCCCAAGAAAGTCGTAGCACGCTAATTCACAACTTCCTATCGAGACGTAAGAGCAGCGTAGAAGGAAGCGGAAAGCAGAAAGTTATACATTGCAACATATAGGTTGTCCAGAAAAGGGCTCCCTGATTTCAAAATTAAATATCTCGAAAACAAAGATCGATAGAGGAATGCAGTAAACGGTTTGTTTATTGTGAAAGCTGTAAGAAGTTTATACAGCAGTTTGAAATAATAGTTACAAAAGCTGCTAACAGATGGCGCTGTACGCTTTACAGCTCATATCAGCATACACTAGTGAAATAATCGTATGAAAACAATCTTTGCAAACAATCACATCCCAATGTTTTCAAAATGTTCACTATTGGCACAACAGAGATGGCGCAAACGAAGAATGAAATTCGCCATCACGTTTCGTAGTGTCTCAACCGAAATGGATTCACTTGCCACAGAGATCGCCGATTCAAGCTCGTCCAGTGTGGCGGGATGTAGACCAAGTCATTCACTGTGCCCCACAAAAAAAAGTCACAGGGAGTCAAATCCGGCGAATATGGAGGCCAATCCATGCCCGCACTCCAAAGCAATGACTCGATTCCCGAAGTATTCCTCAAGAAAGCGAAACACTTGTTCGGTCCGATGTGGTCGGGCTCCATCTTGCATAAACCATTCAGTACCTGGTCGATCCTCTAACACTTGCTGTGTGGCGACAAATTGTTCCAAAATTGCAACGTAACGTGCATCAGTGACCGTTTCTCGAATGAAAAAAGGGCCAATAATGCCTCTGCTGCATACTGCAGCCCACACAGTAACTTTAGGAGAATACAGGGGTTTCGCTTCACACCAATATGGCTATTCGGAACCCCGATATCGCCAGTTCTGCTTATTCACGTACCCATTCAGGTGGAAGTGTGCTTCATCTGTAAACCAGATGCAGCCAACATCAAATCCTTCACTAACAATCATTGTGCGCATCTGATTAGCAAAGGCAACCCTTTGTTGCACAGCTCGTACGGGTATGGCCTGGTGCGTTTGAATTTTGAATGGAAACATGTGTAGGCTCTTTCTCAGTATTTTCTGCGTGCTGGAACTCTTCAAACCAGTCTCAGATGCAATTCTACGGACGGATGACATTGGATCTGAATAATTCCAGAAACTGTGGCGATATTTTCAGGCGTAACTGCGGTTTGCTTGCAGCCAACATGCCCCACTAGATCATCAGTTACGCTGCTTGTTCGTTGAAATTTTGCGAAGAGCGTACGAATGGTTTTCGCATCGGGTCCTTTTGGAACATTAAATCGTGCTTGAAAACTTCGCCTTGTTGCCGTAGGACTCTCTTCTAACCTGTGGTACTCTAGCACCAGAAAAACGCGTTCTTCAATGGAATACATGGTTTTAATCTCTTCCTTCGGTACGCTAACCTCCTTTCACGTTTCAATAGTGGAACTGATCGCTCTGGGCTTCGGATCACTATTTATACTAGGCATTACGTATGGCGATTACAGCGCCATCTGTTAGCAGCTTTTGTAACTATTATTTCAAACTGCTGTATAAACTTCTTACAGCTTTCACAATAAACATACCGTTTACTGCATTCCTCTATCGATCTTTGTTTTCGAGATACTTAATTTTGAAATCAGGGAGTCCTTTTCTGGACACCCTGTACAACTGGTCTGGAGTTGCCTGACTGTCTGAGCTACTGCAGCTCTGGCGCCAGAAATGGTGACCGAAAAAACACTAACGCAAAAGGGGAGTACTGATGCTTAACGCTTTCAGAGGAAAACTGATGGTAACGACGACTTGTCTGTTGCCGAGTCAATCAGTAGTCGAGCAACCGTTTCTGTAGTTTGGGCAACAATGATTTCACCTGACAAAGTTGGCACAGCGATATCTTGAAAGTTTAAAACAGTCCACAGCATCTAATCAGAAATAAAAGGGGTAAAGAGAGCTGGCTGCATTACGTTATTGAATAATTAGTAGGCCTATATATGAATCAGGTATTAAGTAACTCTTTGTAGCTTATCATACTTTCCCGTTTCTCATTGATCTAGTAAAAACTTGAGCCTAAACTGAACTATAGGGGCAGCTGCAGATAGGGCAATAAATCGTTTATTCTAGAAATAGCCAGTCGACTGAAATACGGTCACTTCATTCTGTGTAAGTTGTAACCAAAATGTTGAGTTTTCAGACACTTGATTGCATCTAAACGTTACGTCATGACTGTTGAGCTTACATGTAGGAAAATCATTTTATATTTTCCACTATTGTTAAAACTTAAATGACAGAAATAAACTTTCCTGAGTTTTAAAACGCTTAAAACATGCTTTCCTTGTCAAAACAAGTTGACGTCGCATCTGCATTAATCTTGTAGCTGAGTTTTGCTCGAAAATGATTCACTAAAACCGTGCAAAAACTCAACTGAAGATTTATCGAACATGCACAATACGGCTCTTTATTGAATGAGAGCTGAAGCAAAACTTTACCAGTTTTATTATTTCAACATAACGTAGCGATTCCCCATCTGCCAGAAGCAACAACTTGTACAGCAAACATTCGTTTATAATTTCCTTGTGACTTAAGGACATACCCTCGCCACAAAATGGGAGCAGAGAAAGGAGGGATTCTCGCACAGGTTTCTTGAAAAGATCTTAGTGACGTGGTTTGTCACTGGCGTTTTCTAAATTGGTGGAGACGTGTCATCTGTGTCGCAATACCGTTGAACGATTGCGAGGAATAGCTTTGTAAAGCGTATCGTGTTTGCAATTTGTGGATGAATGCGGAACAGAGCTTGAAATCCTACACTGGAGCATCCCCTTTACCTACAACACTGGCTCCGAGACTAGTGATTGTTGTACACCGTTACCTAGTCATCCATTAATACAATAGATATTTGACGAAATATATGAGTACGAGAACACGCCGAAAATATTTCTATAAAGATTTTGCTCATTGAGTTGGTTGCATCGTGACTGTTCCGTGAACAACTTATGCAGGGAGGTTAGCGACAGTCTGAAAAGCTTGTAAGCCTGTTGCAGGGGAGGTTGTGTTGGGAAATAACTGTTAAGAAAAAATTTCGATACGTTGCGCCGTTCCCAAGTTTATTAGCATGGAAATTAGCAAGTCAGGCCGTTGCGCGCGCACATTCAAGAGGCCTGAAAGACACGGTGTCGCCAAACGTGTTCTTCGTTTGCTTTCCTAAAACCGGACAAGGGAGTGATACAAAAATTGGACATACGTTGGTAGTAAGGATACAACCCGAGCCAAAGGCCCATGAACGGTCTCGTCCGCGATCATCTGCTGTATGAAAACATTTGACACTTTGTGACGTGCTGCGCAACGGCCTGATTGGCTAAATTCAAAGCTAACGAACTCGGAAAGGGTGCAACGTATCGAATTTTTTTTTTGTTAATAATTATTTCTCAGCACAACCTACCCTGCAACAACCTTACAGGCTTTTCAGACTACTTCTGACCACCTAGTACACACTGACTAAATAGCGCCCGCATATATCGGCACAGAGATCGCAGCATACATAAAGGTATGCCACAACTGAAACAACTTGCTCTTCGGGGAGCAGTCTGGAAGACAACGAACGAGTTTCATACATAGAAAGAGCTTTCTACGTAGTGCTAGTGGCATCATCAACGCACCCAAAACAGCAAGGGATCGAAAATGGGCTATGTGATCGGACGATCTTCGAGGATGGGTCCTAATCTCAAGCTAAGTTCACAGGCGGCGAGGAGGAGGAATGGAAGACATGAAGATCTGTCAACCTATCCGAACCGGAGTGGCTAATACCAAAGACAACTTAGTAAAATGCGCGACTCATTGCAGCAATGTGTGTGATCACAGCGAAATCCAAACTACAGCACATCTCCCGCCATGGCACCTAAGCCCGGCAAACTTCAGTGACGTAAACTGAGGAAGGCAAATGCATTCAACTAAAGCATATCATCTCTCGGCCGAATCCATGTGCTCGTTAGGTGGCTAACGTACCCGCCAGAGCCAGTATCCGGGAGAAGGCGGTGTTCTCCAGCTTGGAGGTGATGGGTCAGTGTTTCCATAACCCGGCTAAATGGGTTGCTGCCGGAGCGTACACAGCTGGCTTACAGGTTTGTTTGTGACTCCCCATGATGGCCGATATTCTCGACGCCATTGGCGGGATAACTTCTTACAGAAGCGCACGAAATGACCATTAAAATGGCTACATTCTGACTGGCTGGAAAGTCTAAATATCAAGTAATTTCAGGGAGCTGTT
The DNA here is from genome assembly GCF_021461395.2 of Schistocerca americana. NCBI lineage: Eukaryota > Metazoa > Arthropoda > Insecta > Orthoptera > Acrididae > Schistocerca > Schistocerca americana. Next base: position 652,304,505 of record NC_060120.1, on the reverse strand, counting down.
TAGAGCTCGCGAAATCGGCAGTCGTCCGGCAGTCTTCGTGGAACGTAGAAGTCGAGGTGCCCTCTGGGGCGGAGGTGGCGTTTCCGTAGTGTATTGCCGAAGCCGGGAGAAGGCGATGCTTCGCGACGAACCGAGTTGTTTCCTGCCGCACGGAAATCTGACGAATCCGGAAGTGCGGTTCCCGTGTGTGGGAGTGCATCAGCTGCCACGTGCGGCAGTGGATATCAGGTTGAATCATTTCCACGTTTTTCTAGGTTACTGTTGCCCTGCGAGCAAGAGCTCGATAACAAAAGGTATTTCACATCAATTTGTGGAGCCAAGTAGCTAACTGGGAGATTGTGTTTTAGGAATCTGACGAGATGGTCCGCCTCGGCATACTGCTAACCGAAGGAGCCCTGGTTTGATTCCCGGCCAGGTCGGAGATTTTCTCCGCTGGGGAGCTGATTGTTGTGTTCGAATTACATTTGTATCGTCATAATTGACATTCCACTGTCCAGGTGGCTTCATGAGCGCGTCCCGGGAGCTAGTAAAAAAAGAAAAAAATAACTTGACGAGGTTTTATTGACACGCATTATTGTGTGGGGACTATCGGCAGGCGTCGTTAGGGACCAGTTGGAAGAGTTCCATCAGCTATTAGCGGTGAACCTTTCCAGTCCAATAGTCGAACGTCGCAATCTTTCCTGAAACCAGTTAGACTGCTGTAGGGCTGTTAATTACTGACTTCGGAACTACGAAGTTAACTCTGTCTCGCGGACCACAGGGAGGCTGGCGACCCTTATTTAGACTGTTTTGACAGTGTAGCAAAGCGGAGAGTGAGTCCGAGCCCGCCAATAAACATTCCCCATTGAATCCGCGGAGCAGTACGTCGCGTACTTTGTCTCGCACGCCCCGCATCGCAAAGAGTGCGTGGATTCTGAACGTCGCACGACGCCATGGAACCTCCGATGTACAGACGAAAGGGACGCTTCACAACGTGAGCCGGTACTAGGCACATACAGCTATGTTTTATTGATAGAGATGGCTTCAAGGTCTAAAAAGTTGCGTCGTCTTTCTTTTCTTATTTACAACGTAATTAACCCTGGAGTGGTCGCGCGGCGTCTCACAGAGGCCTGGCAGATTTTTTTTACTCACTATTGTTCATCAGATACACTGGTGGACCTGTGGTCTCACCTACCTTCCAGTGAACTAAATGCAAACACTTTTAGCTTATCGACATCGCGCTAGTTGCAGTACAGTGTTGGAGGGAAGTAGATGTTTCCGAAGCTGCATCGCGGGAGTCTACCAGATGCCACGCAACTTTTGCCGTTACGAACTGCAAATACGGGTATTTACTTATCTTTAGATCCAGTATGACATCACACAACACCTGCTTCAATTTTTCAATTTGGAAAATGCGCGTAACATAGAAACTGTACTCCCGCTGTTGTTCGGTATTTACAGTGATGTAGAAGAAAACTGTGGAAACATGAGAAGAACATGCCGATACTGAGCAACACGCAGACTTCCCTGATAGTGATAATCTTGTTGACGAATGTTTTCTGGGAAGGAACAATTCTACAAAATGGTCAAAAGTGTGTCCACCAAAAAATATTCGAACTCGACGGCAAAAGATTGTGTGTGAAAGGAGACGTGAGGAACGCAAGAGCGCCAGTGTAATGGGATGCTCTCTAGCGCTGTTGAGTACGCCAATAAAAAGTTAAATTAGGTACAGAGACATTATTGCAGAGAAAGGGATGCTCGTTTGACAGATGCAACTGAAATAAAAACTGTGTCAGGAGTATTGTATTTATGTGCGGCTAGAAAAGACAGCCATACGAACACGTAAGGCGTAGGAGCCACCAATAAAATGGCAATCGAGTTATGTCCTCTGACAACGAATGAAAGATGATTTAGGTTCCTTTTATACTGTTTGAGGTTCGACAACAACGAAAGAAAGCAGATTGACAATTTAGCCCATATGCGTGAAATATTTTCTTCTTTTGTCTATAATTGCAAAAACGCTTATTCAGTTGGAGAGTACTGCACTGCTGATGAAAAGCTAGAAGCTTTGAGGGGCAAATGTTTCGTCAGGCAGCACATCCCAAGCACACCAAGTAAGTACAGGCTAAAATTATTTACTTTGGTGGATGCTATTATACCGTCTATCCGGAAATATATGCTCGTAGACAGCCTGTAGGGGCATTTGTAATTAGTAACAAACCAACAGATATTGTGAAACGTCTCACTTCTGTGATATCAGGAAATGTGCGAAATATAGCCACAGACATCTGGTTCAGCTCCTTAGAATTAGCCGATGACTTACTTCAGAAGAATCTTACTCTGGTTAGGACTATGAGAAAGAATAAATCTGAAATTCTCCCAGAGTTTACGCAAACAAAGAACCGGAAGGTAGAAGCAACACTGTTTGGCTTTCAGAAAAATTCAATTCTAACGTCATGTCACTGAGAAAAACAAGGCGGTTCTGATACTCTCCACAGTCCAAAATGATAATGCAAATGATGCTACAACTGGTAGATAAGAAAAAGCCGGAAATGATAACCTCTTATAATGCTACCAAATCAGGAGTCGATACTGTCGATCAGCTGTGTAGTACTTATAATGCATCGAGAGAGACCAATAGATGGCCCGTGGTGATTTTTTTATAGCAGGAAAATCTTGCTGACGATTATTTGCGTCGACGTTCTGAGTGTTCAAGAGATATCAGACGACATATTCAGAGTCTTTTTCCAGGTGAAGGCGCCGTCCAATCCACAGAAGAGGACCGAGGCTCAAAAAGATAGAGGTGCTGTGAGTGTGGTCGTTCAAACAAGCGACACACCATTTACAGATACCGGAACTGTAAGAAATTTCTCTGTTCAGTAGATGCACACCAAGTCTGCGCTGTCTGCTAATTGTACAGCTCACTGAATGTGATAGTTCTGTTGTAAACTGTGCAATGAATTAAGAAGGAGTGCTGTCATATAAGGACTACAATACAATTTTCTGAAAACTGTGTGATAGTGGTTTTTCACCTTTGAGATGAATGAGATTGCAAATTGCTTTTGAGATTGCAGATTGCGTAATGTGACAATCAACAGCTTTCTGGTGTATATTTATAACTAAAAATCAGAAAAATAAAACGTATTACACCGAACAGAATGTCCACGTCTCTTTCATTTAACTTAGTTAGTACTTTGCACTTACAAATTTTAACAGATCGAACGAAATATACATTGTTACCGCAAGAATGCTGCTGGTGTCTGTGAGACGCCACGCAACCTTTTATGAAACAGTATCCCAAGCGACCACTGAAGGGTTAAATTTTTTTAGTCTACGTAGGTTTACAAATGGATTTTTGCATCTTCTTTGGGTCAACTGTTTGGCACCGGAGGATGTGACTTCACAGACACTAAACTAATTGTGAACAACAGGAGATCAATAAATCTTCTCACGGCAGCTGTTGCGGTTCTACATCTACATTTATATTCCGCAAGCCACCCAACGGTGTGTGGCGGAGGGCACTTTACGTGCCACTGTCATTACCTCCCTGTCCTGTTCCAGTCGCTTATGGTACGCGGGAAGAACGACTGCCGGAAAGCCTCCGTGCGCGCTCGAATGTCTCTAATTTTACATTCGTTATCTCCTCGGGAGGTATAAGTAGGGGGAAGCAATATATTCGATACCTCATCCAGAAACGCACCCTCTCGAAACCTGGACAGCGAGCTACACCGCGATGCAGAGCGCCGCTCTTGCAGAGTCTGCCACTTGAGTTTGCTAAACATCCCCGCAACGCTATCACGCTTACCAAATAATCCTGTGACGAAACGCGCCGCTCTTCTTTGGATCTTCTCTATCTCCTCTGTCAACCCGACCTGGTACGGGTCCCACACTGATGAGCAATACTCAAGTATAGGTCGAACGAGTGTTTTGTAAGCCACCTCCTTTGTTGATGGACTTCATTTTCTAAGGACACTCCCAATGAATCTCAACCTGGCACCCGCCTTACCAACAATTAATTTTATATGATCATTCCACTTCAAATCGTTCCGTACGCATACTCCCAGATATTTTACAGAAGTAACTGCTACCAGTGTTTGTTCCGCTATCATATAATCATACAATAAAGGATCCTTCTTTCTATTCATTATTCAAATTGATTTCTACATCTGTGGCTGCCCCACGCATCAAGTGATCTGTTTCATACTGTTTGTACACTACATGTTTCATACCGTGTTTCTCTATTTTTTTGTACATGTTGTACTCTTTATATGTTCCTGAGTAAATGGGACTCCCCGTGCGCGTTATTTCTGCAGATTCATCTCGCCCAGAAGGAAACGGTAACGATCTGAATCAAGAGTGCTGCGTCAGCCGGAATAAGTAAAGACGGTCGCGGGCTGTACTGCAGAGCGCAGCGGGGTTAGGAGTGCGGGCGTGCGGCGCGGCTAACTGCCCAGCCGGTAGTGACAGCCGGTGCGGCGCGGCGCCCTTTCCGCTCCAGATGCAGGTGCAGCAACAGGTAGGGGCCACGCTGCAGATCTGCGCGGCCAAGGCCTGCATCCACACTCCGTGCGAGCCGGCTGCCTAGCGGAGGCGCCTATATCGCTCCGGAAGAGCGTGTCTGCAGCAGCCGCCTGCCCGACCGAGCCAGGTGGCGCAGTGTTAACGCACTGATCCGCTATGGCGGGCCTGCCTTGCTCCTAATGGACGTCGTATACCGTTGCCTTCCTCCGACCTTTGAACTGACTTACAATTATAGAAGGACCTACAATTAAACGTGGATTCCGAACCACGGTAAAACTCGGCATTTTTCACATCTAGAAAATTTGGAGACGCCACGGTGAAACAAAATTTTTATTAGCTCCCCCCCCGCCCCCCCCCCCCCCTTCCCCTACCAAAATCTTGGATTCGTCTCTGACACGAGACTTTTGAATCCGCAGTCTGGAACTGGAGTACGGTGGTTCAAATACCCGTCCAGCCATCCACATTTTCGCTTTCTATAGTGTCTATAAATCATTTGTGGTACATAATGGGACTGCATTCGTGGACAAGAACACGGCAAATTACCATCCCAGTTCTTCCACAATCCAAGTTTGTGTTCAGCCTGAAATGACCTTGATGGGATGCTACTCCAGAATGTCGAATCAAAACACTTTTCAGCTGTCCTATCTCCAATTGCTATTTTATTGAGCAAGTTTCGGCGATATATTACGCCATCTTCAGGCCACCTGGCCCACGTGTAGGAAGAGTCTTACCTCTAGGCTAGTCAAGATATGGGCCAGCATTCAATGACTAGCAACCGACGATCGAAGGGTCAGCCGGTGTGGCCGTGCGGTTCTAGGCGCTTCAGTCTGGAGCCGCGTGACCACTCAGTCGCAGGTTCGAATCGTGCCTCGGGCATGGATGTGTGTGATGTCCTTAGGTTAGTTAGGTTTAAGTAGTTCTAAGTTCTAGGGGACTGATGACCACAGATGTTAAGTCCCATAGTGCTCAGAGCCACTTTTGATGATTGAAGGGATCGTTGTGTCAAAAATCTATTGGTACCAGTCATTGAATTCTGGGCCTTATTTTGAATGGGCGCCACGTGGGAATCTTCCAACACGGTAAAGGGGATTGAAAATGGCGTAATATATCGCCGAAACTACTTGCTCAATAAAACAACGGTTGAAATTTAGGCGGTTGAAAGGTTTTGATTCGACATTCTGTACTAAACAGCCAGGGTCCCGCAACCATCTGTATAAAGACTAACATACAGAGACTGGATATTACTCCATCCAATATAAGGTACATATGATTCTTGGTCAATGAGGTGAAGAACTAGCGCTCTTGAGTACGCTTCTTGCGCGCCATACCAGGGCGTCATAACGTGTTAATTATCATCTCGAACAATATAAAGTTAAGTAATCATCTTTTCGTTTCTTTACCTATATCCGCTGTCATGGTACACACTGAAATTCCCGCCGCACAGTACCGTAGCACGCCACTAGACGTGCCAAAACAAAATGGTATAGCCAACTGATAAATTAGAGTAACGAGCAGGGTATTCGTCTTCTACGTTTGAGGAGGAACAACGGTGCAACACCCTTCTACATCGATCTGGCTGAAGCTTCAGCAACAATGCATCATCATACGACACAGTGGTCAGCTGGCGCATGCATTTGCATTGCGGTCTCACGAAGGAATGGGTGGAGTGGCAGACTATCTCTCTGTGAAGAATTCGGACAGCAAGAGACGTGGAACGCCTGATGGCCGAAAATCAGACATTTATTAAGCTTTAAGCATCTTGCACACTATTTTGAACACGAAAAAGATCGCCTTCCGCAGGATTCCGCTACTTTTAATAAGCACTGAAAAACCCCAACGTATCGAAGCAGCAGCGGGTATGTTGCAGCCGTTTAGACCAATCCCGATGACTTCTTCAGCCGTTTCACCATGTAAGCATGCTGGATGTGTCACTACGGCCCAGAGACAAAAGACCAAAGAGCCCGTGGAAAGGTGTGGACTCGCGACAGCCGCAAGAGGCGAATGCCCGACTGTCATCGTACTAGGCAACGCTGGGCATATTTTAAGAATACCCTACTGTGGAGATAACAGGAAAGCAGCAGAACCGTCACAAGAGCACACTACCCAAATCTCCGACGGTTCCTGAACAGCCGAAATGCAGACTTCAACAACCAAGGTCTCCATCAAGTCGTTCACCGTTGGAAGAAAACATGTGGCATTGGTGAATATGCAGAGAAAGACCAACAAGTTTCACAGTCGCAGCTTAATTCTTTCGAGATGCTAAATAGAAGTTTGCACGATTACCCCTAGTAAGCTTCCTCTGCAGTTTGCCCCGGTAGTAAAGCTGTAAGTCTTGTGCCGGGTGACTTGGATCGCCACGCTTTTGTGGCTGGCTTCAGGACGTCACATGGGCAGCGTAACGACTCAGGCCGGCAGCTGGCGCCGAGTATGTGGGGCGGCAGCAGCGGCGGCAGAGCGCATCCGCGACCCACTGGTCCAGTGCGCCGCTTCCCGGAACTACAGCGAGCTGCTCGCCTCACGGGAGAAGACTGCTCGGCCCGTGGTGTGCGCGAGCTCCCTCTTTCGGCCACCCTTTTTGCGCTTTGTGTGTCTGCCAGCGTCGGTCAACAGATTAACTGATAGTCTTGCCGGTCATCTGTTACAAAATAGCCGGAGGGAGCGCATTAATCGCAAACTCCGACTTACTAAGTGCAGCTGGTCAGCGGATGTAGCTAAATGGCGAGTAAACGGCAGTACTACAGTATAACTTCTTGCAAAGTTGCTTTATATGAGAATATTTTCCATTTCTAATTGGGAAATAAATTTTTTTAGGTATGTCAAAACGTACATCCGATGTGAACAAGTTATTCATTAAAAAATGTGGGACCACAAACAACCTACATGAATTTTATGTTTTTCTCGATATTGTTTTGCCGAGGTAGAAATAAGTTCCTTTTTGTCCGTTCTCGGAGCTTCCGTGGAGTCACAGACGCATTCGCAGCCGACGCCAGACTCCGCGCTCTCTTAGCGTTGTTCGCCACACAAATAACGCCACGGAATTAAATCGAAACGATCAATGGAGGACCCAGATGAATTCTCTGCACTGTCATGCATTTAAAATCAGTACAGATATGAGACGCCAGACCCGCAACAGAGAGTTTAACTTCTTCTCACCACTGCAAAGTCAATAATCAAGAGCCCTGTAACCGTCCACCTATTTTCAGAAAGATTCTGAGATGTGCCCACTGAGCACCTAACTGGCCCTTAACAATCTCCGTCAATGATCTCGACGAAAAAGTCATCCAGCTCAATGTCAATAAAGGGAAAAGTCTCACAAAAACATCACGCTCAAATCTACATGGACACAAATGACGCTTATTGGTTTCAATTAACCCTAGGCAAGTCTGCCACTTTTATACAACACTACCTCCAGCAAGTTAATGGCTCCAGGCTGCGCTCTGAGGCCTCTTTTACCGAATGAGTCCCCGCTCACTAATTCACAACACTCGCTGGGAAAAGCACGAAAGTGTCAAAGCAGAATTCGATGACTGTGAATGGCAACGCATTTTCGTTGATCATGTAGGATTATTAACTCCAGGCTTTTAAAGTGATAACAGTTTTAAACACACAAATTTTAGGAAATTCATGAATCCCCAATTCGTTCTTGTGGTATCGTCCAAAGATCGCATCGCCACACCAAAGTCAGCAACGCATATCGATACAATAGACATTAGCTATGTCTCGCTGCAATCCGCAGTGACGAATGGGAGAGGCTGAAGAAGACATGCCTTCTCTCACAGCGCCCTGGCACTGTGATCACTACAGATCCGAACACTGTGGTCACTATAGAGCCGAGCTTGGAAGTGCTCTGTCCAGTTTGTGACCCCAGCTGAAGCAGTCAACATCATCCAGTAGGACCAGTGTTATTAATGTTCAGATGGAAATGTACTTAGTGAATGTTGAAAATTATACTTCAAGAGAACATTTTGTTAATTAGTGCATCAAGTGGTGCTTTAATAGTCAAGAGAGTAGTAAATTATCAAGCGCTCCTCTGTATCAAGTTATTAAATTCTTTTATCATTCATATAATACCTAAAAGCGCTGAGAACTGAAAGCAGCAATTGAAGCGGGGTTTCATGTGCCTTCGATGGTCTTCCATCTACTTGTTCAGTTAATGGCAAAGGGAGTTGCTTTCGCTGAGCCGAAGAGGATGCTACGTACGTTTACAGTCTCACTTCTGTATGGCCGCGTTGTTTTTACGCGTAGGTGTGAACATGAAGCTTACTATAGAATGTTCTCCGTAAGACAAGTGAATTCGATAAATGGGATAAAGGCTAAATCAGCAAAGATCCAGTAGAAGTACAGGCGGCCGGACGAAGAAACATGGGAACATAAGAACTTGGCAAATAGTTAGCTACTCACAATGAGAATGAAGTCTTTCCTTGATTACAAAAAATTATTTCTAAGGAACAATGCTACATGCAGTTATCTGATTTGTTGCAAATAGTACTTTCACTCACACAGCTTGTTATGTCTCTACGTTTTTTTTTTCCAATTGGCAGCTTAAATCATTAAGTTTTTACTTGGATATGATGCAACTAAACGTTGCGCCTGTCACAGGATACTGTCCAACTTCATGGTCACCAGGCTCACCTGACATAACTCCCTCTTGACTATTTTTGGGGATCGTTAAGGATAAAATGTTCAGTTTATCTGTTCCACATGTGCGAGCTCAAAAATGGCTCAAATGGCTCTGAGCTCTATGGGAATTAACATCTGTGGTCATCAGTACCCTAGAACTTAGAACTACGTAAACCTAACTAACCTAAGGACATCACAAACATCCATGCCCGAGGCAGGATTCGAACCTGCGACCGTAGCAGTCACGCGGTTCCGGACTGAGCGCCTAGAACCGCTAGACCACCGCGGCCGGCTCATGTGCGAGCTCTTACGACACGAGCACGAGATGTTGTAGGGGCGCTGACTGATGTTGGTATAGACAAGGAGAGAAATTAAGTATCGCCAAGACATTCAACGGGCAACAAAAGGAGCACATGTGGAAATATACCGAAGCGCCAGAGAAACTAGTATAGGTATGCGTATTCAAATACAGACGTTTGTAAACAGGCAAAATACGGCGTTGTTGTCGGCAATGCCTATATAAGACAACAAGGGTCTGGCGCAGTTGTTTAGATCGGTTACTGCTGCTACGATGGCAGGTTATCAAGATTTAAGAGAGTTTGAACGTGATGTTATAGACGGCGCTCGGGCGTCGGGACACAGCATCTCCGAGGTAGCGATGAAGTGGGGATTTTCCCGTACCAATTCACGAGTGTATCGTGAATATCACGAATCCGGTAAAACATCAAATATCCGACATTACTGCGGCCGAACCATTCAACGAAACATCATCGATTGGGCTTCCGGAGTCGAAGGCCCACTCGTGCACCCTTGATGACTGTACGACACAAAACTTTACGCCGACATTGGACTGTTGATGACTGGAAACATGTTGCATGGTCGGACGAATCTCGTTTTAAATTGTACCGAGGGGATGGAGGTGTACGGGTATGGAGACCTCCTCATGAATCCATGGACCCTGGATGTCACCAGGGGACTGTTCAAGCTGGTGGAGGCTCTGTAATGGTGTGGGGCGTGTGCAGTTGGGGTGATGTGGGACCTCTGATACGTTTAGATACGACTCTGACAGGTGACACGTACGATAGCATCCTGTCTGATCACTCATCCATTCACGTCCACTGTACATTCCGACGGACTTGGGCAATTCCAGCTGGACAATGTGGCACCCCACACATCCAGAATTGCTACAGAGTGGCTCCAATAATACTCTTCTGAGTTTAAACACTTCCACTGGCCACCAAACTCCCCAGACATGAACATTATTGAGCATATCTGAGATACCTTGCAACGTGCTGTTCCGAAGCGATCTCCACCCCTCGTACTCTTACGGATTTATGGACAGCCCTGCAGGATTCATGGTGTCAATTCCCTCCAGCACTACTTCAGACATTAGTCGAGCCCATGCTACAGGGTGTCGCGGCACGTCTGCGTGTCCGCAGGGGCCCTACACGATATTAGGCTGCTGTACCAGTTTCTTTGGCTCTTCAGTGTATATCCACAAAAAACTGTGCAGCTCAGCTACTATTTGCACCAATCCGCATAGTGTATCCTTAGAACTAATATTTTATAGTCAGGGAAAGATAGCAGTGAAAGTAACAAAATTTCCGTAGTCTTTAATGCGCAGAAGGTAAAGATGGTGGTTCAGTCCTAGAACGATATGAATGTGAGGGGAGGTTATTGGTAAAAAAAAAATCCTGGGAAGAAACAACAATCTTTCTTTAAGAGTACCACAGCCCATCTGCCATTGCATCGCTTTTAATCTGTACAGCACTACAGGACATCTTACGGGGAGGGATTCCCCTTAACATATTTGGTTGTCGGGAGCTGACAAACTCTCAAACACAGTAAGGTGGGAAAAGAGATGAATGAAGTTAGAGATGGGCGACTCACATCTTTCGTCCGGGCTGGTTCGTTATACACTCCTGGAAATTGAAATAAGAACACCGTGAATTCATTGTCCCAGGAAGGGGAAACTTTATTGACACATTCCTGGGGTCAGATACATCACATGATCACACTGACAGAACCACAGACACATAGACACAGGCAACAGAGCATGCACAATGTCGGCACTAGTACAGTGTATATCCACCTTTCGCAGCAATGCAGGCTGCTATTCTCCCATGGAGACGATCGTAGAGATGCTGGATGTAGTCCTGTGGAACGGCTTGCCATGCCATTTCCACCTGGCGCCTCAGTTGGACCAGCGTTCGTGCTGGACGTGCAGACCGCGTGAGACGACGCTTCATCCAGTCCCAAACATGCTCAATGGGGGACAGATCCGGAGATCTTGCTGGCCAGGGTAGTTGACTTACACCTTCTAGAGCACGTTGGGTGGCACGGGATACATGCGGACGTGCATTGTCCTGTTGGAACAGCAAGTTCCCTTGCCGGTCTAGGAATGGTAGAACGATGGGTTCGATGACGGTTTGGATGTACCGTGCACTATTCAGTGTCCCCTCGACGATCACCAGTGGTGTACGGCCAGTGTAGGAGATCGCTCCCCACACCATGATGCCGGGTGTTGGCCCTGTGTGCCTCGGTCGTATGCAGTCCTGATTGTGGCGCTCACCTGCACGGCGCCAAACACGCATACGACCATCATTGGCACCAAGGCAGAAGCGACTCTCATCGCTGAAGACGACACGTCTCCATTCGTCCCTCCATTCACGCCTGTCGCGACACCACTGGAGGCGGGCTGCACGATGTTGGGGCGTGAGCGGAAGACGGCCTAACGGTGTGCGGGACCGTAGCCCAGCTTCGTGGAGACGGTTGCGAATGGTCCTCGCCGATACCCCAGGAGCAACAGTGTCCCTAATTTGCTGGGAAGTGGCGATGCGGTCCCCTACGGCACTGCGTAGGATCCTACGGTCTTGGCGTGCATCCGTGCGTCGCTGCGGTCCGGTCCCAGGTCGACGGGCACGTGCACCTTCCGCCGACCACTGGCGACAACATCGATGTACTGTGGAGACCTCATGCCCCACGTGTTGAGCAATTCGGCGGTACGTCCACCCGGCCTCCCGCATGCCCACTATACGCCCTCGCTCAAAGTCCGTCAACTGCACATACGGTTCACATCCACGCTGTCGCGGCATGCTACCAGTGTTTAAGACTGCGATGGAGCTCCGTATGCCACGGCAAACTGGCTGACACTGACGGCGGCGGTGCACAAATGCTGCGCAGCTAGCGCCATTCGACGGCCAACACCTCGGTTCCCGGTGTGTCCGCTGTGCCGTGCGTGTGGTCATTGCTTGTACAGCCCTCTCGCAGTGTCCGGAGCAAGTATGGTGGGTCTGACACACCGGTGTCAATGTGTTCTTTTTTCCATTTCCAGGAGTGTATTTACACGCGTACTGATCGCAAATGGCCGTAGCATGGTATCTTACAATTACAGACATTCGGTGAAACGTACGACGAGGATAGTCCCACATTAGGGAGTGTTGCACGACTCACATCTTACTGAAGATTTTACAGCAATACTGAAAACTCGCTTTCGACATCCTGCCTCTTTGCTGAACAGCCTGACATTGCAATTGCTTCGTTATTCCGGCAGCTTCTCAACTGTTCTCATGACGCCGAACCAGCAGCATGAAATTGAGTGGACTCCCTTACAGACTACTCCATTTGAGAAACAACCAATCGAACACAGAATCTCCACTTTGTCACGCAGCAGCGTTGACCACAATAGTACGGCGCCCGTCAGTACTGGAAAAATTTCTCCAATACCGACGAAGTAGATTATTTTACTGTCCTAGCAGGATCAGAATTGTAACTGTATGGGCTCCCCCACCCCAATCCACATCTCCCTGTGAAGGTACAAAATTTAAATACTGAAAAAGAGCCCGTGCTCTTATAGTACGATCTTCAACACTATTGCATGCCAAACATCTTGGGATATCAAATCTCCAAGGACATGTTACGAGGGCAGTTCAATAAGTAATGCAACACATTTTTTTTTTCTGAAACAGGGGTTGTTTTATTCAGCATTGAAATACACCAGGTTATTCCCCAATCTTTTAGCTACACAACACTATTTTTCAACGTAATCTCCATTCAATGCTACGGCCTTACGCCACATTGAAATGAGGGCCTGTATGCCTGCACGGTACCATTCCACTGGTCGATGTCGGAGCCAACGTCGTACTGCATCAATAGCTTCTTCATCATCCGCGTAGTGCCTCCCACGGATTGCGTCCTTCATTGGGCCAAACATATGGAAATCCGACGGTGCGAGATCGGGGCTGTAGGGTGCATGAGGAAGAACAGTCCACTGAAGTTTTGTGAGCTCCTCTCGAGTGCGAAGACTTGTGTGAGGTCTTGCGTTGTCATGAAGAAGGAGAAGTTCGTTCAGATTTTTGTGCCTACGAACACGCTGAAGTCGTTTCTTCAATTTCTGAAGAGTAGCACAATACACTTCAGAGTTGATCGTTTGACCATGGGGAAGGACATCGAACAGAATAACCCCTTCAGCGTCCCAGAAGACTGTAACCATGACGTTACCGGCTGAGGGTATGGCTTTAAACTTTTTCTTGGTAAGGAAGTGGGTGTGGCGCCACTCCATTGATTGCCGTTTTGTTTCAGGTTCGAAGTGATGAACCCATGTTTCATCGCCTGTAACAATCTTTGACAAGAAATTGTCACCCTCAGCCACATGACGAGCAAGCAATTCCGCACAGATGGTTCTCCTTTGCTCTTTATGGTGTTCGGTTAGACAACGAGGGACCCAGCGGGAACAAACCTTCGAATATCCCAACTAGTGAACAATTGTGACAGCACTACCAACAGAGATGTCAAGTTGAGCACTGAGTTGTTTGATGGTGATCCATCGATCATCTCGAACGAGTGTGTTCGCACGCTCCGCCATTGCAGGAGTCACAGCTGTGCACGGCCGGCCCGCACGCGGCAGATCAGACAGTCTTGCTTGACCTTGCGGCGATGATGACACACGCTTTGCCCAACGACTCGCCGTGCTTTTGTCCACTGCCAGATCACCGTAGACATTCTGCAAGCGCCTATGAATATTTGAGAGCCCTGGTTTTCCGCCAAAAGAAACTCGATCACTGCCCGTTGTTTGCAACGCACATCCGTTACAGACGCCATTTTAACAGCGCCGTACAGCGCTGCCACCTGTCGGAAGTCAATGAAACTATACGAGACGAAGCGGGAATGTTTGAAAATATTCCACAAGAAATTTCCGGTTTTTTCAACCAAAATTGGCCGAGAAAAAAAATATGTTGCATTACTTATTGAACTGCCCTCGTACATTCGAATTACGATGATAGAACTGAAAATAGTGAACTGAGCGCTACTGACCGCCAGGCAAAAATCATTACCGATACCACCATGCGCCATTTAACGAGCAAAAGTGTAGTCGTCGCAAATACCGGAAAGCAGTAGTTTTAAGTGTTTGCGACGTCACACGGACAACAGGTGACTACAACGTCAGGAGGCGACACCGCACTTTCTCTTTCCCCTCCCGCATATTTCTGTGATGTTGCCACGAGAGCGATCGCTGCGAACATCATTCCTCCTTGACACTTCAAGGACTACACCTTTTTCAATGCATTCAACGAATGGTACCGATGACGCCCGTTTGGAATTCAAACTGCCTTATTATAAGTGTGTATATTGTATGACGCGTCTTTTCCCCATTCTATCAGTAAACAACTGCGCATTCAACTGCAAAAACACCTGCAGTTTAACATGATGTCCGAAGAGAAGCGCAGCTTAACATTACTCGATCACGAAAAAGTCGAACGGAATAGTAAATTAACTTAAAAAGAGGCCAGAATTTAACTGTGACGCCATGATGCTTTTCATCTATAGGAGGGTGCATGGAATCTCTCCTATCCGCGATGCACCCAGCTCATGTTAGAGACAAGTGCACTGATTGAGAGTTGTGCGGGAGGAGGGTAATTAATTTGTATTGCTTTCTTCCACGCTCACAATATAGTGGATATATGGTTACGCCTCGTGGCCCTGGTTCGCTTTGCATGTTGTTTATTGTGCCGACAACTACTGCACGCAGTTTCCGGATCATATCGTCGCTACCCAGCTGAATTTCCACGGGTTCGACACGCTCTCATCCAGTCTAATCTATTCTCGTACATCTTGTATTTTTTCCTCGAAATATCTCATACATTACAATGGATCGCATTTTTGTGATAATACATTTGGTACGCAATCAATTAGCATTTCTGCAAATGTAAGTGAGATTATTTGGTTTAACACTGGGTAGTTTTGTCTGAAACAGCTAATAACTCGGGAACTGAAATACTTGAGAATTTTTCTCAAGCAGTTCCTGGCCGACCGATAACTTCTTCGGTATCGATAAATCTGCACATATGGAAGTCGAATAAATGACAACAGGAATATCATCATTTCGTGCCACTTAAATTCGAGTTGTTATCGTTCACAGTCCATATCCTCGTAAAGCTCTCCTTTCGGAAAATGCGCCGGAAATGGGTTGAATCGAACAGAAGTGTTCAGAAGTAGAAGTCAGAAGCTCGATTAAGAAGGTGGAAATACAATTACGCTATTAACGCAGAGTGCTGAAAGTATTGGAAACGGGATACTGCTTTGTTAACTCCCTAATATGCCGTGGGGAAAACCTGGGCTCTGCTACTTCGGCTTCACATTAAATTGACCATACGTCGTTGACCGTAATTCTTTTGAGAGCCAAAACACAACAGACACATACGGCTAGAAATACCTATGTTTTAACCCCTCCAATTTGTGATACGAGGAAAAGTCTCGAAATTTACTGCAATCTGAATATGCTGCATACAAGTACGTAAAATTTACATTTATCGCTATTAATTGCGACATAATACTCTACTGATTTGACAAAGAAACTGCCTGAAAAAAATGGTTCAAATGGCTCTGAGCACTAAGGGACTTAACTTCTGAGGTCATCAGTCCCCTAGAACTTAGAGCTACTTAAACCTAACTAACCTAAGGACATCACACACTTCCATGCCCGAGGCAGGATTCGTACCTGCGACCGCAGCGGTCGCGCGGTTCCAGACTGGAAAACTGCCTGAAAGAAAGAAATACTGCATTTTATAGGGCACATGCTACGAGGCGTCTTTTATATTTTCGTGCAATCCTATAACGTACCGTTTGTGAGAGAGGGATACAAGCTAGATATCGATAGAATTAACGATTTGGTTTAACTACTGTCGGTGTGGTACATCGGCTAGCCTTCATGGGGTTTTTAGGAGGTTTTTAAGAATCATTTAAACAAATGTAAGTTTGCTCCTCAGATTCGCATAAAAA
Source organism: Schistocerca americana (assembly GCF_021461395.2). NCBI lineage: Eukaryota > Metazoa > Arthropoda > Insecta > Orthoptera > Acrididae > Schistocerca > Schistocerca americana. The sequence goes on along the minus strand of NC_060120.1, from coordinate 652,288,107 downwards.
CAGTCGCAATAAAAATAAAGCAGTGAGATTTACAGGAAGTGCTGGTAACCTTGCCTCAGATTAATATTAAGGTGGGGCTGAGCTGTCAAGGAACGCCTCTAACCAAATACCGGAGTAACAGAACCAACATCAACGAAGACTCACAGATTGTAGTTGGGATATGGCAAGAAAAATATGCGAGAAAAATATTTTGCGACCTCTATTTTAGTTTATAAAGTCAGTTACATTAGCTACAAATACATTTTAACAGACCACTTCAGACCAGAAGAAAGACTAACAACTGAATAAAGATCTGCAACAATAGCACTCATTCTGAGAGGAGAATGGTGCCGGGAGCCTATCTGTAGCGTCGTCTATGTGTCATTTTCAGAAGGCAGCGATCTCTCTGCCTTTCTAGAAGGAGAACCACACGGAAGCTGTTAGTTGCGGGGGCTTGCAGAGTCTTCCGCGAAGCTTGTCATCTCGTCGACTGCCGTTAAATCCAGCGTTTACGGTTTCTGTGCGAGACGCCGCCAGCCGCCATCTGCCAGAAGGGGAATGTTAGGTGGAAAGCGGGCGGCGCTGACGACTTCCATTCCCCCGTGATCGCTGGACGCGGGGCTCACCGCAAAAGACGCCGCAGAGCGATGAGGAAAGGGGGAAGTAATTTCAGTCCACAGTATCATTTCACTTAGCGATTTGTTTGTGGGCTGCGCCGAGTGGATGTATTGGCGTCTTGTCAGCAGGCATTTAGACAGTATCAAGACGAGGAGTGTCCTACCGATTTCTTGCACGGCGGGGAAAGTGTGTCGGCAAGTAGTGTTACTGTGTAGGACGAATAACCGTGAAATGCGAATTGCTGTAAATGGTTACGTGATTAGACTCAAAATTACCGGTGGAAAGTTACGTGGCCAACATAAAGGAGAGAGGAAGTACTTCCACTCCACCACATCGGTTTGTTGCCGCATGGTACAAACTAGTACGAGGCAGGCACCCTGCAATTTCGTGGCAACCCTCGACACTGCAGTTCCCAAGCAGACACCGTTTTTCGCTCGACGTTGTTCTATGCCATTTGCAGACGCTTGAGGTTAGCACCAGATTCAGCACGCCCCCCCCCCCTTTCTACCATAAGCTTATCGTAAATACTACTCGAGTCGAACGGTTGTGAAGAAGAAAGCTAACGCATATGGATAACCCAAATGTGGCTTGGTGGCTCAGTTGGTTAAGTGTCGCACTACAACAGATTCTGGGTTCGATCACATGTCGCTCCCGAAATTATTTCTACGAGTTATCGCTTCTTTTACCTCCTGCATTTTTTGTTCCGGTGAAAATGGCAAACTGCATAGTGGTTCCGAGTTCATATCGAAGTGTAGTCCCTCCCCCCCCCCCCCCCCCCCAATTACGGCTTGGTCAGTTCAGGGACTGGAGCAAGCAAGAGCATACCGGCTCCAAAACGACAATGCCTAACAGAGAACTGTGTGTTCAAACCCATCTTCTGGTTGGGGATAACTATCTCTTCACCTTATCGATAAACCAAGGGAGCAAGGGCATACATAGGTAATGGAAATATTAGTGGACGAAACTTCCGCAAATGAGTATCTGAATTTAAAAAAAAGTACTTCCACAGGATTGGCTTACTGCTTTAATCGGCTCGCATATGTCTAACAGTTCTTTCACTCTGGCTAATTCAGTGTCCACTTGTGACCGCCAGCTATCAGTCTGTTACTCGCAGCTTATCTATACCAGTAGTTAAGTAATTTTTTACTAGCTTTAAGTGTTACCAACTTTGTAGTAGTACGCAGTTCGCTGCACTCTTCAGTTCCAACAACCAAAGCACAGACATGTAACACTGTGGGCACCTTTCTGGGCCTGTTCAGTTAACGAATTATTGTGTAACTTACTCGAGTACGTATAGCTCTGAATGGAAGCTGGTTTCATTTTTAATTTCGTCTCCTAGTATTTTGCTATCACTCTTTTGCTTTCTTTTTAAAGAGATGGTCTGATGATAACTTGGTAATAGGTCGAAATTGGTAACTGAGTGGCCTGAGGTTGAAATATATTACAATTTTTATAAAGAAATTATTTCTCGGATGGACACATTATAAACTCCTCCGCTGAGAAGTGCTTTATCTAATTTACTTTTAGCATGCTCAATAAAAGGATAGAAGCACTACCATCCCGCATCTCCTAACGACATCAGCCAGATATATGAAGGGGAGCACCAGAGGAAGCAGACAAAACTATATGTTGAAATTCCCTAGATGAGAAACATGCCCCGCCTTTACCCCTCTGTAACGTCCACAGTCTCGACGTCTATCAAATGAAGACAGGTGTTCGAAAGAAAACTAATTATAATAATAACAAAGGCTTGATATAAACCAAATAAAAGAGCACCTCTGAATAGGGCGAAGAAAATTGTGCCTGCATGACCTTTTGCCGCCGCCAGATCAAAAGTGGGGAAAAAGCTGCTGCTGAAGCGCAGCAGAGGAGTGGCTGGAGGGCTGGAGCCTCCAGCACGACAGAAGCGAAACAGCGGTGCCGTGGCGAGTGGTGACTGCTGGGCTCGCATACAGAGGCGCAATGCTCCGGGCCGTATCGGCTGGAGAGAGGCTGCTGGAAGCAAACAGGCCGGAACAGTTGCCTCGCCTAGTGTAAGCTGCAGGGAAAGGTGTACTATTCACTTTAATTACGCCGTGAAAACAAATAGGGTCGTAATCTTTGTCTAGCGCCAAGCAAGAAGTCGCCTATCTGTCGCCGTATACAATCTCCAGTGCCAACGTCAGATGGCGGATTGTAATCTAAGAACGGCATAACGATAAACAGGTTGATATTTCACTTGATCAATAGAAGCAGCATAGACGTACAGGCTCCCATGGTATACCTAAACTACCACCAGCTTCGCATTCGATCAGCCGTCAACTGTTAGGATATATGGTGGAATTTTAGTTTCCACTGTCGATAATTGTCCTGTAACACAGCGTAATTAATATACGTCTTTTTGTTCACGACTCCATACTGCGTGCTGTTTCCCTCTACAATGCTGATAAGGTGTCATATAACAATGTACACGACGTGGAAAACTGGCAATTTAATGACGGCAAACAAACGACAATATGCTTAGATGATGTTAAAATATTGTGTAAAATATACAACGTCATTTAAATTTGCGTTAAGAAAGGTGGCACAATGGTTAGGAAATTTTATTCGCGTTCGGGTAGAACAGGATTCAAATTATGCCCACAAATGATTTAGGTTTTATTTTTGTTTCCTTAATCGACTTGGACTGCGCTGCCCACGAAAAGCAAGATTCCGGGTCCGCCACACAGTTTTAATCGGCCAGGAATTTCATAACAACACAACACTTCGATTGAGAGAGAAAATTCATCCTCTATATGACGAAATGTCTGCATGCATTCCACGACGAACCGCAGCTGTGCAAGGGGCTTAAGATAGTTAATCGTCGTACGAATTATTTTCATCCAGGTGTTTAGAGTAGTTTGACAACCATTTGATGCGGTCCTCTGCCCTTGTTGGCTATCTATGTCTATGATCTCTGATCGTCTTCTGCAAAGTAGTGCTTGTCAAAAATCAGCTGCATTAGCAATTTTTCAAAAGATTTATTTACTGGGAAAGAAGATCCGTGCGGTTGGACTTCTGTCCTTGGGGATATTGCCTCGTTAATACTAGGTATAGCGCTGATCTGAATTGGTTCTGGAGAAAGTAATATGTGGTTTGTCCGACGAAGGATGAATCGCATTTTTTGGGACTGATTTTGTTTTACGCAGCTCTAAAAGTGTGTTTCGTGTACAGAAGATACCACAGTGCACCGCTGTAGAAGAAAATTTTACACCAGTTGCAGGACAACAGATTACGCTCCTATTTCATATCACGTCGACATCGCTTGGCCACTTACAAAGAACGGCGCAAAATGTTTAATAGCAATCAAAGTTTATTCACTCTTTCTTTAAGATGAGGTGAATATTCAAACGTACGAACTTGTTGGAGGAAACTAACGATTTAAGAGCTTCGTGACAAAAAAACTAGTAATGTTATCGCCTTAGCGTGACCGAAACATCTGGAAACGCATGGCCACACAAGCTGTCAGAAAAGCTTTCACGTCGCTTTGAAGTCCTTAGCTGCTGTGCGGAACGAAGCAGTGCTGCTCAGATCTATCCCCCTCTTCCTCTCTCTCTCTTTCTCTCATCCTACACGTAGTTGCAACATGTGAGAATTCTAATCGCGGAAATTCCGCGTGTCTCACGCGCAAATAAGGTTAACACTCGAAGAAAAAGTGCAAGACAACGTTCGCGCTCTTGCCACAGATACACTCCGGGAAAATAATGCAACAGTCTCAGGAACTGTGTTCATTGGCACCAGGGTATATAAGCTTTGGATACTGAGGCTTTGTAGTATTAGTGATTCATTTGTCACGGTTAATATCGGCGATCAGATGGCACTCAGGGGGCATGTCTGTGCGCCATCAGTTTTGACTTTGCTGGCAATAAATGTGCTGTGCTGAGTTTTAGAGGTGAATAGTATGTGAAATATTCATTCTATGCAACAACCATGCCCCGCCGACGATTACGTACTCCCGTAGAGCATCTTCCGCCATTTGAATAGCGTCGCGTTGTGGACCTGCGGGAAGCTGGTCGAACTTATCGAGGGATTGCTGCACGTGTTGGGCACAACATGTCAGCGGTATGTTGCTGCTTTCAGCAGTGGCCTGTCGAACATTCCCACATGTACACCAGGTTCTGAATGTCCATGTAGTACAGACAGATGCCCGTTGAGATCGACGCTCTTTGCGAGCAGCGGTGATCGACCGACGTCCTCCAGGGACGAAATCCGGGAGTATCATCGAGGACCAGGGAACTGATTGATTGCAGCTGGATTAAGATGTCGCATGCCTCAGGCCTGGCTTCACTGACACCACGACACGCCAAGCACGTCGTGAAAGAGCTGACTGGAGAGTGGAACGGCACTATTGTCTGCAGTGATGAAAGTAGGTTCTGCCTGAAGCGATTGATGGACGTAAGCGAGTATGGCACAGACCTGGTGAGCAGCGCATTCTAGAATGCATTCGCTCACGGTACACAGGTACCACACCAGGCTTCATTGTATGGGGGACCATTAGTTACAACTCGCGATCACATTTGATGTTTCTGCAGGGAAAAAAACCAGTGCCCACTACATTGCAAATGATGTTATCCCCGTCCTACTGCCATTTCTTCGACAGGAATGTGACGTGTTTTTTCAACAGGGCAATGATTGTCCAGTTATGCCTGCTGCAACACGACGTGCTGTTCGTGGTCTACAACAACTGCCCTTGTCAGCTGGATCACAACAAATTTACTCGTTCTGCGGGGCCCGCAGAAACCACTGCCGAAAAGGCGCAAGATGCTTGGGACAATCTAGCGCAGGATGCCAATCGGCACCTTCATGATCGCTCCCATGCGGGAATACACATCTGCGTTGCCGCCAGAGGGAAGTGTATAACGTACTCAGTGGACTGAGGAAACTATGGCAGTGGCTTCAGCCCTCGGCGTACGCGGAGCTACTCTTGTGCTCGCACATTCGCTCAAGAAGTTTGGCTCAGTATGCACGGAATGGCGAAAAGTCAGCGAAAGGCTCTGTGACACGAGTCGGTCGTCGGCTACTGAAGCCTGGAAGGCGCAATTCTCTCCAATACAGTCCTGAAAGAAACGGTCCACCGGCGAACTGACTCAAACACTGTTGGTCGCCGTGATCTGCGGTTTATGCATACGGCACTGCTGTCTTCGATGTGTTGAAGGTCCACATTAACTAAGCTGATCACAGACAACAGAATTCTTGAGTAATCTCCTGTACGCTATGATGCATGCGTCTCGTATCGATTGTAATGCAACGTTCAAAGTCGGTTAACTCGCGGCGTCCTACCATGTTCACTAAACACCTGTCTGCAACAGACTACTGAGATATGGCCACACCCTGCATCCACCACGACACTGAGGCGCCCTACGCGTCACATCTTCAAACGCGGCAAGCCTTCCCGTGGCTTTCGGTCACTCAGTTTTTAATAACGTAGACCTTACACACCCAACTTATACTATTTTTTATTTAGGGCAATACATTACAGTACTGTAAGCTACGAAGATCGGTTGGTGGAACTGAAAGAAGTGTTAAATATATGATGCATAGCTAATAGCTTCGATATATGCAGAAGGAGCGACTCAGTCAAAGAAATAAAATCTCTGCCATTATTTCACCGAAAACATGTAAACTTTTTCCTTGTGTGCGAAAAAGAAGGAGGGCGGATTATGGTACAGCGTCCCGCCGGCGACGAGGTCAATGGAGAAGTAGGGCTAGCTTGGATTGTATTCGGTTGGAGAAAATAAAACAGTCGTGCCATTTTCAAAGCAACGTTCTGACTATCACACATTTTTGTTGATACTAAGGAACGTCCGGTTAGACAGGGATATGGATGCTACTCCTTCCAAATGTGAATTTATTGGCTTAAACACCGCTCTACCTTGGGAACACGAGCAAGGGTAAGAAGGTACACCCTTCTTCTGTTTTCTGTCAGATAACTGAAGCTGCATCCTATGAAGACTCTGGATGGTTTTGATTTGCGGGTGACAATTAACAGGTGTCGTTGTTATTGTGGTCGTCAAACCAGTCTTCGGACTGAAGACCACAACAACAAATACTACTACTACTACTACTACTGTACCTACCGCTGGAAATCAGTAAAATCTAAAGGCTTCGTCGTGCGGACAACTCCACCGATCTTTAATGTTGAGTTTCCATACTAGAGCCGTTCCTCTTTCCACGACAGCTCCTTATTTTTTCTAAAGAGGCTGAATGGACCTTATCCCAGGACTCTAACCACAGTAAATCATTGCCGGTACTCATGTCCTCCATAAGTGAAACCAAAGATCAAATTTCACTTTCCTGTTGATACTATACGTTAATAGCAGATCTTTGAGCTCCCATGCATATCCTTGATGCGCTCCGCACGTCCCTGTAAACTGCAAATATCGGGGAATAACGAAAATCATTACCATGCCACATTTTGTACGAGGGCTGATCAACAATGACTGAGATTAATTTTTCCCAAATGTCCATTTCAATGTTTAAATGATCTCTTTCGAAGTACTTCCCTCCTTCTTTAGTGTACTTTTTACTGCGTGTCTGCCAATCCTCGAGTACATGGTGCAGGCCATTCTTTGTCAGGTCCTTCAGAATCGCCTCATTTTTCTTGAGCACTGCTTCAGAGTTCTCAAATCGAATACCGCAAGGCTTTGTCTTTACTGATGGGAGTTAAAAAAAATCAGAGGGTGCAAGATGGCGGCAATGAAGCGGATGCGGTACACAGGTAATGCTGAACTGAGCCAGAAACAGCAGGACGACTTGCAACGTGAGGCTACGCATTGTCATGACGTAGTCGCCACACAGCCCGAGAAAGTTCTGGTCGTTTCCTTGCAATGTGCTTTCTCGGTTTTTCCAATATTGAAATGTAGTATTCTACTGTAACAGTAGTGTGAGAGGTAACTGCATGCTGTTAATCACTCCATGACAGTCAAGGTCACCATCGCATTTCCTGCAGGTGGAACAGCTTCCACCTTTTTTGTTGTTGGGGAACTTGACGATTCCCACATTGTGCTGACTCGTTTTCCTTCAGGATCAGAATGTGCAGCCACGACTCATCACCGGTGGTCATCGATATCTGGAACGCATCCCATCAATCAACATGGAGACGTAGCACATTGCGACGTGGCTCCATTCGCACAGCCTTTTGTTCGGGAATCAACAAACGTCACAACCAACGGGCATAAACACGGATCATAAGGAACGACCATGCATAATCGTGAAGACACTACCATATGCAATTCTCAATACTCTACTCAGGTTATCCGCCGATTCTCACGGACAATCGCAGCAACTGTGTTGATATTGATTTCAGTCACAACAGAAGCCGAAACACCGGGACCACCTTGCTTAACACAGACAAGCCGGTCTTCTTTGAACTCCTTGAACCACCTACACTGTTGCACGAGGTCGTACATCTTCACCGTACGCTAGCTGCAACTTTTCGTTAGCTTAGCATGGGCTAAGCGAACACAGAAGCTCCTCTCGCGTCACCTCCATTGTCCGGTAAGCGATATGCAAAGAGCGTCTACAAAACAGAGCTTTATTACCAATCTACCGATACGAGAATGCTGCCGCCTATGGGCATCATACATAAAAACACGCTCTTTTCAAGCCGCGCGGGATTAGCCGAGCGGTCTTGGGTGCTGCAGTCATGGACTGTGCGGCTGGTCCCGGCGGAAGTTCGAGTCCTCCCTCGGGCATGGCTGTGTGTGTTTGTCAAAAAAATGGCTCTGAGCACTATGGGACTTAACTTCTGTGGTCATCAGTCCCCTAGAACTTAGAACTACTTAAACCCAACTAACCTAAGGACATCACACACATCCATGCCCGAGGCAGGATTCGAACCTGCGACCGTAGCGGTCACGCGGTTCCAGACTGAAGCGCCTTTAACCGCACGGCCACACCGGCCGGCGTGTGTTTGCCCTTGGGATAATTTAGGTTAAGTAGTGTGTAAGCTTAGGGACTGATGACCTTAGCAGTTAAGTCCCATAAGATTTCAGACACATTTTTGAGCTCTTTTCAAATATTCGTGGTACAGGAAACTACCACGGAAGTTAGGGAAAAAATCAGGGTCAGTCTTTGCTGATCAGCCCTCGCACCTTATTTGGGACTCTAAGTGTACACTGTTCCCAAGTTGTTAACACAACTGGAATTTCATTTAATTTTGGAGGAAGCATTCACACATCCGCGTGACATAAATATGTTAAAACAAATGTTATTAACATCACAATTCGTCCGAAGAAGATACTACCATACCTCATTCCACAGAAAGACGAGTAAAAAGTGGAGTAGTGGAGCACTGTTTCGTAAAGTCGCGCTCGCAACAATGGAAAGGCAGCAGCCGGTGTGGGGCTGCTGGCCAGGGCGGCTAGGCCACTTGGCGTGACCCGGCCTCGTTAAAGCTGGTCTCGCCACAGGCTACTCAATTAACCTCACACCGACAACGACACCGGCACCCGGAATACGCGGCAGATTTCTCTACCCGTCCTGTGAGCGCAGCGGACTGGATCAAGGTTACCTAGCTTATTCCACTGCATCGTCCGTGTTGGCGTCCGCAAGGGCGCCTGACAACGGGGGTGGGGGGGGGGGGGGGGGGAGGGGGGGGGGCAAAATACTCGCGATTGTCTTTGCCGAGTGTGCGACCTAAGACCTAAACCGCGGTAATTTTCGAAACATTATTTGTTTCCCCACTTCGAAGAGTTTTATTTTGGCATTTTCTCCGCATTACTTTTATTGTCACGCAATAGATGTTTTCAATCAATATAATTTTTTAAATCTACGTTGGTGTACAAAACTTACGAATAAAAGCAACTTTCGCATGACGTCTCACTTTTAAGTAACGTAGCTCGATGAAACTTGGACCATAAATAGAAAGAACTGCTACAGTGCATTAGTGAAGGTAACAGAAATAAATTTGCAGTGAGACGAACAGATATCACACTTTTATTCAAATTTTCTACGGTGCATTACGAGTTCCCACGTTTAGCCATACGGACGAGTCAGCATGGTACACTCACCGGTCAACGTTATTGTGACACTGCACTCCTTCCCCATTTGCGCCTTAGGAAATTTGTGGTACGGTGCTATGGGACCAAACTGCTGAGGTTATCGGTACCTAGGCTTATACACTACTTAATCTAACTTAAACTAACTTACGCTAAGGACAGCACACACACACTCATGCCCGAGGGAGGACTCGAGCCTCTGACGGCGGGAGCCGCGGGAACCGTGACAAGGAGCCCTTGACCACGCGGCTACAACGAGCCTTTTCAGGGATGCATTTGCTTCTTACCTCATTTTAAAACGTTCTCATTGAGTCGCTTTTTTGTGGTTGTCAGTTCGGTATAGATTTTGCAAATGATTTTGAACTAACTTCCCGATGAGCTAGGAACTCGAAACTTTCAGCACAGCGCGGAACTGGATGAGACTGCAATATTACATCGTTATCATGTCTAGTGTGCGGCGAAAGGTACTGCGTTTTTCTGCCTGTCTGTTCGGTACAAATTTTGCAGTAGATTTAAACTAACTTCCCGATGAGCAAACATTCAACACAGCTCATAACTGGATAACACTGCAATACTAAAAAGCTTTCTTGTCTTGTGTGTGGCGGAGGGTACTTTGTTAACGATTACTACTTCATCTTTCGCTATTCAGTCGCAAATGTTTCGCTGCGAGAACGGTTGCTGATAAATCTCCGTGTAGGCTTGACTGATTCTCTCTAATTTTTACCTTCACGCTCTTTTCGCGAAATATGTCGGAGGAAGAAATATACTGGTTGACTCTGACGGACAGAAACTGAAATAAAGCTGAAATTTGCCCTATGTGTGTTGTAATTTCAGCAAACTGTTTTAAATCGATTGAAAAATTTCACAAAAACACAAGACTAAAAAGCAGAAAATAGTTATTTAAACAAAAAACTTTTTAAGATAGCCTGTTTTTAAAAGGGAAAAAAAGTATAAAATAATAGCTCCTAGGCCCATACAAATTCCTAATCCATACAGAAAATCTTGAAAATTTGTGCGTTTGAATTTTTAATAGCTGTAGCAATATTTACAAAACTGAAAACGATAAACGTGGAAGGCATGCAAGAGATAACAGTATGGAATGTAGAGAGAAGCTGTCGTTGAGAAAAATCTCCCAAGAACACTGGACCTCATATCATTTGCAGTGCAATAAAATTATTAGTGACATAGTTGAACTGTTCATACATCAAATGGTTAAAATGGCTCTAAACACTATCGGACTTAACATCTGAGGTCATCAGTCCCCTAAACTTAAATTTACGTAAACCTAACTAACCTAAGAACATAACACACAACCATACCCGAGGCAGGATTCGAACCTGCGACCGTAGTAGCAGCGCGGTCCCTGACTGAAGCACCTAGAACCGCTCTGCTACAGAGGCCGGCGGGAAGACATCATGCGTGAAGAAATGTAGATGGTCCGCAGCTGTAAGCGTGCCTTCAGTTACTGCCACAGGTCCCATGCAAACGCAGGAGAATGTCTCCCATACATAATACTGCTCCCATCAACCTGCGTCCGTGGCGCGCTGCACTCTTCCAGCCGCCATTCACCTCGATGACGTCGCTTGTGGTGACGACCATCGACCTAGTTTAGCAAAAAATGTGATTCATCCGAATAAGTGACACGTTTCCAGTGATCGACTGTCGAATCCCGATGGCTCCGTGCCCACTTCAATCGTAATTGACGATGTCGTTGGGTCAACATGTGAACACTTAGGGTTGGTCCGCTGCGGAGCTACATTTTCAGCAATGTGCGATGAACGGTGTGCTCCAAAACACTTGCACGTGCATCAGCACCGTGCTCTTTCGGCAGAGATTCCACAGATCAGCATCTACCCTACTTTACAGAGCAGACAAGCCCCCGAACCTCAGGTCGTGGACGTCCAACCAATCAGCGCCTAGTGGTGTTTTCACTGTCCTACCTTCTTCCGTAGATGCTCACGACAGTAGCACGTGCACATTCGACCAGCTCCCCCGTTTTCGAGATACTCGTTCACAGGCTCTGCCTAATAATAATCGGCCCTTTCTCAAAGTCGCTTATCTCAATGGATTTCTCCATTTGCAGCCCGTACCTTCACTAAGGTGATCCCGCGTCCGTGTCTGCTTTTAACGTGTTACGTGCCTGCAATGCCACCATACGGCATCCAACGTCGCGATGGGCAGTAGTCATAATGTTTTGGTTGATCGGTGTATGTCGTGTGGGTTCCAGGCTTGTGAAGGTCCGCTTCGGGGGATTGCGACGCGTGTCAATGTCGCCGTTTATTTACTCATGCAGCCTCCTATTTGGCCTCACGAGGCCAAGTGGTAGCCGTTCCAGAACTTCAGATTCCATCACAGGTTGTGATCGCAGCGAATAGAATTCGGGATCCGAATGTCAGCGACAAGCGACGCCAACCGTTAGACCGTGGACGCAGTCGTATACAAAATTTTGCAGAAAACAAAATTCGCGACAACAGTATAGAGGTGCTGATAGTATCGTGATGTCGCTTTCACACACCAGTATTGAAACATTCGAGACTTTTGTCTGTAGCAATAAAGAACATTATTTCCATAACAACTGCATTTTTTCCACCATAAGCTGTAACTGATGTGTATAAGTTTATACTGCGGGCCTGTACGGTTCACAATTGTGAGTATTAATTTTTCCATCTAGTGAAAAATATACCTCGGCTCCCCACATTATTTTTCATTTGTATCACTCTCCAAATTTACTTCAAAACAAGCAACTCTAGGCCACTTGAATGTGTAAAGCTACCACTATCGTGAAAAAATATGTTTCTCTGTGCATTTATGTGAAAAACTTGTCGCGCTGCTGGCACAAACTTTGTGGATGATTTTTCATTTTACCAGGTTATGTTACAACAATTTAAGCAGCGAAAGGCAGTAATATTCTCCACCGTCTTCCAATATTGTGTAAACTCCATTTGGGACCAAATTTTCCAAGTGCATTTTGTTTTTCTTTTTCCTTAGATATCACTTGAAAATGAGTTTGTAGGTCTGAAATCGGCTGTGCTGTAATAAAAGCTGAGGTCGAATTTTGAATACAGCCTTTTCATTTCGTGTCGAGTCATGCTAACGTTTCTTTATTGTGCACATGGAGCGGAAATGGAAGACCACGTCGGCGTTTTCCTAACTCTAATTGAAAAAGAAACGCTTACTAAACAAAAATTCTGACTGTTTTGAGCAGGCCGGAGTGGCCGAGCGGTTCTAGGCGCTTCAGTCTGGAACCGCGCGACCGCTACGGTCGCAGGTTCGAATCCTGCCTCGGGCATGGATGTGGGTGATGTCCGTAGGTTAGCTAGGTTTAAGTACTTCTAAGTTCTAGGGGACTGATGACTCAGAGCCATGGCTCAGAGCCATTTGAACCTGACTGTTGTGTAACATTTATTTATGGGCAACAGCTGATACAGGAAGAATATGGTTAGAGCCGACGTCGATATCTGTACACGGGAGCAAGCTCATTTGGCCAAGGAAAGAGGAAGAACGCAGCCGCGGCCTAGGTAAACAGGCAGTATTCGTTTGAGGAATTTAGGAAAAGTACAGGAAACATGAATCAGAGTGACTGGAATTTGAACCACGCTCCTAGTAGATAAGAATCCTGCTTCTATCTACTCGGTTAACTGACTCTGAAGGGATGTCATATTACAAATCAACTATGCATAACTAGTTATTTGTGTATACTTTAACATAAATAATAATAACACAGCCTGAATGAAACAGATCACACAGGAGGAAACGAAATCTTCCATGCACACAATTGAAAATATCCCAACCTTACATTTTAAAGACAATTACAACAACCGTACATTTTAAACAGAACAGGAAAAAACATCTGGTAAAGAGTTCTGGGGGTTCCAGCCGGGAAGATGATGAGTATGTCAGTCGTCGAAACGTCGCAGTTTGAAGACACCGCCACCCGGCTGGAAGCCCGAGAACTCTTCACCAGCTGAGGATAAAGAAGGTTTACATGAATTTTAAGGAATTATCTGAAGTCGTCAAGAACCACTAGTCCCAGTAGGGTCAAGATAAGCATATTAGAGTATTGTCTTGGAGAGGCGTCGTCGATCTTTAAATGAATATTTTTTTTATTATTTACCAAAGCAGGTCTCATGTTACTCTGTTCGTTTATTCTCTGTATATGATTACTCAGAAAAGTTCTGCAAAACAATTCTACTCGTAATTTATGGAACGAGCGATTGGGAAAGAAAATTTCATTTCTCTAGCCGTAATTTTTTTGCGTTTCAGCTTTCACCACCAGATTATCTACGACATTGCAGTGCCTGCGTCGTTAAGAAGAACTATGTAATAATGCTCCTTCGGACAGCCGTCATAAAATCCCTGAAACATACTAGCCGTTGCCAATACCAACAACCATTAGCTGCATAACGGAATGACAACAGTAAAAATCTGTGCCGGACCGGGACTCGAATCCGGATTTCCCGTTTTACGTGAGCGGACGCCTTACCGCGTTGGCTATCCATGCACAATTCACAACTGCATACAAACTTCCATATGTCGTCGTTCCTGCGGCACGAAGTTTCATTGCTGTCATTCTCTTTTACAGCTGATGGTTGTTTCTTATTCGCAACTGCCAATACATTTCAGTTGTGTATCTACCGGTAACAAACTCGATGCACGCTCGTCGTCCTACTACCCAGATTAAGGGGGGTAGGACGTCAGACGGGACGACTTGGAGCAGGAGAAGCACCAGAGGACATTTTGATTTCCACTGTTTATGTTTTTACGAATAAATTCATAAAACTTTGTCAAAATGACCAGAAAGGATTCAGGATTTACACTCATAGCAGTGGAAGTTCAAAAATCTAAGAAGATATATATATATATATATATATATATATATATATATATATATATATATATATATATATATATATATTTTACATTTGAAATCTGACCTTTTTTCACTTACCATTGGCTGCATTTGTTGCTATAAATTTTGCACAGCATACAAACCATACTTACAGGTGTATGAAACTCTAGAATCTTCCAAATCTATTGAAAACTGTGGTAAAAATTGAGATAATTAACTATAAAATTTGAGTTTTTTTCTAAACATGAAGTTTAAAAGGTAAAGTACCTTCATTTTGTCATAAATTAAATAATTTCTAGAGTTTCATAAACCTGTAAGTATGGTTTGTACGCCCTGCAAAATTCATCGAAGAATCTCTCTTACTTATGAAGAAACGTGTACCTACAGCAACAAACTCAGCCAATAGTAAGTGAAAAAATGACGAACTTTCAGATGTAAAACAAAATTAATTTTGTTATGTTTTTGAACTTCCACTGCTATGAGTGTGAAACCTGAATCCTTCCTGGTCATGCTGACAAAGTTTTATGAATTTATTCGTAAAAGTATAGACAGTGGGAATTAAAAAGTCCTGTGGTGTCGCTCCTGCTCCAAGATGGCCCGTTTAACGTCCTACCCCCCTCTGGAGAGGCTTCTGAGCGGAATACACTATTTCAGGCGGTTAGCGGCCAAATGACTTCCATGTAGCGTTATGAAGACAAACAACTATAAACGTAAGCCGACTATTACTGCTGGCTGCGCAACTGCGGTACCATATGAGCTTTTCTTGAGCGGCTACGGAGATATTAAACTACATTTACATTCGCCACAACTGAGGTCGGTCGTTTTAACGTCGCACCGCGACATCCCCACGCCGTTCCTATTGCTCTGGCATATAAGCCCACGATTCGCCTAGTTCCAACGCATCAACCTCAACATACACTACTGGCCATCAAAATTGCTACACCACGAAGATGACGTGCTACAGACGCCAAAACTTAACCTACAGGAAGAAGATGATGT
The DNA here is from genome assembly GCF_021461395.2 of Schistocerca americana. Taxonomy (NCBI): domain Eukaryota; kingdom Metazoa; phylum Arthropoda; class Insecta; order Orthoptera; family Acrididae; genus Schistocerca; species Schistocerca americana. The sequence goes on along the minus strand of NC_060120.1, from coordinate 652,272,645 downwards.
GATATGCAAATGATTAGCTTTTCAGAGCATTCGGACAAGGTTGGCGATGGTGCCGACACTTACAACGTGCTGACATGAGGAAAGTTTCCAACCGATTTCTCATACACAAACAGCAGTTGACCGGCGTTGCCTGGTGAAACGTTGGCGTGATGCCCCGTGTAAGGAGGAGAAATGCGTACCATCACGTTTCCGACTTTGATAAAGGTCGGATTGTAGCCTATCGCGATTGCGGTTTATCGTATCGCGACATTGCTGCTCGCATTGGTCGAGATCCAATGACTGTTAGTAGAATATGGAATCGGTGGGTTCCAGAGGGTAATACGGAACTCGATGCTGGATCCCAACGGCCTCGTATCACTAGCAGTCGAGATGACAGGCATGCCAGGCATGGCTGTAACGGATCGTGCAGCCACGTCTCGACTCCTGAGTCAACAGATGGGGACGTTTGCAAGACAGCAACCATCTGCGCGAACAGTTCGACGACGTTTGCAGCAGCATGGACTATCAGCTCGGAGACTATGGCTGCGGTTACCCCTGACGCTGCATCACAGACAGGAGCGCCTGCGATGGTGTACTCAACGACGAACCTGGATGCACGAATGGCAAAACGTAATTTTTTCGGATGAATCCAGGTTCTGTTTACAGCATCATGATGGTCGCATCTGTGTTTGGCGACATCGCGGTGAACGCACATTGGGAGCGTGTATTCGTCATTGCCATACTGGCGTATCACCCGGCGTGATGGTATGGGGTGCCATTGGCTACACGTCTAGGTCACCTCTTGTTCGCATTGACGGCACTTTGAACAGTGGACGTTACATTTCAGATGTGTTATGAGCTGTGGCTCTACCCCTCATTCGATCCCTTCGAAACCCTATATTTCAGCAGGATAATGCACGACCGCATGTTGCAGGTCCTGTACGGGCCTTTCTGGATACAGAAAATGTTTGTCTGCTACCCTGGCCAGCACATTCTCAGATCTCTCAGCAATTGAACACGTCTGGTCAATGGTGGCAGAGCAACTGGCTCGTCACAATACTCTTGATGAACTGTGGTACCGTGTTGAAGCTGTATGGGTAGCTGTACCTGTGCACGCCATCCAAGTTCTGTTTGACTCAATGCCCAGGCGTACCAAGGCTGTTATTACGGCCAGAGGTGGCTGTTCTGGGTACTGATTTCTCGGGATCTATGCACCCAAATTGCGTGAAAATGTAATCACATGTCAGTTCTAGTATACTATATTTGTCCAATGAATACCCATTTATCATCTGCATTTCTTCATGGCGTAGCAATTTTAATGGCCAGTAGTGTATGTGACTGTTAATCGAAACACCTGCACGGCAAACCGGATACGTCCTATCAGAAACACAGTAGTAGCGCAACAGCACATTTTACAGGTAGATGTGTCATATGGTGGTTCTCACTAGTTAGTCTGCATGATAGTCGTAGCGACAGAGACGCAAAATGCCGATAAAACACTCGTGAAATGCGCTACAAGTCACAAACGAAGATCTAGAAATGGATGACGTTTCTAAAATGTAATCTTAGAAGCACAGTGTTAGGAACCCAAAACGTTCTCAGCCTGACACAGAGATGGCGTTGATACAAATCAAGTTTGGTTTCGTTATATTACTCAGTGTCACACTCTATCTGGTCAACAGTATCCGGACACTCCTATCTAAAGCCGAAATGACCACTATATGTCACTAGAGGTGGGTCTGTTCATATAAAAGGGGTGGGGGATAAGTGGGAGAAGCAGTAACAGCAGAATGGGTCAGACAGGAGACCTCAGTGACTGCGAACGAGGTCTAGTTATCGGATGTCGCCTGACTAATAAATTCGTCAGGAACAATTCAACCCTTCTAAAGCTGCCCAAGTCTACTGTTGGTGCTGTGATTGTGAAGCGGAAAAAGAAGGAACAACCATAGCTAAACCAAGACCAGGCATTCTTCATGTGCTGACGGACAGGGAGGACCGTCCAGCATTATTGTGGGTGGTTGTAAGAAATCGCATGGAAGCAGAGGAAGGAGTCACACGAGAGTTCCAAAGTGCTACTAGCAATCCAGGCAACTGTGAGTAGGGAGTTTAAAAGAATGTGGTATAATTGTCGAGCTGTATATTCCTATAGTGAATGCTAGGCGACGCTTGAGGTGATGTAGATATCGACGCAAGTGGATAGTGGATGACTGGAAACGAGTGATTTGGAGTGATGAATTGCGCTATGACCTGTGGCAATCCGACGGAAGAGTTTTATGTCTGTCGAATCCCTGGAGAACTTTACCTACCATCGTGTGAAGTGCCGACAGTTAACTATCGAGGGTGTGATGTTACGGTATGGGTGTGTTTTTCGTGGTTAGGGTGTGGTTATCCTGCAGTGCTTAAGCAAATGCAAAACGCAGAGAGAAATTAGTGTATTTTACTGTAATGTGTACTGCGTACATCAGAGGAACAGTTCGGAGACGGTAACTGTATCAACATGACAATGCATCTACCATGAAGCTGAATTTTGTGTGGCAATAGTTTGTGGACAATAACATTCCTAAAATGAAGTGGACTGCCTAGAGTCCTGACGTGAATCCATCAGTGGACCTTTGGGATGAGTTAGAACGTCGACTTCGCTCCAAGAACTAGCGTCCAACATCACTACCTTCTTTGGTATCACCGAGCGAGGCTGCGCAGTGGTTAGCTTACTGGACTCGTGTTAGGTTCAAATCCGCGTCCACCAGATTTAGGTTTTCCTTGATTTCCCTAAATCGCTCAGGCAAATGTCGCGATGGTTCCTTTGAAAAAGGAACGACCGATTTCGTTCCCCATCCTTTCGAAATTGGAGCTTGTACTTTGCCTCTAATGATCTGACTGTAGACTGCACGTCAAACTCCAATCTCTCTTCTTTCTGTGTTTGCGGCTCCTGAGGAAGAATTGACTGCTATTCCTTCACAGACGTTTAGGCCTTCACTGAATGCGTCCCCAGCAGAGTTTGGTCTGTCATAATGTCGAAGGGTGGACACATACCGTATCAATGACCACAAATACGTGTGGGATGATTCTGATAAGGTAGTGTGTAAACTTGACCGTCCTAATACTTTTTTTCACAGTGTTTTGAAGCAGCCCCACTGTGCGTATTTACTTCTAAAGGATGAACTGGAATACTGTGCCATTACGAAATATTTTGTTTCAGACGGTTTATCGAATATGCAAATTCTTCTACGACCGGTGAGGCATTACAAAGTGTCAGTTCCTTCACTTCCTCGAAGTAGTTATGGCTTCCGTAGATCATTATTTTCCAGATCCAGAGTTCAGGGAAGGATCCTGGAAACACCTTGGACAACGTAGACCGACTTAACAGGGCACTAAATCGAGAAGTTAAATCTCTAAGTTTTTGCCTAAAAACACTTTCTTTCACAGCCAGACGAGAAGTACCTTGAACAACGTAGACCGACTTAACAGGGCACTAAATCGAGAAGTTAAATCTCTATGTTTTTGCCTAAAAACACTGTCTTTCACAGCCAGACGAGAAGTTTCACCCTACCCTTGAAAACCGAAACGCATTCATTGGAACAAGCTGAAACAGTACCAACTGGACGAGTATAAGAAATTTGGTACCAAAGAACGTTGTCAGAAATTAGACATAAATAACGTACCAAACAGATTTCCCTGTGGCTCTCATCGTGCGGAGGGCGCTGGCTTGCAACACTGCTAATCGAACCTCACTCGGGTTTACAACTGTTAGTCTGGCATAAATAACCAGCTGCAGTTTCGGGCGGATTCAACACCCGCCCAGGCAAATGTCAGGTTCGTTCCACACCTCCATTTCAGAACGATGAAAACATCGAACAAAATTTACACGATTCGCTAACTTCCTATCTCCACCGTAGCAGGGTCGATCACGCTCGCGTGTGCGATGGCGCTCGACTCGGTAGTACTCTGTTCCATCCAGTTGTTGATGACAATTACATCGGCAGTATTTGGTCCACAAGAGGAAGACAGATGGTGGCGTACAATTTATAATCGCCAGAATTTACGCAAAAGTCGTGGGTTTCCCTTTAAAGTTCTCCACTAAGTGACGTTGACTTGAGGGCGTGCGGCACTGTTCATGGTAATCTACCCGGCGGAAGGGGGTGTGAACGCTGGCTCTCCATTGGTGTCATTCGAGAAAAATTGGCTACGTGCCGCCTCATACCCTCATCAGCGATAACACAAGCATAACTCTGACTGCAGGCATCAGCCAAAAGAGATTCCGCGCGCGCGCGCGCGCGCGTTTGTGTGTGTGTGTGTGTGTGTGTGTGTGTGTGTGTGTGTATTACGGCTTCGCCTGTTGTGTTCCCGTGTGGATCATGTTCTCTCGTTGCAGCCAACGTTTCTTGGATGTCATCCGCAGAGAGTGATATGGCTTGTGAAGGAATGAGAATTTGTTGAGGCGACAGAACTTCCATCATCTATTTTTTACGTATTAAGCATTTTCAACACTCGTGAGACGAATGTGTAGGAGTGTTAAAGCTTGGAAACGACGAAAGCATTTTTCTAAACAAATTCTAAAACTTTTTAAAAATGTTTGGGAATTTGTGGTAAGTTCCATGGGACCAAACTTCTGAGGTTATCAGCCCCTTGGCTTACACACTACTTAACCTTACTTATACTAAATTAGGTTAAGAACAACATACACACATCCATGCCCAAGGAAGGACTCGAACCTCCGACGGAGAGAGCCGCGCGAACCGCGGCCAGGCGCCCTAGACCGCACGGCTACCCCGCGCGGCACTTTTTAAAACAACGTAGCATTAGCATGCTGTTAATCTGAGACAACAGTAGAGGATTTCGTTTACGAACGCTAATAAAATGCTTGGCCATAATTACATCATTAATGTAAGGTACTCACTGCACTCGTTATTAACCCTAGAACACTAGAGGGGAGAAAATATTATATTGTTACTAAACTATCACAAATTTTACTACTCCATACATTATTCAAAGAAAGCCATTTGTGGTGTGTCTGATACTCCTATAATCTCGCTCCTTCCATGGATACCTAGTATATTATAACAACAGTGCTACACGGTGCAACGAAAGCTTATCAACTGGGAAGGTATTCTCAACACATCACCATGGTTCCGCTGTCTCTACAAAATGAATCGGCACTTAACGTTCTACATCTTCTCTGGACTACCTAGAGACTCGCGAATGGACGGGAAATAACGTGGAAAGAGGACGAAGAAATAACGTGTAAAGAGGACGGAAGCAGACGCTGCTAGCCGCCTTGCGCGGCCGACACGCGTTACAGTTTCGGCACCTCCTGCTGACTCGTTCCAGTGAACCGGCCCCGCGCTGCGATGATGGGTACATGCCTGTGGCACTTCCCGGACGCAGCCACGAAAGCGCAGGAAAAGACCCCGAGCAGAATTTCCCTGCAACAACTCCTTCCGGCGCTGTCGACCCAGAACAGCAAAGACGCCTCGTCACAGCCTCTGCAACCGTACCAGTACATGAATCATGGTCCTTCACACACACGATTGTTAGCTTTATACACTACTCGAAATGCGAAAGAAACGTTGCACCGTTGCTAAGATCGCTAAAGCACACAAGTGCGACGATGTTTAACCCTGAAGTAGCCAGTTCGAATTCCCATTGAACGAAATTTTCAACTCCCGCATATAGTCGGCAATGGGAGAACATACGGTGGTGTCAAATTCCTGATCAACAGGACAGTGTGTCATTTGCCCGCAGTGTCTCACTGAGTCAGTGCAGGTGCCGTCATTACGTGAAACTGTCTTGCCAGATCTCCCCCCCCCCCCCCCTTGTGTTACAAGCGGGCCAAAATAAAACGAATCAGAAAAGTTTTTGCAATGTTAAAATTAAACAGTACAGTCGTCTATGGTGTGTATATTCTGCGAAGAATAGTTCCCCTTATCATTCACTGAAATATCTTATTGTCCGCAGCTCGTGGTCGTGCGGTAGCGTTCTCGCTTCCCACGCCCGGGTTGCCGGGTTCGATTCCCTGTGGGGTCGGGGATTTTTTCTGCCTCGTGATGACTGGGTGTTGTGTGCTGCCCTTAGGTTAGTTAGGTTTAAGTAGTTCTAAGTTCTAGGGGACTGACGACCATAGATGTTAAGTCCCATAGTGCTCAGAGCCATTTGAACCAAATATCTTATTCTGCGCCAGATATACAAAAATTTTCAGATCTGGTTGTATTTTTGCCACCCTGTATCTGTAAGGAGTAGACTGGTTTCATTAACACGTTTCCTGTTATTTTCACAATGCAGTAAAATCAATAATACTATGTTACACTGGTCAAGGGCACGCGAACGACAATTTAAAACGCCATCTCGGTACTTCAGTACGCCCCACTAACAGCTTGTAAAATTGGTGATCATATTCGGTTTCGAATTAATGACTAGGCACTATCTTTGACATCAGTCTCACAACTCAATCTCATTTCACCGCTTCTCAGTTTTTTCCATGAAATTTACTGAACAGTCATGTGTTCCATGCTAATGCAATAATAGACGTCTTCCTCATCTACATTTTTGCTTGCAGATGTATTCCTGTTGGCTCTTCAAAATGGCTCTGAGCACTATGGGACTTAACATCTGAGGTCATCAGTCCCCTAGAACTTTGAACTACTTAAACCTAACTAACTTAAGGACATCACACACATCCATGCCCGAGGCAGGATTCGAACCTGCGACTGTAGCGACACGCGGTTCCAGACTGAAGCGCCTAGAACCGCACGGTCACATCGGCCGGCAAACATGTCTACACAGATCACTGTAACAACGAATTACTTCCAACACACCTATGTATATGTCACGGAATATCCATAACCATAAAATAGAGAAAACAGAGTTCACAAGAAAAATAAAAACAAGAAGAACGCGAACACTTCTTCCGCTTAGGACACAAGGCACACACTGCTGCAAATATCTAACGGATAGTTCCCTTTTCGAAGCCCGTTGTCATCTGCGAGGCCCCGGATGAAAAGAATGTGGTCCTCCCCTTTGTTTTCCATACCGTACAATATTTCACACACAAGAAATAGCCCTGTTGCACCGTTCACACTAGTCGCTGCCATTGGGAAACTTAGCACACCCCTCGACCCGATCGCACACTGCTAAAGTGAAGGGCACAAAAATTTTATGTACCGGCTGTACCTCAATGCAAACGTACTGTAGCTTTAATGTCCATATGAACAATTTCCTTCTTTTGATTCCAGGTATTTTCTTGTTTTGATCCTTGGTATCACCGTCCAAAGTTTGGTACAAAATTTTATAAACACTCTGTACCTGCAGAGCTACACGTCACCGAAAGATTGTTTTACTTCCACAGTGACAGTGAAGAAACAAACAGTCGCTGCTACAAAGCTCTAAAAACGAGTAGTTCAGGACGGCGATGACGGCACCATTCAAGACGACTGTCTCCTTGAAGGAGTGGCCGACTCTAAAGGTCACTCGCAAGCAACTCACGAGCAAGCAACACTAACGGCTCAAGGAATGAAGAAAACAGCGTGCCAGCAAACACTGTTCCTGCAACGCACTACCAGCGATGTCAGTGAAGCGTGTCAGTAGTATCACTCATAAATCGAAACGATGCCTTGATGTAAGAAAAAATAATAATGAAACTTAATGAGAATAGCGAAAGACCATTTAAGTACGATTAAGTAGTCAGGTGAATGAAATGAGACGCCTAGCAAAAGTATATCAACAGTAAAAGCCAAACTCGGCAATATCAATTGTTCGAAAAGCAGCAGTTTGGGCTGAAATGCCAACGAGTCAACTGTAGTGTATGCAAAATGTCAACAGTGAGCCTGTAGTTTTGGCGCGATCGTAAGGTGTTTGACCTATACGTTTCTCCTCCGTATGCCACAAATACTCGTGGTGTTGAGTTTATTAGTGGTACAACATGCTGTTCTGCGTATTTAGCGAGACAGTAGTAACAGTTTCCCTTTACTTACCTCGGGATATATGATACCAAAAAGACGCATTAGCATAATTATAATCTTGCAAGTAAATACCACTTTGCACTCACTTTAAGACCGTATAATATGCAGCAACGTCCCGTTCCTATACTTCATATCCCACGAAATCTCTGGGACGACGGTGTGACACGTCACTCTTTAAATTTTATCAGTTGTAAGTTAACGCAAATATCTGTTACTTGATAAATAAAAGTACAGTGTTTGATGACCATGGATCTCAACACAATCGACAGTTATCCTACAATTGACTTTCCTTTGCTTAATCCGAGATCTATGTGGCAAGGTGATGGCGAGCAGTTACAAATTCGTCAATGTCCTGGGCTAGGAGTATCTCACCTGATAAGGGCAGGTGACAGTGTTAACAGTTTGGCGTCCTTTAAGACTGGCGGACGCCATGGTGCTGTTTGTACAGTCTCCCTTTCCTCTCACCGTCAACAGCAACACAAAAGACCGCTGGTAAGGATCAAACTTGTTTGTTAAATTCGTTTTTTCCTATCCACGATTTTGTCAAACAAGAGCGCTGTCATACTAACCAAATTAGTCAAATTTAACCCCACTTTTGAAGCAGCTGTGACTCTGTGCGTCGAAGTATTTTGATCCTAGTGGGACTGGCTACCGACGCTGAAAAAGCATTTCGTCCACTGACTTTAGAACTGCGTGCAAAGGAGAAAAAGTAAACAAGACGCTGGTTCACGGAATGGTTGAGACAGAGATAAATACACCCATGAAAAGATGCTAGAGGAAGTATCACCTACCGTCAGAACCTTATGATTACATAAACTTTCACTGAATGAACACTCCAACATTTTGTTAGAGTTACTTCGCATTCACATTGAAAAAAGAGACACAAATATGCGAAAACTTTTTTTTTACTAGATCCTCTAATGAAAGTTCATTAAAATGTCACAACTTGCAAAAAGGTAGGTACAGCGTCTGTGGAAGAACGGAAGAACTACACTTCCTGGGTAATACTTGGCTACGAAAGACAAAACGCCTCTGCTATTTTGGTAACTGCAAGTGCTATATTGTTTCCATCCTCGATGGTAGTTTCCACAGTTGTGTAAACACACGATATCAATTTAATAATTTAATAAAGCTCTCTTGCGCTAAACATCAAAACAAACAACGTCCATCTTGTTGAAAATCTCGACGATTGAAATTTCTCTAAAATATGTCAAATACACTCTATGTTCGACAAACACGACAAGCAAAACCGGCTACTGCCAAATATTTGACTAAACTAGTTAAGTCTGATAAAAGGCTTGATTGTTTACAGTGACCTAAAGAAGAACCAAAGCTTTGCTCGAACGCATACCTGCCATCTATTTTTGTTTCGTATGTTAAACAGGTCAACAACAACAACAATACATCGCCAGGGAAGGATAGAGCATGAAGGCAGAAATCCGTTGGGAAATTTTGTTGCTACGGCACTACGTGTCGGTGGGACTAAACTATACACCGTACAGTCCGGAATCAACACTCAAGTACTGTACTCCCATAAGTTATTCGCAATTGAAGGTGATTTCACAGCTAACACAAACGTTCACACGCCGCCATAATGTGACTATTACGTTTTGAATGGACATCTAAAAATGGTTCAAATGGCTCTGAGCACTATGGGACTCAACTGCTGTGGTCATCAGTCCCCTAGAACTTAGAACTACTTAAACCTAACTAACCTAAGGACACCGCACACACCCATGCCAGAGGCAGGATTCGAACCTGCGACCGTAGCAGTAGCGCGGCTCCGGACTGGAGCGCCTAGAACCGCACGGCCACCGCGGCCGGCAATGGACATCTCTTCTATGCACGCAGTATACCTTAGTGCTTCGATGGATAATCACGGTGACAATGAAAGTAATGACTACCAGTGGCGTACTATATATTTTTATAACTGTCTGCTGAATGAATATTATCCATGAGAGATCTCGATACACTACTTCAGAATCATCTTCGTAAAAGAAGACGGAGGCTGCGCAGAAAGGCTTCTGCCGTCAAGAGATCTGTGTGGAGGGGCGTACCTTCATCCTCGCTTGCACACAGCTTGAAATCGCAAGACGGAGAAAACGACTGCGGCGGAGTGATGCAACCTTCGCAGGCAGTGTTGCGATGCTGCTCCGGAGCAGCTCACAAGCCACACGTCGTAAACAGTTAGGAAAAGTATCCACACAAACGTAACCCAGCAAAATAAAGTAAATCGATATAATAGTAGAGTTTATCACGTGGAACCCCAATAGACACTATCATAGCGTCGTAAGAACAAAGATTTCCTATGTATCAGAAATGCTGAGCTTTACGTACAATAGGTCGACGAGAGAACTTAAGATTTTCGATGTACTGGGACAAAGGTCTTACCTTGGAATTCTTAGAAAAATAAATATGGATCTATAGACCTAAGTTCAAAGGACACGGGCATCTGGAGCTTAGAAAGAAATGATCGAAGAATAGGGAAGAAGGAGAAAGTACACATTGAAATGCAAAGATAACAGAATTGGTCAAGAAAAAAATACGTCCTTTAGCTACGGCAGCAGGCGAACAAAACGGAATATGAGACAATTTTTGGCGTTGAAGACAAAACTGGAAAGAAGTGGGTGAATACCTAAAACTGAGCTAAGTAAGAATGTGAGATGCAGCACATAAAACATGTTATCAAAGCTATCTAGAAAGTTCCCGTAAAGAACGTTGTCGACACAGCTATGGCACCTGCCACTAAGAAGGAAGAGATAGGCATTTCTCTAGGACTCGCCACCTCCTGCAGTCAATTATATGGGCGCCGCTAATACATCACATCAGCGCTGATTTCAATAGTTGTATACACACGTCAACTACTCTTATCTACTGCTTCTTCAATCCAAAAGTAACCACGTCGACCACACATTTTGTAGATGTGTAATAGAAACGCAGCTCTGAGAATTAGTAAGAGGCGTGAACTTGACATCTTTCGCCGAGTAGCTGTCTGTAAGTCACTCATCACATTGAATAGTTCTAAGATCTTACTCACGTAGCGTACTGAGCAAAGCCATGTGAGTGTGCATCAACTGAAATGTCGTCTATGAAGATACGAATCACGTTATACAATAAACCACCTTAACAGAAGCACGTGAGTCTCGGAAATCCCTGATAAATGGCATCCACCAGTTTTGTTATTTTCTACAGACGTACAAAATTTCCGAAACGCGAACGCTTCCGCCATCAGATGTTACTATTGTTTATTATCTACTATTGGCCTAGTCCGGCAATTGTGAAGTGGTAAGTGTCGTACATGACGACAGACCAAAACCACCACCACCACCACACTACGCCGTAAAGCCACCAGCATATGGCGGGGATGTATCACGAGGTATCATGAAAGAGATGGTGCCTTTCATGGGTAACGGCGACCCAAGAGAGCCTGTCTCTTTGAAAAGGGCTGCGGTGTGCACAACGGAACCGTCATACACGGCAGCCACTTGGTAGACTTCCGGACGCTCTGCGGAAGCACGCCGGCTGACCGTTGCGACTGCCTGGCTCACCTTCACCTGTTTTGATATCTGCTGCTGCTACCATGACGAGAGTAACTCTGTTGTAACACGAAATGTGAGGACAGACTTTTGTCCCGCGGGGTTTCTGCTGAGCATGTACCCTAGAAGCGTGTTCTGAGCCAAGCGGTTCTAGGCGCTACAGTCTGGAACTGCGCGACCGCTACGGTCGCAGGTTCGAATCCGGCCTCGGGCAAGGATGTGTGTGATGTCCTTAGGTTAGTTAGGTTTAAGTAGTTCTAAGTTCTAGGGGACCGATGACCTTAGAAGTTAAGTCCCATAGCGCTCAGAGCCATTTGAACTTTTTTTTGTATTCTGAGGCCCCGGAAGTGTAGTGCTTCCGTCGACGTACAAGAAGGTTTTCGAGTAGCAGCTGGCACTTCTCCCGTATGCAAACACTTGCGTTCCCGACGGATCAAGAACATCAGCGCTGCCTCCTCTTTTCTCACGTAACTTCACAGCAGGCGTTGTCTTATTTCGCGCCTCTCACGATTCTCACTTTCACTTCCGTGTCTCTGAATGCAATTTCCCACATTTATTTTTCCTTTGCGCGACAGTGATATTCCGTCTGAGGTAGATCGGCGATGAATGTTGCACCCGGTGTTCTCCGTTAACACAAAGAAAATTCAGTTTCAAATCTAATGTCTAAACCCTTACATCTTCGATATTTTTCAAGAGTGAAATGGCTTTGAGCACTATGCGACTTAACTTCTGAGGTCATCAGTCGCCTAGAACTTAGAACTAATTAAACCTAACTAACCTAAGGACATCACTCACATCCATGCCCAAGGCAGGATTCGAACCTGCGACCGTAGCGGTCGCTCGGCTCCAGACTGTAGCGCCTAGAACCGCACGGCCACTCTGGCCGGCTCAAGAGTGAAGTTTCTCTAGATATTGAGTTACTTTCAGCGCTTAAATATATGTACTAATGAACACTTCAAACACTATGGGACACTTCATTTATATATATGTAATGGCAATAGCGCCTCAAGGATCCAATTTTGCCCGAAGCTTACTAATCCTTTAGTCACTGAATCCATAAAAATAATAATATCCTATCTACTGAGCATACACAATGAGTCAAAAAATCTTTAACTTGAATCCCGAATCCCTCTGTGTACGTAAACAACATTAAAACGTCCAAACATACACTACTGGTCATTAAAATTGCTACACCAAGAAGAAATGCAGATGATAAACGGGTATTCATTGGAAAAATATAGTATACTAGAACTGACATGTGATTACATTTTCACGCAATTTGGGTGCATAGATCCCGAGAAATCAGTACCCAGAACAACCACCTCTGGCCGTAATAACGGCCTTGATACGCCTGGGGATTGAGTCAAACAGAGCTTGGATGGCGTGTACAGGTACAGCTGCCCATGCATCTTCAACACGATACCACAGTTCAGCGAGAGTAGTGGCGCGTATTGTGACGAGCCAGTTGCTCGGCCACCATTGACCAGACGTTTTAAATTGGTGAGAGATCTGGAGAATGTGCTAGCCAGGGCAGAAGTCGAACATTTTCTGTATCCAGGAAGGCCCGTACAGGACCTGCAACATGCGGTCGTGCATTATCCTGCTGAAATGTAGGGTTTCGCAGGGATCGATTGAAGGGTAGAGCCACGGGTCGTAACACATCTTAAATGTAACGCCCACTGTTCAAAGTGTCGTCAATGCGAACAAGAGGTGACTGGGACGTGTAACCAATGGCACCCCATACCATCACGCCGGGTGATACGCCAGTATGGCGATGACGAATACACGCTTCCAATGTGCGTTCACCGCGATGTCGCCAAACACGGATGCGACCATCATGATGCTGTAAACAGAACCTGGATTCCTGTCTGTGATGCAGCGTCAAGGGTAACCTCAGCCATGGTCTCCGAGCTGATAGTCCATGCTGCTGCAAACGTCGTCGAACTGTTCGTGCAGATGGTTGCTGTCTTGCAAACGTCCCCATCTGTTGGCTCAGGGATCCAGACCTGGCTGCACGATCCGTTACTGCCATGCGGATAAGATGCCTGTCATCTCGACTGCTAGTGATACGAGGTTGGGACCCAGCACGGAGTTCCGTATTACCCTCCTGAACCAACCGATTCCATATTCTGCTAACAGTCATTGGATCTCGACCAATGCGAGCAGCAATGTCGCGATAAGATAAACCGCAATCGCGATAGGCCACAATCCGACCTTTAACAAAGTCGGAAACGTGATGGTAGGCATTTCTCCTCCTTACACGAGGCATCACAACAACGTTTCCCCAGGCAACGCCGGTCAACTGCTGTTGGTGTATGAGAAATCGGATGGAAACTTTCCTCACGTCATCACGTTGTAGGTGTCGCCACCGGCGCCAACCTTGTGCGAATGATCTGAAAAGCTAATCATTTGCATATCACAACATCTTCTTCCTGTCGGTTAAATTTCGCGTCTGTAGCACGTCATCTTCGTGGTGTAGCAATTTTAATGGACAGTAGTTCACATTTACACCTGTTTCTAAACCAAATTCACTTTCCTTTCGTGATATAGCGTTGCTTCTAAGGATGGGACGCACGGCTGCAGTGTGTTCGGGGACTATTCAGGTCACGCACGCTATGTGAAGTCATGAGTCCGCAAAAGACGAGAGCATTTTATAAGCGATACATAGTATCGCTGCTATGTGAAGGTTACTCAAATAACAGATGGCTACAAACAAGAAAATCCTGTTTGTCGAGACAGTAGGCAATCGCCAGTAAACGGCCTTCTGGCAGGCGACGACGTAAGCTTCCGTAAGATGCCGCGCGCGCTTTTCTCGAGACGTATAATTCAGTAGTTACGTCGTTCGCATTGTAACCGCTATATATCGAATTGCTCCTTCGTGACAAGTAACAGCTCACAACTTACCCCTGGCAGTTTCAGAAGTTGTAGCAGTAATAAGGTTACACAACTGTCAGCAGTTTTTTTGTCCAGTGGACAGTCTCAATGTCTGCTACTTTGTACCACCCTCATAAGCGAGTAACAGTCTTTCTTAACTCTGTAATGAAGCATTCATCAGTCCAAAGATTGCCTTGAAAACTAGAAAGGGACGAACTGGAGGTGCTCATTCCTTGGTATATGAGAACAAAGTTTTCCTTTCAGCCATTTAGGAGGAAGGTAATTTTTAAAGTTGAATCCGAGTCTTTACCTACTTTTCACATTCACTCGGTGTTCATCAATATCATCATTATCTGCAGCAGCAGCACTTGGTTTCGTGAAATGCACACTGGGTAACATGTCACACCCACAAATGTTCAAATGTGTGTGAATTTCTAAGGGACCAAACAGCTGATGTCATCGGTCTCTAGGCTTGCACACTACTTAAACTAACTTATGCTAAGAACAACACACACACCCATGCCCGAGGGAGAACTCGAACCTCCGACGGGAGGGCCGCGCAGTCAGTGACATGGCGCCTCTAACCGCGCGGCTGTCACACCCACAGATTTACATTGTTTCATGCCAGTAGATGTAGGCATTTCTTAAGTTGTATTGAGAGACTGCCGCCACGTCAGATTTTCCATTTGATATTTTACGTTCCCTCGAAGTGGTATCTAACGTTGAAAATTGCTGATTATCAGCTTGCATAGGCCATTTCCAGCAAAATAAATCCGCCGTTCTGTTGGTGGATGAAAGAGAGTTTAAAAACGTGACTTTCTTGGAAATCTGATTATAGTTGGCCGACATACCGAGGAACACAAGGAATTGCAGGAGGTGAAAGACACTACACGTAGTCAAGGGTCAACGGATATCGAACTCCGAAGCTTTACAGCACTGGTCTGGCACTGAACAAACTGACCTACCGAACAACGCGTAAGTATCATGTCAAAAGATAGTACTGAAGTCGTAGCCTACAGCCTGGTTTAGTTAGAACACCACATCGTATTGGGACAAAGAGAAAATTTTTCGGTCCAGCACAAAGATGGTGTTAATACTAATGAATTCATTTTCCTCCCTTTTGTTGCCACATGTCGCGCAATAACATAAGTGAATTTTCAACTGGACCTGCGGAATTGCTCTTTTTAAAGAAGTCGAGTTGTTTGTGATTTGTTGAAAGGATAAATAGGAATATCATGCTGACATAAAATTAATGGATTTTTGAATGTTTATTACCAACGTAAATACACCCAGAGCTAAAGCTGAAATATCCAGGTAGATCGAAACTGTGTGTCAGCCCGTGACTCCAACCAAGGATCTTTGCCTTTCGCGGGCAAGTGCACTACCAACTGGGCTATCCGAGCACCGCTCACGACCCGACCTCACTGCTTTACTTCCGGCAGTACCTCATCTCAGATAGTAGAGCATTTGCCCCTGAAGGGCAAAGGTCCCGAGTTTGGGTGCCGGTACGACACACAGTTTAAATCTGCCAGGAAGTTTCGTGTCAGCGCACACTACGCTGCAGAGTGAAAATTGTATTTTGGACAGCCGAAGCTGATGAAGGCTTGTAAAGCGTCTGCGACTCCCAAGAGCGTGCCAAAGGTCAGAGCTAAGGGTGAGGTAGGTGAAATGAAGTGACTGTATGGCATTAATGGCCGGAAGATGCCGTGAAGGCGTATGGGGTTGTTCTTTCGCCTGATGCAAGTCTTTCTATTTGAAGCCACTTCGGGTGCGCGTCGATGAAGATCAGCTAGGACAACACAGACGTCCAGTTCCGAGCGAAGAAAATCTCATAGCCGACCGGGAATCGAAACCGAGAACAGCTATGTAGAGGCAGCGACGCTAACCACTAGACCAAGAGCTGCGGGCAGGAGGGGAGAGGGTGACCTCGTGTAGTTTCACCACAAATACTTCTGGGTGCACTTGCTTCTAGCAGGTATCCAACACACGTTTCGCCCTTCTTCAAGTTTTTTTTTTTTGAGACGGCGTTGGGAGGGGGAGAAAAGATATGAGTCGTTGCCCTCTGCCTCGCCGCTGGATAGTCCCATGACCCCCCCCCCCCCCTCCCCCTTCATTTCAACCGTTACGAAGTGTAATGCTGTATTCAAGTGCGTTACATTCCTCTTGAAGACGATTCACTTGAAAGAATTCCATAAAGTGCAATCGCAAAAGAAAATATCGAGAATTTACGACATATCGTATTGGACGATTAACGCTTATATTTGTATGAAATAGATGTCACGACACGAATATCAGATGAAAGAATATGCGGTATTTCTCATGAAATTTAACTTTAACAAGATTTTATGCACGATCGTTGTCGCAGTTGTTGGATGCTGAGCAAAAGCAAAAACGAAAACTGATTTCTCGACGTTTGGACGCTTTATTTAAGCAATCAACTGATTCTATGCCGTTATGTTGCTGTGTATGAAACTTCTCGCTAGAGACGAATCATAAATGAAAGTAGTGGGTGGAAGCCTGTAACAAGAAGTGCGACTTTAATTTCTCCTGCTGGGAAGCTATGGTCAGTGTTTTCTGGAATGCAAAAGGAATTTTTTGTTATTGATCACCAAGCAAAGGGTTAACCGGGAACTCACGCAAACTACCGAAGTCTTCCTCTACAACTGAGTTAAAAATTACACTAAGACCGTACTGAAAAGAGAGAGAGAGAGAGAGAGAGAGAGAGAGAGAGAGAGAAGAATATATATATGTACTATCAGGACAATGTAGGCTAGCTGTCCACAAATATGATTTGGCATCAGAAAAATCGAGGAATTTGAAGCACGAACCTTTGGAACGTGCTCCATGTCCATCAGACGTGGCGCCCTGTGACTTCCATTTGTTACCACATTTTAAAACATTTGCAGCTGAAAATACGCCCGAATTTATTTTTATGCTTTAAGATTTCTCTCCGTGAAGAACGACAAACGGTATTCCATTGCCTGGAACACGTCAGTGCAATGATAATGCTATCTGACATTCCATATGCTCACATGTTGTTGATTGGCACTGTACCGAGCGCGTTCCGAATGTCAAAGGATCCGGCGGATATCATGGTGCGGGGATTACTTCTCTAGCGCTCGACAAGAGATCAAAGAAGAAGTTATGGCAACTCTACATGTATCTTCATACTCTGCAAACCTATGGGAAGTGCATGGAAGAGGTAATGCTGTCTGATATTCCGTACGCTCGTATGTTATTGGTTCAAATGGTTCTGAGCACTATGGGACTTAACATCTGAGGACATCAGACCCCTAGACTTAGAACTACTTAAACCTAACTAACCTACGGACAGCACACACAGCCTGAGGCAGGATTCGAACGTGCGACCGTAGCAGCAGCGCGGCTCCAGACTGAAGCGCCTAGAACCGCTCGCCCACAACGGCCGGCGTATGTTATTGATTGGGCGACAATATGGAACTGTACCGAGCGCGTGCCGAATGTCAAGGGACCCTGCGAATATCATAGTGCCGGGATTACATCTCTAGCGCTAGACGAGAGATCAAAGAAGAAGTTATGGCAACCCTACATGTACATCTATACTCCGCAAACAACTGAGAAGTGAATGGAAGACGGTTTGTCGCATTGTAGCAGTTACTGTATTTCTTCCCAGTTCATTTACATACTGAGCGCACGAAGAGTGATGGTTTAAATGCTTCTGTCTGTACTGCAATTAATCTAATTTTGTCCTCACAACCCTACGGGAGCAATACATAGCGGGTTTTAGTATATTCATACTCTCATCATTTAAAGCCAGTTCTTGAAACTTTCTAAGTAGACTTTCTCGGGACAATTTACGTCTGCCAATTATGTTTCTTAATCATCTTTGTCACATTCTCCAATTGATCAAATAAACCTGTGGCCATATGTGCTGCCCTTCTCTTTATATGTTCAATACCTCCTGTTGGTAACATTTGGTACGGGTCCAAACACCTAAACAATATTTTAGGATGGGTCTCAGGGTGACAACGTGTTACAGCCAGGTATCTGTATATACCGTATGTGGGTATTTAGCTGATTTCCCAGAATCGCACTTCAGGGATGCTGTCGGCGCACTGGAAAATGTTTGTCAGAACACACTGACATAAAAAAGGCAGTCTTTGATTGTCAGGCTGTTCTCGCCTTGCCCTGAAGTGTAATTGCATTTAAATTTGATGCTGTCGATCTCTGGAGGCTAAAGCGCAATAAACTCGTTAGGCGTAAGGAAGGAACATTAGGATGTAACGTCCCGTCGACGATGAGGTCATTAGCGACGGAGCTCAGGCACGAATGGGGGAAGGAAATGAGCCGTATCTTTTTCAAAGGAACCGAACCGGAATTTGCCAAAAAAGATTTAACGAAATCAGAGAAAACCTAAATTTGAGTGGTGATAGGGATTTTATCCAGCGTCCGGTGCCCACTGCGCCCCCTCGTTGTCAGACGTGCCAGAGTGAGGACGCAGAGCGTTACCGGAACGACGCGGACTGGAGCTGGACGGCGGCAGGAAGAGGGGAGCGGAGAGGGGAGCAGGGACAGGGGCGACGCGCTCCACAGGAGCGGACGCCGGCGTTCCAGGCGGCGGCCATGGCGGTCACACAACGCACCACGCGCCACACGCCACGCAGCTGCGAAACGCAAAAAAGTGCGCTGTTAGCTCGCGTGCATCCGGGACCGCGAGCCCGAGAAACACGCCGGAGCTCAGACGTGCTACCGGACGTGGAACAGGGGCGGCCGGTATCTGCTGTTAACAGGCACGCAGTGCGGCACGACACAGCGCTTTTACGGGCTTTCTTACACGACGAGCGGGTGTTAAAAAGAAACCACCTTTGCTGGACCACTCCTGTTCCCTGTGCAAATAAACAACAAACAGAATTTCCATTTTGTTCATTTTTTTTTCTTTTACCGGAGACTCAAAAGCGATATCACGCGTACCCAAGCCCTTACGGGGGCGGACTTTCCGTTCAGTTCGTGGTACTATTCATGATTCATTTTGCGACGCCAGCGATTCAAGCGACATGAAATGGAACCAGTCCGTAAGGTCTGCTGTAGGGAAGACGGCCGGCCGGGGTGGCCGAGCGGTTCTAGGCGCTACAGTCTGGAACGCCCGACCGCTACGGTTGCAGGTTCGAATCCCGCTTCGGGCATGGATGTGTGTGATGTCCTTAGGTTAGTTAGGTTTAAGTAGTTCTAAGTTCTAGGGGACTGATGACCATAGAAGTTAAGGCCCATAGTGGTCAGAGCCATTTGAACCATTTTTGTAAGGAAGACGAATGCTCGATGTCGGTTCCTCAGGAGAGTTCTAGTTAAGTGTAGCTCATCTCTTAAGGAGACCGGGAACAGAACACCTGTGCGATCCGTTCTTGAGCACCGCTCGACTGTTTGTAATCCCCCCCAAGATCGGATTAAAGGAAGACATCTAAGCGATTCAGAGACATGGTACCAGATTTATCACCGGTGAGTTCGATCAATATCACGGAAATGTAATGTGAATTAAAATGGGAATCCCTGGAGGTACGATGACGTTCTTTCCGCGAAACACTATTGACAAAATTTAGAGAATCGGCATTTGAGTCAAACTGCAGAACTATTTTACTCCCACCAACGTATATCTCGCGTCAGTATCGCGGAGACAAGAAAAATCAGGGCTCGTAAAGAAGCATACAGACAGACCTTTTTCCCTCGAGTACACGGTACCCTTCTTCATGCACCGTATGGTGGTCCGAACAGAATGTATGTATAGATGTAAATGTATATATTGCATTGGATTAGGACACCGCGTTCTCATTCAGAGAATGACGGACAGGGTGAGCAGCAATCTGCGGCTGTCTACTAGTGACACTGTGGTGTACGCAAAGGTGTCGTCGTTGAGCCACTGTATGAGAATATGACTTGCAAAATTTCTAGTTCATGTGATGAATGGAAATTTGCTCTAAATGTAGAAAAATGTAAGTTAATGCAGGTGAGTAGAAAAAACAATTTGTTAATGTTCGAATAAAGCAACAGTGGTGCGCTGGTTGAAGCGTGCAGAACACTGGTGCGACCCATTCTTGTCTACCGCTCGAGTATTTGCGATACCCACCAGGATGGTGCAAGAGAGGCGCTCTGCATCGCGGTGTAGCTTGCTCGCCAGGTTCGAGAGGATGCGTTTCTGGATGAATATATTGCTTCCCCCTACTTATACCTCCCGAGGAGATCACGAATGTAAAATTAGAGAGATTCGAGCGCGTACGGAGGCTTTCAGACAGTCGTTCTTCCCGCGAACCATACGCGACTGGAACAGAAAAGGGAGGTAATGACCGTGGCACGTAAAGTGCCCTCCGCCACACACCGTTGGGTGGCTTGCGGAGTATAAATGTAGATGTAGATGTAGATGGACTGAAGGAAGACATCGAAGCAATTCAGGGACAGACTGCTAGATTTGTTTCCGGTAGGTTCGATAAACGCGTCAGTATTACGGAGTTTTTTCGTGAACTCAAGCGACAATCCCTGGAGGGAAGATGGCGTTCTTTTCGCGAAAGACTATTTAGCAAATTTTGAGAACCGGCATTTGAGGTTGACTGCAGAACGATTCTACCCACATTTCGTGTAAGGACCACGAAGTTAAGAGAAATTTGGGCTCGAACGCAGGCATAGGCAGTCGGTTTTCCCTCGCTCTGTTTGCGAGTGGAACAGGAAAGGAAATGAATAATAGTGGTACAGGGTACCCTCCGCCATACACCATACGATGGTTTGCGGAATATGCATGTACATGTTTGTAAGAGCTGTTCAGTTTCCAAGAGTTCGAAAGCAACTAATGCACCTTAATAAGGCTGTTTTCCTGCCATCTAGGTTAGAGGACAAATCGTTCAGCCAAAAAATTTAATACATCACAAACATCACACTAGCCTGCTACTTGACTTGCGTGAAAGATAAACTGATGTATAGAATATCAGGTAGTCCCATAAACTAGGCAGACGAAGGCATCTAACACTTACGCAAACACAGAAATTCATAATAAAGAAACAGTATCTAAGGTGACACTATTGGTTTTGAATAGTGACTACTCTTCTTGTTTCGTGAAATGTTCTACCGGCATTAGAAATGCAAAAGTTTGTTCCAAGTGATACGCTCTACTTACTATATGGCGAGCATGTGAGAACTGAACGCAACTTTGTATGTATGTAGGAATTACTTCTGAAAGTATTTGCCCGGGGTGTAGCCTTATATAGAAGTGAAACGAGGATGAAGAGTTGTACAGACAAGAGCAGACTAGTTCTGAAATGTCGCACTGAAGGTTAATGTTGAATATTGAATACAGTAACTTAAGACGAGGTACTGCATCGAGCCGGGGAAAAAATAAAGTTATGACAATACTAGACCGTAAGAAGGGATAGGTTGATAGGAGGCATTCTGAAAGATCAAAGCATGGTTAGTTTGGTTAAGAAGGGAATGGGTGAAGAGGCAAAAATTGCAGCACGAGAACAAGCTAGACTTCCGCAAGAAGGTTCAACTGGAAGGAGGTTGTAATAGTTACTCAGAGATGAAGAGAATTGCATTGGATGGACAGACCAGTGCGGAGAGCTGCATCAAACCTGTCTTCGGACTGATGACCTCAACAACGTCACGACATATAAAGCTACCGGCTTCTCCGCGTGACGAAGAACACTCGAAAAGCGAATACTACTGCCTACGGTGCAAAGGTTGGAGAAATATGGCAAGATTTTGGTTGAAATCTTTGAGCTTTGCTGGGCCCCTCCCTGAGGTGCTGCCTACCAGTTTCAGTCTGGAGGCGCCATCAGTAATGGAGGGGCAGCCACTCGTACCCAGTCAAATAACAGTCGATCGAGGATCGGAGATGAATGCCAACTGATAACACGACAAGATTTGACTGTTAGACCACATAACACCTTTGAGAAGACTTTTATTTTATTCTTTTTTTAAAATAGTTTCTCTTCCGAATGACATGTACTGTGCACCCTGCAGTCGTTGCGTGATAATATAAAATTTCCGAGGAATCTACGTGCAACCCACCTACAAAATAGTAGCTTTGCAGTTACAACAGAAACTGCCACACTGTCACTCACAGTAGGTAACGAAGATCTAAAATATTTGTGAGTGACAAATTATTTCAGTTAACGTTTACCCAGTTCTGATCTTTTGTAATTTCTTCGTTGAGTTGCCGAGTCCTATGTCTGTTTTGCCCTTCCGTCGACGTACGCCGTGAAGCCTACTTCTGCCTTGCTTGCAGGAGTGTTCACCTGCTTGAAGCACCTCCTACGAGTAGGTGATGGCTAGGTTCTAAAGCTGCTGCAACTAGGGCTGATTCAGCGGCTTCGAAAGGAGAACGAGCGCTAGTTCTCTGTGGCGTGTTGCAGTCACTGCGTATGACGGCTGCAATGTTTTCCGACTATGTTGAAACACAACAGAGCGGTGACCAAAGCAAAAACTACAGTCTCTCTTCTACTTCACCGCGACTATCGACATTGGCATTAAACGATTTTTGTTCCGCTATCTGTGCAGGCTTATACTCTCAAGGGTACACACCGTACGCCATTTCTTGGTGAGAAAACAGTTAGAAGTTTTCAAAACTTGCACGCTATCGCTGACAACGGCTCTATTTTCGTTACTGTTTTACGCCCGGCGACTCAGTTGGCCAAGTACAAAGCTAGCAACTCGAAACATCCATAGTTCAACTCGTTTTTAGTGCCCGGATGATTCCTACAGTTTGCCCTTCGTGCCGGCAAAGCTTTGTCTAAACGAATAAAGTCATCAGTCTTTTTTTCCTCGCTAAACTTAAGATCTTAGTTAGTTGCTTCACCACACTGTCATCCTCAAGTGCCTAAACGAATGTTTGCGAAGCAGATTGTTCCACATCATTCCGTAAATAAGGAGTTATGAAGCAGAAACTGACTGACATGTACTCATCTAGTTGATCATGAGATGTTAAGGCTTTCATACAAAAGTCTTTTCGGCATTACAGAGTGTCATGTTACAGGCTTCTGTTTTCTTCTAAAGCGCATAGGCCTTTCCGTTGTCCTCGGGCACGCGTACAGTGATCCCAAACCACAGTCAAATCTCTAGGTACAGTCGCAAATCTCAGTTCAATCTGCAATAATGAACAAATGATGTAATGCTTTATTCACCATTTGCTCTCTAACAAAAAGAAGAATCTTTAAATGTTGCAGACAGAGAAAAAGACGAGGCTCTTGGTGCGATCGGTATGCACGGAGGTACGTGCTCGCGGACGTTTCTTGTGCCGAATGAGTGATGACAAGAAACGACCTGCAAAATGTGTTGGAGCACATGTCCCCTCAACGTTTAACACAAAAGGCAACATGTTCTATTTGCCTAAAATCCGGCGAGACTGAACTAGACGTCTGGACGATATTATATAACAGCTGGCGACGTAGAGAAAAATAAAATAGTAGAAAATCTTATTATCTTTATACTGACGTAGCTGCAGACACCGCAAACACAACGCGAAACCCGCAATCCAGCCAGCACATCGAAAGTACCAGAAGCGGGAGCTAAGGCATGAAGATGAAGGAAGGTTAGAAGTTAATGCCTCGTCGATGATTAGGTCACAAAAGAGGGAAAATATTTTAAATTTTAAAAGAAGAATGATGGGGGATTACACGACAGGGGTTGGGGGTTACATAAATAAGAATTTCCGGAGGACATATGAACCCTGATCCTCAGGAATACAAGTCCAGTACTTGAGACACTACGCCATATCACTCGGTAGTTCTGAAAGAGACGTACTTTCAAAGTACTAACAATTATCTACACAATATGTGCAGGATATTATGGACGATTTACCAAATGCTGCAACAGAGAAGATGTTTTTTGTTATAAATGAAATGATTGGCGGACATCTCTCTGATTGTCCCGAGGGAGTACTTGCACAGTCACACTTCGATAGGAATGTAATTTCTAATCGATGTTGCGGTCACCAGAGATGGGAAAATAATTCAGAAGTATAGGAATGGCTAGGAGATGGACTGTGGCCTTGCTGAAAAAACATATATTGGTCGATAACTCTATGCAGACGTAGCTGCTGAGATCTCACTAATCCTTGGCAGATCGGCCAAGTCGAGAACCATACAACCAGATACAGAATAAAAACACTTTCTTTGCAGATGTTTCTGTCTTCCATCAGTGCTGTGAAATAGCGAATTTTTAAAATGTGGACACTCTGATGGTTGCTACAGACACCTTCTCCACGTATGACAAAATTCGAGGAAGGAATGAGTTACCTTCCCATTCGGTAATGTTTCTGTTTTCAAAAATTTCAATAAATGGACATGTGAAACTGGAAAGACGAAGATCACAACACTACACCAACGCTATCCCACCTCGATCGGTACGCAGGAACGCCGTCGCCGTGTCGATGTGTAACGGGGGCTGGGGGGTGGAGAAAGTCGCATTCCGTTTCTAACGAAGTGGACTGGGTAGCTTCCATAGCGGACAGGACCACTTTTCTCTGTTCTGTGGCCACTAAACGACTCGACACTCTCGGCGACACATTTCCCGGATAGCAGCAAACAGGCCATTTCCCACTTTTCTCGGTCTCGCTTGAGATCGCCTTAAATATAATGGCGTTCACGTAACTGCGGGGGAAAGTTTGCGTAAGAAGGCGGCTCATTACAGGCTACTCAGCTGCGGGGCTACCATGTTTTTTGTTTGCGGCAGCTTTCTAGCAGTATCGACGGTGCCCTCGGCCACTATATTCGCACACGACAGCAAACAGCAGCCGTGCGTTACGACAGACCGTCAATCGCTGCCGAAGCATAGTGCTGAGACACGCTGTTGATAGGTATCCAGAAAGGTTGTCCTCCAAGTTCTACAAATGAGAAACGGGTGAATTACAGAGTTGACTATGGAAAATACACAGTCGGTAGCCGCTGCCACCAACAGTAACTGTTCAACGTATCTGTGGCATTAACCTCGCAGTAAGAATCAAAATTACAGTAAACAAAAACAATTGAAAAATACGCCAAGAGGAATCCGTACTAATTACTTTGATTATTCAAATGCGTTTTGAAAGAGTACCTCTGCTTCGAAGAATGAAGCTGGATGTTGTTCCTCTTACTGTGAAAGCAGCTGCCGTATTGGATGGGAACTCAAACTACCTAAGGAACTGACGATTACGACAGTCGAGCTCTTGGCTAATGCTCCAACACGTCCAGAAGTACGTGGGCTATAAGTTCGTTACCGAGCGAGGTGGCGCAGTGGTTAGACACTGGACTCGCATTCGGGAGGACGACGGTTCAATCCCGCGTCCGGCCATCCTGATTTAGGTTTTCCGTGATTTCCCTAAATCACTCCAGGCAAATGCCGGGATGGTTCCTCTGAAAGGGCACGGCCGACTTCCTTCCCCATCCTTCCCTAATCCGATGAGACCGATGACCACGCTGTCTGGTCTCCTTCCCCAAAACAACACACCTATAAGTTCGTTATCCTAAGACGAGTGTTCGAACTGCTACGGCAACCGCAAAGCGGACGTCCCGACCATCCAATGACATATGAAACCATGAGTATGATATTGCGGTTCGTAATTAGCTGTCAGGATGTTACCGCGTGCTAAGTAAAAGCACACCGTGTCATTGCTGAAAATGAAACAGTAGACAAACTAAGAAAAGCAGACGCTTACGTCGGAAGGAGGGGACACGTGGAATTTCCAGCTATATCTTGTTAACGCTGTCAGCTTAATAATCAGAGACAATAGGAACACAGAATGACAAGAGACCTCCAGATACAAAGGCAACGATTACGCCAAAGTCAACTCGGTGCTGATTACCAACTTCTGGCACGAGACACATCGACGCTCCAGACGACTCAAGAAGACTAGACACCAAGGCTGTTATACGAAACACTACGACGTATCGATCTGGTCGCATCCACTATGTACTACTGCGGTAAAGATGTGGACGTCAAACATATCTTTATTGGCTGCTTGAACAGACACTGCGTTACAAGTCGTCTACAACAACGTTTTTTCGCCATCGGATGCTGTTTCTCGACATGTCTAATCGCATTGCTGCGCTTGAAATACTTGAGAACATGTCGTCTTTTATGTACCATTTTGTCAGAAGAGTAGTTAGCTTTATGATTCTACTGTAATTTTATGTTGATTGTCTTCATGAAAAAATCTTTACAGTTGTCTAGAAATCATGATTGCACCCAGGAGTGCATCTACTTGTCCGAGCAAATCAACTACCACGAATGTGGACCGGTATACGTGTTGTCAAAGTTGTTTCGACTACGCTGCAGAAGTTTCGATGGGAAATTAGCCATCTTGTCTCACAGTGGGATAAATGTATTAACAGCAGCGGCGATTACTTTTCAAATAATAAACAGTTTACTTACTTTTTTCCTATATGTCTCGTTTTCATTTCACTGCCCCTTATAGGTTGATGGCTGTACAAATCTTGCTCAAAAGGAAAAAAAGCTTTTGATTCGTTTAAGATACGTGCTATCTCTTTTCACCAAGATAACGGGGCTCTGAGACTATGTACAAAAACCAAAGCATTCTCCCGAGACGCAAGCATTAAATGTTTTAAACAGAACTAAGACTTTTTTGCGCCAGAAGAGCAAATCTGTGTGTGGCAGAGTCGGTGGTATAACTTTGCAAGTCTGACAAGAAATTACGGACTAAAAATGCACCGACTGTGAGAATTTTTCTGCTGCTGTTCCACTCGTTTGAATGCCATGCCGCCTGGACGTTAACGCGGCGAAGGTGAGCCTCCACGACAAAAGGCTTGAAATTATTGTGAGTATCCATCTCATGTGTCGGCTTTCTGCAAACTAATACTGAATTGATACGTTTGTTTATGTGGCTGGGAGATATGCTAGCTTTAAAAAATCTTGTTTTTGCTAGTGATTTTCGCACTAAGAGTTCCAACTGTACATATCTGGTTCGTTGCTTCCGTCTCCCTTTTCCCATAATATTCAGAAATCTTAATATTTTTCCTTCAACCGTTTTGCACAATGATTTGGCATACATCAGATACCGTAGACGTCAAGTACAGAATAGGTAAAGTTCGCTTATAACGGTCTACTATATTTCCCCATCTCTCAATTAAAATTTATCTCAGCTTTCCTGACATTCTACACGACAAACGAGTGACTGAACCATCGACTAGACTATAGCTTTGTATTATACTTTTCACGTAAACCGCCTAGTGAGACAGCTTAACAGTAGAACACTGGATTAACTATCTGGAGGACGGTGGTTCGACCCCCCCCCCCCCCCGACTACCCGTGCAGATTTAGTTATTCCGCGGTTTCCCTAAATCCCTTATTGCAAATACTGGGATCAGTCCTTCAAGAGAAACAGGGCTAATCTCCTTATCCACTTCCAGCTTATGCTTTGTATCTAATGACCTCGTCATTGACAGGATGTTTAACTGTCTTCCTTTTCGGTATAAAATGTCGAAAGGAAGACAAATCCTTCAACGAATGTGCCACTATGTTTACATGGGGCTCCCAAAACCGAATTTTGTAAGCCGGTTTAAAAGTAAGGCTTTGGTTGATAACGTGAAGTTGAAAACACTGCAATACCGAGTCTGGACAGGCGGTTCTAACTACCCTGTTTCTATTTCCATAATCGATTTTCGCTCCCATGTCCACGCACAACCGTTTTTTTTTTTTTTTTTTTTTTAATGTGCCTGTGTTGTCAGGTTAGTCTTGTTTTTAAAAATTTTCGGCTAATTTCGACGGAGTGAATTTTTGTGCAGTGAAAGAGAAATAGAAATATCAAACTGAGCACAAAGCGTATTTCATTGAACAGAGACAGTCATTGTGCTGACTAAATCAGAAACCAGAACAACTGATCTCCAGACGCAGTTTGTGTAAAACAACAGACGATCGGAAAGTAGGTATTTTACCGGTCTAGCAATACCGCTTCAGGGTTTGGGCTTGAACATGCAAATACGAAAGCGAAAAGCAGTTTCCGAAATTCGATTTCGTCTTCCAGAAGTTGTCGCATGTAAACGTAGTGTGAGTGTACTGGCCAGTCTGCATGCCATACAGGGGGCCTAATTGTAGGCTATTTAATCGTTCACTCGTGTTGTTCGCGTGCTAGTTGAGTACAGTCTTGTCCTTGTCCTTGTGCATGTGCAAGATTGTGGTGGACGCCCATTTTTCGACTGTAGGATGGTCGCGAACGCCGTTGGCCAAACTAATCCACATGGCAGGCATGCAGAAACAAGCTTGTCCGGCAGTTCCCCTATGAGACTGTGTACTGTTGCTGCTTCCAGGTGGCGGCAGCAGGCAGTCAGCCGTTGGCTGCATTTAGCTATGCACATTCCCAGCGCGCCACCTGTTGTTGACAATTGTGCCGGTCGAATGGGGCCGCGGCGCCAACGACCTCAGCTTTGCTATCCAGGAAAGCGAGAGTGATGAAGGGCTCGGTACAATGTGCGTGCGAGTGAACAAGAGGGCGTTGCGAGGAGAAGGGGAAGAGTGGAGCTGTGCAATAAAAGAGAAAATTGCTTGTTCATGCATAGCGCGCGGCGCCGCGGAATCCATTTGATCCAGTTCTACTTTCCCTTGCTCCTCTCCCCTTCCTTCCTGGTTGTCTGCCGCCGCAGGCAGGAAATAAGGAAGCGGGTGCGTGACTCGTCCAGTGAACTCAACTACCCGGCAGATTCAGCTGCTAGGCTTCCGTAACTCTCCTTTATCCTCTTCCCCTCATCCCTAACAACCACATTATTTCATACTATGCTTAGTACGCTTCCTGCACTGCACGTACTTGAACATTCGATTGGCGACTAATATCTCATCTTAAAACAAAAAGAGGTATTTGTGCTTATACTGTTACTAGTGGTATCACTGTCCTGGGTTAAAATTATTGGTACTCTTACAATTCAGCCAAACGCGAACAATTCTCCATTTTACCTTTGCACATACACCACTTTGCTTTTTATTAATGATCTTATGTTGAGGTTTTAACACAAGAAGTCCAGTGTTACAGTTAGAAATTGTGGCTTGATGCAGCATTACGTCATGACACGCAAATTACACAGGGTATATTAATCGAGTATATGGCAATGAGAGCACTTAGCAACTACAAACAAACTTACATAATTTGTAACGTTTACGAAAATTGTTCTCACTGATACCCCCCAAAAACTATGAAAGCAAATAATATTATAACTTACTACATTTTCACTGTTCATGCAGTAATGCTCCACCATTTGACATGTTTGTAATTTATTATTTATTTACTACAATGTATTTTCACTACATTTCACAGACGGTGTCCAGATATACCACTGACTGTACTTGTACAATTATATATTGTACGAGTCACAGTTCAGCAGATGTGATGTTATAAACATTGAGATGCATAAAAAACTAGCTTTTGCTTAAAACAGTATGCAAATTACCCACACTATGCTCATTCAGTGTCAGATAATGAGATCACTTAGTGACTGTTAACAAACTTTAAACATAATTTCAAATCTTTTCTAAACTTTTTGTTCCCTACACGCTTGATGTCAAATATTTAACAAATGAATTCATTTGTAAATTCATAAGACATCTGAAGCTGCATTATTGTAGGAAATCAATTCTTTTACGAATTGGTGTTTAAGTACAACAGACCTTAAAAAATTACATATCACCTGTATTAATTTAACTCTTTCAATATTTTTCTTTCCTACCTTAAAATATCTCTCTTTATCCTTGAAATGATTCATTAATCAATGTTTTGTAATTATCTCCTGATGGCTGTGTACATTCATTGTACCATGCATCTGTAGGAAAAATGCCATATAGACCGCTGTGTCTCAATCTGCAGGAACAAGTTATCTCCACAGGAAGGAAAATCAAACTCGGGGAGGTGCCCAGTAACATTAACACCTACTGCAGCTAAATAATCATCACAAAGTTTTGATCAATGTTGTGACAAAAGCATTACCCGCCGGCTATTTTGAAAAATGTTGAAACCACAGGACAGTTGCTTAATCCACAATCTTTTACTGGGTAAACGAATGGTTTCGGAACAGCTGCAGTTTCATCATCTCGTGTAAACTGCTATAATAAATATATTCTGTTAGCTCTGAAAGGGAGGGGATCCTCAAGTGTGAAATATCAGATAAGCAACTATGTGGAAAAATTTCAAAAGTGAAACAAATTAAAAGAGAGAACAGGGTTACTTACAAATAAAATCACTTAGTCATCTGTGGTCATCCTTACCCCAATGTTGTCATGGAACCAAAGGTCCCATGTCAAAAGAGCAAAAGGGACCTAAAACAATCCGAAAAAATAGACAAAACAACTGGACACCAAAATACCAAATAACAAAACATGTAAAATGTAATAAAAGAGTGTGTGTGTGTGTGTGTGTGTGTGAGGGAGGGAGGAGGGAGTGGGGGAGAAATCACATATTTCATGGAAAACAGGGTAGATCAACAGTTGATGCAATCTTTAGAATGAGACAGTAGATGGAAAACCATTGGGAGTATGGGAAAGATCTGGTGATGACATTTCTCGACCTAGTTAAAGCATATGACAGTGTTCCCAGGGAAAAGGTATGGGCAGCCTTGAAGAGAAAGGGAGTTGGAAAGCTAACACTTGAAGTCATCCAGGCAATATATGAAAAAAGCTCTAGTTGTGTGCAGACACCAGTTGGAAGAACTGAATGGTTTAAGAATGTTACAGGACTAAGACAAGGAAGTGTGATATCACCACTACTATTTATAATGGTGATGGATGAAATAGTCAAAGAGATGAAAGAAGCCCATGGAGGAAGGGAGATGAAGCTGTTACTATTTGCTGATGATATTGTGATGTGGGGAACAAGCAGTAAGAAGGTACAAAAACAAATAGATATCCTAAATGATAAGGTCGAGAAATATGGAATGAAACTGAAAAGCAAGACCATGGTGGTGACCAGAGGGGATAGAGAGGGCAAGGGACAAATTCATATTAAGGGACGGGATATTGAAATAGTGGACAACTTTAAATATTTGGGAAGTGTATTAATGGGGAATGCTTGTTTGGTGGCAGAAATTAGCGAAAGAATACAACAGAGTAGTACATTTTACCAGTGTGTGAGGGGCTTGGTGTAGGGAAAGAAAGTGCCAATGAGGGGCAAGCTGGTGCTATACAAGACTTACTTCACACCCATACTACTTTACAGCTCAGAGACTTGGACTATGACTGGAAGAGAGGAGACTAGGATACAACCCAGTGAAATGAGGTTTATGAAAATATGCTAGGAAAGATGAGGAGAGACAGAGTGAATAATGAGCATGTTAGGAAGGAAATTGGAGTGGAGAAGTTGACTGAGAAAATTGAAAAGAATACATTAAAATGGTTTGGGCATATGAAGAGGATGGGAGAGGGAAGAATACCAAGAAGAATGATGGAGTTCAAGATTGAGGGCAAGAGGCCAAGAGGAAGACCAAGAACAAGATGGATTGATACAATAAAGTTGAGTTTAAGGAGAAGAAACTTGCTATGGAACCAAACTGTGGAAGAAGAATGGTGGAAAGACTGAGTAAAGTGGCGAAGCACCATTGATACCCCAACCCGACCAAATGTTGGATAGAGGGGAATGAAGAGGATGATGACTTACAAAAATTCCACAACAGCTGTTCCCCATGATGCATGACTGGGAACACAAACAGGAAAATATGTAATAGCAAATACCAGTCATAAGTGTGCGGCTTCAGCACTCGTAGCTAGTAATTACAGTTACATAGTTTTCCTGTTTGTGTTCCCCATCGCACATCAGAGGGGAACAGCTGTTATAAAATTCTTATAAGTAATTCTATGCAATATGTGATCCTCCCCAATTTTTATTGCATTTTACATGTTTAATTATTTTGATCTTTTGGTGGTTGTGTGGAAAGACCTGGAGAAAAGAGGAGTAGCAAAACAGATTATTTGGAGGATAAGGGAAATGTACCATGGAAGTGTGAGCTGTGTGAAAGTAAGAGGAGAGAGATCAGCTTGAATTGAGGCAGGAAAGTGCACTTTCGCCATTACTATTCATTGTAGTGATGAATGATATGAGTACAGTATCACAAGTAATCGGTGAAAGGAAGATGAAAGCTATGGTGTTTGCAGATGATCTGATGATTTGGGGGAATAAGAAGGAGCAAGTACAAGAGCAGTTGGACGTATGGGAACGAACAGTACAAGAATATGGGATGAAATTTAGTATAAATAAGAGTGAGATCATTATCACAAGAAAGAAGGAGAGAGGAACAACTGGAATAACAATTGGTGGGGAACAATTGAGGAGAGTGAAGAGTTTCAAGTACCTAGGAAGCCTGATACAGGAACATGAAGAATAAATGAGCAGGGGAGAAAAGCAGAAGTATTTCGGAAGAGTGTCAGAAGCCTGATATCAAGCAAGGATGTACCCTAAATCAGTAAAAAGGCTATATAATGGTCATACTATGTCCCGATCCTGACATATGCATCAGAAACCTGGGTTATGAAAGGAAGAGAGAAAAGCAAAGTACAAGCTAGTGAGATGAAATTGGGACTGATGACCATAGATGTTAAGTCCCATAGTGCTCAGAGCCATTTGAGATGAAATTCTTGAGAAACAGTATTGGAGTGACAAAGACAGACAGATTAAGAAATGAGAGGATCAGAGAGTTAATGAAGGTGGAACCATTACAGGAGGAGACAGAGAAAGCAAGGCTGACATGGTATGGACACATTAAGAGAATGGAGGAGAAGAGGATATCCAGGAGGATACACAAGATGAAACTGGAAGGAAAGAGATCACGAGGAAGACCGAGAGACAGATGGCTCAAAGGGGTAGAGGAATGCATCCAGAAGAAAGGAGAAGACTGGACCAAGGTGAAGATGGAGAGATGGTGGCAAGATAGAAGACGACAGAGAGGCCTATGTTCCATACAGACCTGGCCAGAGGCTGGAAACTGTCCAAGATGATGATGATGGTGTTTGGTTGTGACGTCTGTTTTTTCAGATTTTTTAGGTCCCTTTCACTCTTTTGACGTGGAACCTTTGGTTCCGTGACAATACTGGGGTGAGGATGACCTCAGATGATCAAGTGATTTTATTTATAAGTAACATCATGTTCTCTCTTTTAATTTATTTTACTTCTGAAATTTTAGCCACATAGTTCCATATCTGATATTTCAAACTTAAGGATCCCCTCCCTTTCACATGTAACAGAATATTTTTATCATTGCAGTTTACAGCAGATGATAGAATTGTAACTGCCATGTACCCAATAAGAGATTGTAGATGAAGCAAACTGTCCTGTGGTTTCTACATTTTTCAAAATGTACTTGTACAGTTGTGGCTGCCCCATAAGAAGATTTCTCTGTACCTGCTGGCTGTTGATCTGTAACTGCCTCCGCAAATTCAGACTGGTAATGTGCAACAAAAAATGTCCCAATGAATATTTCTTGTAATCAAGCACCATATGTTTCAATAACAGTTACTATTCACTATAGCTGATATATCCATCATGAAAGAACAGCAACTGTATTGATAATTAAAACAACTTTAATATACTGTTTATTTTTCAATCTAAGTTGTACATTTTTTTACAGTATGGTTTGTCTTGATCTCCCTGGATCATATTCAAGTCATGTAGTTGTGTCAGCAACCTGTCATGTCTGTATAAGGACCACATTCCGTTGTAATGATGGAGACATGATGAGTTGCTGACACAATTACATAGATAAGAACAGAGTCCAAGGAGATCAAACCTAGTGTGCAACGTGTAACTGGGACTGAAAAATAAATGATATATTAAAGCAGTTTTAATTATTCATTATTCTCTTCCAAACAGCTATCATTAGACTGTATATGACAAGTGATGTATTCAAAATTGAAAGAGGAGCCAGTCCAAGATATTTCATAATACCAAAACTATTCTCAATGGATCTAAGCTGGAAGTTTACAGAGTTTTAAAGTAGGAAAGCAAAAAAAGAATGTGTGGCAATGGAACATATCTGAATCGCCATCATTTTGCTGATGACATTATACAGTTTGCACCCAGTGCAGCTAAACTTCAGCAATGAATAGAAGAAGTTAATATG
Organism: Schistocerca americana; assembly: GCF_021461395.2. Lineage (NCBI taxonomy): Eukaryota > Metazoa > Arthropoda > Insecta > Orthoptera > Acrididae > Schistocerca > Schistocerca americana. The sequence goes on along the minus strand of NC_060120.1, from coordinate 652,238,262 downwards.
TAAGTCTGAAAGTACAACTGAAAATCAATTTTAATAAGATGAAAATAATGTATGTCAGTACATATAAAAGTAAACAGTTGAATTTAGCAATGAAATTATAAAAACAATTGATGAATTTTTATATTTAAACAAAGACTGGATAGACTGCTAAAGAAATAAAACAGAAGAGGAACACCCGCCTGAATTGTCTTGGTAAACTACACAGAGTGTTCATAGCAAATATTCTAATACATGTGAAATGGGAAAGTTACAGTCAGTGTGTTTTAAGAATTCTGACTGGCAGGAAGACACTGACTTTTAACGTAAAAACTATATAAAAAAACTGAGGGATGCTCTGTGGGTAATGGATGTTAGGAATTACTAGTATATACAGGAAAACAAGCAAAACAATCCAGGAATAGACTTGAATGGAAGACGTAAGTATGACTGTACTCAATATGATATTATGATTATTAGGAACGGTAGCCACATGAATAGATGATAGATAGCCCGAGGAAGTTCTTTGATGGATATCAAAAGATAACAAGAGACTAAGACAACGACCTAATCAAAGATGGTAGGTGGCATTACAAAACAAAGAGAGCAGCATGGGTGCATATCCAAGACAGTAATGCATGGAAAAAGATAAGGGAGACACTTTTAGCCGGCAGTGAATGTCAAATGGCTGATGATTCTCTTTTGAATAGTTTGTACATTCACTGTTTATCAAATGCAGTCCTTGTCTTCATTTACAACTTTCTTCAGTCCCCCACAGTTTGGTTGTACAATTGTTCAGTCACAGCCAGAGACAATGTTACCCACACAACGAAAAGCACAGTGTTCACAGTTTAGCCTTACTTTCCTTACAGGACATATGCATCATCAGTGTGAAGTGAATATGGTCCTTCTTGGCAGTACATACTAATAAATAAACAACACCCTACAAAATCATGTTCAGAGAGCCCACCTCCTGTTTGTGGCACGGGAGGTTCTCCCCAATTTCTGAGTTTCCCACATATATTACTCATGGAAATGTGTTTGTAGCCACTCAGCAGCTGTCCTGTAAATATTCCAGAAATAAGCAACTATGAGCATTGGATATGGGAAGAAACAACCAACTAGACAATAACAATAAAAACCATGACACACATCTTTGGACTGATGTTGTGATGTAAGGAAAGTTACAGTGTAATGTCCATTTGATATCATTAGAAATAGTCCTTTTGCAGTCATACAAGGAAAGGGAAAGAAATCAGTTGTGAGCCATATAAAGAAACCATCCTAGACTCAACATGAAGTTATTAAGAGAAACTATGATGAGAAGTAAAACTCGATCTCTCTCTTCCTCACTGCAAGTCTTTTCTCTTGCCAGCTGAACCATCTCAATCAGGATGTTGTGATGTATATAAGCTTTCGCATCAGTTTAGTGAAGCTTCAAGAAATAATGAATGTGTAGTATCAATGCAATTATATTAATATACCACCTTTAATCATATTCTGTGTGGCAAACACAGGTAAGGTTAACTATATGAAAATGAAGATTACAGTATGAATCTTACTCTTGAACTCCTACTACTTCCCTAAAAAACTGTAAACAATAAACAAATTTAAAACAATCAAAATGGGGTGAGAAATACCAACATCCAGTCTATGACTGAAACAGTAATGAAGGGTGCGGAGCAGGAGTCAATATTGGGACTATTTCTTTTTCTTATGTATGTGAATGATGTTATACATCCTTCTAATTCCTAAATAATTACTTATGCAGATGACACATCTGTGCCATTTTATGGTAACAATGAGGAGGAATAACCTATTTTGCAACACACGGGATATCTGAGGTGACTAAATATTTTAGTAACCAAGGCCTAAAAGTAAATATCATTAAATTACAGCTACTGGAGTTAAAACAGCCAACTCATACCACAGATGTATTTATGGAATTTCACATAAAGGGAATGATATTCCTTGGTATATACTTGGATGGCAATGAAAATCATTTTAACTACGTTTGCAGGAAAATAAGCAGTGCATTGTACCTGTTTAGCCAAATGTCTAAAATTGCACTGCTGGAGAATTTTCCCATTTATAAGTTATAGGATAAAGCTGTGGGCATCTTCTGCTGAATTAAACTTGAACAGAATACTGGAGCTACAAAAGACAGCTGTAATGCTGATACATGATCTGAAATCCCGGGAAACCTGCCGTGACGTCCAAACCAAAAATAAATATCTCACTGTGTGTGTGTGTGTGTGTGTGTATGTGTGTGTACTTGTCACCTTTTTTGTAAGCCGTCAGAGTGACACAACCAAATGTTATGATGTACGTAATCACAACACAAAAAATAAGTACAGTTATTACAAAAAAAGGTAGAAGCAACAGACCATAGTCTTTATCTCGGTGGCTCAATGCGGTACGACAATCTGTCAGCATCAATAAGAGGACATACTGGGGATCCACTTAAAACAAAATTAAACACTTTTCTTGCAAATAATTGCCTGTTTTCACTGAAAACATTTTAAGCTGTATATATTATGTATTAACCTTTATTGTTAAATATGTCACATATTAAATCTTTGTTCACAAATGTGAAAGGTACTATACCTTTGTAACAATATGACATTTGCAAAAGCCATCATCTGATGACTACAATAAAAAAAATATAAATAAATATATAAAAAAGTAATGTGTCTACAACAGGTGCTGTATAATGGTCTTTGACTGAGACCAGCTGCACAATAAATAATAAATTGAACAGTAGCTTGAGGTGTTACATGATCTCATTTCTAAAATATTTACAACGCAATGTTTATGTTTTTCGCCAGTTTTGATACTTCTCTCAGTTTAGAAACAGGTTTCACATTTTTCAGTAATACTGATACTTTCCTCAGTTTTACCACACAACACCTAAGATAAATCACTCATATGCAAAGGCACCTTTAAGTTACTTCTGTATTTTATTAAACTACCTGTCAGTTTCAAATGGGCATGTACAGAACACACTGTCTTTTTGGCTGTGGATATTAACTCTGCCAGCCAGCCTGATGGTATCCGAGACATGTAGGCTATGTCCTGGCAATAGTTTTCAGCCTTGCCCATAATTGTCATCCCTATGCTGACCCATACATCGGACTACCAACCAATGACACCACACGAGTTTACACTGCTAGCACTATATGCCTATCTAGAGCCTGATTTCCACAAATTAATACCCATAACAGAAACAAAACAGTGGAAAAATCCAATATTGAATACAAACAACATGAAAAGGCTAGACTGCTACTCATCACATAGAGGAGGTGTTGAGTCGCAGACAGGCACAAGAAGAAAACTGTGGTAAAATTTTAATCTTTCAGACAAAGTCTTTCTCCTGAAATATAAAACACATACACACACAATTTCACACACACATGGCCACTGTCTTCGGGCACTGAGTGACAGTCAGGCTTCAGTGACTGGAGACAATGCGAATGTGTGTACAAGTTGAGCCTGTGTGAATGGGTGTGCGTTTTCTATGTCGGAAAAAGGACTCTGCCCAAAAGCTTAATATTTTACCATTCTTTTTCATTGTGCCTGTCTGAGATTCAGTGCCTCTTCTAAGTGATGAGTAGCGATCTGTTCTTTCCATACTGTCATAACAGAAATAAAATATTTTGCAAATTATATTTCTGTATGAAACAGAAAACAAAATATCCTCTTTTCAATTTTCTAGTAATTCTTGTTCTTTTCTCTTCAATAACTAATCTATGTCACAAAAAATACATTACCAGAGAGAACTACAACACTGTTAAAGATTTGCTATTAATTTACCAGTCGCTTGAAATATTCACATCATCTTTTCCTGCAATACTACCCCATTTAATGACAAACAATTACTGTGTCAGCCTGTTTCCTATTAGAGATAGACAGACAGATGGATATATAGGCAGATAGATAGATAGACAGACAGACAGACACAGAGAGAGAGAGAGAGAGAGAGAGAGAGAGAGAGAGAGAGAGATTCCAATAGAAATCCTGCTACCATAACAAACTCCGATGTGCTTAAAACAGCATGTTATTAAAGAATGTGTCCACAAATCCATGTACATAATACATCTCCCCTGAAAACTGATAATCTGTAACACTGGGATTCAAATCCAAATCTCCTGCTTCAACTCTCCCCAGGATCAACTAATACATTCAGTGTCACTTACATTTCCTTCTTAGTATTTCAGAACACTACAATGCAGTAATAGTGGTCTGACAGTATAAATTTGATGGACCAGTTGTCCTGTACTAAGGATGCAAAGGTATGCAACAGTGTGTTAACAAACAGTTTTCACTGAATTCAGTGTTATCACATAAATCTCAAAGGATCCCTTACTACCTTCTTTACCCTATACACCGTATCACTAAAGCTGTATTGTACTATAGATATCTTATGAATGACAGAATTAAATTTTGGAAATAACTCTCTTTTATGCAGCAAACAAAACTGTTGATACAAACCAGTACAATAAATTAACAACACAGTAATAAAAGCTGAACGACTAAATTGGTTTGGGAGGGGAGGGAAAACTGGAAGACTTAATGTAATGTCTTTTACCTGTGAGCACCAGTCAGATGGATTTATTCCTGCACTTACTGCCCGATAAAGATCCAGAACAAGTCCTAAAGTCCTAGCACATTGCACTGCTTCATACCAGTCCTCCAAAACAGTCAAAGCATTACACATAACTGCTGAGATAGGTCCAACTTCTGGTGCTAACAATACTGGTCCATGACAATGTTGTTGCAAATGTTGTGCCATGGGAGGAGGTGGTAATGGTGGTGGTGGTGGTAGTGGTGGTGGTAACTGAGGAGATTCTGGAAGTTCAACAAGCCAGAGAAAACACTGTGGTGATAACATTATTACTGTCCCTGCAGTCACTGGATGAGATTCAAACCAACAGTCAAGACAGACAGATCAGTACTGTCTGTGGAAGGTCTTCTCATGCCATGCCTCACTGACCAGCTCCACTTTCAGCTTTCATAACAAGAATAAAACCTTCCAACTGCTGTGAAAGTTGTTTCTTCTCACTTGTTTCACTCCACAATGCAAACACAATGGTAGTTGTCAATTGTGTACCATTCCTCAAGGTCATATTATACACTGCTCAGCCTGATTTAGCTGTTCTGATTACAAGCTCTTCAAAGCAACATTCTTTGCCACTGGGTAAAAGTACACTATGTTTCAAAACACTTTTGTTGTACCTAGTGAAGAGGGAACATATTTCAGTAACACAAAAGCTTGTTTACAGACTAAATATGTCAACACCTTCTGGAAAGTAGTAACATCCTCCTGTCACACTCTGCAACCTTGCATTTTTACTGAACATAGTTACCCTTTGTACTGGCAATGTTTCTTCACCGTTCTGTTGTACTGATTTAAGTCATAATCACCTTCATAATTATGCTGAAGAAAGGAAGTTGAAAAATTGTTATTGCTAAATGAGACAGGAATAACTAATCTTTCATTTCCAGAATGAATTTACTCCTCCTTTTTTTATTATCTCAACTTATAAAGACTTTGGATTCCTTCAAAAGGTAAGTTATCCTTCCATTTTCTTGAATGAGTCACAAAGGCAGTGGACAGTGAAGAAGAAATAGCACAGCTTTAGAAATTACAGGAAACACTGAGTGGTGTAGGTGTATAGGCTTGTACATCTGTAGGAAACTTTCCATCTGAACAGTCACAATAATTCATAATAATTCATAATAATTCAAAACAAAAAATCTGGATTATCTCCTTTTGAGTTGCCTGAAACATAGTAACTGACAAAATATTTTTCACAAGTATTTCCCTAAATCACATACACTTCCCATGCAATAATTTATAACTGCTTATATTTGTACTTTTTTAAACTCATTCTTTCACACTTTACCTAAAGGATAAAACAAAAATGCAGCAATGAGCAGGAATAAGCAAGGGCTCTGACAGTGTGATAAAATTTATGATTTCTCATCCAGATTATATTCTCACAGTACTTTCCTGTCACTTATGTGCTACATATATTTCAGTCTGTTGTTAAATGAATAAGGCAGAAAGTATGAAGAGAAGAAGCAATCTCAGAAAACCAGCAAAGTAAGCCACACGCTCCACTGCCCATGACCAAGTGAAACTACAAAAGTAGAGCTGTGGCTGCAGGGTCATGGTTCAGTGACCCTGAAGGTCATGTTTACAAATGGGTAAAATATTTCTTCAAAAACCTGATATTTTAGTGTAAACAAATGTGGTTGTTTACAGACAGTACACAGCAGGTATTGCAATAATTACAATGAAACTGCAGTAACAATCCTTGTGTGATTCTTATACAATTTTGCATACAAAAGTAACATTACTACTTCTTTGATCAAACATAGTCAGCAAAGGAAAAGTGTGGTAATATGAAGAAGAAATGGCTTTATGCTCACACTGGATATACAAAATATGTACCCTTTAAATAACACAAAAAATTATTTGAAGAATTTTTTTTAAACATAGTAGTCAATTGTGGCCAACACACAAGAGAAGGTTACATAAAAAGTCAAACTTAAAGCAAAATGCACACTATTTTGTGAAACACCATAATATCTTTGTATAAGAAGTAATTCTGTGTTCCAATTATACCACTTGAATCTTTTTTTTAAAACAACATCATGCAGCTGCACAAGAATTCCTCAAGATGTTCACAATAATTTCTTCACTGAACATCGCAGACTTTTCCAGCAAACTTCAACCAACCACTGGCTTTTCTTACATCAGTTGCTTCCCATTCTTTTGATGTTACTGTGTTTCTGATTTGCAGTAGCATGTTCATAAATATAAACCAATACAAAATTGTTTGAACCAGAGGTGGTCAGTATTCATGTACTAATGTGCTACAACACACTGTAAATATCACACTTAAATTGTGCCATTTCTCCTCAAATATGAGCCGGAAATCTTATAAAAATTATGCCATTTCCCTTTGAATGTGGGCTGGAAAATGCAATAAAATTACACCATTTCTCTTCGAGCGAGTGCTGGTATGCAAATAAAATGGACAAAAACATGCTGCCGGCCACTGTGGCTGAGCGGTTCTAGGCGCTTCGGTCCAGAACCACGCGCCTGTTACGGTCGCAGGTTCGAATCCTGCCTCGGGCATGAATGTGTGTGATGTCCTTAGGTTAGTTAGGTTTAAGTAGTTCTAAGTCTAGGGGACTGATGACCTCAGATGTTAAGTCCCATAGTGCTTAGAGCCATTTGAACAATTTTTGAAAAACGTGCTTTTTCGTGCTCTTTCCATGATAACCAGAAACCAGTGTCGAGTACTAAAATTATGGTCAGCCATGCTATAATCAACTCAGAGAAGGGACACAAGTGTCTGGTTTCCACTGTGCATGCCCTAATGTGTCATTATGCCTTCCGGCCCTACAAGTGCTATATTGCTCACAGCACCAGGATGGTATTTTTCTTTGTAAAGTGTTATGGAAGCATAGAGTTGAGGGATTTTTGAGGGGCATTTGCTATATAGGTGCTGTGGCTCAGTGGTCACTTGCATTGACTGGCAATTTGTTGGCTCGCATTTCCCCCAGCTGCTATCTACATTTTCTTTTTGTCCTCACAATGTTAGATAATTAATTGTATAATTTAAATACATTCAAACTGGTCAATTCACAGGTCTAAAATTAGTATGTTCAATTTAGTTACAATTACAAACCTTGTAAGCAAAATGCTATAAATGGTGGTAAAAAAAAGCAAGTATATGAGGAAATATAGTACGAAAATTTATGAAAAGAGTTGAGTCTACGGGTGTGACGTTTGTAACACACTATTTTGCTCTTTGTGTTTGTTATTCGAGAAGAGCGATGAGTGGCGTAGAGGGGAGTGAAAGACCTAGGACACATTAATGCATTAATAAACAAACATAGCAGAAATCGTAAATGTATAAAAAAATACTTGATTTTAGTGCATTAGGTTAGAGCTATTGTCACAACAGTATTAAGTTGTGTTCATTGAAAGACATAGTGGAACCCAATCTTTTTTGTAATATTGAAGCACATTGGTAAAACTTTGCTTGAGCCACCACTGGTTTGAACTGTGACAAAAAGTTGTCCATGGTTGCATTAAGTTGCCTGCTTATGTTTGTTAATCTCCAGTTATCAATGACTATTATCCTATTGAGCATATACTGTCATCAATGTGCAGTTCATAGTGAACAAAAGATGAATATATTTTACAGCTGTTACAGTAATATGAAGTGTGACAACATCAGATCACGACATTGAGAGTGCTTTATCATAAAAATGAAGCAAACAATGGAAATTCCAGGATAGAATGTAACAATACTATGAAAAAGATACTTGCCACTCGCCATATAGCAGAGATGCTGAGTTGCAGATAGGCACAACCAAAAGACTGTCAGAAAGTGAGCTTTTGGCCAACAAGGCATTCATTGAAAATAGACAGCACACACACACACACACACACACACACACACACACACACACACACACACACACACACACAGACAACCACAATTTCTGGCAGCCAAAACCAGAAGTCTGGCCAAATGCTCACTTTCTGACAGTCGTTTTGTTCTGCCTATCTGCGACTCAGCATCTCCTCTATATGGTGAGTAGCAGCTATCCTTTCATAATATCATTATCATAAAAATGGCTGTTTATAAACAAGCTTATCCAAACTTAGCCTCACAAAATTTATGTAACTTAACTTTAAATTGTGTTACTACTTTCTTCTTAAAAATTGGTGCTGACTCCAACTGTAACCAAAGCTATTGCCACAGCATGCATAATTCTTCATCAAATACAGATCTCAGCTACCATCATGAATATTTAAAGTCATTTAAATTCTCCAAGGGTGGTTGTACTCACCTTGCTGTGCTACACCAATTTTACAGCTGGAGGTAGTAATAATGTTAGCTATAATAAAAAAAAGAAACAGGTTGCAGCTTACCTTATCATAATCCAGCTGGTACCTGTCAATCATTGACTGAATCTGGTTGGCTCTGTGTGTGTATAACAAGATACGTACACCTGACGTCAGAATCAGCTGTATTGCACTGCTCTTTGGTACAGATGTTTCAGCAATCTCGTCAAAGCTGTGATAAGATAAATTCCAAATAAAGCCACAGGCTGCCACAAAATCACACTTCCAGAGATTAAAATAGTGACACAATATTATAGATACGTGCAATGTATTCCCAGTTGTGAATATGGGCAGCATCAGCTGTATAATGGATGCACGTCTGAAGGAACATTTCACTGTACTTCTGAACAACACAGGCACTGCAATATCATATTGTATCATAATATTATAGCTAGTTTCAGCACAGACTATTACAGCTACTGGAGATTAAAGAAAACATTTCAACTTATGTGGTGATTATACAGGTGGTGCAGATGAAAGTAGCCCATGTAAGTGCAAAGGAAATGCAGTGAAATTACAGAAACAGAGAGCTGAAATGGACTTACCATTTATTTACAATGAAAAATACATTTATAGAAGATGCTGAAAGTGACCCCCTACAACATCAATACACAGCTGTGCACATCTAAACATATTCAGATACACCCTGCATACAGTTTGAATATCGAAGGCTGCAATTTCATGACTGATGTCTTTCAGCTCATGTATTGCATGTGGATTTGCTTCACAGACCTTGCTCTTCAAGTGTCCCCACAGGAAAAGAATCAGATGTTTTTAGATCCAGTGAAAGTGGTGGCCATAAATGTTTGCTGACAGTTTGTTCCTCAGTGAAAACATCATGAAGTCTTTCCACGGATACCTCAGATATGTGATATGTTGCCCTATCTTGCTGGAAGAAGCAGTATTGTCTTTCATATTCAGTGATTTGAGCACAAAATGTATCAAAAATTTCAACATATGCAAATGTGTTGAGAGTAGTGTCAAAAAATATCGGTTCAATGATGTGTGTTCCTGTTACACTGCACCAAAGGCCAATTTTTTCATAATGGAGTGGTTGTTGATACACAATGTTAGGGTTCTCCATTGTCCAGTACCTTGTGTTCTGTGAATTCACATGCCCAGAAAGGTGAGACCACAAATCATCATTCACAGTGTAATGGAAAGGGTCTAACAAACTGTTGTTGGTGTTATTCAAAAGCCACATACCATAATATACACGTTTCTGACTGCCATCCTCCTGTAATTGCTGCACAATCATCACAGAATGTGGCTTCAGATTAAGACTTTTCAATTTCTGCTGGCAACACCTCCTACTCACATGCACCTATTGGTCCAATGTATGTGTAGAGTTTGGGCTCTGAATAATTCTTCACCGAATATTTGCAATAACTTCTGGTGTGCAAACTGAAGGAATTCTTTGTCGTTTTAAATTTTGCACCGATCCACGGGTGCACCGATTTTTATACAGACTTTGTATTGCTCTCTTTGCTGGTAGTCCTCAATCCAGTACTTGACGCAAAAAGTTTTGTATCAATCCAACCTGTTTTCACAAATGCTTCCACAATTTCAATTCTTTCTCTTATCAAGAAAGTCATTTTGCAGACCGCAAAGAGAAACATCTAACTTCACTGATGAAATAAACAGAAATGCTGCCAGAAGAATGCTAACAATTGATTATTGCATAAAATTGTCAATTGCAGTAGCTATTTACTCTATTTCAGGAGTCGAAATATTGCATTCTCATTCAAAGGGGAGCCAGGCTACTTTCAACTGTGCCAGCCTGTAGTTGAGAACAACAACAACAACAACAACAACACACACACACACACACACTCTTAGCTCCTCCACTGACACTCACCGTATTTACTCGAATCTAAGCCGCACTTTTTTTCCGGTTTTTGTAATCCAAAAACCCGCCTGCGGCTTAGAATCGAGTGCAAAGTAAGCGGAAGTTCTGAAAAATGTTGGTAGGTGCCGCCACAACTAACTTCTGCTGTCGAATTATGTAGTGTGGAAGACGAGCTTTTTTTCACTGCCCCGAGTTTTGACCGCTGCATTTTCATACATTATCCAACGAAGTAGATACAAATTCCGTATTGTTCATCTTCGAATGTAGCAGCATTTCAACGTACTACGAAAATCCGACTGGCAAGATTGTTTGGGATGTTTGTCAATATGGCCAACTCTATGTTCTGAATTTTTTCCTACCTGTGACAAGAGATCGTTCCTAATAAGAACTTTTATGAATTGTGAATCGCATGCAGTATTCTTTTCACCATAAGAATAATACCGTATGAATATAAACATTTTGCCATGTATTCTTTCGTGTTTGCTGCTACCTCATTTAAATCCTGTCTGCCTAATAAACTACAAAACTCGAGTGAGACAAACGCGGAATAATATACATATGTCATGTTTATATTCGTATTGTTCTTATGCCTAATAGTGATACAGTCAGAAATGAAGCACGGCAATTGACAAGATTTTAAAATCTAAGATGACTAATTTCTGTCCAGAATGTAATGTATTACAGAGGCGTCTGCAAAGATTTTCAACCGGAGAAAAATTTTCGCTGAACTCTCGTTCAGAACATCTTCTATCATACGTAGTCTATTATTTGGTTCTTGTCAATCATTATCAAAGAAAGCAGCAGTGTAAGTAACAGCAAATGGCAAGCAGTCTCTTGCCATTGTTTCACTAATGAGACGATTCCTCTTTTTTTTTTTATTGTAAGCGGCGGTAGCGCGCACAAAAGCAAGCCATGCCGCAAGCGGCGACAAGTCGTAAACACTCACTATCAGAATGCAACAAACAATGCGTGACACAGTACAGTAATGCATTTTCAGCTTAGAGTGACGTAAACATCTATAACAAAGAGAACAGCACTTACCAGATCAAAGAAAAATAAGCAATCAATTCAAACCAGACGCAGCACGTGAAAAAGGAATGGTACCCGTATAAATATGGACGGAGCACCTAATGCATAGCAATGGCTACATGGTAAAGCTTAATTGCTAAGTTTAAAACTCAAACCAAACTACTGTAGCTGTATAGTCATTCATTCGACCTAAATTGTGTCTCATATTAGAGTGGACAAACTTTGTTTCGATTTAGATCTGCGGCCTAAAACTCTTCTCTCCCTTGGAATTTTGAGTCTCAAATTTCAGGTGCGGCTTAGATTCGGGAAATTTTTTTTCCCTTGATTTCGAGTCTCATTTTTCAGGTGCGGCTTAGATTCGAGTGCGGCTTAGATTCGAGTAAATACGGCAATTCTTTTCTTTGTTCTGTTTATTTCTTATTTTTTTCTTCTTGTATACAGCAGAGGGAACTTTGTACCACTATCACTTCCTATTTTCCTTGCTCAGTTGTGAATGGTTCATGAGAAGAACAGTTGTTAGTAAGTCTACATTAGAGACTGAATCTCTATAATTTTACCTTCATGGTCTTTTCACAAGATATATACAATATACATAGATTGACTTTTCTATGAATGTGTGCTCTCAGAACATTAATAGTGAAGCTCTCTATGATGTAGAATGCCTCTCTTGTACTGTCAGTAACTAGAGTTGGCAGAGTGTGTCCGTGATGCTTTTGTGCGTACTAAATGAACCTGTAACAAAGTGTGCTGCACTTCTTTGGACCTTATCTGTTTCCTCTATTAATAATACCTGCTATGGATCCCGGACTGATGAGCAATGTTGAAGTATTTGTTAAATGAAGGTTTTGTAACTATGTCCTTTGTAAATGACCAACATTTCCCGAGCATCTTTCCTATGAATCTCAGTCTGGCACCTGCCTTATCTGTGATTTGTTTTATATGGTCATTCCACTTGAAATCACTCCATAAGCATTCTCATGGATATTTTATGGATGTGACTGCTTCCAGTTATTGTTCTGAAATGGTGTAATCAAATAATAATGGGTTTTTCTGCTTACCTATGTGCAACACATTACATTTGTTTATGTTGAAGGCCAACTGCCAATCCCTGCACCAAACATCAAGCCTCTGCATGTCTTACTGCACCTTGCTACAATTTTCTAGCATTGCAGCTTCTATGTACACAACAGCATCATCAGTGAAAAGCGTCACGAAACTTTCCATGTTATCCACTAGGTCGCTTACATACAATAGGAAAAGTAATAGTCCTACAACACTCCCTTGGCAAGCTGGCTTTCACGCAACCATTATTTTTGGAACTCATGTTCATTCCTGAAGAGGAGATTTTTGGTCTCTAGAAATATCACACTATCCCAGCATAAAACGTGTACAAAAATTATGCAACAAACAGACATCAGAGTTATAGGCCTATAGTTTTGTGGATCCATTCATTGAGCCTTCTTGAAAATGGGAATGACCTGTGCTTTTTCCTAATAATCAGGAACACTTTGCTCTTCCAGAGACCTAAGGTATGCTCCTGCTAAAAGACAGGCAAGTTCTTTCACATACTTTATGGAAAAATGTGCTGGTATCCCATCAGGTCCAGTGGCCTTACCTCTGTTGATCGATTTCAAATGCTTGTCTAGCCCATTGTCACTTGTTTCAATATCAACCATTTTGTCATTTGTTTGGTGATGTAAAGTAGGTACTACAATGCGATCTTACCCTGTGAAACAGTTTTGGAATAAGATGTTTAGTATTTCGACCTATTCTGTGTCAGCCTCCATTTCAGTGCCATTATGGTCACACTGAGTGTCTGGACAGATGGTTTCAATCCATTTACTGATTTAACATAAGACCAAAACTTCTTAGATTTTTCTGTCAAGTTTGTAGATAGAATTTCAATTGCAAATTTGTTGATCACTTCACGCATGACTCTCCTTAAGCTAATTTTGGCATCATTAAGTTTCTGTTTCTCTGTATGCCTTTGGCTACATTTAAATTTACAGTGAAGCTCTCTTTGCTTTAGCAGCAGCTTCCTAACACAACTGTAGAACCATGGTGGGTCTCCCTCATCCCTCACAACTTTGCTCAGCACTTACCTATCTAAAGCATACTGTACAATATCCTTGATCTTCGATCATTGATGCTCAACATCCTCAGTGTGGGAGAGATTTTTTCAGGTTGTCTGCAAAGGTAATTTGAACTCTGTTTCTTGTCATTCTTGCTAAGCAGATATATCTTCCTACCTTCCTTTTTATACATATTTGCAACTGTATTCAGTAACGCAGTAACAGCCCTATGATCACTGATTCTCTGTTCTCCACTGGGTCAAAACATGTAGGCCTGTTGGCGACATGGATATTTAAGACATTATTTTCAAGAGTCGGTTCTCTGATTAGCTGCTCATGGTAATTTTCGGATACGGCACTTAAATCAGCTTCACATGATTCACAGCCCCTACAACCCATCTTTAATCACTCAAGTCTTCAGTCTATGGTTGGTAACTTGAAATCTCCACCTAATACTACAACATGAGCAGGAAATGTATGCAAAGTATTCACCAAGTTTTCTCGCAGATGTTCCACCTCAACTGCTCCTCAGGCAGGAGGTCAATAAAAGCAAAACATGACGATGTCTGGTCCACCTTTAACATTTATTTCCATCCATGAGAAACCAGAACTGTTCTCTGAGATAACATATTAACACTTCCAAAACCAAAGAAAACCAAAAGATAACAAAAAGGGGACGTGGAAATAAAAACATAAAGGAAAGGAGCCTGAAGATATATTTTACAGATAACTATCAAATGAGCATATGGTGTATGACATACAAAGTAATCATCAATGAAAGTTAAATTTTCATGACTGCATTGATCAATTTTGTGACTGGAAGCAACACACTTTAAAACCAAATGAATCAACTACAGAATACAGGATGGAATGTAACAATATTTGAAAAGGATAGTTGCTACTCATCATATAGCACAACAAAAAGATGGTGCAAAATGGGCCTTCGGCCAACAAGGCCTGTGTCGAAAATAGACAAAGTACTGTCAAACGGGGTGATTTCGGATGGTTTTGTCATTATATTGATTGTAACTTTCGTATATATTGTTAGATTAAATTGATTGTTATGGAAGTGGTAGGGTATAAGTGTAACGAATAAAATATCCCAGAACCAGAATGTGTATGTGTAGGTATATTTATCTGAGGCAGTTAAATAAAGTGTCTGAAGTCACCCCATGGATTGGGGTGATTTCGAGCACATGTGTTTTTTAAATCTCTGTCCGAAGTTACAGTATATAGAGGGTGAATTTGGACTGTTACTGCCTTTTTTTTAAAAATTCTACATGCTTTTTATTTCATTTTGGTGACATTTTACACATTTTAAGGTAGCCCTTTGTTACGAATAAGTGATATGGAATGATATAATGAATTTTATATATTACAGATAAGTTCTGTATGAGCTTGTTTAATATTTTTGCTTAAGCGAACAGAAAGATCTTCCGACTGTCGTTTGAGGAATAAATGCACCCATTCTTCTCCTGGCAAATTATTACGAAATTTCTGCACTTTATTTTGTAGGGTTGATTTAGGTATACCATACAAATCTCACGCTTTTCTGTAGGATAATTTACCACTCTGAATATCACAAACAGCTTTATCTAAAAGTTCCGGGTCATAATTACATCATACTGCAGCACCTCTCCTGCTCTTATACGTTCTTGGCGTTGTCCGAAATCACCCCACACAGTACACAGTTTTACAAAAACTGTCATTATTTTATAACCTTGCACAAGAAATTCGACAAACTTGTACAGAAATTGTCTCAATGCTGTTAGCTACTGAGTGCATCAACAATTACGGTAACAATAACTTCCCACTTGGTGCAACAATAGAAAGTTTCCACTTTACGATAATGCAGGGATTTTTAACACTGAGACTGTTCGTCAATTATTCACTTAGGGAAGCAATTGACGCAAAATAAAAGTTGTGGGAAGTGATAAATGCAATCTTGCACTTAAAAGAAATGGCGCACGGACGTTAAAATAAGTAACTCTTTGTTTCTATGCAGTGGCAACAAGCAAATAAGCCATACTGTCCGAATTCGCCCCGGTGTCCAAAATCACCCTGTTTGATGGTATACTGTTTTACAAGCTTGGTAGTCAACATCAACACGCTGAAGAGTAGAATTAACTCATTAGGAACAGATAACACAATCTGAAATAGTGAAAATCTTGCGTTGTAGTATTTAGTGAGCTTTCAATCAGGAATAGTTTCAGGCACATACAGGGAAGTGGAGAACTGAGGATACCACCGTCACATTACCGTATTTACTTGAATCTAAGCCGCACTTTTTTTCTGGTTTTTTAATCCAAAAAACCGCCTGCGGCTTAGAATCGAGTGCGAAGTAAGTGGAAGTTCTGAAAAAATGTTGGTAGGTGCCGCCACAACTAACTTCTGCCGTCGAATATATGTAGCGCTACACGGGCATGCTTTGCAGGCACAAAGATAAATACTGGTGCAAAAACCTCTGCGTCAAGAAATAAATTTAAAAACAAAGTAGAAGATGAATTTTTTTCTCCGCACCGAGTTTCGACCACTGCATTTTCGTACATTATCCAACAAAGTAAATACAAATTCTGTATTGTTCATCTTCGAATGTAGCAACATTTCAATGTACTACGAAAATCCGACTGCGAGACTGTTTGGGATGTTTGTCAAAATGACCAACTCTACGTTCTGAATTTTTTCCTACCTGTGAGAAGAGATGGTTGCTAATAGAAACTTTTACGAATTGTGAATCACATGTAGTATTCTCTTCATCAAAAGAATAATATGAATATAAACATTTGTCATGTATTCTTTCATGTTTGCTGCTATCTCATTTAAATCCGGTCTGCCTAATAAACTATGAAACTAGAGTGAGACAACAGCAAACACGGAAGAATATACATATCATGTCATGTTTACTTTCATATTATTCTTATGCCTAATAGTGATACAGTCAGAAATGAAGCACGGCACTTGACTAGATTTTTAAATCTAAGATGACTCTTAATTTCTGTGCAGAATGTAATGTACTAAAGAGGCGTCTGCAAGGATTTTCAAATGGAGAAACATTTTCGCTAAACTCTCATTCAGAACATCTTCTATCATACGCAGTCTATTATTTGGTTCTTGTTGATCATTATCAAAGAAAGCAGCAATGTAAGTAACAAAAAATAGCAGTCTCTTGCCATTGTTTCGCTAGTGAGACAATTCCTCTCTCTCTGTTGTTGTTTTTTAATTGTAAGCGGCGGTAGCGTCCACAAAAGCAAGCCATGCCGCGAGCGGCGACATGTTGTTAACGCTCATTATCAGAATGTGACAAACAATGCATGACACAGTACAGTAATGCATTTTCAGCTTAGAGTGATGTAAACACCTATAACAAAGAGAACGGCACTTATCAGATCAAAAAAATTAAGCAATCAATTCAGACTAGATGAAGCACGTGAAAAAGGAAGGATACCCGTATAAATACGGACGGAGCGCCTGATGCATAGCAATGGCTACCTGGTAAATCTTAACTGCTAAGCTTACGACTCGAACCAAACTACTGTAGCTCTATCGTCATTCATTCGACCTAAATGGTGTCTCATATTACAATGGACCAACTTTGTTTCGATTTGGAGGTGGGGCCTAAACCTTTTCTCTCCTCTTGAATTTCGAGTCTCAAATTTCAGGTGCGGCTTAGATTCGGGAAAATTTTTTTCCCTTTATTTCGAGTCTCATTTTTCAGGTGCGGCTTAGATTCGAGTGCGGCTTAGATTTGAGTAAATATGGTATACCTTTAGAAATGACTACAAAAATCAGAAAAAAATTGTTTTGGATAAATGAAATAAAATATAGGCTAACCTGAAAGTGTCAGTGACAGTAAGGGCATCATGGGTGGACGACGCCTTGTCCTGCCGCACTAGACGCACCCCCGAATGAGATACTGCCAGGTGCTGGACAGTCGGATGCTGATGACCACCCTGAAACAGATATCTCACATTCAGTGTCCAATTATAAAAAAGAATAATAATTCATTACAGAATTTACACAGCATATCACTGCAGCTGTTTAGGTAACACAACTGCATATTTTACCACTTTTTTTTTAAAGTGTCTATCACAAAGATAGCAGTTGTCGAACATGATCAAAAGGTACATTCAGAAATGTAACTGAATACTTGATCAAATTATGCAAAATAAATTTGAACAAAAAAAAAAAAAAAACATATTCGTTGTGTATTAGTGTTGTATTTTTGGTATTACATCTAAAGAGGCTCCTCCTTACATAAGCATGCTGTTGTGCTTTGCAGCTGTTTTTCCATTTCACCAGATCAAAAACTGTATTATTAAAAATAAACAAAAGTAAAGGAAGGCAATCAAGTGATGTATGGTCCATAGGTACAGATAAAGGCAAAGACTTCAATAGCTTTCGATCTTGCACTCTTCATCTAGTTTAAGAACACAAATGTGGTAACCCTATATTACAACTTGTATCACACTGACAACTTGCTGGGCATGAACATAAGAAAATGTGGGTCGCCAGCTCATCTTCTTATGATTCAACTTGCCCATGCTGGCACCTTGTGGTACAGTTCCAGCTTCTAGATGGCAACACAACCAAACAATGATAGCAGCATTGCATGAAGATCAGTGTGCACAACCAATAGACAGCACCACCTTGTGAGTCAGACTAGCAACCTACCTATTACAATTCTGGAATGAAGGGCACTCTTCCCCATTCTGCTACAGTTCATTGTATGCTCACGTGACTCCACTCTTGGCACTCTTGTTTAGACTCATCCCAGCTATGTACACATACTTTGTATGGAACTTACAGTCAATGATCTCATTAAAATGATTTGATTATTCTATGCTTACTTATTTGTGTGTGTCACTATACAAGTGGCGACAAATACAGTTCGTTATTTACATGGGTTTTTTCCAAGAAGTTTTACTCCAGCAGCAGCAGCTGGAAAGCCAGAAATGGTTGGAAATGCAGCAGCAGGGACACGCAGCCAATTTGGCTAGAATGTTACAGGCCTGTTAATGTGGGCATGAAATTTGCTGGCCTCTCTGCCATCTTTCCCCGCTTACAAAAACGCTGCCAAAAACTGGGAATCATATGAGAAATGCCTACTGCAACACTTCACCTCACAGACTTCAAGGTAATAGATGCCGAATTTCTTAAAGCTCTCAATCTATTGCGGATCTCTCCACTAATGTACCATTTGTTAGGCAAGTTAGCCCCCTTCAGGACCCTGCATCTCTGTCCTTCAACAAAATTTGTAGTGTGCTGACTTTTTATTATTGCAAATATACTCATGATTTCTGTAACAGTGGAATGTTATCAGTGCAGGAAACAACCTCATCAATCATATTGGACTTGGGCTGTGGAACTGCAAAGTTTAAGTCACAAGCATCGTTTCATTATGCTCAATTAAGGAATCTTATGCAGACATAATGGTTCAGGACACTATTACCAGTTTGGCCCCTGATAAAGAAATCTGCCATTGGGCACTGTAGTTTGAAGCCCCTCCTTAGAAGAAGTACTTAAGTTAGCACAAGCATCTGAAGTTTCCCGAACTGCAGGCCATATATTAGATTTCTAGGGTGATATGGCCACTGTCAACTCAGATGACAATAGGCACACGTGGTCCAGCATGCCTTCGGAGTAGGAAGTCATGGGACTACAGCACGCCACACTGCAAACATTCCACAAACACACACAGCCCGTGGTAGACGTTAATGTTGTTAGCCATGTATGTGGCAATTTTGTAATTGTTTCTAACAAACTGTTCATCGATGCGTGTATCAACGGTACGCCCCTTCAATTGGAAGTGGATACGGGCACGGCAGTATCGCTTTTGACCTCTGACACTTAACTGCTTTGCGATTTCCCTCCAATGCCTCCAGCTTCAGGCCATCTTGTCAGTTATAACCCGCAACAAATTCCTGTTCTTGGACAGTTTGTGGCACAGACCACAACTGTGATGAAGTTGTTTTCACAGGTCCCACAACTGAGGACCATCTTCACAACTTTCAGCTTCTGTTTCAGACCATGCAAGTCTCAAATGCAATTTGGATAAGTTAAACTTCTTACAATCCTCTATTAAACACCAGTGTATGTCAACGATAGTTCAGGTATACATGCCGACGTCGCAAGCTGAAGATGAACAGATAGAAAAAGTGTATGAGGATATTGAAAGGGTAATGCAGTATGTAAAGGGGGATGAAAATCTAATAGTCATGGGCGACTGGAATGCAGTTGTAGGGGAAGGAGTAGAAGAAAAGGTTACAGGAGAATATGGGCTTGGGACTAGGAATGAAAGAGGAGAAAGACTAATTGAGTTCTGTAACAAGTTTCAGCTAGTAATAGCGAATACCCTGTTCAAGAATCACAAGAGGAGGAGGTATACTTGGAAAAGGCCGGGAGATACGGGAAGATTTCAATTAGATTACATCATGGTCAGACAGAGATTCCGAAATCAGATACTGAATTGTAAGGTGTACCCAGGAGCAGATATAGACTCAGATCACAATATAGTAGTGATGAAGAGTAGGCTGAAGTTCAAGACATTAGTCAAGAAGAATCAATATGCAAAGAAGTGGGATACGGAAGTACTAAGGAATGACGAGATACGTTTGAAGTTCTCTAACGCTATAGATACAGCAATAAGGAATAGCGCTGTAGGCAGTACACTTGAAGAGGAATGGACATCTCTAAAAAGGGCCATCACACAAGTTGGGAAGGAAAACATAGGTACAAAGAAGGTAGCTGCGAAGAAACCATGGGTAACAGAAGAAATACTTCAGTTGATTGATGAAAGGAGGAAGTACAGACATGTTCCGGGAAAATCAGGAATACAGAAATACAAGTCGCTGCGGAATGAAATAAATAGGAAGTGCAGGGAAGCTAAGACGAAATGGCTGCAGGAAAAATGTGAAGACATTGAAAACGACATGATTGTCGGAAGGACCGACTCAGCATACAGGAAAGTCAAAACAACCTTTGGTGACATTAAAAGCAACGGTGGTAACATTAAGAGTGCAACGGGAATTCCACTGTTAAATGCAGAGGAGAGAGCAGATAGGTGGAAAGAATACATTGAAAGCCTCTATGAGGGTGAAGATTTGTCTGATGTGATAGAAGAAGAAACAGGATTCGATTTAGAAGAGATACGGGATCCAGTATTAGAATCGGAATTTAAAAGAGCTTTGGAGGACTTCGGTCAAATAACGCAGAAGGGATAGATAACATTCCATCAGAATTTCTAAAATCATTGGGGGAAGTGGCAACAAAACGACTATTCACGTTGGTGTGTAGAATATATGAGTCTGGCGACATACCATCTGACTTTCGGAAAAGCATCATCCACACAATTCCGAAGACGGCAAGAGCTGACAAGTGTGAGAATTATCGCACAATCAGCCTCACAGCTCATGCATCAAAGCTGCTTACAAGAATAATATACAGAAGAATGGAAAAGAAAATTGAGAATGCGCTAGGTGACGATCAGTTTGGCTTTAGGAAAAGTAAAGGGACGAGAGAGGCAATTCTGACGTTACGGCTAATAATGGAAGCAAGGCTAAAGAAAAATCAAGACACTTTCATAGGATTTGTCGACCTGGAAAAAGCGTTCGACAATATAAAATGGTGCAAGCTGTTCGAGATTCTGAAAAAAGTAGGGGTAAGCTATAGGGAGAGACGGGTCATATACAATATGTACAACAAGCAAGAGGGAATAATAAGAGTGGACGATCAAGAACGAAGTGCTCGTATTAAGAAGGGTGTAAGACAAGGCTGTAGCCTTTTGCCCCTTCTCTTCAATCTGTACATCGAGGAAGCAATGATGGAAATAAAAGAAAGGTTCAGGAGTGGAATTAAAATACAAGGTGAAAGGATATTAATGATACGATTCGCTGATGACATTGCTATCCTGAGTGAAAGTGAAGAAGAATTAAATGATCTGCTGAACGGAATGAACAGTCTAATGAGTACACAGTATGGTTTGAGAGTAAATCGGAGAAAGACAAAGATAATGAGAAGTAGTAGAAATGAGAACAGCGAGAAACTTAACATCAGGATTGATGATCACGAAGTCAATGAAGTTAAGGAATTCTGCTACCTAGGCAGTAAAATAACCAATGACGGACGGAGCAAGGAGGACATCAAAAGCAGACTCGCTATGGCAAAAAAGGCATTTCTGGCCAAGAGAAGTCTACTAATATCAAATACCGGCCTTAATTTGAGGAAGAAATTGCTGAGGATGTACGTCTGGAGTACAGCATTGTATGGTAGTGAAACATGGACTGTGGGAAAACCGGAACAGAAGAGAATCGAAGCATTTGAGATGTGGTGCTATAGACGAATGTTGAAAATTAGGTGGACTGATAAGGTAAGTAATGAGGAGGTTCTACGCAGAATTGGAGAGGAAAGGAATATGTGGAAAACACTGATAAGGAGAAGGGACAGGATAATAGGACATCTGCTAAGACATGAGGGAATGACTTCCATGGTACTAGAGGGAGCTGTAGAGGGCAAAAACTGTGGAGGAAGACAGAGATTGGAATACGTCAAGCAAATAATTGAGGACGTAGGTTGCAAGTGCTACTCTGAGATGAAGAGGTTAGCACAGGAAAGGAATTCGTGGCGGGCCACATCAAACCAGTCAGTAGACTGATGACCCAAAAAAAAAAAAAATGTCATTTGCCATCTGTGGATACAGTCAACAAACAGTCATATACCAGCTACTGAGGGCCTACTAAGTCCTACTAATGTGAAGAAGCTCCAGGCACTTTTTAGGCAAAGTCGCATATTACCACAAGTTCTTGCCACAAACATCTAGAGTAACATATCCTTTCAATCAATTGCTCAAGAACAGCGCCTCATTTGTTTGGAATCTTGACTGTGAACAACTATTTCATAAATTGAAAGATAGTCTGCATTCCACCCCATGCCTGGCCACATACCAGCCCTGTCGCCAGCTTGTTGTGGCTACTGACGCATCACAGTACGATGTGGGAGCCGTGTTGTCTCAATGCAACAGATGGTTCAGAACTGCCCAATGCTTTTGCCTCAAAAATGTTCAAGTCAGCACAGAAGAATTACTCGCAAATTGGGAAGGAGGCCCTCACCATTGTTTATGCTCTCAAGAAGTTTCATGTGTTTCTCTATGGTGTCAAATTCCACCTGGTTATGGATCATCAACCTTTAGATTCCCTCTTTAGCCTCGATACACATCTGTCAGACAAGATGGCACACAGACTTCAATGGTCGGCTCTGTTCCTCAATAGTTTTCACTCCAAGATCCACCCACCCAATGGCTCAGCACTCTAGTGCCGATGCCCTTTCTCACCTTCCTATGGATTAGCCACTGAAACAAGAACTGAGGTGATAAACATGGCGAGACAACAACAATGCAGGAACACTCCAAACAACGACAGTAGAAATCTCAACACATGGAACTGGAATGCAGTACGACCGAGATGCACATGTGGACTATGGCGAGTACCAGACTGCCGGGATAGAGTTGCAAGTCTGCCTAAATACCTGACTACGGTAAATGTGATTAGCTGTGGACTTCACATGGTACAGAGGCTCGCGGCGCAGGTGCGCGCTGGAGTACAGAGATCTCTAGTGGGTGTCCAGGTCCATACCCTCTGGCACACATTCAACTTCTGCACATTCCGACATCAAATCCCCCCCCCCCCCCCCCCAAACCTGTGTGTAGGGGTGAAAACGCCCCAGTGGTGCTGTGGTGGGCGGAAAGAGGGAATGGAGGGAGGCCTTGTGGCATCGATTTCCAGCAGTGGGGTGGGTGGGCCGTCCGTGGAATCCATCGAAACGTCATCGGAGGGCAGGGCATCACACGGCGTCTCCATCATTGTGGATGCGGGAAGGAGTGCCAACAGCCGGTGGCAGCAAGGCCAACTCGAGGGCCTCATGCACACCAGAAGGGGGCGGGGGGTTGGGGGACATGAGATGCCACGAAGGGGAACGAGGCTCGAGTTGGTTATGGTGGCGGCGCTCGAGGCCTTTCTGTGTCTGTACCGATGTCCCACATCGCCCATGGGCTGCAACTACTGTGGCAGGAGCCCAAGCAGCCTTGCCCCCATAAGAGCCGGCCCACACAGACGAGGTGCGATAAATGCTCAGGAATAAGGTGAGAGCCAACATGGTGGTGGAGGATTTGACTGCTTTTGTCAGCTGTTGTATAAATGTCCTGACCAGCCATTCCTCTGTGCCACTGAAGGACGGATGAAACAGTAGGGGGCAGATGTGTTCGATACTGTTGGCCTCACAGAATGCATGGAAGGAGGCTGCCATGAATTGGGGGTCATTATTGGAGACCAAGGTACGAGGTAGGCCTTCGATGGCGAGAACCTGAGTGAAGGCAGTGAGTGTGGCATCAGTTATGGCGGACGCCATGCGTACCACGTAAGGATATCTGGAGTATGCACCCACAATGACTAACCACATTTACCCCAAGGACAGGCCCACAAAATCGAGATGGATGTGGTCCCAGCGCCGGGGAGGCGTGGGCCAGGGAGCAAATGATTGCAGCGGGTTGGCCTGGTGACGCACAAACACCATGCACCCACGGGCCAAGCATTCGATGTCGCCATTGATGCCAGGCCAATACATATGTCGCCGAGCCAGTGCCTTCATATGGGACATCCCTCAGTGTCCACGATGTAGCAAGCGCAAATCAGGTGGGATGACTGCCCAATGCGTGTCAGCTTCTGCGGCCAGCAGAAGGACACCCACCACAACTGAGAGCCTGTGGGAGAGGTGCCACCAGGGGCTGAAATCAGTTTTCAACCAGGAAGTCAGATAGGTGGGCCAACCGTGGGTCACGTAGTGGAGAACCTGACACAGAATGGGGTCCCATCGTGCGGCAGAGGCGACCTATGCAGCCATGACAGGAAAGCCATTCAGTGTACCTTGGCAGGCCCTATCAATGTGAAAGCAGAAGAGGACTTCCTGCTGGTTGAACTCAAAATCAGTGCCCGAGGGGAGACATGGCAAGGCATTGGCGTTGGAGTGTTGAGAGATGGGCTTATATCAGGCCGCCTGGAGTGGCCAAGTGGTCTAAGCCATCAAGTCACGCACTGCACGGCCCCTCCCGCCGGAGGTTCGAGCCCTCCCTTGGGCATGTGTGTGTGTGTGTGTGTGTGTGTGTGTGTGTGTGTGTGTTGTTCTTAGTATAAGTTAGTTTAAGTAGTGTGTAAGTCTAGGGACCAAACTAAGCAGTTTGGTCCCTTAGGATTTCACACACATTTGAACAATTGCTTATATCGAATAACGGAAGTGTAATTGCGTGCCCAGCTCTGGAGACATTGAGCAGTTCGCCTAGGGAGGTGTGTTTGTGTGTGGGCCAAAGAAGGTAACCAAAGACCTGCGATCAGTGAAGAGAGTGAACGTCATCCCAAACAGGTAGATGTGGAACTTCTGAACGGCAAACACAATCGCCAGAGCTCTTTCTCAATCTGAGAACAGTTCCTCTGTGTTGGAGATAGTATCTTGGGGCGCATATGCTATGGGCTGTTCTGAGCCATTCGCATTACTGTGAGCCAGGACAGCACCAATAGCACAGGCTGAAGCATCAGTGGTCTGGAGAGAAGCGGGTCAGGCAAGGGGCAGACTTGAGCATAGTTTCCAAGTGGAGAAAAGCTTGATCACAAGCAGGAGTCCTGTTGAACAGCACTGCTTTGTGATGCAAATGATTGAGGAGCTGTGCAACATTAGCAGCCTGGGGTAAAATACTTTAAGTAGTAGTTAATCTTGCCCAAAAAAACCTAGAGGTCAGATAAATCCTTGAGGTGGGGAAGGGCATTGATGGTCACGACGTTGTGATCCGATGGATGAATGCCTTCTTTGCTGAGCCAGTACCCCAGGTATTCAACTACTGGTTGAAAGAAACTACACTTTTCCAGCCAACAGCATAAGCCTGTGGCCTGCAGTGCGTGAAATAAGGTATTGAGGTTGTGCAAATACCCGTGGCGTGTACAGCTTCAGTGACCAAGATGTCACTGAGATAATTGACACAAGCTAGGATGGACTGTGTGAGCTGCTCCAGGTACCTCTGGAAAATGGCTGGCACTGAGGAAATGCCAAATGGAAAGCACTTGTATTTATATAATCTGAAAGGCATGATGAAGACCACGATGTCCTGGGATTTCTCATCTAAGGGCAATTGGTGGTAAGCCTCTGCCAGGTCGCCATGCACAAGTTTGGTGAGAAGGTCTTCCTGTCTGGGAATGGGATAAATTTCAACAAGGGACCGTGCATTGCTTGTAACTCCGAAATCCCCACATAGACGAAGGCAGCCATTGGGTTTCCTGATCACCACCGACAGGGTCACCCATGCACTTGCCTTCATGCGCTTGATGATGCCAACAGCCTGCAGTCAATCGAGCTCTGGCTTGAGTGCTGGACGTAACGTCCACATTCAAAATACAGAGCTTGAGGAACAACTTTTGCGTCAATGGGGTGTCCAGTGGGATGACTGACTGCAGTGTGTGCACGATATCCTGATATCCCATCGGTGAGGGGCGGGAGTGGGTTGAGAAACTGTGACAGACAGATTGGCGATGGCCTTCTTTCTGAAAGAGCATGCACGTCTTCCAGCGATGGAAACAGTCTGCGTGAGAGTGGGTGGAAAAGCACTGTGGCGGCTCCGAAGCCACAGAACCGCCAGACAAGGAGGAGTCTCAACAACGTTGCTCTCTGTGGGCTGTACCACGCCAATGGTGCAAGGGAGGTGCCGCAGGGAGGACTCTACTGTCGCCACCTGTGGCCTCACCATGATATGCTCATTCACCACTTGTGCAATTTCAAAGGACTGGGCTTGTGCAGAATGTCTTCTGGCATGGGGTTATCGAGTTTCAACGCATCCTTCCAGACCTCTGGATTGGGGGCCAAGTGAATGATAACATCGCAAATCAAGGAGTCTGCATACAACGCCTTGCAACACTGATTGGTGCAAATGAAGTCGCATTTGTGGCTGAGACCCTGCAAGTCCGTGATCCAAGAATGGTATGACTGGCCAGGCTGTTTATGGTACTTGTGGAACTCAAGCTGAGACGCCCCAATATGGTAAAGCTGGCAAGAGTAATTAGTCAGCAGCCCACATATCTTGTGAAAGGAGAGAGCCACAGGGTTGAACAATGGTGCCAACTTGCGGAGCAGAAAGAATGTGTCTAGTGAAGTCCAGGACAAGAAGAGCGACTGCTGTAGGGATGCAGGTATGTTTCCCAGTCTTCTTTAGCATCGTCAAAGGGCAGCAATGACAGCAGTCATAGGGAAGCATCAGAAACCAGGACACCTGGGAGCTGGTGTGGGAGTGCGTCCCATGCCATGACTTTGTCTGTCAGCAACTGCAAGGATTGCTGTAAGACATCTAACTGGTGCTGCTGCTGCTGCATAAGCTGCTGCTGTTGCTCCAGGAGAAGACAGACGAACTTAGCCTCCATGCTATCAAACCTTTTACCTCATTGCGAATGATATAGCCATGAGCGGTGCTCTCAGCAGAGAATGGAGATACGAAGCTGCCAAGCGGGGAAGCCACAGACATGACAGATGAACAAGTAGGGAATGGCAGACCTATGACTGATCAGGACACAACCCAAGGCAAGCAAGCAAGAGCTGAGGTGATAAACACGGTGAGACAACAACAATGCAGGAACACTCCAAACAATGACAGTAGGTACCTGAACACATGGAACTGGAATGCAGTACGGCCGAGGTGCACACGTGGACTATGGCGAGTACCAGACTGCCGGGAAAGTACCACATCATCATCCTCATAGTCAGTTATCTGCTATATTAGCAGGTCCTTTGCCTCTCCATTTTCTGCGATCCATTGCTTCCTTCTTAAGGCTGCTGTATGTTGTACCATCCATCATGTCATCCAGTATCTGGAATCTCTTCCTTCCTCACTTCCTTTTCCCTTCTACATAACCTTCTAAAACTGTTTTTAAAAGTCCGTCATTCTTTCTTAATATATGCCCAATCCAATTTCTTTTTCTTCTGTTTATTACATCTAGTAACTGTCTTCAAGTGAGCTTCTTATTTCTGTAGAGAAAATGTGGAGAAGGGAGGAGATTCCATATTTGTCAAAAACTGTTTTGATTTCATGAATATTGATATTAATAAATTTTGCTCAGAGCATCACTTAGAAGTTTGTGCAACAGAAGTAGTATTGCATAATAAGTCCTTTATAATATTAGGTATATACAGATCACCTAGAGGAAATTTTAACTTCTTCATAAAATATCTGGAAGCCCTGCTGTTCCATCTCATAGTAAAAAACAAGGAAATAGTGGTTGTCGGGGATTTCAGTGTTGATTTATTGAACAACTCTGTCAGTGAACAATTATTGCAGTCAGTAACACTATCACTCAATTTAGCTCCTACTGTGAACTTTGCTACTAGGATCTGTAAATGCTCTGAGAGTGCTTTGTAGACAAATTTAGTGCCACATGTCTGCCTAAATACCTGACCAAAGGAGACGCGATTGGCTGCAGACTTCACGTGGCACGGAGAGTGGCGACCTCACACGGTGAGGCTTGTGGCACAGGTGCGTGCCGGAGCACACATACTCTTAGTGGGTATCCAGGTCCATACCCTCTGGTGAGCATTCAACTTCCGTGCCTTCCGACACCAGAGGGAGCTAACTGAAATTGCATTTAAGCATGCCTAAACACTTGCAAGCAATGTCCAGTGGAAAGTGTTTTTGGTCACTGGTTAACAGGCACAGCTCACTTAGAGCTGACAGATTTGTCATGGCCTCAATTTTGTACCATATGTTGCGAACATGACCTTTCACTGTCACTGAGTTTATATATTTTCAGTCCTCATTAGCTGATAACCACACTATGAATTTTTTTCTGTTATGTTGTTGCTCATATAGGTTTTTAGACATTTTCAATGTGCAGCATCTTCAACAGGCAAACAAGCACACTTAAATTTAGCACAATATGTTTTCTAACCATCTGCAACTAAAGAAAAGAATATTTAATCTCAAACATAACATGTCTCTTATATTCCTTGCAATTAAACTTTTTAAATGAAGTTCTTCACTGAAGTTACGCTTAAACATGTCTAAACACTTATGACCAATGTTCAGAGGAAAGTTGTTACGCCACTGGTTAACTGATACAGTTCCCTTAGAGCAGATTTGTTATGTCCAAAATTTTGTACCATATGTGGTGTACATGAGCGATCAATGGCGGTGAGTTTATGTATTTTTAATTCACATAAACTGATTACCACAGAACAGATTTTTTCCTTGTTATCTCATTGTTCATACAGGTTTCTGGACATCCTGAATGTGCAGGATCTTCAATTGGCACACAAGCACACTTAAATGGAACTGGAAGAGGATGACGTCCTATTCCAGTGGAAGTTACTGACGAGGTTGCTGTTGCTGTAACTGACCATGCAGCACATGGCCCGGGTAGTGTTAGCGGTCATGCAGAGTCATGAGAGCTGTCCATCCCATCTTCAACAGTACAGAAAATTTTGAAGTCAATTTTACACTGGTACCTGTACAAGATCCACATGATGCTTCAGCTGAAACCTCATACTTTGCAGCAACACTCTGCATTTGCTCTTCAGTTTCTGGCATGGATGGAAGTTGATGATATGTGACCTAGCAGTATGTTATGGAGTGATGAGACATATTTTAAATGCAGGGCGCAGTGATTACACAGAACTGATGAATTTGGGGCACTGTTAAACCACATGTTGTGCATGAAGAGTCACTGCACTCACTGTATGTGATGTTTGGATTCACAAGCGACTTTACCCTCAGTCCATTGTTCTTTGAAGAGAATGCACCCAGAGGACCTGTCAGGTGTACTGTGATGTCTGCAAGTTATCGAGATCTCCTTGTACAGCAAGTGATTCCTGCTTTGGAAGAGAGCAGCTGTGTGGAAACCACTGTTGTCATGCAAGATGAGGCAACACCTCATGCCGTTCACCCAGTGAAAGATCTGCTTAATGCAACTTTACAAGAATACTATCACCAGAGGTTTCCCAATGGATGACCTGCAAGACCATCTGATCTGAATCCATGTGACATTTGGCTCTGGGGATATCTAAATGAACATGTTTACCAGTAACATTTTCAGTCTCTACCTGATCTGAAGGCCAATATACAGGAACACATTGCTCAGATTCCACCAGAACTGCTGTGAGCAACTGTTGATCATGTCATTTTACAGGTGCAGCACAGCATCAATGTCTCTGGTGCTCATACTGAGTAAATTATGTAAGTGATGGTTAAGAATAAAATAAACATTTTGCCTTTGTCACTTGTTTAGCTTTCCTACCCATGTCCCATTCCTAATGCATTACATAAGGAAATATTTCTATACGTATTTTTAACATTCAGAGCACCAGATTTGAATCTGGTGGGCAAAATTGGAACTATTTTTTTCCAGTGTAAATCAGTTCTGCATTAATACATTAGAATATAAGGGCGTTCAAAAAGAAATGAGCAGGAGTCTGGAATGCACAAACCAGTGACAGGAGGGTAATATCGTGGCATACGTAACGAGGTGTGGTTCCAACTAGAGAGTTTAAAGCCCGTCCCTAGAGGGCTTACGTGCACGTCACTTGACTATACAGAGACAGCAACAGCACGCATCAATCATCCAACACTAACATTCGCATGCAAACGGTGACATTGAGGCATCAAATGAAGAGCAAAGAGGTGTTGTTCATTTTCTGACAGCAGAAGGAGTAGGAGGAATGGACATTCATTAATGAATGTCACAAGTGTACAGCGAACACTGCATGTCCCCTGCAAGGGTCAGGGTGTGGCACAAGCGCTTCAGGAAAGGATGGGTGTCGTCAGCTGATGATGCACGGTCTGTAGCATGAAACTACACTTCCGATGACATCGTCCAGCTGGTGGATGCACTCATTACCCAGGACCACTGAGTGACAGTGAAAGCCATAGCTGCCATGGTCAGATTGAGTGTCGGAAGTGTTCAGACTATCATGAAGGAATGACTGCACACGTGCAAAGTGTGTGCCAAATAGGTGCCCCACAGTCTTCAACCACGCCAGGAGGCATGTTGAATGGCCCACTGTCTTGCTCATCTGCAGCACTATGCTCGGGAAGGGAATGCATTCCTGGCACGAGTGGTGGCTGGAGATGAGTCATGGTGTCATCACTTGGAACCAGAATCAAAACGACAAAGTCTCCAGTGTCAGCATCCAGGGTCATCACCACCCAAAAAAGCCGAGGCCATCCACATGAGTGCAGGAAGTTTATGCTGATGTTCTTCTTTGACCAAAATGGCCCCCTTCTGATTCATTTCCTGCAGCACGGGACAACAGTGAATGCCCAGTGTTACTCGCAAGCTTTGAACACCCTTCGCCAAGTGATCAAATCAAAACGACCAGGCAATCTCACCTGTGGGATCATTCTGTTCCATGACAATGGAAAATCTCATACGGCCAACAGTCACGGCATTCCTGCAGAAATTCAAATGGTAGGGTCTCGGTCACCCTCCATACAGACCAGACCTCTCTGCCTGCTATTACACCATTTTCTGTCCCATTAAAAAGGCTCTGAGAGGCAAATGATTCACCTCAGACGACGACGTCCAGCGGAACGTGCAGATCTGGCCAACATCGCAGCCCCGGGAATTTTGTGATACAGCCTTTCACCATCTTGTGTCACAGTGGGATAAGTGTCTCAACAGCCACGGTTAATACTTCTAACATACAAGTACTGGTTTCTGTAATTATGCATCTGGCTCACTTCTTTTTGAATGCCCCTTATATCTAACACATTTTGCTGCCATATGATAATTGCAGCTCACATTGTAACTCTGTGAGTAGCTGCATTTTAATTGTAGCCACCTGGTACCTAATTGAGATTTTGATATAGTATTTTATCTTCAGAAATAGGTAAGACTCACATAATTGCTATTTATGCATTTGTACATTGACCTGAGCAGTGATACTACTTGTTTAGGTTGAATTTAAATTTCAGTGCATGATTTTTACACATATACAAGTCACATATTCGTGCTTTATTCAAATACTGAAACAGCTTTATCAAGCCAAAGGGAAAAGCACTCCGTCTCCAGGCCACAAGTGGCCCATTGGGACCATCAGACTGCCATGTCAGCCTCAGGTGAGGATGCGGATAGGAGGGGTGTGTGGTCAGCACACTGCTCTCCCAGACGTTATGATGGTTTTCTTTGACCGGAGCCACTACTATTCGGTCAAGTAGCTCCTCGATTGGCATCACGAGGCTGAGTGCACCCCAAAAAATGGCAACAGCTCATGATGGTCTGGATGGTCACCCATCCAAATGCCGGCCACACCCGACAGCGCTCAACTTCGATGATCTGATGGGAACCGGTGTATCCACTGCGGCAAGGCCGTTGCCAAGCCAAAGGGAGATAAGTCAATTTCCATTCTTTATCTTGTCTAGTGAAACAATATCTGCCAAGGGGTATATTCCACTGACACTACTTTTTGTTTATTTGTATATAGGGCATAGAGTACTTATGTGCTGTTTCGTAAGTTATATTATCAATCTGCAGTAGGGCAAATCAACACAGTACACCTGCTGAACGGATTGTCCATAGCTTTGGTTCACACACATCGAAAGCCATTTTGTCACCACTGGACTATTGCAAGACTCCAATAAATATGCACCTGTGGTGGTACTACTGGACAGCCACTCCACCAGAGGTTAGAGATGTCATCACAAAACTGCCTGCCTCTGGAAAGTATGAGTAACTAAAAGATGAGCTCATTCTGTGGATTTTCCTCTCTAGCATGTAACAATTAGCACAATCTTTGCAGAGGGAACAAATTGGCAAAAGGAAGTCATCACAGTTCCTGTGACACTTCTGCACCTTGGTCAGACCGGACAACCCAGACCCACTCCTGTGCTCCATGTGAATATTTCACTTGCTGGAATTGCATCACAACCTGTTCTCGGTAATGCAGAGGCAAACTTAAGTGATATGGCAGAGATCATGGACAAAGTATTGGAGGCTGCCACTCCACAGGTATTTAATACAACAGCTGCCAGAAACAGACTGGACTACATCGAGCTTTCATCTCAAAAAGTTGGCATGGCATGTTACAGCCCTTTAATATATACAAATCACAAGACCGCATTCCATCACAGGGAGAACATAACATGTGCTCCTCATCCTCACCAGACTGAACCAATGTATTTACCACCGTGGTTTTGTAACCAGGACACTTAAGTGCAGATCACTGTGTTCGTGTGTGGAAAACAAAAGACACCATCCTACCACACCCTTTGAGCAAGTCTGCCAGCATCTTCAACGTGGACAGCTATCATAACATTTAGTGATCACAGGCAGGACCATTGAGGTGCAGTTTCTAGTGGATACTGGGTCAGATGTGTGGGTTTCCACTTACTATGGCAACCGTGAACACATGAAAATTACAACTTAGCAGTTCCAAATAAATCACTCACAACTACATATGGACTCGTGAGTCTGGACATCTGTTAAGATAGTCACTGAAGTTGCGATTTATATTGCAGATGTGACTTACACTTTATCGGACTAGACTTCTTGTCCTATGACATCATACTTGATGTGAGGAACACTACCATTTTGGACAAGTCACATCATTGAAGGTTTCATGACAGTCCACACAGCGCAGCAACCTGTTGGTACCCTTCCTTGCCACACTGCTGCCACTGGTGTGCCAAATGAAAAAGTTCCATCAGTTATGCGACCCCTGGAGTGTCGCCATCACCCTACCACTAAACAGTGAATCACATCAGGATCACATCTCGTATTCCAGTTCTGTCACGGCCCAGACAGATGGACCCCAACAAACTCCACATCACAAAAGCAGAATTCAATGCAATGACCCAAGCAAGCACTGCATGAGCATCAGAAAGCAATTGGGATCCTCCCCCTCATCCAGTACCAAAATAACTGGACAGATGGTGCCCCTGTGGTGATTATAGAGGACCCAATATTAGGAAGATTTCTGGCTGGTATCCTGTGCACCACTTCACAAATTTTGTATGTCAAATGGCGGGATGCATTGATAACTCAACACTGAACACAGTAAAAGCCTACAACCAAATGTCTGTGGCAACAGATGACATTCCTAAAACTATACCCGGGCCACTGAAACATCGCACTTGACGTTTGCGTATGAAGTTGGCAGCATAACAGAGTAACAAGTGAAGAACGATAGGCGCTAGGCATTCAGCGTGGGGCGCCAGCCAATCACAGTGCAGTGAGCACTGCTGTTACTCACGTGCTGTGACATCAAAGTTCCCGCGTTGCCGGCTTTGTTTAGTGAATGTGTATACAACGTGAATTGTATGTTGTTTACTGTGTGTTTTCATTGTACTGTGTGGTATATCATTGTGACTTTTGTTATGTTGTGAGTTTACATACTTGGAAAATGACACCGAAAAGACTTCGTTCACCTGGTGACAATCCTTTGCGTCGAGGGGTGCCGCTAAACAGCCAGGCACTGGAGTTGCTACGCAGAACTCGTGAGTTTTACGAGCAGGAGAAAAACTACGTAAGCATTCATGGACAGCCATCAATTCCTGCCGACAAAGTGGTGGAACGTACGTTGGAAACTCTTGGTATTAGTGCAAGAACCGTAGTAAGTAAGGGAGTATTACTACAAAACTTGGAAGATACTGAAGTGAGCCATAATGATTCCGAGCTGTCTGGATCAAATAACACATTTTTATCAACCCCGGGAAAGAAGAAAAAGTGGCCTAGTCCTATCACAGTTTTAGATTCTTTCCAGACTGATGCAGTTCGTAGGCATGTTTATGCTTACTACAGCAGAAAAGAGTATCCGACTGTAGCTAAGTTATTAATCTCTTTAAAAGAAAGTGAACTCTTCAGTGGTGGTAAAACATCACTAAAAATTGTGCTAAAAAATATGGGTTTCCGTTACAAAACGCTAGATGGACGCAAAGTACTGTTAGAGAGAGCACATATTGTTACCACTCGTAGCATTTTCTCGCACAAAATTGTGGGCAGAGACATTCATTACATAATTTGGCTAGACGAAACGTGGGTTAATGCCGGGAAAGCTGTCAGTAAATGTTGGACGGATAACACACCCAGCAGTAGCGGCCATCAGTCGATGGGAAGAGGAGCTAGATTAATTGTGGTCCATGCAGGCTCCTCCAGTGGTTTTGTCCCTGACGCACTTTTAGTTTTTAGATCAAAAAAGACTGGTGATTACAATGAAGATATGGACCACACACGATTTGTTGAGTGGTTCAGGAACCTTTTAAAACAATTTCCTGTCCCTACAACAACTGTAATGGACAATGCTCCATATCATTCGGTGATACAGAACAAAGCCCCAACCACAAATGATCAGAAAGAAGTTATGGTCCAGTGGTTACAGGCTCAAAATATTGCAACGGATATGAGTATGACAAAGGTTCTGTTATATTCTCTTGTTAAAGAAAATAAGCCTACGACACCTACATATGTAGTAGACGAAATTGCCAAGGAGCAGGGTCATACTGTAATAAGGCTGCCACCATATCACTGACATTTCAACCCTATTGAGTTAATATGGAGTGCTGTAAAAATGTATGTAAGGAAAAACAACAAGTCCTTTACAATAACAGGTGGAAAAGCTGTTGCGTGAAGCTCTTGTGACTGTGGATGCAGCCTCATGGAGAAAAAAAGTAGAGCACGTCGAGAAACTTATAGAAGCAGCACAGACAATAGAAGGCATTATCAGTGGCCATGAACAATTAATGATTTGTCTTACTGATGACGACGATGAAGGCGGCTTTAGCGATGAACCGGACAACAGTGACGATGGCGAGCTGGACGGAATTGCGCCATTATTGCTGTAAATTGGTGAGTGAAAAATTACTAATATTGGTTATTTATTGCAATCTAGGTTATTATTTATTTTGTAAACTATGTACATTATTGATTTTAAAGTACCAGTTGTCAGATGCTTGTTTTTTGTATTTCCTTGCTCCGTTATCGAAAGGGTGCGCATTGTTATGCTTTTACATCCATTATTATACGGTTGTTTACTTCCTGTCATTGTAGTACAACTAAAAACGAGTTTTTATATACACTGTAATTGCTCAATCACTTGTATTTACGAGATGGGATGGGAAACTGTATCGTCTGCTGTGTGTATAGAGGCTGCTGTTGCAACATCGCTATTACAGTATAGCCAACCTCACTAGACAAAAAACGAACTGTCAAGTGCAATGTTTCGCCGGCGGGGTATACAATACCATTGCCATACATGTGTTATGGCCAACAGAATAGAGTACAGACTTTTCAACTCTTTGTCACATCAGTTTTGCAAGGATTAGACTTCTGCTTCGCATACACAGATGATGTGTTGGTGGCCCTGACACCCTCTGAATAACATGAAAGACATCTATGCATAGTTTCCCGAAGTCTGGAAACATTGGAATCCTCATAAATTCAGCTAATACGACATTGATGCCAGTGAAGTGATGTTCCACCAACTGAACAAATCGCCACACTTACATCTTAGCTGGCCCCAAAAAGGGTGCATGAACTGCATCGGTATCTGAGGATGATAAACTTTTACTGTTGTTCTTTTTTCCAAGCTGATGAGACTCAGTTGCTATTCCATGCTGTCTCTGGTGGCACCAAAGTGCATGGTACTACGCCTGTTGCTTGGACTGACAAACTAAAGGCACAATTTGAAGCCTGCCACACAGGTCTCGTGCAAGCCACCATCCTTGCACATCTGATTGCCAATACACCATTAGCGATTTTGTAAGGTGCCTTATTCCCCACTATTGGTGATGTGCTACAACAAAATGTAAATGTGCGCTGGCAGCCTTTGTGTTTCTTCTCCAAGAAGACCAAAGAGAAGCAGCTCCATTGGGCACTATTTTATGCAGAACTGAATCAGTTAGATACTCCTGATTCATGGTGGAAGGGCATGCCTTCACTAAACATGGTGAGGAGTAATGATCAATATTCAGGGATATGAAATGAATGATAATTTAAATCAAAGATGTGTGATAAACATGAGTTTTAAAATGTGTATCTTAAGAACTGTGAGCACTTCTCCATCTTCAATACTGTGAATCAAATCTCTTCTACTGCAAGCTCTTTGCTTTCCATATTTTGGAAGAAGGCACTATAGACAAAAGAAAACATGAAAAACTTGCCTAGTAAATAAGGTCTCTAAAGTGCAGACTTTAAGAACTATGAGCACTTGTTCTGTAGAAGAGATGTGTGTCATATTAGCAAAGTAGATGATAGGTGCTCACAACTCTTAAGGTATGCACTTTAGAGCCCCTATTTACTGGGCATTTTTTTCTCGTTAGGGACCACAATACCACCTCTCAAAATATGGAAAGCAAAGAGCCATTGCATATCAAGCAGCTAAACTTTATTTCACAGTTAAAACAAACACTCAACATGTGAGAATTCAATAAAAGTCACTGCTGATGTTTTGTCTAGAGTGGAAACTATTTCTGCATCTGCAGATTTTGGTGAGCTGGTAGAAGCACAAAATAATGCTGAGGAGTTAAACATCCTGCTGAAAGGAAAGGTGCCCCTGCACTTACATCACATACCATGGCTAGCAACTGAGGAGCTGGTACACAGTGACAAGTTAGTAAGCCATATGTGCCTACCCATTTACAACAATGGGTGGTTGACATTCTAGATGGATTCAGCCATCTAGCAATCCATGCTACAAGGGTGCTACATCAGATCACTTTATGTGGCCCAGTACACAGGAGAGCTGCCTAACAGGAGCTCCAGACCTTGTGAGGTAAAGGGTGAGTAGTCACACCCTAAAAATATTCTAAGCTCAGAGGAAGCAGAGGCCGTACGGGCCGCTCGGCCCGCCTGGGCCCAACAGCAAACATGTGATGGAGAATGTTAGCCAGACAAGAGGGGTAGCCCCAGTGCATGGTCCAGCTGCGTGGCTGAGAATTCCATCGTGATACTGTGTTGATGAAGGACACATGCCGGGAGTGCCAAAAATGGCAGACTTTGTGAAACCTTAATAGCAGACATCTCACAGTTCATATAGAAATTAATAGTTGCCACATGAATCATGATACCTCAAAAAGAAACATGTACATTACCATTATTTGCACGATGATTCTGATGGAGTAATCAGATTTTCAATATCTTTAGTAGTTTAAAGTTTAGTATCTGACTATAAATTATACAAGTAACACACAGTAACGAATTTCCAAAATCTAAATGTTTCATCTGATTTCTTCGATCTATGTGTCTATAGAAAGCTATTAGTGTAAACTTAAATTGGTATGAATTACAGGCATGTAACTTGAATAATACACGAGTTATTGGAGGTCAAAGTGGCCAATTACAATCAATAATGCCAGGCCATAAGTACTCCACAGTTACACGAAAAAATGGTAGCAGCATGCTTATAAGTATACTTACTCATCTATGCCTTTGTTTATATCTGATATATACTATTCATGAAGAAATTGGTTAAATATTTACTGTGTTTTAGAAAGCTCAGAGACATTAGGCTACTGGCCTACCTTTTGTTCTATTCCTTTGGTATACGTTTATTTAATTTGGCGAAGAGTTCTCGGGCTTCCAGCCAGGTGGCAGTGTCTTCAAACTGCGATGTTTCCACGAGTGACATACTCATCAACTTCTGGCGAAGTGCTGAGACTTTGCGGATGCCGGTCCCTTTATACCTGCGGTGTGCCCCCCACCACCTGGCTGCGGGAAGCTGGGTCCAGAGGAGCCGGCGGGCGGGGTGGAGGGGGAAGCGGGTGCGCCGTTCGTGTCTCCGTCAGAGCATTCTGATTGCGTCTCGTGAGCTGGACGGTTCTTGTTGCGTTCCTGGCATATTGCGGCTAATGCTGGATTCCAGGCCGCGCTCAGTTGATAGCCTTCATCCCTGTTCACAAGATTCTCATGGACCCGTATTTCTATTGATTCTTTAATGACGCTATCCCAATAGCTCCTGGCTCGGCACAGCACCCTGGTGTTTTCGAAATCAAAGGTGTGGTTTTCTTTGATGCTATGTTCAGCTATAGCAGATTTCTCTATCTGTCCAAGTCGAACATGCCTGATGTGTTCCTCGCATCTTTTAGAGATGCAGCGCTGCATTTGACCAATGTACTGCACACCACATTCACAGGCAATGCTGTAACTATCAGGTGTGTTTAGTTTGAGTGGGTCTTTAGCTGAGCCCAGCAGCTCTTTCGTCTTCGGCGGTGGTCGGAAGATGGTATTTATGTTTGATTTTCTTAATAGCCTCCCGATTTTGGCTGATGTGGGCCCCAAATATGGAAGAAAGGCGAGTCTCTTGTTAACTTCCTCTTCCTCTTCCTGAAATTTGTCAGCCTGTCTACTCTTGAAGGCCCTGCCAATCTGTGTTTCACTGTATCCGTTTTTCTGAAATACCTCTCTTAGGTGGTGTAATTCGTCTGAGAGGCTTTCTTTGTCACAAATGACGTGCGCCCTATGTACCAAGGTGGTCAGTAATGACTGGCATTGCGCCGGATGGTGGCAGCTGGTTGCATGGAGGTACACTTGAGAGTAGGTTGACTGCAGCTCTCACGCCGACAGTGAGGTGCAGAAACGACATGTTGTCGCAAAACAGATCGACAAATTCGGCAGACTCTCGGGAGCTCAGTCGACCCAGAAGGTGACAAATAGCACCAGAGCTATTGTAAATTTGACAGATAAGGTGCTAGATGCAGCCACAACTTCTGTCCTCACGAAGGTGTTGAACTTTGCACCTGTACCAAGGACCATACCGAAACGGGACATCATCAGCAGCGTAGAGGAAGCAATCCGGGGCCTACCCAAGGAGGAAGCTGAGCAGATCCGAAGGGAGACCTGCAGGATCATCGACAAGTCACGACTCCCTAAAGCCAACATTACTGCACTGGAGCGAGAGGCTATCCGCGCACTGAGGGATGATGCTGACATCATGGTCCTCCCAGCAGACAAGGGAAACGCGATGGTGCTGATTCGCACAGTCGACTACCAACAGAAAATCTGCTCTCTGCTGCAAGACCCAGCCTACAGGAAACTCAACAAGGACCCTACATCGACGATGACCAGGAAAACCGTGGCGCTACTGAAGGACTCAGATCTACAAGAGGCAGTGCAGAAACGGCTGTATCCCAGAGCGCCAACGACACCGTGCCTGTATGGATTGCCCAAGATTCACAATGATGGGGTGCCTCTACGGCCGATTCTGGACACTATCAACTCACACAGTTATGGACTGGCAACACTATTGAAACCACTGGTGGGACACTGCAGTCATCACGTGAAAAACTCCTCAGATTTCGTCAGAATACCGAAGGACATCCGAATACAGAGTGATGAGTTACTCATGAGCTTCGATGTCACCTCCTTGTTCACGAAAGTACTGCTACAAGACGCCTTGGCGCTCCTTAATCAGCACTTCGAGCCTGAAACAGTGAAGCTCTTTGAATATGCACTTACAACCACCTACTTCAAGTGCAATTGAAAGCATTAGGAACAAGTGGATGGAGTGGCCACGGGATCTCCCATTGCTCCAGGGATCGCGAATCTTTATATGGAACACTTTGAGGAGGTGGCACTACAAACTGCTCACCGTAAACCCAGGCACTTCTTCCGCTATGTGGACAACACTTTCGTGATTTGGCAGCATGGCTGGCAGGCGCTGGAGGAGTTTATGGACCACCTAAATGGCATACATGAGAATATCACCTTCATGATGGAAGTAGAAGAGAATGGCTGTATTCCATTCCTGGACATACTGATCAGGAAGAAAGTGGATGGCACGCTGGGCCATTCAGTATATAGAAAAAAGACGCACACAGACCTGTACCTCCATGCAACCAGCTGCCACCATCTGGCACAACGCCAGTCAGTACTGACCACCTTGGTACATAGGGCGCACGTCATTTGTGACAAAGAAAGCCTCTCAGACGAATTACACCACCTAAGAGAGGTATTTCGGAAAAACGGGTACAGTGAAACACAGATTGGCAGGGCCTTCAAGAGTAGACAGGCTGACAAATTTCTGGAAGAGGAAGAGGAAGTTAACAAGAGACTCGCCTTTCTTCCATATTTGGGGCCCACATCAGCCAAAATCGGGAGGCTATTAAGAAAATCAAACATAAATACCATCTTCCGACCACCGCCGAAGACGAGGGAGCTGCTGGGCTCAGCTAAAGACCCACTCAAACTAAACACACCTGATAGTTACAGCATTGCCAGTGAATGTGGTGTGCAGTACATTGGTCAAATGCAGCGCTGCATCTCTAAAAGATGCGAGGAACACATCAGGCATGTTCGACTTGAACAGATAGAGAAATCTGCTATAGCTGAACATAGCATCAAAGAAAACCACACCTTTGATTTCGAAAACACCAGGGTGCTGTGCCGAGCCGGGAGCTATTGAGATAGCGTCATTAAAGAATCAATAGAAATACGGGTCCATGAGAATCTTGTGAACAGGGACGAAGGCTATCAACTGAGCGCAGCCTGGAATCCAGCATTAGCCGCAATATGCCAGGAACGCAACAAGAACCGTCCAGCTCACGAGACGCGATCAGAATGCTCTGACGAAGACACGAATGGCGCACCCGCTTCCCCCTCCACCCCGCCCGCCGGCTCCTCTGGACCCAGCTTCCCACGGCCAGGTGGTGGGGGGCACACCGCAGGTATAAAGGGACCGGCATCCGCAAAGTCTCGGCACTTCGCCAGAAGATGATGAGTATGTCACTCGTCGAAACATTGCAGTTTGAAGACACTGCCACCCGGCTGGAAGCCCGAGACCTCTTCGCCAGCTGTATACTCCGGGAAAGCATACATTCACATTTATGTAATTTGTTTATGTATCTAATAATGTGTGTTAGAGCGTGTTTATGGTCCAGCCATAGGAGTATTTATTTAATTTCAAGTTATTTAAATGTAACTCCAGTATTTCGTATGCTTTTCATTATGTTTATGTTGGTGCGTTGGATTGAAGACATGGCGTGAGTACTCTAGCCAATCACAGCGCCCGTGAATGGGGAGACTGGATGGAAACGAGTTCAGGAGAGTCGCACAGGACACGGAGAATGTACTGGATGTGACGGCGTGACAGACGCTCGGTCGCGGGAGAAGAGACTTGGAGAGTGTGGAATGGTTTGCGTGGGGTTGTGGCAGATAGAATTACTTTGGAGTGCTGACTTGTGCACTTGTGAGATTTCCGTGGCTTCTGCAGTGAAGATGTAGTGTGTGTTTAGATGTGAATATCTCCCGAGCTGTGTTGTTGTTTATAACTAATTACATGCTGTAGGAATCTATTGTTTCCCTGTTATTCAACTTATATTTTATTTTAATTGCTGGACTATTGACACCATTAAGTGTTTTGCAGAAATATACTGCAGTCTCAAAAGTACTTCTACCATTGTACTCCTTATTTAAAGTTGTTAAGATAGCACCTGCAGATTTTAATTAATTGCAATCTTTAATTTATAATTTTATGTTACTTTCATAATTTGCAATTGCCGAGTAATAGAAACCTTTGACCATTCAATTCATGTCTGTATTCTTATCGTATACTGTAGACTAAGCAGTATTTGGTCTGTAATGCGGCAACCATGTATACCAGCCCCTAGACAACGAAACCAGCCAAAACTTTTAATATTGCAACTCTGAGTCTGTGGGTGTGTAGTTGAGGGCCACACCCCATCACCTAATTTCTTCATTATTATTTGAAAGCCTGCAACCTGCATTCCCTACCAGAAGCACAAAGTAACAAGGCAGCACAAGCTCTGCTTGGGAGTTTTCTCATCCCAGAGGCACAATTCTCACACGTCCCCCTGGGCTTGGTAGGACCACTCCTGGTTGCATGTAACTGCTGTTAAAGCCTGACAATGACCGACACATATACCATGTAGCTGGAGGTATTCCCACTGGAAACAAAAACTGCCGAGAATGTGTGTGTGTTCACACACATTTGGAATTTACATTTTGGCTGTACCCACCAACTGACTTCTGATCCAGAGTTGGCTGTAGGAGGCTGAAATATTTCATCCAATGACCTGGCTGTACGGGGTACAGAAATTATGGACTTCGGCATATCATGCAGCTGCAAACAGCATTGTGGAGTGCCTACACTGTTCCTTGAAGGCCGCTATATCGTGCCACACAACAGATTCATGTAGCAGTAGTGTTGTTGGGATTGTGCTATGTATTAAAAGAATACCTACATGCCTAATCAGCAGAGCTATTGTATGGCAAGCCTTTGCACCTACCAGGGAGTTTTCTAAACAACAACCTGACCTTCTGTGCTCTACTCAAGATTTCCCCATGGATCTCCAGTGGCAAATGGAGGCCTTGCAATCAAATGGAACTACACGGCATGGAAAACAGGTTACTTTTGTTTTCAAAGACCCGGAAAGAATGAAGCACTTTTTCCTCTGATGTGGACCACTGCTCAGATCACTGGAACTTCCCTTTAAGGCCAATACATAGTTACAGGACAAAATGAAACAATTCTCACTCTCCGTATTAAAGGGGTAGGCACAGCAGTGTCCAATGACTGCTGCAAACCTGCCTACCTAAGTGCAGAAGATGTCACTGAAATACAGGCCAACACCTGATGCAGAAC
Source organism: Schistocerca americana (assembly GCF_021461395.2). Taxonomy (NCBI): domain Eukaryota; kingdom Metazoa; phylum Arthropoda; class Insecta; order Orthoptera; family Acrididae; genus Schistocerca; species Schistocerca americana. Next base: position 652,194,803 of record NC_060120.1, on the reverse strand, counting down.
ATCCGTCACACTGCAGCCAACTGCACTGTAGCATCATACAGAGCATGGTTGACCACCTGCAAACTGACTGGCCACCATCCACTTCACATTACCACACGAAACATCAATAAACAGCCACAACAGAAAATCATTACATATGAGAAGTGTGGTTCCATTTCAAGCTGGCAGGCATATCATAGCTGAAGTAAATTTTTTTTCCTTTCCTTGTGGGGATGTGATGAGTGACTTCAGCTTGCAAGTCACACCACACTATCCACTGACAATGTGGCCAACATTGGAAAGACCACATTCTCCAGCAGATAGAACCTTGTTACCTGCAGCAGCATGAAGATCAGAATGTGTGCAGTTGTCGCATTCACATTACAAAAAATAACCAGTAGGGCAATAAGAGTATATTACATGATAATAGTTATTTATCTTCTTTTTGTGCAGACCAATAAAGAATCTTATCCTTATGTGAAGTGTATTGTTTACTGAGCATCTATGGATGTAAGCAGCAAATTTATTGCAGCAAAATGCACGAAGATGTATTCCAAAAGCTAGAACTAAGATGGAGGAAAATGGTTTGTCAAATTCCGTAGCTGCAAATTTTGAATATATTTTATAAACTTATTATCATATTGAATATGGTAATGACACACAAAAATAAAACATACATACCGATACGGGAAATATTCTTGCAAAATAAATAGGCCAGTCTTTAGCAATGTCAACGACATTCTTCTTAATGGTAACTTTTTGCTGAGCTGAGTGTATGTTGCTAAGGGTAACACCATAGTTGTCCAGCAACTGTAAAAATAAGTCAATGTCCCATAATAAAATTTTGTACAAAATACAATTTTTTCAAAAATAACTTTTTAAGACACTGATCACAGGTTTAACTGATAGATCTTACTTATCATTGCCAGAATCAGAGGTTTAATGTTTCATAACATACAAGTGAAGTCAGTGATATACTGTACAGGAGGCTCGTTCACATTATACATACTAAACTCTAGGGTATACACCACATTTAATTTTACAAACTACTTGAGAATTGAATCATCGTTAAAAAGTATTGTAGGCTGACATTTTCCAGTGCCTTTTCCTGCATACTACCCAAATAACAATATTATCATTCAAGAATTCCTTTGCTGCATAATAACACTTTTGGATTAGTATGATGTACAAATTTTCTCTTCACCAAACTACTCTAGATCTTATTTATATTTTTGTCTTTTCATTAGTTACAAATCTTCATTCCTGTGTACTGTGGATTTTTGGAAAAGAACTCCAGGCAGTGGGTAGGAAGCCTGAAGTTTTCTTTAATCCTAATACTGTACAGATGCTGGAAATTATTTACTAAAAATAGATCAGGATTGTTGAGAGTAAAAAGAATTTGTTCATATGTATACAGCCATGGAATACTTAATAGTGTCAGATCTCTTAATAGTTGAGAGCAAGACACTCACATATTCTTGATAATTACTTTTGCAAGGTAAATATCCTTTTCATGTTTTCTGTGCCTTCTCAAAATATAATGCCATATCTCACTATGAATTCAAAGTAAATGTGGTTTTTTGTGTGTATGTTGGTTGTGTTACCACAGACTGTCATAGTGAATGCCAGTGTGTTTAATTTATTTGCCAGGAGTGCAATTTCTGATATCCATGACAGGTATTCATCATGATGCTTTCCCAAAAATTTTACACAGTCTGCTTCCTTTAGCTCCTAATTTTTGTGCATTATCTGAATACACTTGATTTTACTTGGTCAGTTTTAAATAGCATCAGTTGGCTTTTCAAAACATTTAATGTTAACCCATTTAAATGGCACCAGGTATCCAGATTTTCTAGGACACCTGTGATATTTTCACATTTCAACAAGTTTCCTACTTGTCACCTTCTTGGGTTCATGTTCAGTATGTTCCTTTATAGCTGCTGGAGAGCATACTCTTCTGGTTGAGATGTCACGACTGGTAGTGGGAGGCCCCCAGACAGGATGGAAGGGCATTCAGCTATCAAATCTTGGTGCTGCTGCCTGTTACCCCCACTGCCTTCCATTGTATTTTTGCTAACACCTCATGTCATACAGAGCTCAGTTGAAAATCGTTCTCCTGGCTGACAAAATTGCAATTTACTCTTATTTCTGCAGCTTCTTTGATAACTGAATCCTAGAGCCCATTGGCAAACCACAGCACCTCTGCCTGTTCAAAAACACAACAGTGCTCTGGCACTGCAAACTTGTCAGATTGACTAAGGCGAATACCCCACATATTTTGAACAGTGCTGGGAGATGCATTGCCACATCTGGTCAATGTACTGCATGCCAGACTCACAACTGATGCTGTAGGTGCCAGGTGCCTGTAGCCCTAGTGGGTCTTTCGGTAACCGAAGCATATTCTTGATTACGTCCACTGAGTGGAATGGTTAAAATCAATAACATGTTTGGCTCAGTAAAAGGCCAACTTCTGCTATGGGCACCTGGCATCTACAGTGTTAGTTGTGAGTATGACATGCAGCACACCAAATAGACACAGCAATAAATCTTACAGTGCTGTCAGAACAAGTGAGGAGCATTTGCTTCAGATAAACTGACAAGTCTGCAGTAGCAGAGCACAAAATGAATGAAGTGCATATGTTTTATTAAAAACAGACAAAGGTATTGTGTAATGCCAACACATACTGGGATTTGATCATCAAAAGGGCAGTGGATATATGAGTAAACAATGATCTTTAAACAATGGAAATGCCAGGTTGCAATATCAACTATAGTAAAATATAGATTGCTACTCAATGTAAAAATGACCCATCAAGTTGCAGGCGGGCATAATGAAAAGACTGTTACGCATTAACTGCTTTTGGCCAAAGCCTTCTGCAGTAAAGAAAACAGGCATGTTCACAAAAGTGAGCACACTACATGTACACAGGACCACTACCGCCAGCAGCTTCTACTAGAATGTGGTTGTCACTGAATAGAAATCTGGAGTGGGGTGGGAAATGGTGATGGATAGCAGGGTACAGTTGGGATGGGGGCGGGGGAATGGGGAAGAGGGGGGGGGGGGGGAGACAAGAGCACTGTCTAGCATTGTGTGCAGGGATTAGAGAAGACTGCCAGGTGCAGTGTCAGCAGGTGGGGTGTGGACGGAGGGAAAAGAAGGAGAGGAGCAGGAGAGGGCAAATGACAGATGGGTACAAAATGGCACTTTACAGCATGCAAAGGGGGTGAGAAAATGTGAAAAGGGAGGAGGTAATAGGACAAGGGAGTGGGAACTATTGGGTGGATAGTGTGGGGACAGTAGATTACCGTAATTTGAGACCAGGATAATTTTGGAACGGAGAATGAGCTGTAAGAGTAACTCCCAGATCCAGGTCAGAAAAGCTGGTGGTGGAGGGGAGGATCCAGATGGCTTGGATAGTGAAACAGCTATTGAAATCAAACATGTTATGTTTAGCTGAATGGTGAGCCACAGGGTGGTCTACTTTGCTCTTGGTCACTGTTTGGCAGTGGCCATTCATCATCATAGCACCAAGACCCTGCCTAATGAACCTTTCAAGTTGACACATCTCACAAAACTCCCTACCAACATTCCAACTGCAGAACCTAAAAAATCCTCGAACACTTTCCACCAAAATCCTCAGCTCCACAGTAGTTTCAGTCCTATCCAGAAGACTCACTTTTAGCCCTAAATGCAAATTTAACCATGTTGGGCGTGTCAAGGACCTACTCTGCTTCTCCTGAACCCTGCAATGGGAACACTTCTTTGCCACCAATCCCTCCAGGCAAAGCCAACCTAATTCCAACATTGAAACCTGCCACTTCTAGTTCATGCAACTGCAATCCTCTCCCTCCCTCCCACCAAACTACCCCTGGCCACTTTCCAAGAATTCGTTACCTCCAACTTGACCTCACCATCCTTCCCCAGGTCCCTTCCTAATAACATAAATCTTTCAGCAGAGGAAAGGACAGCCATACACAGTCCCAAAACAGACCCTGACCTAATCGTCGTCCCTGCAGACAAAGGCTCCACCACTGCAATGAGTCGCAGTGACTACCTGGCAGAAAGCCGGAATGATCCCATCCTAGATGTCCAACATAACCTCCAATCCCTGCTTAAGATCTTAGGTCCTTCCCATGATGTTTCTACTGAATCTATTTTCCTGCTCACCTCTATGACAACCTGCACACCCACCTTCTACATGCTCTCCAAAATTCACAAATGCAACAATCCAAGATACTCTATTGTAGCTGGTTATTGAGCCCCCACTGAAAGGATTTCAGCCCTCATTGACCGACATCTCCAGCTGAGCATGTCACCTTCCTACACATTGACTACCTCCCCTCTGATGGCTCCATCCACATCTCTGTCCATATTAAACCCACCAACCACCAAACGTACCTGCCTTTTATAGCTGCCATTCTTTCCACTAAAAAATCATCTCCAATACAGCCTTGCCACCTGGGGATGGCGTATCTGTAGTGACAAGAGCCCCCTTTCCCAGTATCCCGAAGGTCTCACCAAGACCTTCACAGATAGGCACTATCCCCCAGAACTAGTCAGCAAACAGATTTCCTGTGCCATTTCCTCACACATCCCCAAATCCTCCCACCAATCTCAAGAACCAGCTACAAAAGAGTGCCCCTTCAGCACCCAATACCACTCCAGACTGCAACAACTGAACCACATCCTTCTTCAGAGCTTTGAGGGACATACTACCCGAGATCTTTCCCACCCCTCCCAAAGTGATGTTCCATAGACCACCCAACCTCCACACCATCTTAGTCCATCCCTATGCCACTCCTGGTCCCAACCCCTTGCTACAGGCATCACGTCCCTGTGGAAGGCCCAGGTGCAAGACTTGCTCAATCCACCCATCCAGCACTTCCTATTCCAGTCGTCTCACAGGTTATCTTACTCCATCAAAGGCTGGACCACCTGTGAAAGCAACAAAATTGTATACCTGCTCTGCTGCAAACACTGCACAGTTTCTTATATTGGTATAACTTCCAACCTGCTTTGCACCAGGATGAACAGCCACTGCCAAACTGTGGTCAATAACAAAGCAGATCACCCTGTGGCTCAACATGCAACTGAACATAACATAATTGATTTCAATGACTGCTTCACAACCCAGGCCCTCTGGACCCTCCCCTCCAACACCATCTTTTCAGAACTGTGCAGATGGGAGTTATCCTTACAACATATACGCCGGTCCCGAAAGTATACTGGCCTCAACCTACGGGAACCTACTCACCCCAAACCCTCCAACAAACAGTTTCTGCCCCCTCATCCTATTGCCTTCTTCTTTTTCACAGTCTCTTACCCTTTTAGTGTGGTGCCCTCTACCAATGTACTTTCGCATCCTTTTCCACTCTTTGCTCTCCCGTCTTCTGCTCCCCGTTTTCCCCCCACACCCCACCTCCTGATGCTGCACCTGCAGTCTCTAGTCCCTAGATGCCCCACTAGACAGTGCTCTCTCTCCCCCATCCATACCCTGCTATACCTCCCCCTTCCCCACCCCACTTCAGATTGATTATCATTTGACAGTCGCGTTATGGTCGGAGCTGTTGGTGGTGGTGATAATGTGTATGTAAGGTGTGCTTGCTTGTGTGAATGTGTGGGTGCTTTCTTTGCTGAAGAAGGCTTTGGCTGAAAGCTATTAATGTGTAGCAGTCTTCTCGCTGTGCCTGTCTGCAACTCAATGGGTCATCTTTATGGTGAGTAGCACTCTATCTACCTAATTTTGCTAAATGATCATGATGTTAACCGAGACAGTGGTTTCCAAATGAGCTCTGACTGGGATGTGGTGCTAGCAAAACTACACAAGTAACGCTCTGATGTGAAAGCAGCAAAGACAACGAGCAGAACAGACACACAGCAGGACTCTATGCCTGGATCCCCCTCCACTCTGTCTGGGGCCCATCACCACTGGTCGTGACATGTCTTTCAGGGGCATGCAACTGGCTGCCCCTTTGGCCACTCAACAATGGAATCTTTGGTCCAGCAACTATAAAAGGAACAATCGGGACATGGACTCAAGAGTTTGCTTGAAAATGATTAATAGGAAAATTGTTGAATCTTTGCAGCAATATGACCCCATGATAGTTGCTAACCTGATAAGATTTCATCAAGAAAGCATGCACTTAAATATGTCTGTATTCCTACTTTCAGTCAGTTCTGATGAATAATCTGCAAATAGTACTGAATGTCACAACGTCCTCAGTTTGAGGATGCCCTCTCTCTCATCACAACCAGTCCTCAGTTTGAGAGTGACATTCAGAGAGGCATCAGGAGAGAAAAGTCATCATATCAGTTATCATTTTCTTCTTGTATTTGAGTAGGTGATATGAGAAGCTTCCAGCTTAACAGCTATCAAGAAACAGTGGGTACAAGGCAAGTGTTATGCCACACACATTAACCACAGAGTTCCATAGACTTTCAAGTAAAAAATTCTTTTAAATTACACTGTCAGTCACTCCTAATATAACCCCTAATTCAGGCTGTTCCAACCGAGCTCCAGGGAGCCGGAGCGCTCCAGAGCGCTCACTGCGAGAGCTCGGAGCCCGCGTGGAGGGGGAAAGCGAATTCACTGCCCCCTGGCCGCATGCAGCCGCAACTGACACAATAATCCGTGTTAAATGACAGCTATGACTGTCTGCGGGAGCCCTGTACCTCTATTGGAGGATACCTTTGTATTCATTGAGAGGGATGGTCGTCCACAGTGTCTTGTATGTCATAAAGTATTTAATTTTGCGAAGAGGTACAATACACAACGACATTATACACGTCTTCACGCAGTGCACTACGATCAGGTAGAATGCATTGCACGCAGAGAACTGGTAGCCAGGCTTAAGAACGACATACCAGGAGACATAAGTTTAAAAACGGTTTCGTAATACGGAGGGTATCAAAACATGCAACATAGTTCGTGTTCTGTAAAGTGCTTATAATTTTCAGGTGAATGAGAGCGGAGAAAACACTACTGAATCTGCAATTCGAGCAAACTACAGGGTCGCTCACATCAATGCGACAATGGGCAAGCCGTTTTCGGCCACTCGTAAAATCGTGCATGGTAGCAGTTGCAGAATGTTTGTTTCCAAGGGAGGTGCAGGCAATTGAAGGGGTTTGCCTGTCGAAGCAAACAATGTCTCGTCGAATCCTGGACATGGCAGCGGATTTAGAGACACAGCTCAGGAAAAAGGCGAAGAGCTTTGTTGCATTTTCGCTGGCGCTTGACGAAAGCACCAACGTATGGGACTGTGCTCAGCTTGCAGTCTTTGTGCGTGGTGTCGACATGGAGCTGCATGTAACTGAAGAACTCTTGGATGTGGTATCACTCGAGTACACCGCAACAGGACGTGACATTTTTGAAGCTGTTTGTGAATCTGTGGACAATATGAATTTCCCTTGGGATGAACTCCATTCTGTAGTGACAGACGGTGCACCACAAATGATCGGGCGTCACCAAGGTTTTGCGTCTCATGTGAAAAGTAAACTCAGGGACGAATTCGGGAAAGACATTTTGACTCTTCATTGTTTTATTCACCAAGAAGCACTGTGTGATGAAACAGTAGAGCTAGGTGGCGTAATGAAAGATGTCGTGAAGTGTGTGAATTTTGTGTGGCGTCACGGTATGAATCATCGCCAATTCAAAGGACTCCTGAAAGATATGGAAGTGTAGAATGGGGATATACCTTACCACAGTACAGTTCATTGGCTGAGTCGGGGAAAAGTTTTTGATGTTTTCTTTGCCATTCGTGAGGAAATATCTCTTTTTCTTGAAATTAAAGGGGAAGAAATGCGTTGTCTGAAAGATATAAAATGGATATCAGACCTGGCGTTACTAGCTGACATAACTATGCATCTGAATAATTTAAATCTGTCATTGTAGGGCAAAGGGCAGCTATTTGTTGACATGCACGACCAGATCAAAGCATTCATGGAAAAGTTACGTTTATTTGAGAGGCAAATTAGTAATTTAACGTTCTTCAATCGTCTTGCTTCATTAAAACTACCTGAAGGTACTACTTTCGGCGATTACCAAGCAAAGTTAAAGCAGCTCATCACGTTGTTTTAAACATGATTCCGAGACCTCACTAGTAGGGAAATGGAACTTAAGCTGTTCAGCACTCCTTTTTCAGTTTCCCCCGATGACTTGTCATCGTCACTTAAATTGGAGATTATTGATTTCAAAATTCAAGTTTGTTGAAAGAGAGGTACTACAACATGTTGGATTTGTCACGATGGTATCGTTCATTACAGCAAAAAACATTTCCCAAGCTTCACAACAATGTCGCTCAGATCATGTGCATGTTTGGATCTAGGTATAGTTGTGAGGAGCTTTTCACAGCAATGAAAAGAGTAAAAAATAAGGAACGATTGTTTCTTCAGGATGCAACAATGAAGGCCATCCTCCGCATTAACGTTGCGAACATTTTGATGTCTGATATTTCCGATCATGTAATGAAAAGAAAATGTCAAGCTACAAAGGCCCAATAAATTTAGTATGCAATTTCTTGTAAAACTGTTGTTTCTTATTTATTTCCTGAACATCGTATTTCCTGATGTTGCATGTCACCACGTCTTAGCAGCTAAGAGTATGAGGTTGTCTATCTCATGAGACACAGCTGGCACATCAAAAGGCTTGCCTTGCCGCCTGCCTGAGCCAGCCGTGCCACCTGCCGGCCCACTTGAACGGTCACAGAGAGCGACATGGCTCCCTGGAGCAGGGAGCGCTCCGCGGCTCACAACGGAGCCGACGAGCTGGAACAGCCTGCCCTAATTCATACCTTTCATGGGCACTATTGCATACATTCTCCAACTCAAACTGCCAGTCATTGCACCCCTTCTCTCTGACTTGTTAATACCCCCACCCCCCATGCTATGTTATTTTACTAACCATACATCTCATCACTTCCATCACAGCAATTTCTCCTGTCTGCTATATACTTTTGTACTTTCCATGTACATCACTTTTTGCCTCATACTTTCCCTCATACACCTAGACACTCTTCTCAACATTCCCTTTTCTATTCTTTTATATTTATGTTCCCATTCACTGCCACTAAATAACCTAGACACTCTTCTTAACATTCCCTTATCTATTCTTTTATACCTGTGTTCCCATTCACTGCCACTAAGACAGAAATGTTGAAATAAAAACACACAAAAAATGTTTGCATTTTAACAACCAGCATAAAAGTCCACTATAAATTGGCTTAGTTTGTACTGGAGGAGACCTTAGAAACATACCAAGTTCTATACTCTCATTTTTGTTTCCAATCAAATTTTTTAATACATCTTACTACAGGTACGTAATGTATAGCTAACATGTAAATCAGGGAAACAAGTTATAGACGTCTTTTGTATGCTGTATCATACATATTCTTCAAGACTTATCATTCATCTATGCTGAAGTTTACACAATTTAAGGTATTTGACATTAGAGTCTTTAGCATCTGTATTAAAATATATGGAGGTGAATATGTTTGAAAGCTATGAAGCTCTACAATTTTCTACTGCAATTAGTAAAATGCACACGTTCTCTCTCTCTCTCTCTCTCTCTCTCTCTCTCTCTCTCTCTCTCTCTCACACACACACACACACACACACACACACACTTACATCAATGATAAAATTCTACACTAGATATTAATTTGTGTGAGATGTGTGTTGCTCCCTGCTTTTAGTGATACATACTCAGTGTACACAAAAAATCTAACCTTTCTCATTTTGGTACGCTGGTCCCTTGAAATACGAAGACAACCAGTACTAAGACAGTCTTGGACAACTTGGCAAAAGACTAGATGCAAGGCCAATGGGCTGGTGAGGACTTCACTAGGTGTGAACACCTGCAAGATAGGCCACAACAGATTTTACTTACTGGATAAGTATTCCAAATGGTAGTTTATACATACATTGATACTTCGTTAATGCAAATGAATTTTTGACCTTTGATTTCTAAACATACATTTATTTTACTCAGCAAGTTCAGGAGCTTCAAGCCCTCACTTATATCTAATCAAATGTTCTAAGAGAATACATGATCTTTTTACATAATAATAACAAAATTTTATTCTTTAAATCCTATTAAGGCATATTGTAATTACATGGGCATGCTGAATAGTAATGCCTCTGACTTTTTTATGGGAAAACTCTTAAAGTTCTCGAAATAAAACAAGGTTTATTAACATTCTACATCTTTACTTTTCATGTCTACATAATTATTTCTTAATGTAGTCACCCGGTTGATGAACACACTTCTCCCAAAGGGAGACTAATTTGTTGATACTGTCAGTGAAGAATGTTCAACATTGTTGCTGAAGCCACAACCTGCCGAAGTCACAACCTCCCCTCTGCTTGCACCAGTTCATTACTATCAAAGTGAGGTCCTTGAAGGTGTTCTTTAAGTTCTGGAAACTGATTAAAATCAGATGCTGCCAAGTATGGAGAGTGATCAATGACAGTGAACCCAAGGCATCGAATTGTTAAAGACATTGCAGTGTTCATGTGTGGTATGGCACTGACATGCAGAAGCAGAGGGTCCTTCATGTGTGGATGAACTCCTCTGTGGTTAGAGACTCAATTACAGCACACTGTTTGCAACACATCAATTTAGTTACTTTACACACTGCAATTCAAAGCCCTCTAGCAGCAGAGGGTTGCAACTTGCATCAGCAAACTGGGATGGTTGACTGAGTAACATGCATGACATTTAATATCTCGACCAATATTGACCACAGAATAAAAATTTTGGAGGCTTTAATTTTCAGCATGCCCTCATATTTACAGACAGAACTTGAGAGAATGGGCTGCACTCACTACAGCACAGAATAGCATCCTTCTCCTCTTTATTGCTATCTGATTAGTTCTTGACTACCAAGCTATTCGTTATTACAGGTGTTTTGTCCATCTGTTCCAACTTGTGACATTTTTACCATTATCAAAACATGAATCTGTTCATTATATTATCATCCATTACAAACAAAACTGCAAGATGGTGAAACATACATGTGATAATTCAATATGAAGGGAAGTTTTAAGCAGCATACTAATTTCAGAGTAAGACTTCACAGCAGTTTCTGTACTTTTTAACTCACTCTTCCAATTTTTCTAGCACACAAAATTAAATGTTAGTTTCGCATGTGTTGCTAATTTTATTTCAGTACTTCTATAACCTTAAAACTCCAGATGGACCACACACAAATTTCTTAAAAAGGAACTGACCTCTTTCCTGACTATAAGCCTCCAGGCTACTCTATTGTATGTGAAGTAAGCAGCAGTGCTGGGAGGAAACAGCACTGTTTTAATAGCCTCAAGCTGATGGCTAGGATCCTGTCGCTCTACAGCTGGTGGTGGTGCTGAATCCACAGGCTGCAGGAATTCAGATGACTCCTCAACTACAAAAACATTGAAGGAAAACTTTAGTTAACACAGAAAAACACTTCCATACAAAAGTTCTAAATACATTAACAGCAGAGTGCACTGCCAAAAGATGGCAAAATACAAATCCAATGAAGAAAATATAAACAGGGCACACACACCACCACAGCAGAATTAAACTTACACACCACGAAAACCTCCATCCTGCAGCAAACCCTGTTTTAATCAAGAAGAGAAAAATGACTCAACTGCAAGCAATAAAAGAAAAATTTAGGGATATATATTCAAGAGAATCTGAAGTGAGAAATGCACCCTAACAATCTACATAAAAAACTGAATACACAAGCTGCTCGTTGGTGGTGATAATGTATCATGGCAGTATACAGTCACTACTGATGTACAGAATTATTGTTTGGGAAAATTCCACAGAGTGTGTGTGTGTGTGTGTGTGTGTGTGTGTATATAAAAGTTGGGTAGATATATATTTAAGTCAATGGTTCCTTCTTCAAGCAGAATGGTTGAAGAGGGTTGAGGGGTGAAGGAAAAGGTCTGGAGAAGTGTAGGGAAAGGGGTAGATTTTGGGAAAGTCACCCACAAACACAGGTCAAGGGAGACTTACCGTACAGGCTGAGAAGGAAAGACTGATTGTTGGGGACTGCATTGGATGAGATTTGAAAACCTGAGAGCTTAAAGTTGGAAGACAGAATCTCATCTGATGCAGACCCCAACAACCAGTCTTCCCTACACATCCCTTATGGTAAGTCTCCCCTGACCTGAGGTTCTGGATGGCTTTCCAGAAACCTATCCCTTTTTCTAGATTTTTTCCTTACTTCTATTGTGAGGCCTTGCTTCGTACCTAATTTCACAATTTAGGTCAATTGGAAGTACCCCAAAGGGTTTCATGAGTGAGTTTGCAAGAATCAAAAGATGTGATGTAAACTGCCATATCTTTTGATTGCACTGATGTAAAATCTTAAATTTATTACATCACCAAGGGCCATACACTTTAGTATGTGACATAAATTTCAGCTTGGTGAAAAAGGGTTCTTAACAGATGAACAGAAAGGAAAATAACAAGGAAAATTTTGGGTCCAATATAAGATGATGGGAAATGGAAATTAAAAAGTAACAAAGAAGTTTATCAAAAAATAGAACGAATGTTACACAATGAGGAAGAGAAGACTTTTATTCTATGGGCACCTAAACAGGCCAGCTGGAAAAAAATAACAAAAATAATTACTAACTTTTTTGACAGAAACACTAAACTATTCATGACGTGGATCAAAGAAGTTACAACAAGCCTAAGGAAACGGAAATGATGAAGGAAGAAATAGGAGAAAGAGCAAAGTTCTGAGGAAAAGCAAACAGTTTCAAGGCCTTTCAGAAGAAAGGAAATGAAGCAACAAATATAATATGACCAGAGGAAAGAAGAGAACAACATTGGAAATAGAATGAATTCGTCATTCTGCAGCAGACTACGCACTGACATGAAACTTCCTGGCAGATTAAAACAGCGTGTCGGACCGTGGGTCAAACTTTGAACATGGACTCTACCAACTGAGTTACCCGAGAACGGCTCACAAACTGTCCTCACAACTTTACTTCTGTCAGTATCTCACCTGCTACCTGAAATACTTCACAGAAGTTCTCCTGCAAAACATGCAGGACTAGCACTCCTGGAGGTAGGAGATGAGGTACTGGTGGAAGTAAAGCTGTGAGGACAGAGGTGAGTCACGCTTGGGTAGATCAGTTGGTAGAGCAGTTGAACGTGAAAGGCAAAGGTCCAGAGTTTGAGTCTCAGTCTGGCACACAGTTTTAATCAGCCAGGAAGCCAACACAGGGAAAGAATGAAAAACTGTTGGAAAGAAAGAAAGGAGAAAAGAAATAAGACAAGTTATTTCAGGTTGTCCTCAGTAGGCCAAACTAATAAAATAATAATAATAATAATACACATCAAGTTTATACACAACAATTATAGTGATAATGTTCTGTATATACCAGTCCTTCAAGACAAAGTTAGAAGTGGAACCTGTGTACCCACAGGGAACATGCCCCTGCACTGCCATCTACCAGGACAGAGCAGCTGGGACACATGATTTAGCACTAACAGATTATCAAAGTAATATCACATTTGCATGTGATCAGTTTCATATTGTACTTGGTACATTTGGTAGACCCAGATGATTACCAAATTCTGGCTCTAATTACAATAACTGTTTTTTATTCAGTGAAACATCACAATAGTCCATTGGCATATACAAAGTTCTTGGAATAAACAAAAATACAGACATCATAAATGTAAAAGAGAGAGAGAATTTCCTTGCATAAAAATGAAAAAAATCACATTTAAACAATAATTTTCTACCTACTGAATTAAAACTGTATGCTGGATTCAGATCTGAGGCAATCGCTTGCCTTTCGTAATGCTCTTAACACACGCATGATCTGATCACAATTCACAGCCCATCCATATAGTGTGTACGTTGGGCTGCAAAGCAGGGCATTCATATACGAAAGAAAAAACTATGGCTAAGCCATTACCATCTATCCTTCTTTCCACTGGTGCTAGTTCAGTAAGGAACACAGGAGAGCCGCTGTCAAATTTAGAAGACAATGTGACACAACTCTGTTGAATTTTCTACTCTTTGTGTCCATCTAATATTGTTGCAAGCACTTGATTTATACCTAATCAACTGCCTAAGATGGAAGCACTTTTTGCATCATTTTTGCACAGTAAAAGTTGGTTTTGATGCGACATAACAGACAATTTTTGCTACAACATAAAATTGCTTGAAATTATTCATTTCCTTCCACATCAGTCTTTTTACTTATATTTACTTTACTGGGTTTCATAATGTGGTTCAACTTTTTGCATCAGATTTTATTGGAAGTCAAAATCACCTCTTTTTCAACTGATGTAATAGGTTTCATGGGGGACAGTGTCCACAAACTTAATCACACCAAATCTAATATGAGTGCACTGCTTCACCTGCTTTTTGATGCTTTTCGTAGAAAGCATTATGAAACTAAAGTGTATTTCCAATTATTCATGTGCAGATGATCTGGTTTGCAGATTATTTATGCATAAAAAATAAATAAATAAAGTAAAAATAAAAAATAAAGGAGGAGAGAGCAAACACATCATATACTCAGGGACTAGCAGCACAGGCTGCTAGCTGCTAAAGGCAGCGGCAAACACTGCACTAGACAGGTAACAGAAGACAACTGTGTCAAGCAGCACCTGTGCGCATACAGACATCTGACACTGATGCTGCTGCTGCTGCTGCCTGTTCTACAGGCATCATCCTGAATACATGTTCAAAAACATTTGGTAGCCTTTAAATCGGCCGCGGTCCGTTAGTACACGTCGGACCTGCGTGTCGCCACTATCACTGATTGCAGACCGAGCACCGCCACACGGCAGGTCTAGAGAGACTTCCTAGCACTTGCCCCAGTTGTACAGCCGACTTTGCTAGCGATGGTTCACTGACAACATACGCTCTCATTTGCCGAGACGATAGTTTAACATAGCCTTCAGCTACGTCATTTGCTACGACCTAGCAAGGCGCCATTATCAGTTACTATTGATATTGTGAATCATGTACCGTCCAGACCGACGTTCACCGTTAATGGATTAAAGTTAAGTATTCCACCAGCTACGTCCGTTTTTCTAAATTCTAATTTCCTTGTCCTGTTCCAGACCTCACGCCAGCCTGCGTGAGCTAAAACGCGTGCCTTTCGGCCTCCTCTAGTAACACGGTGTTGGCTCTCCCGCCAACCAAAACATTTACATTACACATAAAGCTGTCGGTGTTTAAAAAGAATAATTTTGTTAGTAGGTAATGCAGTTAGACAATAGAAAAAAATACAGGAAAAATAATGTAGGTATGGAAGGCTTGAAACAATAATTCCGAGAGGAGAGTCAATGACATTTGTGATAAACAAGTTTTCAATGACCTGTTCTTGTTTTACTTTTCTAATAATTGTAAAAATAAAGCATCAAATCTAAATACACTGATTTAGTGTATTAAATACTGGATCATTTTCTGCACGTGGCACAGTAAATGGATGTGACCCAGTAGTACTTACTCTCAATACGCTCCATACGATCTGTCAGATGCGTTGATGCAGAAGAACGGCGGTCTCTGTCCATGAGTCGACTAGAAGCACCAACTTGTTGATAGGACGTATGCTGTTGCTGCAACTGCTGCTGAGAGAACCCTCCAGGTTGCACTGGAGGTGGTGGGGAACGTGGCCTCGGAAGAGCATTTGTATTACTGAAACAATTTTCCCAGTTAATTTTTCTGTTGTTCTGATTTGTCATCATTGCTGCTACATAAAAAAGTTATAAATATTATTTTAAAAATTAAGACTGTTCAAGAAATCAATACAGTATACATACTTTCTCACTTTACATGTTAAATTATGTTTATAATACAGCTAGGGCAGTACATACAATATTTACGGAGTAGTTAGTTAGTTAAATGTTCGATGGCCCACTTTGCAGGATATATCACAATGACATGGAGTGAGTCAGTTTACAGACTATCAGCTTAATTTGTATTTAGATATGGCTGCATGATGGCCATTTACGGATGAGTTCAAACAGCAAAAAACAATTTACGAATTTGCTTATAACGAAAAACAAATATTTCATTTAATAACACAAACAAGAAGGTAACAGGAAACTTCCCAGCAGATTAAAACTGTGTGCCAGAGTGAGACTCAAACTTGGGATCTTTGGCTTTTACAGGCAAGTGCTCTATTGACAGCTATCCAAGCATGATTCATGATCTGTCCTCACAGCTTTACTTCTGCCAGTACCTCGTCACTCACCTTCCAAACTTCATAGAAGCTCTCCTGCAAAACTTGCAGGACTAGCACTCTCAGAAAAAAGAATAGTGCGGAGACTTGGCTTAGCCATAGCCCGAGGAATGTTCCCAGAGTGAGTTTATCACTCTGCAGCAGAGTGTGTGCTGATATGAAACTTCCTGGCAGTTTAAAACTGTATGCTGGTCCGAGATTCGAACTCAGTATCTTTGCTTTTCACAGGCAAGTGCTCTACCAACTGAGTATCTAGAGAACTTCTGTGAAGTTTGGAAGGTAGGAGATGAGGTACTGCAGAAGTAAAGCTGTGAGAAAGGGTTGTGAGGCGTGCTTGGGTAGCTCAGTCAGTAGAGTGCTTATCCAGCAAGGGCAGAGGTCCCAAGTTCTGAGTCTTGGTTCAGTGTACAGCTTTAATCTGCCAGGGAGTTTCATATCAGCGCACACACTGTTGCAGAGTGAAAAATTCAGTTTTCAAGAAAGTAACACTTTTGCACTAAATACGCAGCAAGTTTCTTTGGTTCAAATGGCTCTGAGCACTATGGGACTTAACTTCTGAGGTCATCAGTCCCCTAGAACTTAGAACTACTTAAACCTAACTAACTTAAGGACATCACATACATCCATGCCCGAGGCAGGATTCGAACCTGCGACTGTAGTGGTCCCGCGGTTCCAGACTGTAGCACCTAGAACCGCTCAGCCACCCCGGCCGGCCAAGTTTCTTTGGAAAAGAAGGTTTGTCTACAAGGAACTTTTTCAAATTTCTTTCAAATTTAGCTTTGCTATGAGACAGGCATTTACCATCATTGGATATATGATCAAAGATTTTTATAGCAGTATTTTTCACCTCTTTTTGGGCTATCATAAAATGAAGAGTCTGACTTATCTCAAAATAGAATGGAAGAATGATTCACATCTGTGCAAAAGAACTGCAGATTACAAATGATTCCCAAGTTACATGGATAAACTGTCATACTACTCCTTAAACATAGCAAAAATTCAGATTTATGAGGGCAACAAAGAAGCTTATCAATATTGATAAGAATGCTGTTCAGCTACTGCTTCACAGTTGTCTTTCCACTGTAGCTGCTTCCAGCTATTCCATTTGAATAAATTAGCAACACCTCTTTTGTTCTTAAAAGTTTTGTAAATAAATGGCTTAGAACAACTACTAACACAAGAATTGTGCTAAAAGAGAGAATTAAATACAACATCATATTTTCCTCATCTTTAACAATGTCAGGAAAAGATAGATTGCTACTTGACATGTTAAGTTGCAGCCATCCACAACCAAAAGACACTTTCACATTAGCTTTTGGCCACAGCCTTCGTCAGAAAAGGAAACACACACACACATTCATTCACATAACACACATACACATTCATTCACACAAACAAGCACGTCTCACATACATATGACCACCATCTCCAGCAGCGTGGACCAGGATGCCACTGGAAGAGTGGTTTGATGCAGCTTTACACACTATTCTATCCTGTTCAAGTCTCTTCATATTTGTGTAGCTGCTATGAGCTACACAGCTTTGAACTGGCTTCCTGTATCCAAACACTGTTCTACATCTAGAATGTTTAAGTCTACACTTCCCTCCATTAACAAATTAGGTATTGTTTGATTCCTTAGGCTGTGTCCTAGCAATATATCCCTTCTTTTAGTGAAGTTGTGCCATAAAACCTTTTCCCCCCATTGTGATTCAGTATTCTTTCATTGGTTATCTGACCTACCTATATGATTTTCAATATTATCTACTTAATCTTTAACTAGTTGTGTGTGAATCAAACATTTCCTTTCTTTTACCTTGGTAAGAAGTCTGTATTACAGACACATGTTTTGTTCTCCTCTTTCGTTAGTGTGTATATCTTCTACAGTTTGGTAACTAGCTAGTTTGCTCTTTTAAAAGCAATGAATGCATGGTAATATGTCCAATATTCATGTAAAGCAATCACTGTACACAGAGAATTGATATGTATCAGCGAAGGACATGTGCTTATGGAATATTTAAGTAGATATCTAACTGAATTGAAGATGTACTGGCAGGTAGGACCAACAAATTTTCTTCAGTGGGGAGACATTATCAGCAGTGGATATCATTCAGCACATCATAAAGAACAAAATGCAGAAAGTTTTACAGGTTATCAGAACCTAATCCAATACATAAGAAAATATAAAGCAAAGTACAAGAAGTGATGTAAAGACTCTGTATTGTTTGACTGCACCATATGCAATAAATCACTACAGTCCATCACAACAGCCAATATTCTGGCATTATCACTTTATATGAAAATTTTACATAAACTAGTTGTTGTAAAAGGGATTCAAAGCTAAGCTTCATACAATTAAAATTAATTATCAGGAAATGACAACTAAGGGAACTATTTACAAAATTCTTGATGTTCAAGTTTGTGTATTATTCTCCTGCAATGATTCACACATGGATAAGGCTGAGGAGTCATGAGTTTATACATCATGCACTCAGCCAACTCCAGTCAGAGGCATATAGACAAATAAACTGTCTGTACTTTAAAAACAGGATTGCTCTTAAACTTTCTAAAATCACCTTCTGAGAAACATAATATATTCATTACACGTGTATCATATAGAGACTATGAGGATAAAATTAGAAAAATTTGGGCTCCTACAGAGGTGTTCACGCAGTTGCTCCTCCCATACACCATTTGCAAGCAGAGTAGAGAGTGGTTAATGACACTGATGCATAACACTCTCTCCCCCCCCCCCCCCCCCCATACCCCCAATCCATTGAAGATAACAAAAATGAATGTAAACTGACTATCACTGAAAATTATTTCTTATCAGTGCTGGTTATGTGATACACATACAGTATAATGTTGTCTTGAAATACAGGCTATATTCATTACGACACTGGTAAGCTACACTTTAGAAAAATGGTACATCAGAGGCAGCCCCAAGGGGATGCATGCAACTATTTTGACAGTATACATCCGCTTCTTATTTAGTGATATGAACTCATCAATGTCTGATGTTACAAGCAGTCAGCTTGCATGATAATTACACAAAAAACTTTGCATTAACTGAAAGTTCCTTTATCATATAAAGACATCACTTATAATTTTTATGAGCTTTTATTATGCTTCCAGTCTTCAAACAATGGGGAACACTAATTAGGCCTTAAAGTGGTTTCCTTCTGTCCAACTCCCTTTCAGATCTGTACAATTTGTTTCTTCTTGTTTCAAATGTGCTTTGTGCTTTGGCAAATGTACTATCTTTATTTGTGCATTACAATGGTGTGAAGTTAATGAGACATGTGGTGTGAAGATGTGCAATAGCAAAAGGGAATGTATCATATGGCACACTAGCTAATACATAATTCTACTGTCTGCTACTCTCGAGCACTTTGACTTTACATTGACCATACCATATTCATTTTTGTGTTAATGTATGCATGGTGATGGCTAGACTATTATTTTAATGCTTGTCATAGATAAGATAAGGAATAAACACCACAAATTATATGAGAAGTTCACAAAAACAATGTTCTATGTATATCCATTCGCGAAGAGATAGTCAAAGAGAGAAACAATGCCTCCACATAATGGATGCTCCAGGGTTTCCAGTTGTCAGGGGAGAGAAAGCTGGCACATGAGATGTGGAAAAGAAACAGAAAGCAACAAATCACCGCAAAGTATTCTCTATCTCCCTCCGCATAGAGAGTCCCATTTTGATTATTTTGGTATCCCACCAGACACTCTTGTATGTCAGATGAGGAGTTGTTTGCATTTGAGAGATGGAGTGATTGGTGACTTCACTTTACATGGCATGAGTGCCACCTACATTGGTGAGTGCCTCTGGGATCACAGCTTTCCTGTTTTGACCACACAGACTCCTAGGAAAGTTGCATGCTAGCATGAGGGCAGATCTTGTTTACTTGACCTATAAACACTTTAATCAGTGTTGTAAATTCTTTGTGCTGCCACACTCTTACAGTTTCCATGTTTGTCCCGTGACAAGCCTTTGGCCTCTCTGCCCACCAGGGTGTTTTCACAGGCACCACACATCATGGTATGCACTCTCATTCCAAATGTTTTTATTGGATGCTACCATCTCCTTATGCAAGATATAACAGTTGTTGATGAGGACTTGCTCTCCAATATACATTGGTTTTTAGTGATAGTGTTGTATATTATTACCATCTTGGTCCCAGAGGAGGAGCTGCTGAAACAGCAACAATAACAACAACAATAATTGCAATAGCAGCAACAACAGTTGCAACAGCAGCAGCAGTAACAGCGACAGGGGCAAAAACAGGAGCTCATCCAATTGCTGATCACACAATTGGCGGCACAAGCACCAGCTATGCAGCCTCCCGTGCCGGGCCCATTTGCAGGTTTTTATGAGACCACGGATAGGTGGGAAAATTACCTATGCAGTTTCAAGCTGTACAGCCAGATAAGGTGCATCACTGGCTGTAGATCAGAGTACTTCATTGCTGTCGAGTCATTAGTTTGTATGAGGTGGTACAGAAATTATGGCCCCTTCTGAGCCGGCCGCTGTGGCCGAGCAGTTCTAGGCGCTTCAGTCCGGAACCGAGCTACTGCTGCGGTCGCAGGTTCGAATCTTGCCTCTGGCATGGATGTGTGTGATGTCCCTAGGTTAGTTAGGTTTAAGTAGTTCTAAGTCTAGGGGACTAATGACCTCAGATGTTAAGTCCCATACCCATAGTGCTCAGAGCCATTTGTTAAGTCCCATAGTGCTTAGAGCCATTCGAACCATTTTGAGCCCCTTATGAACTCTGAAAAAGTAGAATTTTCAGAATTGTGTAAATTACTAACACACTACTATGGTCAGCAAATGCACATATAGCTGCCCACTAACAGTTCAATCAATATCAAAGTGTCTGAGGCAGCTGTATGTGGAATGGATAGCTGAATTACAGTGGTTAGTATGTATATGTAATTTGGAGGGTATCCAACACAGAATTTGGTATGCAGACTGCCTAATTCATGATGTGATGGTGCAGCTGGTGCTCTACAGAACAGTACAGACTAAAGTGTCAGCATATTTTGATCCAACGTCAGATGAGGTAAGACATATTGCAGAGTCGAAGAATTGATTGCAGCAACACAAAATGTGTTTTCAGATGATTGGGAGGTGGAAAACTTGTCGAGTTACACCAGTGGCTCAGGTCCCCATCAATGGCCATTGAGATTTTAGCAACCGTGTAATCAAGGTGGTTGGTCAAGTGTATAAACAGAATGGGTTCTGTGCATCCTGGTGCTGCAACAAAGGTGGGCAATGCCAGAGACTACTGTCAGTCTCTGCTACCAGAGTCACCCACTGAATTCACAAAAGATGCAGAGCACCATCCTTACACAGTGTCAGAGTCACCCCTATCATTATGACAGTCTTACCCAGATTGTTGGTCATTATGTGAGACGAGACAACAACTCTATTTCGTTGCAACTTGGTGAGGCTGTCTTATGCCAGGACATTCAGCAGCTGTGTGCAAGAAATGACAGTACCCAACACTGCGGAAAAACTTTCTCATGTTTGCAATAAAGCCCATGAGAACCTCAGCAAGCCTTCAGCCACACCATGTCATGACACACTTGTAGACAGCTGACGGTTGTAAAAAAGTTTCAGTGAGATACAGCGACTTCAGCATGTCTGATCAATTTAGATATTTATCACCTTGTAGGTGGCCCAACTTACACTATCTCTTATAGTGGACAATGGAGTCTCTTTTGGCAATAACTACTAGTTGCAATGACTAGATACAAAAATGTGGAACATCAGCTCATGCTTTTGGTTGTAAATTTACAGTTCACAGAAAACACTTTTGCACTTGATGCTTATAGTATTTCTTGATTTGAACTGCTTGATACAGTAAACCTTGTCTCTCAGGCAGTCCCATTTCAGAACCTGAATGCATTGCTGCAGTCTTCACTAAATTTTTTGTAAGGATCTGGGTAAAGCCACCAATTTTGAGGCCTCTATAACATTGAAACCTTGGGTTGTTCCTAAGTTCTGTCACATCCACCCCATGCAATTTACTAAGTGAGATAAAGTGAAAGCAGAACTTGACAGGCGGCAGAATCTTGGAATGGTGTCTCTGGTTTCATCAAGCCAGGGTGCCACCCCCTAGTCGTGATCCAGAAACCTAATGGCAACGTTGGACTTGGTGGCAATTTCAAGGACACTCAACACACCCTGCACACTACACCCCAAGCAGTTGCTAGCTAAGTTGGCCGGCAGTCATTTTTACAAAACTGGCCTCAGAGATACACACTTGCAGTTGCCACTGGATGCTGAGTTTCGACAAATTTTAGTATTAAATATTCCTTGTGCGATTTGGCAACTTACCCATTTGCCATTTGGTGTAGCTTCAGCTCCACAAATATTCGGCTTCAGCTCCACAAATATTCCAAGCATTTACTCGAGCAACTTATCAAAGACTTTCTGCATTCCAACAATGATTTAGAAGGCATTTGGGTTACTGACACCATGAGTGAGACAGCATTTGCAAAATCTGTGCGCAGTTTATCAGTGAATTTTAAAGAATGGCCCTTGTTGCATGCTTCAGAAATGTAGTTGGCCTTCCCCTCCTGCCCCCCCCCCCCCCCCTCCAACAGTGCAATACTTGGGGTACATGTTAATTATGATTGGCATATGCCAGAACATATTGTGGCAGTAGAAAATTTGTCAGTTCCTAAGAGTATTAGAGATATACAGTCATTTTTTAAGTAACTATGCAAAATTCATTCCATGGGCTGCTCACTTTTGTCATCCAATAAATAACCATTGTAAGAAATGAGCGAAGTTTGTGTGGATGGAGGCATTCGGTCAGTAACCCAAACTTGAAGCAGCATCTCTACTCCAATCTGTGTTTGGCCATGTTCACCCCTGGTAAGCCTTTGACTCTGGCCACTGACATGTGTCAATACAGAAATTTCACTATGCACTCTCAGAAAAATCCTGATGGCTTGGAGCAGCTTACTGCACTCAACTCTAAGATCTTGTTGGCAGCACACAGAAATTATTCTTGGATTGAGAAAGAGGGCTCAGGATCATATACAGAGTAAAAAAGTTTCATGTTTTCTTGTACAGCATCTTATTACATACAATAAGCAACTTATCTCACTATTTGGTCCCCAGCCCAAGCTCCCAGACAGAAAGGCATATTATCTACAGTGGTGGGCCATGTTTCTGAGTAATTATTCCTACGATACTCACTACAGCCCCACCTCACAGCACGCAAATGCGGATCCCTTATCCCTGTGTGTCGACTGCGACAAGCAGGAGCCAATCTGTTTTGTGCTGGACCAGAACCTTCAGGGTACCCTCGATGAATTTCCTTTGACAGTGCGGCACAAAATGGAATTCAGCACCTGACCACATAGTCATTCCATCCATCATCAAACACAAATGTTTAACTGCTGACCAGGATGTTCAAATCAAGACTAAAGAAAATAGTCACGGTGTTACCTAGAGAGGATGCCCTGAGTAGTTTTTAGGCATCTTACCAAACAACACCCATCAACATGTTCCTGTCTGGGAATTTGGTGGCCAGCAGGAGCATTTAAACTCAGATGAGTGTTCCTCGTGCCACTCTGTAGCAATTCTAGACGTGTGGGATATTGCATTGTCATGCTGGAATTGCCCAAGTCCATCGGAATGCACAATGGACATGGGTGGACGAAGGTGAACTGACAGGATGCTTACATATGTGTCATCTGTCAGAGTCGTATCTAGACGTTTCAGAGGTCCCATATCACTCCAACTGCACATGCCCCACACCATTGCAGAGCCTCCACATGCAGTGTCCACGAATTCATGAGGTTGTCTCCATACCTGTATACGCCCATCCGCTCAATATAATTTGAAACGAGACTCGTCCGACCAGGCAACATGTTTCCAGTCATAAACAGTCCAATGTCGGTTTTGACAGGCCAAAGCAAGGCATAAAGCTTTGTGTCATGCACTCATCAAGGGTACACAAGTGGGCCTTTGGCTCTGAATGCCCATACAGATGATGTTTTGTTAAATGGTTTGCATGCTGACACTTCTTGACGGCCAAGCATTGAAGTCTGCAACAATTTGCGGAAGGGTTACACTTCTGTTAGCAATGTTTGAGGTACACTTGTGAAATGTGTATGGGAAAATCCCCACTTCATCGCTACCTCGGAGATGTTGTGTCCTATTGCTTGTGCGCCGACTATGACAGTAACCGATCAAACAACTGCCCCAGACACTTGTTGTCTTATACAGGCATTGCCAACTGCAGTGCCGTATTCTGCCTGTTTACATATCTCTGTATTTGAATACAAAAGCCTATACCAGTTTCTTTGGTGGTTCAGTATATATTACCATAAAAATTTCTGCATTAGTTTAAAAATTAAATGTAATTTACCTCTGGGAATAGAAGCTGCTGGCCCGTGATGTAGGGGATGTATCGATGAAGTGTGGGGTGACAGGAGGTGGTGGAGGAGCAGGCCTCCAGCTGCTGGCAGCAGATGGTGCTGGCTTTGTGTCCCAACCAGAATTCGGTGTGACACCCGTATGCCTCTCCCATGGCTCACGTTCTCTTTCCCAGGTTGCTGTCTCCCAGCCACTCATGCCTATACCTTTCTCCCAAGCTGCCTTATCAGCCATTGCATTTGCACTTGGCCTATCCCATCCATTCGTGGTAGGTAGTTTTTCCTCTATGCGGTTTGGAGTTGTTTTTTCCATCCGTTCTACCTGCAGAAGATGTAACAGATTCATAGATTCCCTAGGAATAATGTATTTATAACTGTAAAATAAAATGTACAACTTCGGCTTTTAAAAAATGGTAATTAATGTTTTTATGGTTTCACATGAAATTCCAACTTCAGTTCCTCAAGAAACTGAAGTAAGTGTTGTATTCTATGTTTACAATTGATTGATTAATTTTATAATACAGAGGAACAAAAAAAAATATTGGAAGCAAATATTTTGTCAAAAGATTATTTACACTTAAGCAGACAATGTAATTATTCAATGTAAACTGATGAGACAAACTCAATGGAAATATGAGCGTCATTTAATAATTAAAGAGACAAATTGGTCTGGGGAAAAAACTGTTAGTAGGGCAAGTTTGGTACTTTTATGACTTTAAATTGGCATCACTGGGATGATCCCTGCTCAGCTGATATATCAACATTGTTTTGTTTATAACCTCAAAAACACATTTCAAGATGGCGAGTCCACTTGAAATGTCCACATTTGTTAACAACGTTCTATTATTTGTTTTTTACTTGCTGAAGGTGAGAAACCAGTGAATATACACTGTAGAATGTCCAAAGTTGATGGTGAAGGTGGTTGTATGAATCGCGCAAATTTTTACAAGTGGGTAGAGCAGTTCAAAAATGGTCGCGACTCAGTGACTGACGAATATCGTTCTGGCTGACCAGTTGCAGTTTCAACTCCCTCACTTGAAAATTGAATTGATGACATTATTCGTGTCGACTATCGTGTGACTGTGGATATGATAGTTGATGAAGTTCAAGTTACTAC
Organism: Schistocerca americana; assembly: GCF_021461395.2. Lineage (NCBI taxonomy): Eukaryota > Metazoa > Arthropoda > Insecta > Orthoptera > Acrididae > Schistocerca > Schistocerca americana. Next base: position 652,169,091 of record NC_060120.1, on the reverse strand, counting down.
TGGTACAGTTCATAAACATTATCTGTAACAATCTGAAGCACCGTAAAACGTGCAAGATGGGTTCCAAAGGAGGTGATGCGGCTACACAAGGAAACAAGGCTGAGAGTGTGCACAGAGCTAACAAAACATTATAAAAGAGAAGGTGAGCACTTACTCAACAAAATTTTAACTTGTGATGAAACTTGGGTTCACTGTTATGAGCCAGAATCAAAAAAGACAAAGCATGGAGTGGAAGCACAATAACTCACCTGTCAAGAAAAAAATCAAAACCCAAGCATCAGCAGGAAAAGTCATGTTGACAGGGGTTTGGGATACTGAAGGTCCAGTTTTTCATGATTATCTCGAAGAGCAGCAAACAACGAACAGCCAATATTGCTCAGATTTGCTTTTAAACAAGCTGAAGCCAGTCATGAGAGGGAGACATTGTGGATCTCAGAGGAGAAGTGTGATTCTTCAGCAAGACAACCCACATCCTCATGTAGCTCAACTAACCCAAAAAACCATTGACAAAACGGGCTATGAAGTACTGCCTCAACCCCTTACAGTCATGATTTAGCACCTAGTGATTTCCATTTGTTTGGTGCACTGAAGGAGGCATTACGTGGGAAAAGGTTCCAGGACAACGAGGACATAAACAAGTTTGTGGGAAACATCAAGATAAAAGCTTCTAGCCTGTTGGAAGAAGTGCATAAATGTTGAAGGGGATTATGTTGAGAAGTAGAAAAAGTATTGTTTTGTAAAAATAAACACTTTTTTCTTGAGGCCAATTTGTCTCTTTAATTATTGAATGACCCTCACATAATTGAACTTGGGGCAAAAAGTACACTATGCAAACATTTACATAACATTCCTGTCTCAATTTTTCAATTCAAGAATGTTAGGAGAGAATTATACAATTGTCTATGATAGCAAGTTTTGGATCTAAAGAGGCTCTTCAGAGACTGTACCAACTGCTTAAACCATTCTGCTAAAGATGTGCTTATGGTATAAAAAAGAAGACAGTCAATGCTCCGTACAGAGAGATTGGGGATAGTTGGTGGAAGTGACTTAAAAGTAGTGGTCTATCCTTATATACACATTATATTCCCTCTTGAATTTTCTATCAATGTAAAACTGTGTCTGAATATGAAAAGAGGTGGTACCTGGCTCCGGACAATATTTGTTTGTTGTACATCTGATCGTTCTTCCTTGCTAACACCTCGAATGTCTGCAATGGAGTCAACAGAGTCCCACCGACCGGCTAGAAGAAAATCAGAGTGGCAATGAAACAGAACACATATTTTAAATTCTATTCAAAGTTGAAATGTACAGTTTATTAATAAGCAAAGGTGTATTTCTGACAAATGAATAAATATCTAGTTTTGAAAGCAGACCGTAAGATATATGAACAAGATTTAAAATGAAACAGGAAATGAAAGATGCACCAGTTATTTTCTTCTGAACAAGTTACAGGAATTTAATACTCTATGAATCACGCACAAAGGAGAACAACACATACAAGAAACTGGTGCTAAAAACCAATTACGAGCCTGTTGCCACAAGTACGTTAACCACGGATGATAAGCCCTCCACTGTCCTCTAAACAGAGATAAAAAGCCAAAGTATTTTATTGTATAAGTCGCTCATTCTGTCAGACCCATGGTATTCAACATTACCTTGCTAAAAATACATAACTTAAATTTCCAATATATTGTACTGTAATAGTTAGCACAACTCACTCAGTTGCTGCTCTAGCATGTGTCGGCGATTATCTTCTAACTTCCTCACTGGACGAGCATCTTCTCGCTTAGCAGGAAGAACAGCTGGCTTCTCTGGTTTGTTACTTGCCCTGCACAGATATTGAAAAGGGCATAAAATATGCGTACTAAAACTCATTGACAGTCTTATTTTTCATAATAAATACAGCATTCTAGTGTGTTTCAAAATCTAATATGTACGAGCAATAAATTTTAGAAAGTTAAAGGAATTAATGAGTCAGTTGAGGAAACATATTCTATGAAATGGGAATAATCTGTGCTACTTATAATGCTACATATCACCTGCTTAATGATCTCATCATCGAAGGACTATAAATATCATAAAAGGTCTGGCATCGGTGGCAAGAGACAGTGGTCGTGCGTGTGTGTAAGTTGTGTTTGTGTGAATGTGTTTGTTTTTTTCTATGTTAGAAGGAGGCCTTTATGGCAAGATCCCACATTTAACAGACTTTTTGTTGTACTTGTCTGCAACTCAGCATCTCCTCTATAAGGTGAGTCGTGATCCATCCTTTTTGTAATATTGTCATTTTAAAAAGGGAGAGTTACTTAAAAAGTATTTGGTGCACATTAATGTAATATTACACAGAAAACTGTGAATGTTGCAGGCTTTTTCTATTGCAACACAGCTTGTAGTTACATCTATGGTGCCTTCATTTCAGTTAAGACAATCATTACGTAATATAGGCAAAAGTACACAATAAGATGAAACTCTAAATCGATGATATTGTGTGATCTTCCCTTTCACATGTTTTACATGATGGTCTCACAAGTGGCAAATTTTCTTCTCCTATTTTAAACTAGGATTTTAGTGGACAACAAGAGTGAGAGGTTTACTTGTTCTAAGTACTTTCCACTTATACGACATTTTAATCCTTTGGATGATTTCTTGTTTTCTACATGCTTTATTGTTGTAATTTTTATTTAGTTTAACAATCTGCTATCAACTGAGGGCACACATTTTCCATACAATACACTGATTTTAAACCTGACATTTTGTCATACACTATTTTTAAAATATTTGATCCCAGCATCATTGATCAACCTCTCACATTTCTGTGGCATTTTCTGTGTGATACATGGTAGTATGATGTTTATCTTCATCAACTGTCCATCATGATCTCACAACATATTCACTGGAGAGTAAACAATAACTTGTGGAGTTACACTGTACTGATTAAAGCACTGTAGAACGTAAAAAATAAAATGAAATAAATAAAACTGTATGAACACTTGGCAATGGCTACTTGCATATAACTCATCATTTTCAGTGTATTGCACTGCTATAATCCAACACAAAAAGCCACAGTGGTCAAGCTATCCCAATCGCTACCACGAATTGTTCCATTACACTGCACTTTAGTTACTTCATGGAAACTCTGCACTTGCACTTTAATGATGAATAATGGAAGAATGTATCATATCATAGCAACTTCTATTTTGAGAAATACAACTATGTAAGTGCTGCATACACTAACATATACCATTTTAAGCAAATGTTTAGCTTCCTGCCAAATAATGCCTCATTTATGTTCCTTACAAATTGCCTGGTCATAACTATATGTTACACAGTATTGTTTTTACAGTGACTTGCTTCTGTAAATTTTTAAACACTGATTGTACACAAGTGTAGAGTTTTATAGAGAAATGACTGATGGGTGGTGTCATAACACATGTCCTGTAACCATGCCCCTTCTTCTTGCCAGTGTTTTCCATTTGTTTCTTATCAGTCCACCTAATTTTCGACATTCTTCTGCAGCAACACATCTCAAATGCTCAGATTCTCTTCCGCTCTGGTTTTCTCAATGTCCATGGTTCACTACCACACAATGCTATGCACCTAACATACATTCTCAGAAATTTCTTCCTCAAATCAAGACCTATGTTTGAAACCAGTAGATTTCTCTTGCAAGGAATGCCCTCTTTGTCTGCGCTACTTGTGCAGACCTAAAGCATCGACTGCACACTAAGTAGCACAGCGTTGCAAAATGGCATCAAGAAGATGCCAACCTGCATGCCAATGGAAAGAGCACCGCAGCACCACATCTTCAGGAAGACAAGAGTTCAGCACCCCTATCAATGCTGATTTAATTAATCGCCCAACACTGGTCAGCCGAGTTTGGCTGTAGGCTTTAAGAGCATCAGGATGAAGTAATTGGAGGACGTTACTTAGCCTACTTCTGTGAGTAGTAATAGAGAGTAGAGTCCTTGTATGTAAGAGGCACAAGGTTAAAGAGAAGTTAAGTTTATTGTCTTTTTAGACATAAAGAGTTATATTAATCTTCAAGTGTTTTGTACAGATGATTTGGATTCCTGCAACTGGCCATCGCAACGTCCCTCCTTCCATGTTTGTGTCCGAACTGACTCCTACAGTAGCCAACACAACGTTAGTCTGCTTTTTATGTCCTCCTTGCTCTGCAGTATCCACATCCTCATTGAACTTAAAATGTGTCTCATCATTCGTCAGTACTTCAGTATCCCACTTCCTTCCACACTGATTCATCCGAATGATTCTTTTGAACTTCAGTCTACTCTTCATCATTACTAAATTGTAATTTGAATCTATATCCACTCCTGCATATGCCTTATAATCCAGTGTCTAATTTTGGAATCTTTGTTTGACCAAGATGTAATCCAGCTGGAATGTTCCCGTGTCTCTGAGTCTTCCTCCTCTTGTCATTACTGAAGAGAGTTTTCATTATTATATAGTGAAATTTACTGTAGTCTTTCTCTTCTCTCATTCCTACTGCCAAGTCCATATTATCCCATGACCCTTTCTTCTATTCCTTCCCCTACAACCAGGTTCCAATCCCCCACAGTTATTAGATTTTCATCTCCCTTTGCATACTGAATTTATGTTCAGGATCCTCACAAACTTTTTCTTTCTCTTCATCTTCTGTTTGCGATGTTGGCGCATCTAAGTGAACTATTGTTGTCAGAATTGGTTTGCTGTCAAATCTGATCATTACAACCCTATCATTCAACTGTTCACAGTAGCTCACACTTTGTCCTACTTTCCTATTCAAAATGAATCCCATGCCTGATTTACCATTTCTGCTGCTGTTGATATTACCCTGTAATAGTCTGACCAGAAATCCTTATCATCTTTCCATTTCACTTCACTGGTCCCCACTATATCTAGACTGAATCTTTGAGATTTCCCTTTTCAAATTTTCCAAGCTTTTCTACTAAATTCAGCATCTTACATTCCACACTCATACTCGTAGAATATTCCCCTTCTTTGGTTATTCCATCTTCTTCTTATGGTCACCTCCCCCTTGGCAGTACCCTCCTAGAGATCCAAATTGGGGGCTCATCCAGAATCTTTTGCCAATGAAGAGATCATTATGACATTATGACACTTTCTCAATCACAGGCCACATGGCCCATTGATATACATTATGTGTCTTTAATGCAGTAGTCTCCATTGTCTTCTGCATCCTCATGCTGTTGATCAACACTGATTCTTCCACCTTTTAGTGGCAGTATCCCACATTAAGAGCAAGAGAGTGCCCTGAACCTCTGTTCGCCCCTCCACCCTCTCTGACAAGGCCATTGGCATTTCCAGGTTAACTTCTTATGCAGGAAGCCTTTGGCTGCCATTGCTGATGACTTTTATTCAAAATTTATCAGTGGATTGGTTCAATTTTGGGACCCATGACACTTTGATTAGTCGTCAAAGATGCTACCTCTAGACCATAGGCTTTCTATTGAAAGCATCTGTCATGCTGTTATAAGTTAAACTGTTACCTACAACATGAAGCAATGACTCTTATACTCTTCAGCGGTAACCTTTCCCTCTGACATAAAACAGAAACAGTCATTTGATAAGTTAAGCAAGCATATTTACCTGATACTATGATTTGCTGTCACCATTTCCAATTTTGATCGCATTTCACTGCTGATGCGGAGCTTTCCTATACTTCCTGGAGCTGGACGTGAAGCACCAACTTCAAATGCCCTGCAAACACATGTGCAAATGCTGATTAGGCACAAGACAAACAGTAGTAAGGGGAGGGATCATGTCTTCAAGGCACACACCAATTGTTAATGAGCTAAACCTGGTTATTTTATGATAGCCTGTACCATTGTGAAGGTGTGACTGCAGTAAATAACCAAGTTCAATGAGAGAAATAATTGCTGTAAATAAAATAAACTTGGATTTAGCAGCACCAAAGACACAATGGAAAGATAAGTAACCTTTCACTGTATAGAGCAGGTGCTGGACAGAAGATAGGCGCATAAACAAGAACTGGAACATACTAAGTTGGCTTACAATTATTTGTTTTACTTCTGAGTAAGCACACATGAAAGTATATAGTTCTGGCACTGTGGCCCTATAGTTCATGCCAGGTCACGTGCACATTATTTAACTGTTTATATGTCTAAGCTTGTAACCTGAGATAACGTGCTCTAGTAAATTATGAGACAGAATTGTTGGCCAGTACTCACCTTTGGCTAGACCCTTGCCCCCACTACAGCTTGTCCCAGGGTCTGAGTGAGCTGTCCTCCTTTTTTAACCTTTCCCAACCTAGCCTCCTCCCCCCCCCCCCCCCCCCAAAGGAATTGCTAGTTTCAAAATGTGAGATAGTATCATGACAAAGTAGGTGACCATTCCTTCTAAACTTTTGAAACCATTTTGTGAATGTGGTGAACAATCGATTACCGAGTCACTTTTCATACCATAAGTTCCTAACTGTCCCTCTTTGGCTTTCTTAAACAATACTAAACAGAGAAGGCCATATATAACCTCACAAACAAGATACTGGCATAGCTGAACACCAACAGTGGCCAACTGGTATATTCTATTACATTTCTGAGTCTTGTATAGACCATGGTATTCTCACATATGAATAGAATCATATCTTGATAACAGGAATCAGCACATCATAATGTTAGACTGTACCATGCAAATAAAATTAAACTTGGAAAAGGAAAAAAATTTAATTTGGTGACTTTCCAAGGTCCAGTATTGAGTCTACTTGTATTGCTAATTAACAAAAATTACCTACTAATGACTTTAAATGAAGCTGCCCTAAGTGAAGCACATCAGGCACAGCCCAAACAATGAATGGACACACCTACAGCCCAAGCTGTTTGCTTCAGAGCATCAAATATGAAAAGCAAAGGAAATCTTACAATGCTGAGCATTTCTCATTACTATGGAGCACATATTCTAATGTAGAAATTAATCCTGCAACAAGAAGCAATAAAAGAAGGAAGAAAATATATACAGTGAGTGAGAATTTAAAAGATCCTGTTTGATGTACATAGCTGACTCCCTAGAGGACATTCCAGCCTGCAGCATAGTACAACTTCTGCTTATTACATTAAAACAATCATTTTGAGGATTCCATGCAAAGTGGGCTTTGTAGCGTTTCTGTCACAGTGTTACATATCCTGAGAGAAGTTTTACCACAGTCAACACTGTAAGTCAATCAAGTGATCACTAACCAATATCCAGACAAGAATCTGCTGTGTTGTTTCTTCTTATTTTTCCTGTTCAGCATCAACAGGCCTCAGGTAAGTAACAGGACAAGAGTAAGGAAAAACAATGTTTGGAAATCGAAAGTATATCCAACAAACTGGCAACCGAAAATCCCTTTTCTCTGAAACATGGGGGTAATGTGTAGGAGCGATTATAAGGAATAAGGAAATGAATATACGTTTTTGGTACTGAAATGTGAAGGAGAAGATCAAACCCCTGAAAAAGCAATTTTTTTAATGTTACACTACACATTAATAAACAGAATCATTAAGGCAAAATAGAAAAGGAGGGGAGGGACAAAAACAAAGCATACAAATCATAGGAGAAGTAAAGTAATCATCAACATATTCCCTTTAATTTTCTCTGCTCATTCATCGTGAGATTCTTTATGCAGTATCACTGAATTTTTTTTACTTTTTTATACTGACAGAAATGGAAAGCACTCAGCATGAATGCCTTCACTGAGCAATTTGCAACAGATGTTCCACTGAAACTTCCTGGCAGACTAAAACTGTGTGTCAGAGAGGGCCTCAAATCCCAGATCTTTGCCTTTCACAAGCAAGTGCTATACCACCTAAGCTACCTGAGAGTGACTCCCAAATCTCCTACCTTCCAAACTTGACAGAAATTCAACTGCGTACCTTGTGGGACTAGCACTCCCGGAAGAAAGGATACTGTGAAGGCATGGCATAAGCCACAGCTTTGGTGATTGTTTCCAGAACAAAATTTTCACCCTGCAGTGGAGTGTGTGCTGATATGAAACTTCCTGGCAGAATAAAACTTTGTCCTGGACCGGGACTCGAATCCAAGAACTTTGCCTTTGCGGGTAAGTGCTCTACCAATTGAGCTACCCGATTATGGCTTACGTCGCATCCTCGCAGTGTTTCTTCCGCCAGTACTACATCTCCTACCTTTATATCAGCACACACTCCACTTCAGAGTGAAAATTTCATTGGAAACAATCCCCCAGTTGCAGCTATGCCATGTCTCAACAATATTCTTTCTTCCAACAGTGTTAGTCCTGCAAGGTATGCAACAGAATTTGTGAAGTTCGGGAGACCTGTAGGAGATGAAGTATTGGCAGAAGTCGAGCTGTGAAAACAGGTTGTGAGTCATGTTCGGGTAGCTCAGTTGGTAGAGCACTTTCCTGTGAAAGACAAAGATCCTGGGTTGGAGTCTCAATCTGGCACACATTTTAGTCCCAGTCCAGCACACAGTTTTAATCTGCTAGTAAGTTTTATATTAGCACACACTCCGCTGCAGAATGAAAATGACGTTCTGACACTCCTACATTTTTATACCTGTGGTATATAGCAACTAAAATTTCATCTTATTGGGATTTTATTTTCAGTACAGAAAATGTCATTGACAAAGATGAAGATTGGTATGCATACATGGTGGCTATCGTGTCTGTCTAACATTACTGGAACTTTCCAGATGGAGATTGCAACACAGCTTGCCCGCAAAATGTGCACATCCAGCTTGTCACCATCTTTTAAGCTTTGATAAAGATGGAATCATTGACATAATGAACAAAGGAGTGGCCCACTGACAGCTGGTGGTAGTGTAATGACTGCAGAAAGAGTGGTGATGAGATGAACCTATGACAACGCTACAAAACAATTGTAGGAATGTTCAACTGGCTATGACAAATGTATGGATAACAACAGCTAAATTTCAGCAGAGATCTCAGATGGAGTGTCACCATGATACCATACTGCAGACTTGTGTAGTGTAGAGCCAGAGTTAACTGGGACATTGAGTAGCATTATGTGGTGTTCTGCGGTGAGTCCTGCTGGTATTTGTGCCGATAAGATTGACACCAACATATCTGTAGGTGATGTGGTGAAAGGGCACAAGAAGCAGGGATTTTCAATGTGCAAACCTCCCCAATTTCTGGTGTCAGGGTATAGGGAGCTACTTGATATGATAACAGGATTGATTTGGTAATGGTTGAAGCTATTATTAATGCTCGCTAGTACGTGGCACAAATGGTAAACTATGTTGTCACACACTTCATGACCAAGGTAGTAGATGGCATATTCCAACAGAATAGTATAATTTCACAGGAATGTACAGATCATTGACTGGAATATAAGTCCCCTATTTGTCACACATACAGCATGTCTGCAATCTAATGGGAAGATATATATTTTCATAACAGCATCCAATATGCAGTCTTCATGAACTGATATGAAATGAGTTCCAGGCATGGGAAGAATTTCCTTAAGATGAGACCTGGAAGCTGTTTGCTTCCTTGCCACAACAAATACAAAAATGTATTCATGTCTATGGGAACCAAACCTCATGCTCAATGATGATGGACATCCATTCCAAATGGAATGAAATTTTAATACTTTTATACCTGTTACATGATGAACATCTCATATAAATCTTGAAAAAATTGGACTGGTGCCATATGGTGTAACACTTCCTATTTTCATCTGCATATTTACAAAATCAACTGGTTTTTGAGTGTGGCAGTAAAGAGCCTACTGACAATATACATGTCACTTTTAATTTAAAAAAATATCTTCAATGGGTATATTGTATCATTACTGCAGATGATGTGGAATCAGGATGAGAGACGGATGGAGGTGGTTGTAGAATGGTTGCCAGTGGACAGAAAAGGGTACTACTATTACCACTCTTTTCCTACTTCGAAATAATAAATGACTGAAAAGATAAGTAAGTGTCATGTGGTTCCCAACTTGATGCCAATCACTCAGTCTAATGCCATTTAGTAAACCTCATTCCCCATGTTTTCATTCCACAAAATATTTGAAGTCATCATGTCCATGTCAGTAGATAGCAATGCTAACCATCATGCCATCTCTGTAGCTCAATGGTCACTGTAGATGGCTGCCATGTAAAGAACCCAGGTTTGATTCCTGGTACTGCCAAGGATTTTTCCTTGGTGGTAGGACTGGCATGAGATGCACTCAGCCTCATAATGCCAACTGAGGAGCTACACGAATGAGAAGCAGTGGCTCCACAGTCTCAAAAGTTGTGAAAATGGTCTGTTAGAAAATACTGCGAGATCTTCAATTAGAGCAAAACAGTGGCCCTTATTCTTTTACTTTCATCCAGACATATTTTGGTATTGTTTCATCAACAACTAGTCAATATTTGGTTGTGGATGTGGCCTGTTGCTGTACTTGGTACATATATTCATTTTCTACAGTTTGTTATCAGAAATACTTAGTCTTTCACTTTGCTACTAAAATCCATCCCTCATTTCATATGTAAGGACTTACGCCTAAGTCTCCAAGATCAAAATTTGTCTGTAAGATTATTCCTGTTCTCATTGTCATTTGTAGTGCTTATCTCAAACTAATCGTTTATTATCTTGTATACAAATAGCTGCTTTGTTGTCTGTTTGGTGCAGAGCATTGCAAATAACAGTAGTGGTAAATAAGGCAGACTGCCTGATATGAACCCAAATATGGATTTCAGAAATTACAGAATTAATTGACAATGATGCAGAAAACATTGAAAAGTGTATGGGTGGGAGCAAAAAAAGAGAAACAGTTTTATTTTCAACAATAACCTCAATTTTTATATTTTTAAGTAAACAAAGTTATAAATTAGTGACTTTCAAAATCCAAAAATTATGGACTAACTGCTTGATGTGCTGTGGTTATTAAAATATTAGGCTATGCACTATAAATTATATTTTGTTATTTATCAGAACCTTATCCCTGAACCAAGCAGACTGAAAATTATACAATGATGGAGAGTACTTTGTGGAATAAAAATAATGGAGGTAGTAAATGTATTGATGGAGTACCTGTCAGAATATTAAAGTACTGTGCTGTACATGTTAGCCTCATACTTAGCCATACTTGTAATTTTTCCTTTAAGAATGGTCAGTTTCCTGAACTGGTTCAAGTATTCATTAGTAAACCCTCTTTATAAAAAGGGAGAAAGGGATAATGTGGGCAATTTTAGACCTATTCATATGCCATCAGTGTTTGCTAAAGTTATTGAAAAGGCTTTGTATGTAAGGAGATAATTCATCATTTTATTTCACATAATTTGCTATCAAATGAACAGTTTAGTTTTAGGAGTGGTTTAACAAATGAAAATGCTATATTCTCTTTTCTCTGTGAGGTACTGGATAGATTAAAGAAAAGGTTTCAAAAGCGAGACGTCTTTTTTTTTAATTTAACCAAGGCATTTGTGTTGATCACAAAGTATTGATCCAGAAGTTGGACCATTATGGAATACAGAGAATAGATCACAGTTGGTTCACCTCTTACTGTAACAACAGACAGCAAAAGGTCCTTACCCACAGTGTTGAGAATGGGTATGATGTGGGGTATAAGTGGGGCATGGTTAAATGAGGGGTGCCCCAGGGATCAGTGTTGGGGCCATTCCTGTTTCTTATTTATATAAATGATATGCCCTCTAGTATTACAACTGATTCTAAAATATTTCTGTTTGCTGATGACACTAGCTCAATAGTAAACGATATTGCTTGCAATGCTGGCACTGTTTCAAATGGCTTGTAGAAAAGGAATGGGCATATGATTAGAGAAACTGAACAGTTCAGATTTCTAGGTGTTCAAATAGACAGTAAACTGTCATGGAAAGCCCACATTCAGAATCCTGTTCAAAGATTTAATGCTGCCATTTTTACTATTTGAACAGTATCTAAAGTAAGTGATAGTTCACCATGAAAAGTAGTCTACTTTGCTTACTTTCATTCGCTTAAGACATATGGTGCTATATTTTGGGGCAACTCTTCCCATTCTCAAATCATATTCTTGACTCAGGAATGGGCAGTTTGGGCATAAGTGGTGTAAGTTCGCGAACCTCTTGTTGGCTGCTGTTCATTAGTCTGGGTATTCTGACACTGGCCTCACAATATATATATCCTTTACTCTTTCTTATTAACAAATATCAGCTTATTCCCAATAATTAGCAGCTTTCACTCTGTTAATACTAGGCAGAAATCCAATCTGCATTTGGATTCCACATCCTTGACTCTTGTGCAGAAAGGTGTGCCATATACTGCTGCATCTATTTTCAATGAGCTACCACAAAAATTCAAAAATCTTAGCAATAATCCATGCACTTTCACATTAAAACTAAAGGGTTTCCTCGTGGGTCACTCCTTCTATTCTGTAGAGGAGTTCCTTGAAAAATTAAGCTTATTCCTGTGTTATATTGCTGATTCCATTTACATCAACTTATGGCTTATCTTTTTTTGGGTTCATAAACATTTTATTTTATCAGTTATTACTTCTATGTTTTAATTTCATGTACCGACATGGTCCAAGACCTTGGAGATTTGTTCCTCAACTTGGTATATGGAACTAGACATGTAAAATAAACATTGGTGACATGTTCAGTGGTCAATAGCCACATAAACAAGACTGGATGTGTTGGTAAGTTTTCAGACAACGTCCTTCTTCAGATATAATTACCACAGAAAATGCATAAGTGTACCACGCACACACAAACACACACACAGTTGAGCTGCAGCACGAGTACAATGCAGTCAACAGGGACAATGTAGCCATGAACCCGCATACATGCATGCATTTGCATGTGTGTGTGTGTGTGTGTGTGTGTGTGTGTGCATAGCAACTTATTCAGTCTTACTTATGTGCCTACTGATCTCAATGTCTAATCGAAATGGAGGTTTATTTGACCGTAATTTCACAATCATATATATAAAAAAAAAAAAAAACTTTAATATGGCAATGGAAATCCTGAATGGCATGCAAACAATGGTATACTGAAACATTCAGTTGCTCTGCAGCATTAGGAAAGTGTGTAGTTATACGTATGCTCCAAGATGAACTGTAAGTTTGGAAGCTGAGTTATCCATAACTTGTTTATAAGCTTATTCAATGCTGAATCCTTTGTTTATACTGTCAATGATTGTCTTTCCTTGTACTTTTTGTGAATTTTGCAGAGATAATGTTGTTGAGAACTTAAAAACAGAAAGAACATGATTTGAAAACTTACTTTGCAGAAGATTTCTCTTTAGTTGGAGAGATTTCTGGTGGTTTGCTGGAATGACTGTCCTTCCTTGGAGAAGGAGATGTCACCCTTCCCCCTCTCTCTGGTATTTCAAATTCTTCCCATTCAATGCCCTCAGTCATATCACCATATTCCTGAAATTCAAAGTGAAGCAATATTTTATAAATATGCCATTCATCCTTCAGATGTGCATTGCTGTTCCTCTATTCTTTCTTTTAATCTTTCTTCTTTTCATTGTTCTTTTACTTTCCTGTTTTGTTTTTCATGCCCTTTAGTCACTCATGACTTCCAGCCCCAGAGTGCATTACACTACTACCATAATACTTATAACTCTGTTTTCACATCTCGTCATAAATTTAAAGAAGCTTTTAGAAAATCTGATGTTTTCACAGTATTGCAATGAGAGGGGAAAAAGAAACAGAACTGATCATGTTAATCTGTTATTGTTCACACTGACTGCTGAAGTTGATTCTGTGCTATTTCACTCAAAATAAATCAAAATGAGAGTGTCTTTAATAGTTTGATGGTCTGTAAAACCTAACAATGCATTTCATATTTTTATTTGTGTGGCATATAATTTATATGTGATCTGCAATAATTATTTTGTGTTTTTGTTTGGCAGCATTGTTATTAGGATATTGCATCATTGTTGTGTATTCTACAACTGGCCTAACAATGGAGAATGATATGTAACCCATTCAATCAGTATTTCTGAAACGATCTGTATACCACACTAAAAAATATAATATTTCTAATCATTTTTATATATGCAATTTTATATTATTTGAGTATGGAGTCAATTTATATATCATTACCCTCTTAATTTTTACAATAAAAAGAGATAAAGAGCTCCCATCAGTACTACTAGCTCATAACACAGAATATGAAGTGAAAAGAAATCAGTCACTATCTTACGGTTTATAATGACACTGTCAACGCCAGATAACAGTAGTAGGGTGAAGAATTGGACTTTACACCAAAATCAAATGATTTGCTGTTTTCTGGGTTGTATACAAAAGAAAATGAAATTAAGATCTAAAAACAAAAGGAATCATATCTACTATTAGTTCTTACAGGATTTTCCTTATTTTATGCATATGATTTATCTTATTATTTTATTTGAAAAATGCTTGCTATAGACCTCTGTCAGTTTGCTTCACTGTGGTTATCATAGCAATGGTGAGACGTATTTACAAGATAACAAGATTATATGAGATGTATCTTATATGTTTCTCCTTTGAAATACGTTTTTCAGGAATGATTACAATATTCCTCTAAATCTTTACTAAGTAAATAAAGAAACACTCTTCATAGCATTGTACGGCTGGTTTACAAACTTTGTGGACTTTATTAACAAATAAAATTCTAACATACCTGGCTGTATTGCTGCTGTGACTGTGGTGTATTCTTGCGTTGATGCTGCCGCAGCTTGAACTGCAAAAAACTGTCATTGGGATCTTCTGTCTCATTTTTAGGAGGAGGCCATCGCCATTTCCCAATGCGAACAGTCTTTGCTCGTCCATATGGATCTAAGAATGGTCTAGCTTCTGAAGGGTCAGAATGGTCAGGAGGTGGTGGCATAGGTGGAGGGGGAGGAGGTGGTGCCATTCCAGGTGATGGTGCCTAAAACACCAAGAATATGATATATTTTCACATCTTAACCATAACAGAATGTTAGATAATGGAATGTGATGAAACTATTGATAAGCAAAAGACAAATAGCATACAATACAAAATCTTTATTTTTATAGAAGCCAAGGAACAGAAGTAAGGAATAGACACATAGCCATCCTTTAGCAACTTAAAGTCAAAACTTAAAAGATTTTCAAATGTTCTTTCATCATTGATTTCCCTCTTCTATGGATTTATGGTGCCTCCATTAATCAGGAAACCTGGTTCTTTCATTCAATTCCTGAATATTTAATCTCTTTTGATGGAAAATGTAACTACATCTTATGTTTACATCATATCTGATTTGTGAATATGTCCAATGCTTCAATTATACTTCATTTATACTATCTGCTATCTGATTAACAGTCCTTGGGAAAAAAAAATCCTATGTGTAATTCTGAGTTGTGAAGAGTAGATTTATATTTCTTGTGATACAAGAGAATAATAGCATCTTTACAAAAATGCATTGTTTTCATGGGATATGAATTATGCAACAATCTTTGTTCGTTTATGTTAACCTTTAAGTTCCTTTTGGTTATAGTTCTTGCTCACTAAATAAGTGGCACAAACCAGCAAAACATGAGTGCATGCTACTTCTGTCAAATGCCAACTTATCATGTGAATAATAAGCAAATGAAGCAAAACAGTGTTGTTTTAGTTGTCTGTGTTGTGTACATGGCAAGAGGTACACAGCAACACAGAGGGAGGCCACACCACCACACCACTTGCCTGGGACTTCCTCAGTTCCAAGCAGCCGTCTCCAGATGGCACTTGCCAATCAGGACTACAATCTGCTTCTGTGCCACGTCCTTCAGTGTGTTGTATTTGTCTGCTGATACATGCTGTCAGCTGTCACAGAGAGTGCTGTCAACAGTGGACTATTTTGCTTCTGTCTAGCACTGGGAAGGATGGAGGTCCTTCTGCCAACAGGCACAAAAGTTGACTTGCTTCGGAAACTCTGACAGTTCCTGCAGTGTTTCCCTGGTTTTGATAGTGCCAGCATCTCATGCGATTATGCTACAGATCAAAGTTTCCAGAAATCCATTCAGAAGACTATAGTTTTGACTTAGCAGTCACTATTTACAGATCAATGGTGACAGTTAATTGCAAATGTCTGCATAGTACTTTCAGTCATAGTGATAATATAACAGAATGCCAAGAGACATCAAAGTTACTTAGAGTTCATTGTATTAGTTGTACAACATCTAGTGCTATGTACCAAAGTTAAGAACAATATTGTATCAAAACTACAGGGTGTACACAAAGTCCAGGAATACTTTCAATTATTTATTCCACAAGAACAAAAAATTGTACAGATATCACACATATGTTATCTTGAAGAGAAACCCTGAAAGCTATTTTCATGTATACTGCCACAGCGTGGTTTGGTAATTTGTCGATAGTCAACACTACTTATAAACATGGTGAGTTCAGGTTCAAAGCAAGCTTTTTGTCTGTTGGAGTTCGACAAAAACAAGTATGCTACAGCTGTTCAACGGATGTTTAGAGCCAAGTATGGTAAGAAGCCACCAACAAGGAAGGCCCTTTACCATTGGCACAACAAATTTGTTACGACGAGTTGCTTGTGCTCGGCAAAGAGAAGCGGACGTCCCAGTGTGAGGGAAATGAATATGGAGCACATACGAGAGACATTCATAAGGAGTCCAAAGAAATTGGTGTGTCGTGCATCCCATGAACTCAAAATGGCTTCAATGACAGTGTGGAAAGTCCTGCAACAGATGCTGTCTATGAAACCATTCAAATTGGAGCTAGTGCAGAAGGTCAATGACAACAACAAAAGACAAGCATTTTGAGTTTTGTTCACAGTTGCAACAACTGAATGAGGATGGGGATGGCATTCTTGATCGCTTAATTTTTAGCAATGAAACCACTTTTCACACTAATGGGAAAGTGAATCATCATAATTGTTGAATCTGAGGTACAAGGCATCCATACAAATGCATTGAATTTGAGTGTGATTCCCCAAAGATAAACGTTTTTTGTGCCTAGTCACGTCGAAAACTGTACGGGCCATTCTTCTTCACCGAGAGCACTGTCACTAGATACTCCTACTTGGACATGTTGCAGCAATGGCTGATGCCTCAAATGCAATCGGACTCTCCGTTCATCTTTCAGCAGAATGGGGCTCCACCCCATTTTCATCATGAAGTTCATGGGTACCTGAACACAGAGCTGCCGCATCGATGGATTGGGCATGCTACAGAAGGGGACAGCTGCTTCATGAAATGGCCTCTCCAATCACCAGATCTCACTCCATGCAGCTTTTTCTGTGGAGACACATTAAAGATCTGATGTATGTACCGCCTCTACCCCATGATGTAGGAGAGCTCAAGGAGAGAATATGAGCAACTGCCACAGTCGACAATGCCATGTTGGGACGGGTATGGCAAAAATTCGATTACCGTATTGACGTCTGCTGGGTCACTCATAGTTCGCATATTGAATCTTTCTAAAAAAACACTATCAGAGTTTCTCTTCAAAATGCAATATGTATGACATTGTTACAATGTTTAGTTCTTGTGCAATAAATAATTGAAAGTGTTCCCAGACTTTATGTACACCCTGTATTAATAAATGTTATTGATTATTTATTATTGTTTGGCACAGTTCTGTTCTAGTGCCACCCTCTCAAGAAAGTGTAAGATTTGATATAGTAGCATGCGTACCTGTTGTTAAAGAGAAATATATTAAGTTGAACGGAGGAAATTATGAGCGATGTGAGAGGTTCCAATACGTGGGAGTGCTGGTTATGGAGGATTGCAGAATAAAAGAAGAAATAAAATCTAGGTTTGCTGCAGGAAATAGAGCTTACTGGGCCCTGATCAAGATCCTTCAGTATGTAGTCTGGGCAGAAAATCGAAGGTGACTGTCTATCGAACAGTCATAAGACTGGTGGTAATGTATGGCTCAGAAACATGGACAATGACTGTAGCAGAAGAAGAGCTCTTGAGAAGATGGGAGAGGAAAATATTAAGAAACATTTTTGGAGCCCTATATAAGGCGGGGCAATGGAGGATAAGGAGAAACAAGGAATTGGAAGAACTGTATAGAAATCCTGACTTGGTGACTGAAATTAAGTGTAACAGTTTGAGACGGCTGGACCATGTAGAGTGAAAGTTGGAGGATTGAGCTGTCAAAAAGGTTTACACAGGAAATCCAAGTGGCAAAAGGAGCAAAGGGAGACCCAGAAATGATGGCTGGAGGATGTTGAAAATGATTTGAGAAAGATTGGACTCAGGAGATGGAGGAAACGAGCAGAAAATCATCAGGATTGGGCTGTGATCATCAGAGAAGCCAAGGCCCTACACGGGCTGTAGTGCCAAGGAGTAAGTAAGTAAGCATGCATAGCACCAGCTTTTAGAATCATAGTACATAATAACTTTTCTGCTACTGTTGATGTTTGGGCTGAATTCGTAGTAACAATTCATTACAGCACCTTAACAATCCACAATATTTAAATTGAAAAATTAGAGATATTTTAATGCATAGTATAGCCATTCAACTTATTTTGAAAATTGTTCTTGTAAATACTGTGAATCAATAGAAATTTCTATGCATCTAACTTCCAACAATTATTGAACACAAACACTTCTTGCACAACACAAATGAGCGATGTCTTAATTTTAATAGCAAATTCTGCTTCTAGATTAAATATCACAAATGTCTGCAACATTTTCAACAAATCATCAGGATTGGGCTGTGATCATCAGAGAAGCCAAGGCCCTACACGGGCTGTAGTGCCAAGGAGTAAGTAAGTAAGCATGCATAGCACCAGCTTTTAGAATCATAGTACATAATAACTTTTCTGCTACTGTTGATGTTTGGGCTGAATTCGTAGTAACAATTCATTACAGCACCTCAACAATCCACAATATTTAAATTGAAAAATTAGAGATATTTTAATGCATAGTATAGCCATTCAACTTATTTCGAAAATTGTTCTTGTGAATACTGTGAATCAATAGAAATTTCTATGCATCTAACTTCCAACAATTATTGAACACAAACACTTCTTGCACAACACAAATGAGCGATGTCTTAATTTTAATAGCAAATTCTGCTTCTAGATTAAATATCACAAATGTCTGCAACATTTTCAACAAAAGAATGGCACTTTTCACAAGGGAGTAGCCACTAAAGTTTTGCATAGAAAACACACAATTATTACAAGGGCTTATCACTCCTCATCAAGTCATCAGAAAAACAGACATTTTTGGAGACAGTATAGCATTGCTGTCTATGCTGAGGAGGAGAAGATGGCTCGAGAAACTGCTGAGAAGATGGTAGCTAAAAAATTATGAAACAATACAACAGTAGGTTCATAGCTTTTATTATCTGCATGGCAGAATGCAGACTGTGTCAGTTACATATTATTATCATAGCAGGTACTGACAATTTGCAGCAATCAGATAAGGCATGCCACAGAGTCCTACTTTTTGGTACTCTATTGTTTCTGATATACATGACTGATCTACTTGCATTGCCACAAGATGCACTGCAAGAATAAAAACGGTACTAGATCTGTTAATGTAATGGCACCTAATGAAATAGTTGAAAACATCTGCAGGTACTTCACAGAAAGTGGATTATCACTGAATTTTGATAAGATTCAGTACATACCATTCAACACTTTCCATAGAACTTCTCAATCTACAAAAATAGTCTTTCTGAACAAAGCAACAGAAAAAGAAAATAGTGTTAAGTTTTTAGGATTACAGACAGACAACTACCTTGATTGGTAAACCCATGCTCTAGAATTAATTATCTTAGGTCAGCTGGATCTATTACAAGTGGTTTTTTTATATGAAGAAACTAACTTATTCTTCATACTTCCACGTAGCTTTCTATTACAAGTGATTTTTTAAAATGAAGAAACTAACTTATTCTTCATACTTCCACGCAGCTTTGTATGGAAGCAAAATGTCAATGTCAAACAGATCAGACCAGAAGAAAATAGAAGGTTTTGAAATGTGGTGCTGCAGGATAATACTGAAGATTAGATGAGTTTATCAGGAGGAGGTACAGAATCGAATTGGGCAGAAAAAAATTATAGGATTGGTTTACAAGACACATATTGTGGCATCAAGGAAAGTCAATTTAGTTACCAAGGGAAGCGTTGAAGGTATAAATTGTAGAGGGAAATGAGACTTGACTGCAGCAAGAAGGTTGAAATGGATGTAGGTTGCATTAGTTATGCAGAAATGAACAGGCTTTCACAGTACGGAACAGCTTGGAGAGCTGCATCCTGCCAGTGTAGACTAAAGACACAACCTCAACAACTTATGAAATTATTTTTCTTAGGAAATTCAACTTACAGGGATTGTATTTTCAAAATAAAGAAACATATTATTAGAATTATACATGGTGCCAGTTCTAGGACGTCTTTCAGGGACCTCTCCTAAAACCATGGTATTTTGACAACTTGTAATTCCTAACTCAATGCTGTCTTAAATTACGCTATTCACTTAAGGATAGAGCACATGAAATGACATTAGGCAGGCAAACACCCAGAGATTACATTAGGAGGCAGTGAGTTGCTAAGGGCGGCAAGGCTGGAAGTTGGATGGGTGGGTAATTTGTGTGGGGAATCACAGAGGAACTAGAATGTTCTAGAATAATCTTCGCATAGGTAGACCTTCCATGAACTAAAATACCCATGGAACAGCTATATTGAAGGGGAATTCCAGTACTGGTCTGCTATGTGTTATCTCAATACAATATATTGAGAATTTTGTAAAATATTCCCTGTAGTTTGTTAACACTTCAGGTAAAGAAGAATTTTAATTAAAATACTAAGGGTGTAATGGAGGACAGAACTTAATAAATTTGTTTTCTCTGTTAGATTTTGTATGCATTCATTCATTTGCAAAATTGGGTATGTCAAATTGACTCATCGTGAGAGAGCTTGTGTATAGTGGGAGGGGAGCCAGCTTTGATGTTGGCAAGATTGTAATTACAAGTCTCTACTGGACAGCCTTGGAGGCAGATCATGTATATGAATGTTTCATTGGAACTGTTCATTTCTGAGTTAGTACCACATTTATCTAAGTACTAACACTTTTCAAGCACTGTTCTGAGTGTCCAAAACAGCACCTGAATAACAAACAGTTATTATTTCACACTAATTACACAAAATTAATGTGTCATATAGGAAGTGACTATTCACTGAGTGTGGAAGTACAATTTCCAATTGTGGTGATGTTTAGAATGATGGTAGGTCCATGTTCTTGAGTCAAAATGCTGTTTCCACAAAATGGGTAAGTAATTCCAGCACGTGGCTTTGCACTTGCAAGAATTTCTAATCCCCCTCCCACTATTGCTCAATCATGCAGATGATCTTCTGACCAGACGTGCAAAGTATTACGGCCCGGTCTTTTGGTACAGCTTTATAATGCTCAAGTGAGCAAGTGCCTCTTTCTGTAAAGTCATGTGTGGTAGTGCAAACTTCATTATATACTATTTTACAGTTTTACGCATTTTCTCAGTTCAAAGTGCTTGAGTCCTATAAACAGCTAGTGAATGGATAGGCACAACAAAAAGACAGCTAAACATACAAGCTTTTGGCCAAAAGGCCTTCTTCTGAATTAGACGAATGCACATTCAAGCAAACACAACTTTCACACATGTGACCACAGTCTCTAGCTGCCAAGGCCAGGCTGGCAGTCGTTTTGTTACTGTCACCATTCTATTCTGGATTTTTCACTGTTTGACAAATGGATAGTTTTTTTTCTGTAATGAGTATCTGTTTCATGCTAAAGACAATCATTAACATAACTGATGTAAGTATCTTTAGCAGCAAACGACTGGAAAGAACTAGGAAGAGGTTGGAAGATGACATACACGCATAAGAAGTTCAAAATATGGGGTTTGCAGGATCACAGGGAGATCTGAAGCAGAATTCCCATGTATACAGTTTAGATGAACTAGCATGGAACTAAGTACTCTTGTGGCAGATTCTGGCTTATTTTTATTTATTTTCCATTGATCTTGCATGTAGAGCGTGTTTTTAATATTATACTTAATGTAATTTCAAAGCCTTAATCAATGCAGCTCCAAGCAGATATTGGCTAGGAGAAGTGTTCCCAAACATAATAAATAACTGTTACAACAGCCGGTGAGCTGATATTATAGGCAGTGCACATCAGCACACTGTCTCTTGTGAAGTGGGGTTGGATTCAACTGAAGCTTGTTGTCTGACAAAACAAAGACACTCTCCAAGCATGCAAATATAGTTATAGTTGATATATTAAAAAGTGCCTAGAGAGAAATGATGTCCACAAACAGGATTACTGGGATTTCCTAGACAAAAAAACAGTTAAATTTTAATATAAACTTGTTTATTAACCTTAAAGAATGAAAAGATTTACTTCAGACAAGTTTTGGAATGGTAACTAAATTACCAAAATTTTACCTAGAGTAAAAGAGTCATTATTGTTGTAAGACACTGCCCACAGTAAACAACCACCTCAAGGGAAGTCAAGAATTTGCAAAGTTGGGTATGCGCATGTTTCTAGGCAATTTAATACAATAAACATATAAGATTTAATTCAATGTCTGTTTGTCTTTGCTTATGACTAACCTATATCCCAACTCTATGTTTTGCTTATTCACCATTTTTATTTACTTATTCCACTATCCACCCATGCACAGCAAAATACAGTATGTATGTTGTCCAAGTGAACATTTAAATTTTATATGATATCATTACAAGGAAATGGAACATACAAGTATGTACATATAATAATACACACAAAACATAAATAATGATTGCAACAAGTACTCCTGCTGGAAGTAGTTTGGGATTCCTCATTTAATGAGCACATTGTGGAAGCAGTTGTCAATATTCACAAGGATCTCCTCCACACCGATTCATGGAATGAAAAACTCATCTGATCTAAACATGTAATGAATTTTCTGCCAGTGATAGCACTGACAGAATGATAAAAGGCACTCTAATCTCTGGCATTAAATTGTTTGAATCCATTCAGCAATAAAATTGATGTATGGAAGGCAATATAACAAATATAAAACAACACATTGTGAATCTTCATCCTTATTCTTCATATTCAGGGTAAAGGTAGTATAGGAAAAAAATTACTTCAGTGTCTAATTGTTCCAGTTCTCTGGATGTTTCATTTTTATGAGGTAATAATGTTGTTCTGTCTCTATAGCAATAACACAAAAAGTTTTCTTCCAGAAAACTCACTCAGTAAAATAATATCAGAAACTAATTGTGACAGCTTACCTTAGTGTATGATGTTGTAGATTCAACTGAACTCTTCCTATTCTTGAGCTCAGACAATACATTTGTGAAAGCTGAGTGTGCATTTTTTGTGGGGCTCATTTTCCTAGGTGAAGATGCAGCTTCTTTGAGAGGAGAACCCTGCTGAGGAATCTGAAAGATTATAACCTGCAGTTGAACAATGGAAAATCCAGAATGGAATGTAACAATATTATGAAAAGGATTACTGCTACCCACCATATAGTGGAGATGCTGAATCGTAGATAGGCTCAACAAAAAGACAGTCAGAAAGGGTCATGAGATCTTCTGTCAATTGGAAAACTTTTCTCTTTTCCTCCCACCACTTCCACATAATTAGCTTGCTAGACCTAAGAGTAGGGGCTGTCACTGACCCATCAAATAAAAGTTGACTATAACTGGCAATTAATGCAGTAATATGTTGTACCCGCTGCAAATGGCTTAACATCAATGACTTTACTTTCTGACAGTCTTTTTGTTGTGCCTATCTGTGACTCAGCATCTCCACTATATGGTGAGTGAGCAACTGTCTTTTTCATAATATAATTTATAGTACGTAATATATTAATCTGAGGGATTCTTCAGTACTGAGACCCAGTTACTGAGGAGTAAGAAAGAAACAAGGACAAATGGAAGATATTCTGGGTGTCTTAAATGTAGAATTTGAAGTCATCAACAAAGAAGTTATAATCTGCATGTACATTTATACTCCATACGTCATCCTACAATGTGTGGTGGAGGAAAAAAAAGTTCTATAGCTGTAATATGATACTCATATCTACAAAGCTTTGCCTTTAGCAACTACTGCACTGCCTACATTATCAAGAAAGACCTTGTAATTTTGTACTGTCTAATGAAACTACATATGTATGTCAAACCTGTGGGGGTTTTGGTGGCTGTTTACTTGTAGGCCCATTGGCGGAGGCAGGTGTCGCAGCATACTGCAGCACAGATGTAGTCTGGCGTTTTTCAGTTGACCAGAGTTCTCCATTTTCCGGCTCTCGAAAAGATACCTAATTTTTGGGGGTATAAAATGCTCCTTTAGAGATAAGTACAGTTATTACCATGCGTTGAAGGTTTATAATGAAGATGCAAAAAATGATGAGTAGATTCTTCGAGATTCAATATTCAGTCTGAATTTAAAAAAATACATTTTTTTAAGGATGCTGAATTTTAGTGTGGTTCACTCCTGACAACAGTTCCACTTCCATAAAATTACATAACTCATTGTGAAAACATCTGGTTTACTGCAGTTATTATAGTCCTCTGTTTTATAACCACAAGTTAAATTTTATTGCTAAGTGAAATGCAGGGCTACAGAAAATCAAATGGTATGGCATATTAGTGCCTATTTTTATTCAATGTGAGTTATGGATAAGGAAATTTAGAGATCCCACACCATTTCTGATAAATTATGAATGCTCATCAGAGATGAGTATATTTCTTACAATATTTTATTTTGTTGAATGAAAAAAGAAAAACATGTAGTGCAACTCAAACTGCTGCACATTTCAATCTTAAAATTTCAAGACTCCTGCCTTACTTTAGTGTTTTCTGAACACTGTAGCTCACCAAAAAGTTAAAAAAGTGTAAAAAAAAGGACTCATTATTGTCCTCTTTCATGGATTATTTTTGATTTCTTACTCAAAATGAAAGACTTTCTATGTAATATTTTTTGAAGAAACATACACAATTTAAAATATTTAGATATAACAAATGGCCCCATTAAAAGCTATAGCTAGCAAATTTAAATTATCCTTGCAAATCATATAGCTGCATTCTTTTTAATGTTGTGAAAAAATTATTTTTGTTTTCGAGTCAGCTCTGAAATTCTGATGCGGTACAGGCTTCTCCTGCTCTTTGGATCACCAACTGTATGGCACAGGTTGTCATACTGAATTTGCTACACAGCTGCATGTTGCTATAACACATCTTGTTTTTGAAGAACTACTTACATCAGAAGTTACTGGTACCTCCAAAAGTAACTTTCAAAATCTTTTCCACGTACTGAATCAGTCATGCAATGCAATGTTATAATTTAACATTACTTAAATAAAGAAGACAATGAAATCACAAACATTATCCACCATATTACCATGCACTTGCATCAGACAGACACCAAGAATATTAAGAAAATAAACTGCGTCAAAGTGACAAAAGAAAGGCAAGCAAGTGTTGCAGATTCACATGTAGTGCCTGTTACAGAAATTAATGAACATTTACAACAAGCTCAGTGCAACCAATATTGTGATATGTCCCACATATCAGTTTATTGCCCTCAATGTAAAATAATATGCCACTGGTTACAAAGCCAAATACAGAAGTAGACCAGAAGAAGCTATGAGAATAAAATGTGTGACTCACTAGAACATAGACTAAACAGCACATAAAATAAAGTTGATGTTCTAAGCACAGCACACAGTAAGTACATGGTGAATGCTCTTCCAGTCCAACGAATGTAATTTGTTACTGAAAGTGGCACAAGAAAAAAGTCACCCAGTTTATACATCTGTCTTGTCAGCTGCACCGCACACCAACAAGCAATGCTATCTGCAAGCAAGTCTACAAGTGTCAGTGAAAATCTCATATTTCAACCAGTCATATTCATCTCTTCCACTACAGTCAACAGCACCCTGTCTGCTTTGTTGAGCGGGTGTCAGTGTACAATGTCTCTTTGACTTTTAAATTCACTACATGAGATTAACTCACCCATGCAGTTGTAGATGTAGATCAGTTTTTATGAGAGCTGAATCATTTTATAATCAGATGGATTCTCATCAGTATAAATATGTCTTGTGCTGAACACTGAAACATTCCAGTAATTGACCAGGTTTGGAAGAATTCGGGTATCATAGGATCACGAGATCTTCTGTCAAACAGGAAAGCTTTTCCTCTTTCGCCCCCAAGAGTGACACATAATTAGCTTCATGGACCTAGACAAGTGGCTGTCACTGACCCATCAAATAAAAGTTGGATTATAAAGGGATATTAATGCAGTAATATGCTGAACCCACTAGAAATGACTTTACATCACTGTCTGTGGAAGTAGACCAATGGTCAATCAACCTGTCTTTGAAAATGTTAACTACATATGATAGAGGAACATCAAGAGTGTTTGGCTGATGATTAATCTACAATAATATTATATCTTTGGGAATGTTTCCAGTTAGACTGTTCCCATCTCCTGTTTCAAAATTGGTCAGTTTCTATCTCTATGGTCAAATGAGCAACTCATCTGATTACAGAAGCTCACATTTTTGGTCAGTTTGTCAGTGATTATTCCTAATGCTACACAGTTCCTTATTTCGGTTGCATGTGCCATTTTCTCATTCAAGATATCAGCTAATATTCTGTACAAAGTTATTTAGCTGATATTAAACTGTTTATTTAGGATATTCTACGTGTTCTAATGCTGCAGCTATGGCTTTAATACTATGCATGAAATTTGAAACATGCTGAGCCACAATAGTATGACAGCGGACATCTCATATACTCTCCCTTCTCTTTTCTCAAGTATGCAGCTGCCCCACTACTACTGAAGATAACGGCGTCTGTTCCCCATTATTGAATAACTTCCCTGACAAGTAAATAGTTAAGCAGTATAACACAGATATTGAAATGTGATAAACTTTAATTTCTGTATATTGTCTATGACTTTTTCTTCAAACAGAGAGGAAATTAACATTCTTCTAACTTAAGTTTAATTATCTAAATGCAATCAGCAAAGCATAGTTATTTTAAATTTTTTCCCTCGGGAACATGATGAAAGGATTCCACAGGCTATAACTGTTGCAATCAATTCCTTCCCAATCCTTGCTGTGGTGAACAAATGGTTTGTTTCTATTTATCACACTATTATCAGGACATCATAGCCCATAAGAAAGATAAACTTTATGTCTTAGCTTGCTTTAAAATGTTTTACAACAAGTAAGGAAAGGGACAACTGCAAAAGCTATTATTTTCTTCTTCTGTTTTACATGTACTTTCACAAATTGGTCTGGACTGTATACAGCAATTGTTATCATTCTAATTCTTTTAAAAACTTATCATTTATTCACTTCATCAACTTGTGATATGTAGTGCTGAGGAATCGGATGTAATAACACAAATTATTTGAAAAAAAAAAAAAAAATTCATTTTCTTCAGATATTATTTGCTTGGTATAGTGGCAATTCTTGGTTTTAACAATATACACTATTTGTGTCAGCATTTGCCTTATAATTATGTTGCTGATTTCACTGTATTCTTGCTGAACTAAGAGCTGAGAAAGTCAAATATTAAAGAAAATGCAAATATAAGTGCAACAGGTACCATATATTAGTGATGGGAGTAATGGGCTCGCAAAGCAATGACAAAAGTTTAATTTAACTATCAAATACTTCCTTGCAATGTTTAAGAATATGAAAAACTTCTTTACATGCTCTCCTATATTCTCAGTGTCTAACAAAGAATGTAAAGTAAATGTTAAAAAATATTTTGATCTAGGCACCTTCTTCTCTCTCCGAATTAATTTTTGAAAGTGTGGAAGCCTATTATTTCTACATTTTCATCCCAGGTTTTCCTTTGTCATAAATAATAAAATGTTTCACATTTGATTAAATATCTCAAGCACTTTCAACAAAATAAAAATGTAATGATTTCGAAGAGACCGCTGTTAATTCTAAAAGACAATTAAAAGTAGTGAATAGCTAATGAGATTTTGAAATTTAAAAAACAGCAGTCAAGTCACAAAAATCCATAATTCATTACAGATCTAGAGTTTGATTATAACATAGTCATCATTGATGCTAAAATACAAAAAACAGTTAGAATCAGAACAGGTACAAAATGTGTATGTAACACAGTTATATGACTCCATATAAATTGGAACATAATAATAACATACCATTACCAGAAGTGTCATACAGGTATCAACATGTCAGAACATTAAAATGTGACAAATGACACTAGCCTTTATATGGCAGAAACAAAAGTACGACAATTGCTTACCAAGAGTCCAGAGGGCATGACTGTGTCATCGAGAACCTGTAGTGCCTTCTATTGGAGTATACATCCAAGAAGCTATATTTTAATTTTCATTGAACACCATAACCTTAAAATACAGTGTATATGTGATATGTAAATCACACAGCAAATATATGAATGCATAAAAACAAGCAACAGAATTGACTTGCAAATACATTTATGAAGGACACGTGGTGTCCCCTATGGGATTACATGGTGACAAAAGCATTTTGAATTTTATAATAAGACTAATGGTTTAAATCTATTTACAAAGTTTTATACAGCAAATTTCAGTAATGTGTCAAAAACTATAAAGATTTACTTTGAATAAAATCTAAAAAATTTACAGTAAAATAAGATAACATAACATTGTATCACAAGTCATGAGGCACCCTCTTCAGGATTGCATTTGAGTGTGGTAATAATTTCCAGAGCTCTTTGTTAAAGTGCCAAGTATTTGGACAAATATTCATTTACACACTTTCATATTTCTAATGTTACAAACTTCTAAAATTAAAAATAAACAAAACAAAATAGAAAATAAAATAAAACAATGTAGAAGAAAATTGTCATGGTATGACAATATACAAAAACTGTCAAAAAGCTACTGCATTCTCCATAACTGATAGAGCTCCATCTCTGTGTACAAATAAGAGAATACAGAACATAGTCAAAAAGCTAGCACATTTTCCATACCCGATAGGGCTCCATCTCTCTGGCAGCGTATTATCAAGTCATCTACAAATACATAAAAACGGAACCATTATGTCAAATATAAAACAGAATTACATTGTTATGGTATCAACTGATGTTAAAACCAGTAAAAAGTACCCTGGAAACAATCATTTGGAAGACAAAAACAAAACAGTACGAAGTGAGAACATTAATTTGGAAAACAACAATAAAAAAATTACACTTCCCTGCCATATTATGGAACATTTAGCATGGATATTGCAGCTATCTTTATAAAACACATTTATTTTTTTGACAACAGTTAATTTAGGGCTGATTTTGGCTAATGGTGTTGACAAGAAAAAAAAATTATGTATTTCATGAGTCTGGTGTGTATATAATCCAGTGCTCTAATTGTAATGTAAGCTATGCGGGATAGATCAGGTGTAGAATAAAAGTTGGCTTCAGCAAACATGTAGCTCTGAAGAGGATGGATAGAGCAGGTAAACCCAAATTTTTCCACCCATGTAGTTGGGAGTAGATGTCTCATGTGAAGTTGCTGCATTGAGCCGAGAAGGGAAGTTTTATTGAACTTCTGGCGACCAACTGCTTAATGAGTAGGTGCTAGTAAAAAATACCCACTTTTGGCAGCTTTTTGTAGGAAATAGTATCTTGACTGTCCCTTATACAACAGACTGTTAATTTATTGTATGAGTGAACTGTTTGTATTTATTTCAGTTTTGTTCTTGTCTTCCAGATGACAGTTACTTTGCTGGTTTTAACATCAGTTGGCATGATGATAATGGAAGTCCATTTTACATTTGGCTTAATGGTTCTGCTTTTACTATTAGTAGATGGCTTGATAATATGCTGCCAGAGAGGTGGAGCTCTATCAGGTATCAAAAACCCATTAGCTTTTTGACTATTATTTGTATACTCTTATTTGTACACTCTTATTCAACAAAAACTTTTTTTAAGTTTTAAAAATTTGTCAACAACACAAACATGAAAGTGTGTAAATGAATATTTGTTTAAATATTTGGTTCTGTAATATAAAGCTCTTTAGATTATTACCTCGCTCAAATGTAATCACAGACTCTTATTGCACAATTTTATGATGTGTTATTTTACTACAGATTTTTCATCAATATAATCCCACAGGAGACACAACATGTCCTTTATGAATGTGCCTACATGTAAATTCTGTTGCTTGTTTTTATACATTTATGTATTTGCTCTGTAATTTGCATAGCACAGAAACTCCGTATTTTAAGGTTATGGTCTCTAACAAAAATTCAAATAGAGGTTCTTACATGTATACTCCAATAGAGGGCACTACAGGTCCTTGATGATGCTCATTGATGTTGTCTGTGTTAGTTGCAACCAATGACCTCACTTTTGTTTCTGCCATGTAAAGGCTAGTGTCAGTTGACACAAGTTAATGCTCCAACTTGTTGGTACCTGTGTAACTCTCCTGGTGAGGATATGTTATTCCTGTGTTCTAACTTATATGGATTCCTATAACTGCGTTACATACACATTTTGTACCTGTTCTGATTTTACCTGTTTTTGCATTTTAGCACTGATGATGACTATGTTATAGTTGAATTGTAGATGTGCAATAAATTACAGATTTTTACAATTGACCACTATCCTTTTATAAATTTGAGTATTCAATGGTTGCTGTGAATACAGGCATCCAATGGATTCCAACTAGGTTAATGAGATTTTGTTTAAAAATGACTAAATACAAAACACTGTGCTAACAAATACTTGATACTGGAGGCTAGCAGATTCACTTCAACACCATCTAGCAGGAACGATTGGTCATTGCGTTATAATGCCAACTAGGTAGGGGCAAAATGCTTGAAAGTACCTTCGAACTCCTGTCTATAGAATCATAAGCAGGTACCGGCGGAGGTGCCGGAAATTGGTGCAGTCCAGACACAAGATGATGAGAGGCCTGGAAAGGTGCAATGTTAGAGGGATATGTTCAGCTTACCACCAAGCCAGCTCTGGTAACATTTGCTCAGGTTGGATTGACTTATGCATCAAAGGCTGCGCTGCTAACCAGAATTTTAAAAAAATAAAATAAAATAAAAGCAAAAATTTCAACACTTTTTATAAAATGAGATTACATATGCCTATTTTCATCACTACAAAGATGCTGTTTATACAACAGAACATAATAATTCAACAAATCAGAGTTTGTCCGTGAGACCCTGATTTATTTTTTTCTCTTCTCCAACCATTGGTTCAAGAGCAATAAAGCATGTAACATGCTTGATGCTCAACTAAGCTTACACCCCCATATGCTCAAATTTCTCTGAATTTACAGTCATGACCACTGTATAAGGTATATATGGGAGAAATAACTATGTTGAGCAACTTTGTTTGCAGAATGTGTGTTCCCAGAATTTCAACAATAAGTTTTCCATGTTTCACAAAACCTTTCTTCATGAATCTGCCTATTGGGTTGAATAAATACCTCTGTAACACTTATATGCAGACTAAATGAACCTATGATAAAATATCTGGCTTTTCTTTGAATTTTCACTCTCTCCTTTCGTAATTACAGTTATAACATTCTAAGAGCGATTTCCATGACCTCACTTTTCATTCTGTGACAAGTCTTGTTTTTGGTAATGAGTTTATTCCAAAATATATCCACAAGTTAATAAACAATATGTTTGTCTGTGATGATGATATCAATACAAAAATACTGGGTTTATTCATTAGGAAGTATTCAATCCAGGAATAAAGCTATTCTGATATTCTAAAAGCTCATATTCTGTTCAACTGTTGACAATTTGAAACTATTTCAGTTGTCTTCAAGACATTAAGGAACATGGCATCACGTCGAACACCATTATCTACTGCCTTCTGGATCTCACAAATGAACAAATTGCAGCAGGGTTGTGCAACAATCGAAAGGGGGAAGTGCAGTAAGATCTTCATCAGAGGGAAAGGTCCAAATGATAGAATTCTATCCCAAATCCCATGCCACTTTCCTTGACGTTGATCTCGCCTTCACTGAAGGCCAGCTATATACTTGTGTCCACATTAAACCTACTACCAAACAACAGTACTTACATTTTGACAGTCGCCATTCTTTCCACACCAAACGTTCCCTCCCATACAACCCTGGCATTCGAGGCAAATGTATTTGTTTGGATGCAGATTCTTTACAGCAGTATACCACCATTCTCACCTCAGCCTTCACTGCACCTGATTACCCCAAAAGCCTAGATAAAAAGCAGATTCCCCGGGCCATCACATTCAATCCCGATACTACTGATCAATCCACAAAACAGCTTCAGATCACACCATTGGCGATGCAGTATTATCCTGGTCTGGAATGCATTAATCATCTACTTTGACAAGGCCATAACTTCCTAAAATCATGCCCTGAAATGAGAACCATCCTGTATGAAATTTTGCCCACCACACCTAGAATAGCTTTCTGTTGCCCTCCCAATCACCAAAATATTCTTATCAGACCCTATGCTCCTTCTGCACTCATCTTCCTACCCTACATCTCCTACCCCTGTGACTGTCCCTGCTGCAAGACTTGCCCTGTGCTCTCACCTTCCACCACCTATAATAGCCCTGTTACTGGCAAAACATATACTATCAAAGGGAGAGCCACCTGCCAAACAACAAGTCATATACCAGCTATTATGTAAACACTGTTCAGCCTTCTACATCGGCATGACTATCGCCATATTACCAATTAGGATGAATGGGCATAGGCAGAGGGTGTATACTGGCAACTCACAATATCCTGTTGCAGAACTTGCTCTACAAGATAACATTTGTGACCTCGGCACCTGTTTCACCATATGTGCCATCTGGGTTCTTCCCCCAACACCAGTTTCTCAGAACTCTGCAGGTGGGAAGTAGCACTACAACATGTCCTTGGTTTTCGGCACCCACCTGGCCCTAATTTACATTAATTTCTTCCGTCTCAACTTTTCTTCACTGTAGCTACTCTTTGCTTCACTCCATTTTAATTTTCTACATCTTTCATTTCTTTCCCATATATTTTACACCGCTCGCCTCCCACCTCTCTTATGTACAATGCACGTAGCTTTTCACTCTTATTAACTCACACACGATGATTTAGTAGTAATCTCTGTCTTGCATGTTACCCTGTCTTCCACTTTTAAGCTCTTGGGTTTTCAAATCTCATCCGATGCAGTCCCCAACAATCAGTCTTTCCTTCTTATCCCATACGGTAAGTCTCCCTGACCTGCAGCTCTGGGTGACTTTCCCGAAATCTACCTCTTTTCCTAGACCTCTCCAGTCCATTTTCCTCGCCCTTCTTCCTTCCCCTTCCATGCTTCTGCCTGAAGAAGGAGCCACTGGCTCCAAAAGCTTGCCAATCACAACAGTCTTTTATGTGTGTGTTCTGTCACCGCTTGGTGAGTAGATATTTTAACTATCCAATTAAGTAAAGTGATAGAATTCAGTATTTTGATCTTTGTTATCCTATATTTTGGTGTCAGCAATTGATAGCTGACTCTGAACTGATAACTGCAAGATCAAAATTTCTTTGCATTTTTTAGATGTTTTCACCCTGCTATATAATACACTGAACACTTCTTACATTGCTCTCCCTCTGCTCCAACAGACTTTGTAAAGTTTACACTCATTACTTTTACTGACGTTGTTTAAATCTGTGGTGAAATTCTCTTTGCCTCTGTGGTAATTTTTTAGAGTGGCTACTGAACCATCTATTACAATCTTATTTGGCACATATTTATGTGATTCACAATGGTCTTTGAATTCATGCTTTTGATTCTCAACATTTTCAACCCCAGAGGTGAATGTTCAGTATTGACTACACAGGTAATCAGCGTCCACACATATCCGAAAATCTGCAACTCCAGGTTCATTGAATACTATATTATTCTACAAAATTCCAGAATGTATACATGCTTTTGATAACTGCACCCCCCCCCCCCCCTCTCTCTCTCCCAGTCCCTCTCTTTCTTCAAACAATGGAAAATCCAGGATGGAATGTAACAATATTATGAAAAGGAATGTTGCTACTCAGCAAATAGCAGAAATGCTGAGTCACATACAGGCACAACAAAAAGACTGTCACAAATAAATCTTTGAGCCAGTAAGGCCTTGGTAAAAAATAGAAAACACACACACAAATGCAACTCACACACACAACTGCAGTCTCAAGTAACTGTAGCCACACTGTGAGCAGCAGCACCACTGCATGATGGGAGTGGCAACTGGGTGGGGGTAAGGAGCAGGCTCGGGAGGGGGGGGGGGGGGTGGGGGGGGGCGAGGGGGCGAGATAGTAGGGTAGGGTTGGCAGACAGTGGTGAAGTGCTGCAGGTTAGACAGAGGGCAGGGGAGAGGTGGAGAGGGGTAGTGGAAAAGGAAAGAAGTAAAACACGGTCTGGTGGTGTAATGAGACTATGTAGTGCTGGACTGGGAACAGGGAAGGGGCTGGATGGGTAAGGACAATGATTAACAAAGGTTGAGGCCACAAGGATTCTGAGAATGTAGGATGTATTGCAGGGAAGTTACCACCTGCGCAATTCAGAAAAGCTGGTGTTGGTGGGAAGGGTCCATATGGCTCAGGCTGTGAAGCAGTCATTAAAATGAAGGATGTCATTTTTGGCAGTGTGCCAGTTATACACTGATAAGTTAGACCTTTATAAATCATTTAATACAGATTTAATACTTGTAATTCAAGATACGAATTTATCAGGTTTTTAGAATATGGTTCGCAGTACCTGTCATCAAATATTCAGGCACAAATCACATAACTTCTGTAAAATATTGTTCTTAACCCATGCACATGATGAGTGCTGAAGGCACAGACAGATCACAATAAGAATTCAGAGTAGTGATCTCTCACATTATGACAGTAAATGTGAGTTCCTCTCCGCCATATTATGGGGAGATATTAGACTGGAGCTCTCGTCCAAGACGGTTAATAACGGTTAATGAAGGAGCTTTGTGTGTGTTTGCTCTTAGTTAACATTTGATGACATCACTGATGTATTTGATTGGATGGGTATTTGACTACTCCAAAGGATAGTATGTCACCTGAATTTCATCATCATGCTCACTGGACTACAGTAGTGCTACTCTGACCCTGTAGCACTCTTGAAAATGTAGTGTCCATTGGTACCAATACCAGCCATAAAGTGTTGCAAGTGAACAACAGTATTATTAATAAATGGTACTTTAAAAGATTAACGCTTCCTGTATAAACAATATCAAGTCACCTGTGCTATAATTCTTTGACCAGCTGCCTATATTAATCACGAAATGTATGACCTAAATGAACATACTTCTGAAAGGTGTGTCACATTTTCCTATGATCACTGATGTGATTTAAAAAGAAGTGTGGTTCACAACCCTGTGCAATGGATTTCCATTGCTCTGCAGTCCAAGTATGACATTCTCATATCAACTGCAACTGAAGACCGACAAGATGATTTTTGTGAACTCCCAGCAATGTGTGGCCTGCATTTGTTCAGAGGTACATGTTCATAATACCCTCACTTGTCAAGGTATTGGGCAGCTATGTGTGCACAAAGGACTGTGTTCGGATGAAGTTAAGCAATGAAAAACTTTTTCATTGCTGTTTGTACATATTCTGTGCTAATGTGATACAACAGGAGCAAGTTAAGACACCAATTCTAACAGTTACAGCAACAGTTTATACAGAACTGACATTCTGTCCCCCAATCTAAAACACACAGAAACTTTAGTAGTATATATGCTGTATTTTTACAGTATATAAAAGGCTATGTATAATGGTTTAACAAAGCTGAAGTTCATGTTGTGTTATTCATAAACTGTTACTAACAATATGTCTTCTTGTAAGAATTAAATAATGTATAAAAAAACATAGGTCACAATAACAAAGTGGATGCAGAATAACTAGCACAGCAACAATTAATGCTTGGCTATACCTTCTGTTCTGCAAACTGTTGTCATATTCCTCTGCTACCCCTGGTGCCAATTAATGAAGAGAACTGTGGCAAAATATAATTGCTCTGTTTCGCTGTCATTACATGCATTGTTTCTATGTGCCATGATTCTATTTCATGCAACAGAGTGTGTGAAGGTAGCAGTGAGAATAAACAGAAAAATGTGGTTGCTACAAAGAAACTCATTAATTTGCTGCTGCTTAGTGTGGTCACATCAATCTGCATTCCCAGTGCTGTAATGTTTCAATAAAATGAGAAACAATGGCATAATCCCATTGCATATAATAAGAGTAGCTCAAAGAAATGCAGAAGCTTCGAACACAGAAGTAGTATTGTGGATGTTTCGAAAGAACAATACAGTGGTGCCAAAAAAGGAGCTGGTTCATCTGAGCTACAGACACTCAGCAAAAAGATAAAAGAAGAACATGTACATGTATCAACAAGATGTAGTTCTTTTTCATATATATGTGGTGAGAATATTATGAAAGAAGATAACATCCAATCTGTGTATTTCATTTTGCAAGGCCAGATTACTTAGGGAAACAAGACATCCTTATCACATGGCACAAATAATCTACGAGAAGTGGAATAGTGTTGAACACTACAAAGAAAATTTTTCAGTTGATAGGAAAAGTATAGCTAAATTGAAAATAATACAACAAATGTACTTATATATAAAGGCAATTCCAGTAGCTCTTCCACAGATATAACAACATTTAGAAGGGAAGTGATTCTGATCTGAGTGGGATTTACCCTCCCACATACGTTCTTACATCTTTTCAGTGTTTGCAGTCATTGCGCGTGTTTCACATATTGAGTGAATGACTTCTACAGCTTTTAAATAGAGGTCTTACTTCATGTACCTCACTATGAAGGAATATCATTCTCTGCAAGAATAAAAACTGCACACAGGCTAGTGTGAACAAGAAATTACGAAGTTTATCTTTAAATGTGATTAGCTGATGTATTTAAATGCTGAATCCAGATTGTTATGTACAACAAAAATGATAACATTTTATTGAGGAGAGTATCTTCCTTGAAATGATAGAGCTACTATGATTCTGTGCAGCAAAATTATTAATGGATCAGTATATATCAAATAAAATGGTTTGGACCTCATAGTGTTGGATACGTATTATTTTTATTTCTTGTATGGAATCACAATGTTGTTGATGTTCTTGTAGTCTTCAGTCTGAAGACTGGTTTGATGATGTTCTCCATGCTGATCTAACCTATGCAAGCCTCTTCATGTCTGAATTATTACTACAACCAATATCCATTTATAACTGCTAACTACAGTCACAACTTGCTTTCCATCTGCACTTTTTAGCTAACTCTCTGAACTCCAATACCAAATCAACAATTCCTTGATGCCTCAGCAAGTGTCATATCAACTGGTCCCCTCCTTTTAGTCTAGTTGTGCCCTATATTTCTTTTCTCTCCAATTCGGTTCAGTGTCTCCTCATTATCAGAATGAAATCTCCACTCTGCAATGGAGTGTGCACTGATATAAACTTCCTGGCAGTTTAAAACTGTCTGCTGGACTGAGACTCAAAATTGGGATCTCTGTCTTTTGCAGGCAAGTGCTCTAACAAATGAGCCACCCAAGCACACTCATGACCTGTCCTCCCAGCTTTACTTCTGCCAGTGCCTCATCTCTTGATGAGGAGTCAATGTACTGGTATAAGCAAAGCTGTGAGGACATGTCATGTGTTGTGCTTGAGTATCTCAGTTGGCAGTGCACTTGCCTGTGAAAGGCAAAGGTCCCAACTTTGAGTCACAGTCTGGCACACAGTTTCACCCCCTTATTAATTACATGTCATCTATCCATTTAATCTTCAGCATTCTTCTATACCACCAGATTTCAAAGTCTTCTGTTCTCATTGTCTGAACTACTTATTGACCTTATTGCCCATGTTTAACTGCTGTACAACGCTACACTCCAGACCTTCAGAAAAACTTCCTGACATTTAAATTTATATTCAGTTTTAACAAATTCCTTCCACATTGCCTAATTATTTTGATTACATTCCATTACACTTGTTTTATTACTTTTTATGCTCATCTCTCTCCCCCCCCCCCCCCCCCCCCCCCGACAGCATCCATTGCTTTCAACTACTCTTTCAAACCCTACCTATCTCCAACAATGTCACTGGCAAACCTCAAAGTTTTTACTTCTTTTATCTGAACTTTAATTTAATTCCTTCACCAAAATTTTTTTTGTTTTTCTTTAACACTTACACAATGTACAGACTGAATAACATAGGCCATACACTACAACACTGTCACACTCTCTTCTCAATTATTCTTTTCTTTCATGTTCTTTGGTTCTTAGAACTGCAATCTGGTTTCTGTACAAGCTGTACATAAAATTTCGCCCCCTGTATTTTATCCTTGCTACCTTTGGAACTTCAAAGCATGTGTTCCAGTCAACAATGTCAAAAGTTTTCTCTAAGTCTATAAATGCTACACATGTTGGTTTGCCTTTCTTCAACCTATCTTTTAAGATAAGTTATAGGGTCAGTACAACCTTGTATGGTTCTACATTTCTGCGGAACCCAAACTGATCTTTTCCAAGGCCTGCTTCTACCAGTTTTTCCATTCTTCTGTAAATAACTTGTGTCAGAATTTTACAATCATTACTTATAAAACTGTTAGTTCGGTAGTATTCACACATGTCAGCACCTGCTTCCTTTGGTGTCGGTATTATTACGTTGTTCTTAAAGTCCAAGGGTGTTTCACCTGTCTCATATATCTTACACATCCCAAGGAATAGTTTCAATAATTTTGAAGGAATATCGTCTACTCCAGGAGCCTTGTTTTGACTTAGATCTTTCTGCACTCTGTCAGATTCTTCTCACGGTATCATCTCAACTTCATCTACTTCTTCTTCACTTCCTATAATATTGGCTTAAACTTTATTAAACCTTGTAGAGGCCCTCCATAAATTAATACAATCTTTTACCTTTCCCTTCTTTGCTCAGAAAGGACCTGCCATTAAAGCTCTTGATATTTGCACAACTCCTGCTCTTTCCTCCAAAAGATCTCCTTGGTCTTCCTATAGTGGGTATATATCTTTCTCCTAGTTTCTCACATTTCTCCATACTTGCATTTGTCGTCTAGCCATTCCTCCCTAGCCATTTTGCACTTTCCGCCAATCTCATTTTTTAGACGTCTGAACTCTCTTGTGTGTGCTTCATTTGCTATATGGACCCACTGAGTAAATGAAAAGTACAGAATTTCATACTTGTTTATGCACAAACAATTATTGGTTTTTCAAATTTCAAGAAATGAAAACTGATCATTTCTATGATATTGTCATGAAGCAGAAATGTCTTCAACTTCAAAACTATCGATGATAGAAGGCGAAACTGATGTTTTTCTAAAGGTCTTGATTTGAGTTTTAATTTGATATGTAATACACTAAAAGTGTAGCTTTTTCTTGGTTTGACTAAAAATAAAAAGTAAATATATACTTTGGAAAAGCTCATTAATGGCCCATTTGTTTTTTCAAAACAAAAATATGTTTTTCATTTGTTGTTTACAAATGGTGACATCAATTTGAAGTTGGAGAAAGAATGGGTTCTTAGGACATAAAATCAAGCGCCAAACCTTGACTATTTTAGAAATGACAAGATCTGAACAGGAGAGAGACACTTGTGGGAAAAAATGGCTTACTTACTGAAGGAACTAGAATTGAACAGTTGTTTAAGAATGAATGAGAAATGCCTTTTATGACTGCCAAAGCTTGTCAACCCACATTCAATGAGAAAGAATACCATTATTGTGATGAGAGGAGCTGTAAGCTGTGAAGAGAAGCTCTCAAGACCTTTCATTCAGTTCAGGTAAATTTTTACAATTATTGTGAAAAATTATTCATGAAACATGCGATATTATTTACAGGTGCCTTTGGAAATACATCATGGCAAAGCAAAATAAATAAAACAAATGGTGTTCATGTAAACTTTGTGCATTTATTCATGTGTGTAGCATGAAAGACGCCCCTTTAAGTCGGAGAACCACATTTCAAAGTAAAAGGTAAAAGGTAAAAAAAAAAATGGCCACAAATGACAGTAGTGTGCATCATGTAATAGTTCTGGCATAACCACACGCACTGGAATGAAGACGAATGGAAGACCAGAGAAGGCGGTGAGGAAAAACATCGGCCAATGGTGCACGGAATTGGACTGTGCCACACCAGGAACGACATCTGAAAGAAGTGAATATAAGTGCCGCTCCTGCCTGCCTCGGGTCTCAGATTGCCTCAGTGTACTGACGTTGGTGGAACATATTTGCAAAGCATGCTACAAGAACCACTAGTTGTGATCCTTATCAGGTACTTGTCTGGCCTTTCCTATAGCGAGGACTATTACTGTTGGCATGCTACTAGTGACACTGATGTATCTCCAAAGCTAAGTATTGTCAATTGCTTTATAGAAATAAAACTACTAATGTTATTTGTTTGAATTGTTGTACAGCATTCTGAAAACGCTGCATCCCTTAGGCATCCTATTAGCGATGTGTGGGCAAGACCCAAAAACTGGCAACACGGTGTTAGAAACAATCCCCGTGCCTGACAGTTACTGACTTTTTTGTGTATATTGTGCCGGCACCTTAATTCTCTCTTGTCTTTACTTTGCAGGAGCGTTCGCTTTGCTTTACCAGTTTCTTGTAGTTTTTGCTAATCAGTGTTTTCAGGTGGGTGTTGCAGAGAATTTATTTGATTTTGTCATTATTTCCATTGCGTGCCATATAAATTTTTTTTGCATTTGTGTCTTCCAAAATGCCTGCTCCACCTGTCCTGCCCCCTGCTCAGGTGCCGCAGCCACAAGTGTTAGATGTAACACAGCTAATGCAGATGTTTCAGTTTCAGACTCAACAAATATCCTTGTTACTCAACACGGTGCAGCAACTACTGGCCAATGCGGCGTGCCCGACAGAAGAAGCACCACCTGCTCCAGCTGCTATACCACCTTTACGGCAGTTTTGTGCCCAAGAAGAGGAATGGCTTGAGTGGTTGTCTCAGTCTGACACCCACATCATCACCCCCAACATACCAGGTACTGTGAAACTTCCTTATCTATTATCCACAGTAGGAAGTGCAGTGTTCAGAT
This sequence comes from Schistocerca americana, assembly GCF_021461395.2. Taxonomy (NCBI): domain Eukaryota; kingdom Metazoa; phylum Arthropoda; class Insecta; order Orthoptera; family Acrididae; genus Schistocerca; species Schistocerca americana. The sequence goes on along the minus strand of NC_060120.1, from coordinate 652,128,145 downwards.
TAATCCAAAAGTAATAAATACACCAACAGTTACATAAGAGAAAAAGCACTTAGCAACTGTTAGAAATGTAAAAAATTGTTACATAGCAGTTGGCATGGCCATCACTTTTAATAATGAAATAAATATATTTTATACAAAGTGAAACTACTTGCAAAAACAGAAAGAGAAAATAAGATGACAGAAAAGATTTCGAAATGCAACAGTGACAATAACAAACATAATTGTTGGGTTCAAATTAATGATATGAATATAATAGAGGGAAACATTCCACGTGGGAAAAATATATCTAAAAACAAAGAAGATGTGACTTACCAAACGAAAGTGCTGTGTTTCCCTCTATTATATTCATATCATTAATTTAAACCCAACAATTACGTTTGTTATTGTCACTGTTGCATTTCGAAATCTTTTCTGTCATCTTATTTTCTCTAAATATATTTTATGAATGAAAGTCCACTAGCTGGTCTTTATTTCAGTTTTTAAGTTACACTTGTGATATGTATTGGAAATGAAATCTAAAAACCAAAATACAAACTAAATACATTTTCCATTTCATTTCCTATAAGTACTGGGAATAAAACCTATCATTCACTTCTCAGTGTGCCACATGAAACCATTATGGATTCGTTAAAAAATGAAACAAGTGCTTCATTTCTTGGATCTCTTATTTCTACACTGTCTGAATGACATGTCTCACAAACACCTGCAATCTTTTTAAGTTTCATAAGCCATATTTGAACAGTTTATTCCTGCACACAGTGACAGAAGACAGACTTTTGTTGAATGGTTGGCACAACAGCAGTGTAAATGACACAAATTGTTGGGATAAGTGGTGGCTGGGTGGAAGGGAGGGGGGGGGGGGGGGGGGGGGCAGCGACTGGCGAGTTGATATACCCAACTGACCACCCAACTAGAGAAACTGGTCAGTCAACAAGCCTACTCAAATATGGTCTATTGGTCTGTCGACCGATAAATTGGTTCATGAGTAGGGCCTTTAATACAACTACGGACAGCACTACATACAGTATAGTTATTGTTAGGCTGGCAATGTTTGGAGACAAACCGTTTAAGAGATATGAATTGCCCCAACTTTTAAAGTCTCCTACTCTTAGCTACAGAGACCAAAGCTCAAGAAAATTTCTTGCGTAATGTTTGTAAACTCTACTTGAAAGCCAACACCTTTTCAGCATTGTAATGCTTCAATTGCACTTTCTTTTTGTTTCTTTCTGTTAACATTCATGAAATTTAAATGGCAGAAAATTAATACAAAAGTGGGTAGGGGATTCCATACTGAACACAAATGATTTGAAGAAACTTCTAAAAAATGTTGTAAACAGCAGGAAAACATTTTATTTCGAGAACATAAAAGCAGAGTTATACTGTAGTTAGTAATCTGTTTCTGCTTTCTTTTAAGTACACAAATAGTTTCATCTCATTTCTTTATCATAACATGATATAGCGCTGCTCTTATTGTCGGGCACACGCGTCCCTTTAGCCTAACTTTAAACACAGCATGAAAAAATATCACACACTGCAAATAACAGAAATAAAAACTAGCATAACTAGGCAGAGAAGAAAAAGAAGCAAGAGTAAAATGTAATATCATATAGAAATAATATGTTCCCTGTCCATGAGGCAAATGTGAATTATCAAATTTTACAATAAATATAAACCAACTAGACTGTCTTTTCATACTGAGACCTGATGTTTGAGCAATATCAAGCTATTATTACTGACTTTGTTTGACAAATCAATCTGATGAATTCTGGCCAATGAAGATTTAATATTAAAAATACCAACAATATGTACATTCTTGTGAGTTACACAGGTAATGAGTCATGAACTCACATATAATAAGCAACTAGTTTACAATATTAATTATAACTACCCCAGGTCCATTTGGAAAGACATATGTAATCCATATAGCTTACCATTTATCTCCAAAACTAAGTTTTTGCATATCAGTTGCATGAAGCATGAAGGAAACCAACCTGAGCAAAAGTTACTCCACACAAAAAAATTGTCAATGTATCACAACAAACTGAACACTGTACAAGTTTTAATGACAAGGATGAGTGCCAAACATTAGCACTTTTAGCCTGATGCTCTTCATATGGAACTTTACTCTCTATCTATGTTTCAATACAGCTGTACTACAAAAGGCTTACAGTCAAGCACCAATAAAGTATCAAACACAATATTTTACAGCTGTGTTGAAATGTGAAGGAGTCATCAACAACAAGCACAGTATATCGTTTCATTACTATGTTACTTTATTTATGACAAGAGGAATAAATGAAATACTCAGAAATTAATTCAATAACTTTGCAAGCACAAAGGTAAAGCTTCATCCTTGTCACTGTCACCATGATCGGAGAACATATTGCATAGTGTGAAATGAGTCAACCAAAGGTGCAGTTAGCATCAGTACACTTCATGCTGTGTTATGTACAGCCTTGTAGGTGTCTAGTGAGAGGAATCCACCAATTACCAAAAGAAAAAGTCCGAAGTCTCTTATTAGATAAAAGATGACACACAATTACTGAGAGAGAAAAAGAAAGAGCTCAGTAAGATTTGTGAAGATAAAGAAAATAAAGTGAAATGTAAGTGCTTGAACAATAAAATATAAAGTAATTATGCAAGCTTACATGCACACATAAAAGTTTTAATACAAGTACTGGTTAATGATGATGCAACTTGATGATTCAACACTTTTGTCCACACACTCTTTACTTCTGGTGATTTGTGGCTTCCTCTCCAGCAGCCCGATGAGCTACATCACTGCTGACAAATCTTTGTCAGGTTCAGTAACTTGACACGAATTTTACTAAATGATGGAACTAGATGACCATACAAATGCCACACAATTCTGACAGGTACTGTGATCTCTACCATTACTGTGAAGGAAACATGTAGGACCATCCAACTGGAAGTTTTTTTTTAATTAAGCAGAAATGCTTTGATTAAAATCAGTTGTTGAGCACTGCAGTAAGAGTTATGTAGATCTCAATGGAAAAATTCACAATTTTTCTGCATATGCTGTTGAACTGACTGCAAGATACACTCCTGACAAAAAAGTAAAATTGTTCTAGATAAATATGAATAATAACACACTTTTCAATTTCAGAAAATTTTGAATTATTCATGCCAAGAGTAATATGTTAACACTGCACCCTCTATGTTTAGGTTCTAAAGAGGAAAGAGACACAAAAAGTAAATTAGACATAATCTTAAGTGAAATATTACATTAGCCACCTGAAATATTAAAAGGCAACTACATAACTTTCACATCTCTGTGTGCTTTCATTTGTAAGAGAATTCTTACAATTCCACTTTTATGTCTATTAGTATCATGTGAGCTCTTACTGAAAGCTATAACAATAACTTGAGCTTTAAATAAAATAAAAGGGAAAGAAATACTTGAATCAATCTCAAAATTTAAAATATTGTACATATGAGCATATTTAGTGTGAGGCACTCACAGGTTGCTGTATTTGCTGCTGCTGTTGCATCTGCACTTGCATCTGTTGCATCTGCAACTGTGCAGCAGGCTGTGTGAGCATTTGTTGCAATGCCTGACTTTGTGCTAAGAGCTGCTGCTGGATCTGCATGTTTTGTGCCATTGCTGTCTGCAAGAAGGCACGCTGATAAGCAGCAGCCACGCCTGGGTCCACACCGGGTGCAGCTGCTGGCGCCGTTGGTGCAGCACCAAAAGGTGTTGGCAGGCTCAGACCTGTGATAGTATTCACATATGCATTTTTTCCTCTTGTAGTTGGCAGCATACAACTCTTTTAATTCTTAAAAACATGTCTACTTTTCTCATTTCTATAAAAAAATTCTATTTCATTGGGATAAGTAAGACATATCTAGTGCTATCGAATCAGTTACTACACCCATATACTTAATCTAAAGACTGACTAACAACTTAAGCCACATATTGTGCTTTCACTGTACATCACTGTGTATGTGCAGATATGAAGAAAAAGGAGCACTCACCTATATGTATATGATGAAAGCTAAGCTTTTCTGCCTATTAGCATATAATGACAAATTAAATAATAATGAGCTCATGATAGATTATATTAAATCATTGTCACTTCTCTGTGGCTCTTTCTTGATATATTATCAACTGGTGTTCTTATTGAGATTCAAAATTCATTCTCTATTACTGATGATGGGTGGGAAGTTGAGTAGTCTACAATATTAGCTACTCATGCTGACAAAACATCACAAAAAATTTAAACAACTGTTGGCTAAAGATCCCAAAAATTGTGCCAACAGGCATTATAACATGTAAAGTAAGCTGACTGATCACCAAAAAGCACAGGGACAATCCAAATAAACAGAGACAAAATTGCTATTACCATAATTTCAGCAACATTTCCAATGTAGAAATTCCACTTCTGCACAACAGTTACAACCACTAAAAATATCCCCTGCTTCGCTTGACACACCAATAGGGAGAGGAAAAAAGGGCCATGTGAATTTTTGTAGTATAGTTTGAAATGTGAGATAGGCACACTGAGAATATTAAGGAAAGACTTGTACAACTATTCAAATGTTATTCAGGAGTAAAGAAACATGAGCTCCCAAGAACAAACTTTGTTTACAGCCAGTTACATTGCCTCACTGTTGTGTGGTATTGATATTCATTACTTTGCAACAAAGTCACCACTATTATTCAATAAACTGTACCATCAGTACATTAAGATATCAGTGCCTCCCCCATCCCCAATAAGAAATCTGTCAATTTTCTGCAGTCACATTGTGACTACATGCTGAACATCTATACTAGATGAAAAAATAGATGTAAACTGCTGCTATGAGATTAGGACTATAAGGGAAATAGCCCAATGCAAACATCAATAGAATTCTCATTTGCAGCTAAGTAAGTATATGAATACTGACCTGGGAATGGCATATGTATTTAGAGCACACTATTCAACACAGCTGTTGTTAACTGAACTCCATGGGAGGCATCTATGTCTTGAAAAAACTGAGGTAGTTCTTGGCTACTGCTGATCCAATGACAGTTTCTGATAAAAATGAATAAATGGAAAATCCATCCTTCCCACCAACACCAGCTTTTCTGAATTGCGCAGGTGGGAACTTTCTCTGCAATACATCCTATGTTCCCATAATCCTCCTGGCCTGAACCTTCGTTAGTTATTGTCCTCGTCCATCCAGCCCCTTTCCTGTTCCCATTCCAGCACTACACAACTCTCATTCCACCACCAAACCCAGTCTTTTTATGTCTCTCCTTTTCTGCCACTTCCTCCCCCCTCCTCACCTCTCCCCTCCCCTCCGTCTAACCTGCAGCACTTTGCTGTCTGCCACCATACTATCCCTCCCTATCCCCACCCCAACCTCCTCCTTAACACCACTCAGTCGCCACTCCCATCATGTATTGGTGCTGCTGCTCACAGTGTGGTTTCAGTTGCCTGAGACTGCAGTCGTGTGTGTGAGTTTGTGAGGTGTGTCTATATGTATCTATTGTTGACGAAGGCCTTAATGACTGAAAGTTATAATTGTGAGAGTCTTTTTGTTGTGCCAATTTGTGACTTAGTATCTCCGCTATATGGTGAGTAGCAACTTTCCTTCACTAATATTGTTAAATCAATAAATGGAAATAAGTTGTTAGTCAGATGCAAAGTGCTTCCCATTCGACCATGTCAATGGATAATACAGAATCTTCCAGGAAACAACTGCTCAATAAATGCACTACACTACTGCAGGATGGATACAGGCCAGTGGTGGCAGTATTGTGCTACGAGGGTTGCGCTAGTGGGGTACACTAGTACTTGCAGTCATTACAGACGATGTCATGTGCACAGTAGTCGTATTATTGTAGTCCATTTGCACACCTTCATAGGTAATGTCTTCTTCAATGGACAGAAGATTTCCAACGGTACAACTATCCATGCCACAAGATCAGAAATTTTTCTAATAACCTGAGGAGATCAATAAACAATTCCTTTTGACATCCTGGCCTCCAAAGCCAACCACAATGAAAATAACAGAATACAAACTTGCAGTATACAGACAACCTGCCCATAATCTACAGAATATGAATGGTGTCATTAACACACTCACCTCTGCAGTCACTGTTACTAATGCAAGCATGTGCAGTGGCAATTGATTCAAGGGTACCCTATTTGAATCCTGATGGTGCAAGAAGCTTTTCTTCACCAGTTCTTAGCAGGAGAGGGGAGATCAGGTGGTGGTTCCTGATAAACAAAATTTACACTGATGCTCTGGATTAAATTCCTAAAACTGACTCACTGACTGAGGGTATGTGTCACTGTTTTTGGTGATCTGTCAGATGGAGACAAGCTTGGTGCTACTCCAGAGAAGCAGGTTTGTGCTGGACTGGGTTTACTCTTTCCCTTTTCTCAATGTCATAGCACACAAACATAATGCCAAACTACTCACACGTCCATCTCAGTCACCTACACTCAACAGATACTCTTAAAGAGACAACTCTTACACACAGAGTGGGAAAGAAGCATTGTATGCAGAGGAAGAAATCCCCGTCCTCATAAGGCGACTGAACCTGCCCCTTGGTATATCCCAGTCAACAATGCTACATGTATCTTTGCTTCTTTGGACAACATTTACCAACAAGCACTTACAGAATTGTTGTCTTGCATCTGCTCCATATAACTATACACAGTTCAGTCTAATCACAATGTAATAACTGTTTGCTTGGTTTTTCTCTTGATACGTCATATAACATATTGGTCAAATGCATTATTCATGACAAATTTATCTGGTGCTCTCACCCAGTTCAAATTACATACACTAAACATTTAACAAAACCTTCTGTTATTCTGTTAGGTTAAAAAACTTAGTCTGTAAATTCCATATCCCCAGTTTACTTTGTACAACTATCTTTAACACTTATAGCTAGTATACACAGATGAAGATGTCTCAATGGCAATAACAAAACACTAAAAGGAGAAACGACTTTAAAATAAAATATTGTATTTTTATGATATTGAAAAGTCCTGTAAGGAATGCAAACATTTAAATCAGTGAATATTGTCATGTTGTAACCATAATCAAATCCAAATCCAAAAGCAGGGTTATCAATGAAATACAGCAATTAGCACTGAAAGCATATTTATTATGAACACCAACACACAGACAGAACTCCATCAAATCTTCTAGAACATACAAACATAAGAAATTTTGAGAAACTTCCAGAAATGATATATACCAAATAATTGCTGGTATCTGGTTTGAACTGGCAACACACAACCTGCCAGCCAGCAACACTAACCACTAAGCTACAATGCACGAAGCATGGCACATGGCATTTTCCCTCTCCTGGAGAAAGAGTGTTCCACTGTGTCAGTAGTTCTCACTGGAGCACCCTGAATCTAAATCTTCTCAATAGTGTTCTGTATGGCAGCACCAGGACCTCACATTCTGGTCGTGTTGCCACATCCTCTTCACTATGTGCGTCAACAGTAGTCCCACCCACTGAATCTTCACGACAGTCTAGTGGGTCTTCATTTTCCTTGGACAAGAAGACCCCATCATTGATCTGCACCTCAGAACTCTAGTAGGGCTTCACATGGAGGACATGGATGACATCTCTGCACTTCTGTCTTCCTGATGAAAGGTAATAATACTTGACATTGTATGTAACATCCACTACCCAATAGCTCCATTACCCACGCAGGAGTGAAAGTCCATACCAAGTCTCCCAAGCTGTATCTCACTGTCTGGTGCTTGCCATTTTACTGCTCTTGGTCCTTCTCCTGGGCATCCAGAGTCTGTATGTGAGCCAGCTGTCTTGCCTCTTCAGCCCTGATGATGAGCTGTTCCATGTACTCATCCTGATTACTGTCTGGGTGAAACAGGAATAATGTATCCATTGCTGTTTTGGCCACGCAACTGGGGGTCCAACAGAATGGCATGAAGCCTGTTATGTCTTGCTATATCGTGTTGTATGTGACTATCATGAGGGGAAGTATTGTACCTCAATTTATCTGTTCGACATCAATGTACATTGAGAGCATACCTGCCAACATCTTATTAAAGCATTCTGTAATGCCTTTCATCCGTGAATGTAGGCAGTTATGACCCTGTGGATCCTGTTGCAATGTGAAATTATCTTTGATACTAGCTAGTCTCCACCGGAAAAGTTTTCCACAATCAGAGATCATTACACAGCATACTGTGCACTTCAAAATGATGTCTTTTACACAGATCTTTGCAATTTCCTGAACTTTGTCAGTCAGCACCACTTTGATGACAGCACAGCAGGTGAGGTAGTCAGTGCAGACTGTTGTTGTTGTGGTCTTCAGTCCTGAGACTGGTTTGATGCAGCTCTCCATGCTACTCTATCCTGTGCAAGCTTCTTCATCTCCCAGTACCTACTGCAACCTACATCCTTCTGAATCTGCTTAGTGTATTCATCTCTTGGTCTCCCTCTACGATTTTTACCCTCCACGCTGCCCTCCAATACTAAATTGGTGATCCCTTGATGCCTCAGAACATGTCTTACCAACCGATCCCTTCTTCTAGTCAAGTTGTGCCACAAACTCCTCTTCTCCCCAATCCTATTCAATACCTCCTCAATAGTTATGTGATCTACCCATCTAATCTTCAGCATTCTTCTGTAGCACCACATTTCAAAAGCTTCTATTCTCTTCTTGTCCAAACTATTTACCGTCCACGTTTCACTTCCATACAGACTGTAAACAGACTATTATCCATCAATTTATGTATGTCAGGAGCTTCCCCATGAGTTCAACTCTAATGTGATGAAATGGCACTGCTGCAGGCATAATTGGTGCCAACTGACCAAATTAACTGCAGCACATGCTTCTGTCATTGACATTCCTTACAGTGGCTCACATTGTGTCTGACACATCAGTAGAGACCTGGCGAGTGATAGCTGCATCTATTTCTGTCTAGAATCTTCACAAATCCCACGTGACCAAATGATGGATCATCATATAAAAGCTTCACGACAGCTGGCTGTAGATGAGCAGGACAATGAGCCACTATTCCTGCCCCATCAATACATAGTTCCTCTTACAAAATGTTCTGTTTATTAATTGGAATTGTTATTTTGTCTGTTCTTCCTTCTTCAAGGCTTCTACAATTTTCAGCAATGCTGGATATTTCCTTTCTTCAGCAGCAATGGTACTTGATGCAGTGATGACTGAGATTTCATCCACAATGCTTTGTTCCGTCAAAGGAAACCTTGAAAGGCAGTTGGTCTCCTTATGTTTACATCCATTTTTGTATAACTATGTGACATCCTACACCTGAAGCCTGAATTCCCATCTTGCAAGCTGACCCATGGGATCCTTCGGACTAGTCAGTTAGCAAAGAGAATAGTTGTCCATCAAAAACGGTTATGGTTGACCAAATAAATATGGTCAGAACTTGTTGATGGCCCAAACAACTGCAAAACAGACTTTCTCAATTTTATAATAGTACATCTCAGACTTGGAGAGTACTCTGGAAGTATAAGCTACCACCTTCTCAGCACCTTCCTGAATTTGCATTACAACTGCAACTATACCATAAGTGCCAGAGTCAGAGTGATGTTCTGGCTTGGCACTCTCATCACATAATGCTAGGTCAGGAGAAGATGTTAGTGCCTCCTTAAGGACAAGGAAACATCCTTCTTGCACCTCCTTCCAGGAAAATTTGACACCTCCCTGCAGTAGTTCTCACAAGGGGCATGCCTTGGTAAAGAAGTCCTTTTTGAGTCCTCAGTAATATGAACATACTCCAAGAAAACAGACTCCATTCCTATAAAATAAGTGCCCTAAGATCTTTTTTCTTTGGCAGTGAAGAGGCACATTTTGGGATTAAGATGGAGACTTGCAATCTGAACATACTTCAACACAGTTATCAGGTGGCGTAGATAGTTTCCAAATGTCTTTGAAAAAGCAACAATGCCATCCAGATAGCAAAGAAAAGTAATCAATTTAATATATTGAAACAGGTTGTTGATCATCTGCTCAAATGTGGCTGGAGCTTTACAGAGTCCAAATGCTGTCACTTTGAATTCATTGAGGTCATCAGGTGTTATAAATTTAGCCATTTAGCACTCAGCCCCATCAATCTTGGTTTCCCAGTTGCTTGCCTGCATATCCAAGCTAAAAGATACTTTGCTCCCTTCAAGCAGATTAGGGTGTCATCAATGGGCAGCAATAGAGAGACAACTTTTTCATGAGTTTGTTCAGTCATCAGTAGTCAATGCAGAAATGTCATATGCCATCCTTCTTCACGTGGACTATACGACTAGACATTGGACTATCTACAGGTTTAATGATGTCATCCTGCAATATCTTCTCCACTTCTTCCCACATTATGTGTCCTTCAGTAAGTGAGACGCCCTAAAAGTGCTGGCTACTTGGTGGATGAGCCCCAGTGTTGATACAGTGCTTTACAATGGGCTGCTTGATCTGTCTTTCTGTCTTTTCTCCACTCCAGATTTGAAGGGATCTGAAAATTCACACATTTGCTGAAGTTATTCCTCTGTCAGCCCAGATTCTATTGACAGTTTGATAATAGATTCCTCCACTGCAATGTCTGTAGTGGTGGTGGAGTGCTATTCTTCACTGGTGACACAGAGCTGCCCATACAGGACTGGTTCAGCTGCTTCTGTAAACATACCTTTCCGGGTAAGTTGTCGCTGCTTGTGACAATTGGTGATCCAAAGTTTGCCTTGACCTGCTGCAATATTTACAATTGTCACTGATATGTAGAGTTCTTTTGTGAGCCTAGACTGATGATTGTAAATTATCTCATTGATGACAATGGGATAATAACATCTTCAACAGGAAACAACTGCACAGAGCAATCTTTGTTATGTGTACTTGATGGAATAGCTTTACCAATCTGGACTCAATCTCCTACAGTCTAGGACTGCTTGTGATGCTTGCAAGAAGTCCCATTTGAGAATAACGTTTTCACCACATTCTGTTAAAATGACAAATTCAAAGGGCTGTGTTCTGACAGTAACAGTTTTTTTTAATACAAGTTCTCTTGGCTCAACATATTTCCCATATTCAACTTTCAGCATAATCACTTTTCTGTTACTGAACACAGCACTATTTAGCTGATGATGACACTACAGAAAAAGAAACTCCCATGTCGATTAGTGCACAGACATATTGGTCATTGAAGAGGACAGAGATGAAATTTCCTGGCAAAATAGTGACAGTCATCCATTGAAGATTTTCATCTGTGGCCACCTCTTCTCCGTATATGATTGTTTCGCTTAGTTTCCCTGAATTCGACAGTTAGACGAGCAACAGATACCTCTGTACAGCAGTGGGGAATGGCTATTACATATTGGAGAGCAATCTTGTCCTCAGTACTGTGATGGTTTTCACTCCACAGGTTGACTATAATCATTTATAGTGTACTGCCATGAGTAGAACAGTTGTAATCACTGGCAGCTTTCTCTGCAGTAGCGTACAGTAAATCCAGGATACTCACAGTGAAAACATACTGGCATGTTGTGCTCTGTTCAGCTGTGGGATGTTATACTTGGTAAAGGAGATGGTTGTACTTATGTTGTTCAGATGCTGAGTTCTCATTTGTCAGCAGTGGCATAATCTGAGTTGGCTGATTCCATTCTTCCTGGCAAGTTCGAATTGTGGCAGAGGTCGTTACTAAAGATCAACACATCTCTTCCTTAACATTCTCTATTACCTCCTGACATATGACCTCAGGATTCATGGACGCTTCTCTTGTGCACTCAGTCTTACATTTCTGGCTGCCATATACTACAGTAACTCTTCTCATACTACCCGATGTATGAGAGAGGTCACTCATGGTGGTCTTCCACAACTGCCATAGGGATGACAATTGGGAGTTGGTCATACCTCTTTTGTCTGATACTTTTCTGTTGCATTTCTCAATGTGCTGGCACCATTTAAGGAATTCCTTTACCAGACGAGCTTAAGTATATATCTTCTGCAACTCCTACCATCAAATGTGAGATTTTGTTGTTTGTGTCATATTTGCATTCACAGTGTGGCATAGGCCAAAACATTCTGTATGTAAGACTGTGACATTTCCCCATGCAACCACAGCTGGTTGTGCAGTCCAAGAAAAAGAACACATTTGCCAAACACATTGCATCATACTATGTGTTGTATCTAATGAAGTAACTGAGTTCCTTCAGGTACTTCATCATGTTGTGACCACCAATGGATGCCTGATGTGCAGCTGACTTATTGTTGTTTTGGAATCCACTGGCTTCATGAATCGGGAACAATATACAGCTTGTATTCCAGTTCTTGTCTGTGTAGGTGATGGCTTTTACAATGTCTAATTGGAACCACAGTGATGTAGATATTCCGAAGCACCTGGTGTCTCCAGCAAACAATGTCACGTCATAACCACAATGAAGTTCAAATCCAAAACTGTGATTGTCAACGAAGTACAGTATTTAGCAATGAAAGCACATTTGTTTTGAACACCGACGTACAGCTAGAACAGAATAGATGTTCTGGAAGGAGAGTGCTTATATTTATACAGACGTAAAATATTCTGAAATACATACAAACATTAGAAACATAATAAATTTTGAGAACCTGGTGGTTGGATTTGAACTGTCGACAGGTGGCACATCAGCCAGTGAGGTAAACTGCTACGCCACACTGCATGCAGCACAGTTCATAGCAATGCAACCACTCACTGTATAGCTGAGGCTCTGAGTGACTGACAGGCTCATAAAACAATATTCGTTTGTTACTAAGCTTCAGAACAATGTTCTCCTTTGCAGCAAACAGAAAAACATGCTCTCATACTCTCTCTCTCTCTCTCTCTCTCTCTCTCTCTCTCTCTCTCTCTCTCTCTCTCTCACACACACACACACACACACACACACACACACACACACATATTTGCTTTGACCAATAGTTATAATTTGTAACAGCCTTTTTGCTGATGTTCCAACATGAGGTTTCAATTTTTACCTTTCATTATTTACAGAGACAGTCTTTACAACTTTATACTATTCTTAACTATAAACTTTCCTCTGCTATCAACATTTAATGCTGCATTTATCAGCATTTAACGATGTATTATTCTACTTTTTAATTATAGTTAACTAACTGTATAAGGTACCACAACAACTTAACTTAGTAATATAGATTATGAACAATTTACAAGTTTATTTACAAACACATATTCTGAACTGTTTCACTGTTGTGAATATTGTATGTAGGTCAGGAAAATATGAGTTACTAGCCAAATGTCATCTGTGGTTACACTACTAAGAATTTTGGGAAATAAGATAAGAAAATTGATAAGAGGACAGTAAGACCAATTAAACAATATGAACACATACATCTTCTTTAGTGTATTTGTTTCCCAATACGCAATGAACTACACTTTTAAGTCATCTTTGAGTATTGGACTTTTAAAGAAATGTTATTCAGTTAAATAATTAAGGACTGCTACACAATACTAAGTCATTACAAACCTGAAATTTAACACAAATATTGAAATGAATCTAAACTTTTATGGTTCATTTAAATACATTGCTTAAAAGTTTTCTGGGCACTGGGCAGATGGTGTCATGGAAACTGCGCAATATTTCAGAGACAGCTGTTCACCATATTCTGGTGTGATCGTGGGAAGCTGTAGTGGTTCACCAATTTATATTGGGTTCACTGGAAAAGCATCGGTGCAGGAAGCAAAGTTGTAAATCGTCACAGGGGCCACTGACATCCCGGGCATAATGCAGGAGAGATGAACTATGGACCTCATATCATAGGAAAGATCTTGATGCCTGGCCTAACTGTCCTGGCTCAGTATCCTCATCCATTTATATTACTGAATTCATTTCCTCATGGCCAATGACACCTGAGTGCCATCAATGCTGGTTCCATGCTTTGATAGTTGATATCCTGTGTCTACATCTACATCTACACTGATCCTTCACAATCCACCATGCAGTGTGAGGCAGTCTGTACTCCATACCACAACTAGTCATTTCCTTTCCTGTTCCGCTCGCAAACAGAATGAGGCAAAAATGGTTGTCTATATGCCACTGTATGAGCCCTAATTTCTTGCATCTTATCTTTGTGGTCTTTACATGTAATGTATGTTGGTGGCAGCAGAATCATTCTGCAATCAGTTTCAAATGCCAGTTCTCTAGATTTTCTCGATAGCGTTCCTCAAAAAGAATGTCGTCTACCCTCCGGGGATCTTTGTAACACTTGTGTGTTGTTTGAACCTATTACTAACAAATCCAGCAGCCTGCCTCTGAATTGCTTCATGTCTTCCTCTAATCCAGCCTGGTACAGATCCCAAACGCTTATGCAGTTCTCAAGATTAGGTTACACTAACATCCTATGTGCAGTCTCGTTTACAGACGAACTACACTTTCCTAGAGTTCTCTCAATAAACTGAAGTCATCCATTCGCCTTTGCTACCACCACTCTCATGTGCTTGTTCCACTTCATACTGCTTTGAAACATTACACTCAGATATTTAAATAATGTGACTGTGTCAAGCAGGACATTACTAATGTTGTATCCCCAACATTACAGGTTTTGTTTTTCCTATTCATCTGCATTAACTTACATTTTTCCACATTTAGAGCTAGCTGCCATTCATCGCACCAACTAAAAATTTTGTCTAAGTCACCTCGTATCCTCCTGCAATCACTCAACTTCGACACATGTATAAAGTGAAACTTCAATTTTACATTCTATGATTTTACTTTTTTCATGATTCTATGCCATAAATTAGTATTTCCTGTGAAAACCTCACAAGATAAATTCTAAAAATTGACCAATTTTACAGGTCTTTCTAGTAAGTTTACCTCAGTTCTATGTTCTTACTCAATGTCCTGCTTGACTTCGTCCCATTCTCTTCCTACCAACATTTGATGTAACTGAACAAGTTACAAATGGCACAAAAGAAAGACAGTTCACACAGCGGATGGTGGTGGAGTTAAGGGGATATTTATGGCTGTTGTGGAGAGGGGAGATGTCAGAGGAAATGCTGCCATAATACACGTCAGCATTAGAAACCCAACTTGCAATGTTGAACTTCACTGCACAATTATGATGCAACTACTGCTAGGTTGCAGCAGCAATGGAAAAACAGGATGACACAAAGTGTTCCAGACCGAGCCAAATCGTGATGAAGGGGTCCAGCGCCACCTTTTGTCGTGTCACTTATAACTCAGTATTGCCTTTTTGTATGTATTTCTGATGTAATGTATTCAGGAACAATATCGATCATCAACCTTTTGAATTCAAAGACCGAATCTTGAAGATTATGCTTGGTCAAAATCAAGGAAACATCGGCCATTTTACACTAGCGAGATTTTATAGGCTGGTGACTTGTTATGTCACCCAACAGCCAGAACAGCCACCACACCACACATGCAACTTACTGGTCAAAATTGACTGCTTTAAGTGCGTGCACCATTTGTATTTGCGTGTAAATAAGCAACCAGCCATGACATGAGTGTATCTATGATGTCAATGATCTGTAGATTGTGCCAAGTATAGAGCTCCAAATTTTGGAGTGTGCTGCACACTATGCATGTGTAGAGACAAGGGACTGTTGTGGCATCTGCTAACATTGGAAGTTATAACCTATTTTGGTTGAGTTCACTCTCTTTATAAAAATAGATATTGTATCTTCTTAATCTTTATTGTGTTATTTGCTTTGCTTTCAGAGCAAACTGAAAAGTTACATATGGTCATGGTATTTTTCCCTATTAGTGTTCTCCTCCAAGAGAAACAAAATATCTGAAAGCAAAAAGTATTTATATTTTACAGAAAGAGAACCTACACCATGTATAGATAAGAATGTAAATAGATAAACACGTTTTAATGAAAATTATTTCAACAGTGAAAAACTAAGAATTACTGGATGAGAAAAAATATTTTGTTGTTATATGGCACCTAGGAAAGAAGAAAAGATACAAAGGAGAAAGGAAAAAGGCGCCATTTATAGCATTTTACATACTGTCTGATGTGTTTGTAAGCATGTATTTTCTCAAGCAAATAAATGTATGTGTTCTGAAAGGTTTGGATGACACTTTTCCTATTTTTTTTCAGTTCTCAGGAGTGTGAACACTTTACCACACAACTTTTGACAAGAATTTCCACTATGAATTCTTCTTTGGTCAGTAATTAACTCTACTGTCACTGCTTTTACCTACAATTTGTTACTATAATTTGATTTTTCCATAAAAAGGATAAACCCTCATAACCTCACTTTTGCCATTCAGATGCCAAACTCCACAGTAGACAGCCTTCACAACACTGGCAATTTTGGTGCGGACATGTAAATAAAAATGAGACTCAATACAGGAACAGAGTGCCAGGGCTGCTGCAGGAGACGCACTTCTCTTGAGCAATCAACTGAGACAAGAAAGTCGATCATATAAAAGGGACTTTTAACACATGTAAAATGAGCTTGCCTCCTAGGTACAACAGAGGTCACTGCAATTGTGTCTTTCACCGTACTTCACAGTTTTTGATTTATTTCATCATGTTCATCAATTTTTCCCTTTATTTTTGGCTGAACACAAAGGAGAGATCTCTCAAAAATGCCTGTTTTGACATATAATTTGTGGTCATAGCATATCGGAAAATAGCTCAATTACCTGTAAAACAGATAACAATTTCAATTTTTTGATGAGTTTTTACTTGCTGTTGCAGATCTGTTACTTTTTAAGAACTGATAAAATACATTACTACAAATTATTGTAAAAACGTTATATTGAGCATTTAATTTCCTTCACTTATACAAATTTTATACAACGTATTGGAGAGGATTTTTAATCATATACGGCAATTAGATATGTTTTTGCTTGTATTTTGGGGTTTTGACAATTTCTTCTATTCTGAATTTTCCTTAATTTTGCTTTTTGCAAGTCTGGACCCCATAAAATACGTGTTTCACTGTGTAGAGATTAATAGCAATCCTATCACATTTAGTTGGGGCACTCCTGGCTATACCCTCGTTAAGGACGACACACTGGGCTCTATAATTTACAAAGTCCTTGAGCCACTCACATATCTGTGAACCTTTTCCATATGCTTGTACCTTTTTTAACAGCCTGCAATGGGGGACCATATCTGCCTGTTGCCCTTCTGCCACAGTTCACAGTATATGAGTGGAGAAAAGGGCAAGTCTCTGACAATTATGTCATCATCTGTACATATTTTGACTACTTCTTTAATGGTAGGATCCCACTAGGTGGAGGTGAATGAGAGGATTTGGTCTGTCCATAGTTCATTCCATGTCTTATGTCTAGACAACAGCAGCTGATCTACTCTGGTCTGACATCGATGTTCATAACATGTGCTTTTAACAGAATGACACGTCTGTTCAATGTATGATTTCCCATATTGATATGGGCAGGGAGATGAGAGTGTGAGAGGAAAAACCTCATGGAGAAAACATTCCACACAAATTGAAATATTTAGGGAACATGGGTATCTTAACAATGTTGTAGCATAATCTCTACTAGTTACTCCTACACTCACTGGTAACACCTATAAATATTATCTGCCTTTACATCAATAACAAGATAGTTTTTATCTATAAGGTGCAGTCATCAAGGACCAAAGTGTTTGCAGTCAGTACTGTTTCTGTGAAGTAGTAGGAATTACTCAAAAGATATAGTGGAGATAAAAATATCCTCACAAAAAACTCTAGACAAATTTTAATCAGCAGTGAACTGACATGAAGCATAGATAGTACTTGCCAGCCTTTAATGTACAGCAACTCTTAAATAATACACAGTTCCTCACAAAACATGGTCATTACCCAATATCCATAAAATCATGCATTTCTCTCCTCAAAGCATTGAACTTAACAAATGCCACCATTCTCCAACTTTATGTCCTGTATGTGGCAAAAAACTAAGCATTCCATTCCTAACAAAGTAACTTACTTTTTACATGTTGTAAATGATGCCGAACAGTATATATCTAGGAAACAATATGAATCCTTGTTAGTGTTAGTGCAGCACTAAGACTACAGATGCAAGGTAAGTGGCAAGGCTGCAGCTAACAATTTATACAACACCACTTATCTTCCAAAACTAGGAAGCCACCTGACCAATAAGCCAAGCTGAACATAACGAATATTAGAAAGTCTCTTGCACCCTACTCATACCTGCCATACCTTGCATACTGTAAATGGGCACAGGCATGAAGTTGTGTTGGTGTCCCATAGCTTCAGGAACTGCAGAATAGAAAGGCGCACCTGTCACTCCGCCGGTTGCCATGTATGGGAGATTGCTCGAGGCAGCTGGCATCAGTGTTGCAGCTGACCACACACCAATTGTATTGCACTACATTCTGTTTGACTGTTTTGTTAAAAAGTAACCTTAAATTTTTGCAAAGTAACTTGAAAGCACTGCTTTGGACCCATCACCTTACACAAAACATTTCTCCTTATTTTAAAAGTCTCTTATAGCGGAAATGACAGGAATCTACGAAACACAGTCTTCTCAACCAACAAAAGCTATTACATGTGCGAAAAGTACATGATGAAGACAACCAGTACAGCATAAAGGAATAATTGAGCAGCAAATATGAACACAAGAACACAATGATTACTGTATTTTCGACGTGAAAAATGTCAGAATTTGAAGAGTGACAGTTATCACTTCTGCAGTTCAAATAAGATACAGACCATGGCAGGAAAAGGGAAGGCATGTGGACTACACTGTGCTAAGAGATTTGTTCCACAGGTTGGCCAACTTCGTCCTTCAGTACAGTTTGGTGGTGGTCATTCATAAATGACAACAGTTTGTTTGTGGTTAGTTTTATATGCAACTCTACAATACAGATACAAGATCTCTCCCATCCACCATACACTAACCCCCTGCCCACTCAAGTCCTATCACCAATGCATAAATTTCTATCAGAAAGAGTGTCAGTTGCAGAAACAGCTACACCATCTATTAACTTCATCACATCTATTATAAGGATTCCGCGCTCGACCTGGACAACCTAATATCCAAGACTGTTACTCCCTCTTCCCACTGTCCACTGGAAGAGTATGTGCTGCTGTCCTCCCTTACCTTTGTGGAGCCTAGCCTGTTTTTGTATTCAGCACCATTTCCCTGCTATCTTTCTTTCCCTCTGCCCCTAATCTCTTCTAATTTTCCCCATACACACAGAGGTGACCACTACTGGTCTTAATTGAGCCATAATTTCAAGAGAGAGATGCGTGTGTGGGTGTGTGGGTGGGGGGGGGGGGGGGGGGGGGTGAGAGAGAGAGAGAGAGAGAGAGAGAGAGAGAGAGAGAGAGAGAGAGAGACAGACCACAAATTCAGTTGGCAAATTACAGTAATCATGTTTTCTTATACATCCAAATGGTGCTAAATGTCAACTTTATATTGCAGTGGTTGCCTTCCTCCATACTATTTTTTCTGCTCAGTCTAGGCTTTTGCATTGTTGTACTAGTTTCAGTGTGGCTTGAGAGCAATTTCCAAAAATAGAACCTAAAATTAACCATCTGCAACTGAAGTTCGCTTCTTCACATTTTAATGGAAAATATTATGAACGTTTTTCTACATGGAACAGGTTTGTAATTTAGCATTCTTTATCAATGGAAGATGTAAAGTGTTGATTGTAAAGATTAAAAGCAGTTCAGATACAGAAAACAAATAAGGACAAAAATCAAAATAAAGTACATTTCCAAGAAATGAATTCAGATTACTCAGCTGCAAGACTCATAAATAAGGCTGTACACCATTGAACACATAAAGTTCATGTAATGGTTTCAACAGAAGCAAATGAAGTAAGGATGATAAAAAGATTTAAAAATAAAAAACAACTGAAGAGACAGAGAGAGTTTATGAGAGAAACAGTAAAAGGGCAGTGCATGAATGTAGAACTGACATACTGTTTTCTTTAGTAGATTCTTTTCTTTTTCTCTCCTCTATTTTTGATGTTTATCAGTTCCTTTGCTTCTATTTTCCTTCACCCTCACTTACTTCCAGTACTTTGGCTTTAATTGCTTTCCTTCTTTGTATCACTCTATTTTCCACTTTCTACACATTTTGTTGTCTACTGATTGTGTAGCCCATACAATTGAGTTGTAGCAACTGAATATTTCATACCCCCTCATGGTCAGAGAGTTATCCTATAAGAGTATTACCTCAGTAACATAATAAGTGGGTCATGTTAACCACAAGGAAAAAACATCTGATAATGCAGTGTTCTTTGGAATTTGGTATTTGGTCCTTTTGTAGTCTTGAGCAACATAAAGGACCTGCTCAAAACATAAAACGGTTCTTTTAAAAATTAAAAGTGCAATGAACATTGCTTGACCATAGCAAAGAAAGCTAAGACAGTAGCTTGACAGACTTATAACCAGTTCATAGGGAACAGCTCTTCTTCCAATTTTCCAAATATTATGATTAAGGGTCACACTCTAAACAAAGTACCATGTATGAACATAGATCTTCTGATGTTGATGTCCGCAAAAATAATGAATGAAAAGGGAAAAAAGGCTGGTTTACTGTGCTTTTCACACAAAGGAAACTTTTGCTTCATTGACCCACACGCAACAGTGCTAATACATATTGCACCATCTCATGCTCTGTTCTCTTACTGGGCAATTTATTAGTGTAAGGCATGAAAAAGAAGAAAATCACAACACAATAAATGATTTATTCAGCAAATAAAGCAGAAAAAAATATGTAACAACAGTAACTAAATGAAGGTAGTATTGTCTTCAGTGGCACAACCAATTTCATACTTATATCTGGTAAGACTGTGGGATAAATAACGGAAATAAAGTGTACAGCATTGTGGGCCGGGAGTCGCCCCTTCGGGGAAGTTTGGTCACCGAGGGCAAGTACTTACTGCACTCGATGCCACATTGGGCGACTTGCACGTCGGAGATGGGGATGAGATGATGATGATGAGGACAACAAAACAACCAGTCCTTGAGTGGAGAAAATATCCTGCTCCAGCCGGGGATTGGAACACGCCCCTTGGCGTGGCATTCTCAGCTAACAGGGGCAGACTGTGGGATAGATAAAATCTCAATAACAGACATAAAAAAGACTGGAGTAGAGTTTTGAATACCTGATTTATGAAACTGAGTACCCCTGCAATTAAAGTATAGAATACTGTTCCTGGTAAAATACACCTTCATACATACAGTGTCTGTATAGTTTTCCTTCCACAATATTCACTATGACGTTTCTTGCTACGTACTGAAATGGATGACAATTTGCAGAATACAACAAATGCCCTTTATTATATAGCTCACTAGCTGGACTACTGTTCATTTTAGGTTATTAATTAGTGTAAGATACAGAAGCAGGTTATACTGTCTGTACTTATGTACTAAAGTACCACTTGATTTGTTTTACATTCCTGATAGTATTCCTTTACTATCATTGTAATGGGATGCGTTATGAGTGACAGTAACAACTTCGCCTTCACATCAGGTCTACTCTTTAGTGGTCAGCACTCATTTATCCATTACTGTTTGAATTCGGTATGTTACCTGTTCCTTTTCTGATGTAAGTTTATGACAGAACACCCCCCTCCCCCAAGCCTCTACTTCCATTATCTCTACATATGAATCAGAAAACACACATTCTGTGAAATTTTATTTTCGCAGATTGCTAATAAGCCAATATCAATGTCAACCATAAGTAAGTGTGACATTTTTATTTACCACAACTTGAAGCTCTTCTATTGTAACAACTGCTGCATTCATCTGCGACTGGTAATTAAAATTTAGTCTTCATAATCTCTACAGTAAAAATTGTTCCTTGTGAGGAGGACACAGCTTAAAAGCAGTGGACAGAAAAACTACAATTTCCTGTTCTACCACACTTGTATAATGAAAACAATATTCCAAATATAATGCCATATCATACTCATTACTTTCATTACAGTCAGAAAAACAATATATCAATATATACAATACATACAATACAAAAATATAACTAGTACTAATAGTTCTTTTACTGGTTTCACACAATTACACCATGTGAATGTTTTGATGATTTATTTTGCATGGAACTCACATAATGTGTTCATCTTCACTACTGATCAACTCAACCCACAGAAGATTCTGAAAAACATCATTATCTGAGATCTTGTGATTGAGTGCATAGACTTATTATCAATATACCATTTTACTTATTTCGTTGAAACGCGTGATGCATGTGACATTTGGACCTGTAACTGGACTATCTGCAACTTATCTGATCCTCACTATGCAGATTATTCTCATTGTCATTTACATTTGCCATTCTTCTGAGGGTCACATGTGTAAGCACTCTAGGACATGGGAACCAAAACAGCGACTCCTTACGGTAACTTTGCTTTCCGCACAATATTTGTGAGTGCTTCTCAGTGCTGAAAAAAACTACTGCCTCTGGTTTCATTGGAAGATTTCACCTTTATAAGGACTCATATTGAAATCAGTTTCCTCCATTGGGCACAAATACACATATAAGTATGAAACTTTAATTGTTATACACCTTGCAAGTGACATTAGGTGTTACCCTCCTTCTAGAACTGTTCTTTCACTGTGTTTTCCACTTTTGTTTTCATATCTCATTATCTTTCAATTACATTCCACAAATGGAGGCAATAGGAGAAAAGAAAACAGAAATGTTGTAAATGAAGTATGGCCTTAATTCAATAATAACATCATTTTCATGTTCTTCAGAAACACATTTGCTACAAATATATGTAGATTAATAACAGAAAACATTATGCAAAGTATTGCTCTCAATCACTCCTATTAAATTCTCATGAATATTTTGAGAAAATCTTATTATAATTTTCTGCCTATTCATGAATTTATGTTTCAGGATATCACCATGTCAGAGACTTTAATGAAACAAGAAATCATATAAAAGAACACAATCTAAAATTACAAATTAAGGCCGCTGACTAAGCGCATACTAATACAGACTGACAAACAGCGGAATATAAGCTTTCATCAGCTACTGCACCAGGCCCCAGGAAGTTAGTTTGCACACACAAAATTTCTAGTAGGATCCGCTCACCTGGACTAAACATGGGAAGAGATGGCATCATGACAGGTGGAGGTGACATCATTCCAGACATGACCACAGGTGCTGGTGATGTCATACTAGCAATGGGTGTGAATCCAAATGCTGCAGTTGTTTGCTGTTGTGTTGATGTCTTATTTGGAAAAAAGAAAGAAAAACAAAAATGGAAAGGTAAGTGAAAACACACAAATCAAAAATGTATTTCATTATCTACAATCTGCAGATCACTGCAAATCACATTGAAAGGATAAATTTCATTGCACTGTGCTATTAAATTACTCATCCTTCCATTCCTAGTGAAGGATGATACATCGTAACACATGCAGTAATTAACCTTATCGCCCATTCACGATCACTGTGTAAGTGCAGAGATAACACTAATACCAATGAAATTTTGTTTTATTTTATTTTGGTAGATACTGCACAATAACACAGTATCAGCCTGATCTCTGGAATAGCTTTGTTTGTATGAATTTTTAAAGGAGTGATATTGTGTGAGTTTCTAAAAAAGGATCACCTAAAATGTTAGGCTATTACGAAAATACTTCAGTTTCAACTGTTATCACTGACAGAAATTCATCCATCATCCGTCCATTAGAAGGTGGGCAGCTGATGACAGACAAAAATGATTCATGTGAAGGTTCTCACAAAACTGCAACCACGGATGAAGACATGAGGAATATGCACAAGACTTTATTGGATACTCAACTATTATAAATGCATGAAACAGCTTACATCACAGGTTTATAAAAAGGAGTTTGGTGAACTGTACATGAAGAGTTATCTATGAGAAAGCTTTGTCTAAGATGGTAGCTGCATATGCTGACTGTCAACTGAATTGCTGCTACTCTCAGGCAATAACATTATAATCATGAATGAATACATTTCAAAAGAATCCAGTGAATACTATGTGGCAGTTTGTTACTGTGAATGGGATGCAGGTCTACCAATTTGCACCATCCAAAGTAAAACAGCAATCAGAGGTACAGGCAGTAACCAGTGATCTGGCACAAAAAAGGTAATGATGACTTCGTTTATGGGAATACTTAAAACCAGTGTTTTTTGGAATTCAAAAAGCATTCTATTCATTGATTGACTTGCAAAGGGTAAGACAATAACTAGCAAGTATTATGTAAGTCTTCTCAGCCAACTAGATGAAAAAAAGTGAGAGAAGTATACAATGCAACACAAAAACATCTGTCTTTTATCAGGACCATGCATATGCCCATAAATGTGCTTTGGAGCTGAAAAAACAGGAAGGATCTAAAGCACAAATTGCTGGAACATCCTCCCTGTTTGCTACATTTGACAGCCATGACAGACATATACTCATTTATTTAAGGAAATTTGTGGCTGGAAAATGCCCTCAGTCTTTTGCAAAGGCTCAGCAGTAGTAGATGTATTTCAAGACTTCTTAGAACA
Organism: Schistocerca americana; assembly: GCF_021461395.2. Classification (NCBI taxonomy): domain Eukaryota; kingdom Metazoa; phylum Arthropoda; class Insecta; order Orthoptera; family Acrididae; genus Schistocerca; species Schistocerca americana. The sequence continues at coordinate 652,103,697 of NC_060120.1, read as the reverse complement.
GCACTACAAGGATGGAATCTACTTACTTGACAAACATTGTCAATGGGCATTGTCCTCAAAGTGGGCTACATCAATTGATAAAATTCAATTTTCACTTACAAGACACTAAATTTTCTTTTTAGAGTTATACTGATACTCTTTGAAAAATAAAATTTTTAATGTTTATTAAAACAGCACTATGCAGATGTGTTTTACCAAGCAAATTTATCACAATTCAAGAGCACACTTTCACATTACAATATCACTCGGACAATTCACATATGGCATGTATTAATACCTGCTGTGTCTCCATACCACCACCACCCTTGATGGCTTCTGTCATAGCTGAAACTTCTGTCAAACCACGAAGGCTACTGTTAATAAATATTGGTCTGAACAAATCTTTTATGTAATCTTCCACATTCTCAATTATTCGACTTTCCTTTTGCCACCTATACAAAAATTACAGATGTGTCAAACAAAGAACAACTCTGTAGGAAAAAATACAAAGTAATACAGTAATAAACACATAAATTACAGTCATTTGTTAGTACAGTACAAAATACAATATATACTATATTAAGCATCAGATTAACTTCAGAAGGATCAGAGTACACTTGGAATGTTCACATCAACAGTCTTTTAAGGATGCAAAGGAGGGCACATCTGTATATGCTTTGCGTTGCCTGTGTGTGATAGATTCCACATCTTATCTCTTCATTCGCACATTCATTCATTTCTTCATTATAGCTCATCTTTTTCCTTTGCTCTTGCATAATCATCTATCAAAATGCATACATCATCAACAGGAATCACAAAAAGTATTTCCGCTGAACAAAAAATGTTGAAAGAATGAACTATTCTTTAATTCTGAAACATTGTTAATGGTTCATAAACGGAAGATGAACAACATAACCTGGGTACAACTTTCATTTTGTAATAGGATACCATTTTTACTCAGACTAGTCACTTCTTCATTTCCTGGTAATTTCAGTTTGCTTTTGGATATCTGTGTGTAACTTATGCAGTACATAATATAAATACAAAACATGATAGCTTCTTTTTCCTCCCACTGAAGACTGTTCAAGATTTCATGTGTATGTCAATCATCCTCCTCATTTCAGCAACTCTTGTCTCATTAAACGCCATTATCAAACACTTACCTCTTTCCTTGACTAGTAAGGCTGGCTACTTCATGATCCGAATCATCCATATCTCTGTCTTCATGAGTCTTGTCACTTCCCCCTCCTTTTATGGAGGCAGCCAAAGACCGAGCATCTGAAAGCTCATCCAAACTGCCATCGAGCACAGGCATAAACAGATCATCCAGGAACTGGTCCACATCTGATGCTTGAGAGGGTACTCGAACACGTCGGACATGTGAAGCTGTTGGAATTGAATATTTTCAAGACATGCGGTTGTTAACAGGTGAGGATGTTACACTGTTATTACTGTATAAGAAGAAGAAGAAGAAGAAGAAGAAGAAGGAAGGGGGGAGGGGAGGGAGGGAGGGAGGAAGGGAGAGAGCGAGCGAGAGAGAGGAGAGAGAGAGAGAGAGAGAGAGAGAGAGAGAGAATCTATCTAACTATCTAACTTTCTGAAAGAAAAGTGAGGCAGTAGTAACAGAAGTTGTGGTGGGGAAAGGAAATTAGCCATGAGCAATCTTAGACATCAAACCAGGTCACCATAGAGACTAACTCTGAGTTGTTGACTTATGGCATCAGTAAAACTGGCTGCCCCCATGGAATTCTAAGTTTGGCCATCTGCATGATCTGTCAACACTGTAAGTTACGAAAGTTCTGGAGAAAGCGTTGTCTTCCGCTTATGCTGTTGTAGTGCTATTTCTATCCATGGTCGAGCTGTAAACATCAAGAAATGCTTCCAACATTGTGAGTTCAAGTCCACTCATTCCATTATATTTTTAAATCACATTTCAGCTGCTGATCATTCCAATCTGATGGAGTCTCACAGGTAATTAATTCGCTTCACTTTCTAACCCCACCAGTAACAGCAAAGACTTTCAAAAACAACTCCACAGAATAGTTCGTGTGTATGACAAGATCAGAACAGTTTATACTTGAGAGATTCCTCACCCTTCAGCAGCCACTGGTTACCAGCTACCAGCCACCAGCTGTTAGGCACTGTCTGACCATGTGAATGTGGCACAGAGCACCTTCGGTACATTTGTGCTCTTGCAATGGTATGCATAAAATTGTTTATTATTACAGTTTGACTTTCTATGCAAAATAATGCTGATAAACCAAGTGAACGCCATGCTATAATACAACAGGTATCAATTACTATAAGTGTCTTTATCAATTGTTATTTTTATTTTTATTTCAGAGTTCCAGTATTTGTCTTGCAGTTACATATTGGATTTTGCATTCCTGAAACTTATGAACATTCTTTACGTATTATAAAATAGAGTTAAAAGTGCAAGAAGGTACAACATTTGTGACATATTACTCACTTTCAGTTTAATAGAGGGGTGAAGGCAGCAGAGGCAGTTCAAAACATTTGTACAGTGTACGGGTTGAGTGCGTTTTGGTAACTCACATCAGGAAAAGGATTTTCTTGTTTCAAGAAAGATCGTTCTGGTGTGAATGATTACTTAGGTTCAGCAAGACTCCATAACTAACATATGTAATGAACTGTAACCATTTAACTTTTGAGTGACATAGACAAGATTCACAAGTTTGGTGTAATCCAAAGCAACAAAAATGAACACTATCAGTTTGCTCATTGGGACTAACTATGCAATATTATTACTGGCAATGAGTTATCATGCCTTTATGTTAACTGTGTAAGAAGATATTAATGGCTGAGACCTAACAAAAGATTTATATTCTAACAAAGGGCAGTGTGAACATAACACTTGGCATCAGGTGACTCATATAGGGAGTTGTGCACAACAAATTTCTCCTCAGGGGTGTGCCCATCACAACTAGTATTTGTTGCCAACAACTAAGACGCCTTTTGGTAGAAAAGTAAGAAAAACGACTGACAAAACTGCATCAAGTGTTGCTACTACATGATAATGCACTCTGCTGTTTTTTACAAAAACAAAAACTATCCAGGAATTTGTTTGGAAAGTCATCCCACCCACACTTATTCTTCTGATGTTATGCTCTCCAATGTTTACCTTTCCCACTCCTCATTGAACAACCCTCAAGGAGGGACGAAAATGACTTCAAACCTGGCTTGATGACATCTTTCACTCAGGATTGGCAGATTTATACAGGCAAGAAATCGGTAAACTACTTGTCAGACTGTTTTAAATAATGTGAGAGAATAGACTGTTGATTAATTTCTCTCTTGTGTTTACTGCTGTGTTGAGTAAACTACTGGAAAAATGCTATTAAATTATGCACTGCACTAATACAGATGAATTACAACCTACCAAGATAGCCTTACAACAAAAGTCTATTTAAAAAAAAAACATAAAACATCTGAAACATCAGGATCCCTGCATCGACATAAATTAGTAAGATATTAATTACTGGAACAGTCTGTTTTCACATGCTGTCTGTGGCACACTCACGCAGTATGGAAATGTGCCATTTTGTAAGTAAACTTGTTTATTCACAAAAACCAAAAATTATGCCAGCGTAAGCAAAAAGAGGCATTATCAAGTGTGTAGTATCATAAGTTTTCCCGCCTTACGCTATGGCGTACTGGAAGTAGCAAGAGAAGTTTATTTGAGATTTCCTTTTCAATTTTTGGTCTGGGTGTTGTAGCTCTGTCACAGAAGAGGTAAAAATCTGGCCTCCAGCTAGACTGGAACCAAGTTTATTGAAAACTGTAATATTCAGCACTTTGGCTATCTGAATGTTCTGCGCACACCACCCCCATTAACAATATTGCATATGAATGCTCAAAAAGCAAACTGATGACATTCAAGCAAAAATATAATAATAGTTACCCCTTTAGTTTTTGTAGCTTTGAATCTTGCCTACTGAGTGCAAATGTTGCACAAAGGTTAAATGGTCACAGTTTATTACATATGTCAGTTATTGAGACATGGTGAATGATCCGTGCCAGAATGATCTTTCTTAATACAAGAAAATCCTTTTCTGATGCGAGCTGCCAAAAAGCAGTCAACCCATACACAATACAAATGTTTTGAGCTGCCTCCACTGCCTTTACCCCTCTATTAAACTCAAAGTGAAAAATATGTCACAAATGTTAGACCGTCTTGACTTTCAACTCTATTTTATAATGCTTAAAGGACATTAGTAAGTTTCAAGTACACAAAATCCAATATGTAATGGCAAGGCAAATACTAGAACTTCAAATAAGCAAATGACAGTTAATAAATACACTCATAGCAATTTACAACTGTTCTATAACTGCATGGTGTTCGCTGTGTTCATCTGCAGACATTTTGTGCAGAAAATCAAACTATAATAATAAACAATTTTATGCTTACCAATGCAAGAGCATCAACATGCAGTAAGTGCACTGTACTGTATTCACCTGATTGGTCAGTGCCTAAAGTCAGGTAGACAGTTATGTGGCGCATGTGGCCAGTAACCTGTGGCTGCTGTAGGGTGAGGAAACTCTTAAGTGCAAACTGCTATTAAATGTTTTGTGGAGTTGTTTCTGAAAGCTTTTGCTATTACTGATGGGTGAGAAAGTGAAGCAACTTACCTTTGAGGTTCCATCAGTCTGATACCATTAGCAGATAGCCAAAATATGTTTAAAAAAATGGTCTCAAAATTATGACTTTGCATCTATGTTGCTCGATGTTTACCACTAGACACCAGTAGATACAGCCCTGTACCAGCACATACGGAAGACAACACTTTCTCCACAACTTCTGCGTCTTACAGTGTTGCCAGATTATGCAAATGGGCATACTGAGGGGGCAGCCAGTTTTACTGATGACTTAAATGAACGATTCTAGCACTGGCTCTATAGCAGCAAGGGTTTATGTCTACGACTGTATATTTAAATGGAACCATATAATAAAACCATCAGGAATGCCATATAGATAATTGGACCCCTTTGTCATAAATGTCCACTGTATTAAGTCACTGTGTCTCCTCTCTTAGTTTAGCTTTATGTAACTAAATATTTGTTTTGTGTATTAAAATAACAATGAAAACTGTAACAATGCAATTCCAAAACTCAAGTACAGCGAAATAATTGTATGTGCTTAAAAGCTGAAGTGATAATTGTTAGTTACAAGTAAAATGCAAATACAAAGAGAGAGAAATGGGCATTAAAAATATTAGGTAAGGCAAAGTGAAAGACAAATGAAGAACAGTCTGGGGGTAACCACAAATAAGAGGCAAGGGAAGTTTCATGATCAAATAACCGTTCAGGGTTTCACACATATGGAAAATGTTTGTGGGTATATATGTGTTATAAATACTGTTTTTAAGAGAGATTTGGAAATTATGACTGTACTAGATTCATTCTTACTGAAAACTGTTGTGTCATAAGACTACTGAACATCGTAAGGGATCAGCAGGTGAGCTGACAGATAATATGGGTGTGCATAGAGATGTCTTTTGCCTCATTTATTTAATACTGATTTGCTCTTTGTATAATTTTGGACAATGGTAAGGGACACATCAAACTGTTTTGTACATTCTCAGTACCAGACACAAATCACATAAGAGGAGGTGCAGGAATGCAGATAGTCATGAATCACAGGGTAAGAAAAGTAAAGGAGATTACAATTTAAGCTCTCATTAACAACAATGCCATTAGAGATATGATAAATATCCTTGCATTTGCCTTAAGAAGCCTGGATGGCCAGATAGGAATTTGAAATGTCATCCTCTCCGAATATGCCATCAATGTCTTTAAATGCACCATCTTGCTCGATGGGAACAAATGGAGTTTGTTTGGACAGCACAGTGGAAAGAAAACTGAATGGTTGTAAAGCTTCTTCAAACTATTAAGAGTGCCCTCCTAAAATTGTCTGCATATGAAGATATTAGACTTCCACTAAGATGTTGGCTGTAAGCAAGTCAGATTCCACATAGGTACTGAATAGAATAGCATAATAATTAAACCATTTAAGTGATTAATGACTCCTGTGGTAAGTGAAAAGGTTATTATTTGAGGATGCCATATTAGTTCCAAAGACAATTAATTATTTTTGAGTTTGGAATATGAGATTTCCACATTAATCAACTCTGATATCAAAATTAATTTTAAAAATGTACACCACAATGTAAAAAAATAATGTACTCTGACAGCAAACCCATTACACTTACTTTCAATCCACCGAGCCTCACAAATTTTATGAAAGTAAAATCTGAAAATCATCAAACTGATTTCAAAAACACCAAACTGAAATTAACAATTACAATACAAAAAATCAGAACACAAAGACTGATATTCAGCAAGGAATGCTCAAGGTGACAACTATGGTCCGTAAGTAAGAACCATCCTGAAAAACCCATATAGCAATTTTTCAAAACTCAAAAACTAAAAATCAGCACGTCTGGATTGGGTAAACAAGGTAGATCCTCTTTTCATCAACAGGTTTTCATACTTTTAAACTATTTCAGTGAGTTACAATTACTATAACGCAACCAAGTGGGTCAAAAAAACATATACATTATCAGTATTTTCCTACTTTCCATTTGATTTCAGTGAGTAATGATACAAAAAGTCATCAGTACTACAATTATGAAATGAAACAGTTGTCCCTTTACTGATTACAAGACAAAAAAATATATGAATGCCGTGAATAAATGTAACAATAATCCAAGGAAGGCATTACAATAATTTCCAAAACATTAATGGAAGATGTGGTAGACCATGAACCAAGTCTCTAGATTACAACTGTATGACCAAAATAAAATTTTCAGTTACCATAATAAGTCACATTTCAATGTTTTTGCAAATCAAAAAGCTGCAGGAGTGAATGACTCAAGACTTACCAAGAGAAGGTGCTTCACTTGTGTCCGACAAAGCAGATGACTTGCCACCATACTCTGATTTCTCTGAGTTGCGAGTCTCAATGTACGCTCGACTTGAATGGCTGCCTGGTGCTGCCCTTTTACCCGCATAGTGTGACTTTATAAACCTGCAAAACCAAAATGTTTATATTTTCAGTCAACCTTGTCACAACATAAACAAAGTAAATAACATTAATATCAAACAAGATGCCTCACATGAAATGAATTAAATCCAATGACATGAAATGATATCAGGCAAGTTATCTTAGAAATGCTGGACTCCAAGGTAAATAAATATGTTTTGCAACCCGTCCTATCCACATCCTCCTCTGAGGATGACACAGCGGTCCAATGGTCCCGGTACGCCACTCGTGGCCTGAAGATGGAGTGCTTTTTTTTTTTTTTTTTTTTGTAAAGATGAAAATTTGTACCAGGAGAACAGGAATCAGATGCAGGTCTCTTGCTTGTCATGAGCAGTGAAGTGCAATGGTTAAGGTACCGCTCATGATAAGTGGAAGATTTGGGATTGAGTCATGGTCTGGCACAAATATTCATCTGTTAAAACTTATTTGTAACTCCAATGAAACATAAAATGTTGTGCCTCATGTAATAACAGTCAGTGGTCTGTTCCTTGAACTTTCAAAGGCATGACAAACTAATACAAACACTACTTGGTATGATTGTAGGGGTAACACAATCACAAACATTACCTTGTTTTGGGAAGCTGCAAGCACTTAAAAATTAACTGTACAGCTTTGTTAAAAAGACTTTCATATAGTTGCAATACAAAGAAAAAAATTGATATGCTGTGCTATTTTCAAGTTAATTAGCTCTGAATTTATTCAATCAGGCCATTGTGCATGCAGTTTCGAGCGGCCGCCCAGAAATGGTGAACACGTTCTTTGTTTGGTTTCCTAAAATCGAACAAGAGAGAGATACAAAAATAGGACATGGGACAGTCGTAAGGACTGAACCCAAGCCATAAGCTCAGCAGTCTAGCGTTCTATTGTCTAGGGTATGAAAACACCTGACACTGATTGCATCTGGCGGGTCACTTGAATTTGTGCATGAAACAGCTTGATTGGCTAACTTCAAAGCTAATTAACTCAGAAATGACACAATATATCGAATTTTTTCTTAAAAATAATTCCCAGTACAACCTGCCCTGCAACACTCTTACAAGATTTTCAGACCTTTTCTGACCACCCTGTATAATGTGGATTACATTACAAAAGCAGAAAAATTTTCAGTTGACACTGACTCTCATGTCAAAATAGTTGTAAACAATAAATGGTGCAGCTATATAATGTTCCTATTAGGAAAATAATACACATTTCTTTATAACGCTGCTACTCCTTCTCAGATCTGCAAAGTATTTATGTGTAACTGAAACAAATATTGGTGCTGTATGGCCACCACTTATGAATCGAAAATTTATGTCTAGAATTCCACTTACCGTGGGTGGCCTGGACGTACATAGCTCCCTTTGTCATCCTCACTACGGGACTGACTCACCAAATCATGGTAGTCAAAATCAAGTGCCAACTCTTCACGGTCACGAGGGGCATCCAACAAATCAGATGGTAACTGATCCAATGCTGCGGAAGAGCTTGCATGACCACCATTTATTTCTGCTGATCTGCAAACCAATTAACAACACTCATAAATGAAAATTAACATTTCTTTACTTTTCCAATAACAGGGCAATTTTTGTTATAAGTTGCACATTTACCTGAAATTAAATAGTAGCAAATCTCAACAAAAGTAAAAATTAAATTTGTCAACTTATTCATCAACACACGTAAGTGCATGTGCCTGTGGACATGGGTGCCCCCCCCCCCCTCCCCACATACACACACAGAGAAAGAATACAGTATGCAATTGTGTGAATGTGTGTGTGTCGGGCAGGAGGGGGGGAGGGGGGAGAAGAGGGAGAGGGAGGTACCTGCATGCACTCACAGGTGTATGTACATCTGTTTCATAATTCTGAAGGATGGCTATGCACGTAAGCTAAGTGGTTTATTGTCTTTTTTACATGCCTTTCAGCATCATTTCTTTTTGGCGAGTAGAGATCAATCCTCCTTCCCCTCTCTCTCTCTCTCTCTCTCTCTCTCTCTCTCTCACACACACACACACACACACACACACACACACACACACACACACTGTATGCAAATTTATTACAGTATGATTGAATGATTGAACAGTTGGCTCCATGAGCCCTTATCAGGGTGTATATGTGGACAAGGACAAAAAAAAAAAAAAAAAAAAAAAAAAAATCCCGGGTTTCCCGGTTAAAAAAAAAGTTTCTCCTGGATGAAAACAGTATATTTTCCCTCGGAACTGTAAATCTTGTCAATCCTTTGAATGGTTATGTTTTTATACATGGGCATAGAATTTTCTGGCACTTTAGAAAACAAAACTCAGGGAAGAAACTTCCTTTTGGAAAGATTTTTGATGTGCAGCAACATGTACACTGTATATTTTCATTTACGAAAGTATAAATTCGAATTCCACCAAACACCACATGTTACTTTCCGAATTATTGTAATCAAGATTGTGATGCGCTTTTGTAAGCCAGTCATAGCTCATGTCACGTGATCCCACCAACCGATGACAGTGGATATTCAGACCACAGGACATGCGGATACACAAATAGGAAAAGTTAATGTTTTAAATTAATATACATAGTGTTGCTACAATAAAAGCAAAGCATTCATATATATACTATTGGTCTCTAAGGTTAATAAGCTGCAAGAGAAGCTAAGCTTTCACATGTAATGTTGATATTTTTTGTGCGTGTTACACTTTAGGATATATCACACAAATGTGCCAGTAAAACTTTTAGCCGAGTCCAGTGACTTGCCCTCAAAGTTTCCACAAATAAATTAGTTACCGCAGAGGAGAGAGAGCTTCCTGTAGCACTACATAAATTTGCTCATAATAATGACATGAAAGTCTGATCTTCTAAGCTCGAAATACTTCTAACGCTCTATGATTTACGAAATTCATTGTACATTCTCGCACATAGTTCAACTTGAATAAAAAGAAATTTACTTTGAAAGTAATGCATTTCAAACCACTATTCACAATATTTTCCCGTGACCTGTTGGAAATAGGTTTGTTTCTGTAGTCGTCAGAGAGTGCCAGATAACAGGCGTGACCGTGCTTTGGCAGCTGCTATGACACAGGAAGCCCGTATGTTCATACGTGTAAAACATTAAAAGATCTTACATTATGTCATAAAAGAAAAAAGACATCAGAGGATACTCCAAGAGCATCAGAATTTCGTGAACCATACTAAAATAGCACATTCAAAGTGCATACTTAAAGAGAACATTCGTATGTCCAGATTCCCAATGAAGTAGACCTTGACCTGATATTAAGCTTTTCAGTGTGGGTTTCGAGATGTAAATTTTCTTGGAGTACCAGTACTGTATTAACTCATTTTTGATTCTTTATTATGGTATAATGCCATACATGCTGGAAGATGAAAACTTGAAATGCAGCAAGCAGTTGAAATTAGCCAATAGTGTGGAACTAAACACTTTGTTTCAAACACATTGATTGTCTCAGCGTAAAAGATTAATAAAAACCAAATTTCTTTAGCAAACCGACAAAAATAACTTCATTGTTCTACAAGGCGATTAATACATGGCTGTCAGAAAAGTGGAAATAAAATAAAATTTGAAACTAATAACATATATCAGCCTTCCGCAATCATAACTCAGACTGCTCTACGCATCAGATCAGCCTCGGATCTACGATGTTTCCGCCCCCACCCCCCTCGCCCAGCCCCCTCCCTTGAGCGTTTGAGATACGACGTCAAAAATTTTAAAAAATTGAATTTTCAAAAATATGTTCATTTTGTAACGCACAGCTGTATGAAGAGTCTGATACATAAAACATATGTGTTCAAGGAAATGTAAGACATGTTATTTCGTCTTAAGTGTGCCAGAGTGCAGTGCCACCCCATTTCATACAGCTTTCTTCTATCGCACGTCACTGTATTTCGCTCCGTGGAATTGAAACGTGTATATTTTGTATTGGATGCCATCAAACTATATTCAGGACAGTGGAAATTAAAATGTCCTGTTGTGCCTCTCCTGCTCCCAGTCGCCCGGTTTGACATCCTGCCCCTCTTAAAAAAAAATTGCAATTAATACTGGATGGGATTATATTTAATTGGGAGAACAAGAACTCTTCGGAGAATTTGCACTCTTTATTGCCTGTTAGTTAATAATTTTCTGTTTTGGGTGACATAAAATTAAATACAGGACAAGAGACAAGCAATACAGTACACATTTCTTCAATCTTTAGCTCCTTGCATTGTTTTCTCTCTAATCTTGCTACAATTTTACATGGTGTGCTTTCCTTTCTGCGAAAGAATCTATTGCCTCATCAAAGTTTGTCAAATATTTTGCTACATGAAAAATCGAAATATCATTGTCTAATACTGCGTAAGCTGTTAACACAAATAGTACCCAAGACTGGTGTAGTTTCTCAATCTGATTACGTCTATCTTGTCACTGTCTGCTAGATAAAACAAAATAGGCCTTTCTAACACTGCAGAAATTGTAACACACGCCAAATATATGAGAACGTATTGGCACAAATGGTCATTTTTATAACATGACAAAATATAATTCATGGAGACCAACATAAAATGCCTATTAGGCCTACCACAATCAAAAAGCTTTATGTTAGAAAATAGTTTCACATTTCATCCATACGCTCCAGTTCCTCGAGCATGAGATCTAAAAGTAGTGTTACGAGATTTTTATATAAATTTGAAATAATCATGTTCTTCCCTAATTTGTGTGATGTCCCCATTTCTTCTCCTTCCTTGATCTAACAAACAATCTTGTCATGACTAATTCTGGAACTATTCCTTCCTTTGTCAAAACTTATTTGCCGGTTAACTTTACTAACCCTGCCAGAATCACCAGTTTAGTTATCCCCAATTATTGTACGGTTAGGCGTTGCTATGTTTGTACAAACCATTTTCTGCACTACTTCCAGAATATAACTTAAGCGATTGCTAGACGGGGACTGTATGACTGGCCCTTGCTAGTGTAGCAATCTGGCCAAAAATTTTCTGTCAAAATTTCATTTTCCTGGATACACGAGAAGATAACACGCAATCTTTCTTACCTGTTATTCCTGTTAGTCGTTTATTTCCACTCTGGTAGTCTGAACCTATGGATTTCCCTAGCAATTATAACAATGCTGATCATTCGCAAACCCATGCAACAACATAATCAGACAGTGATTGGCGTTCACTCGTTCGGCTTTACTTCGCTCAGCTTGTATAGCCTGGTACCCTTTTGCCTGCAGGAAAGTTTATTTCTACATGCTACAAGGACAACACATACACCCATGCCCGAGAGAGGATTCAAACCTCCGACAGGTGGAGCTGCGCGTACCGAGACAAGTCGCCTCAGACCGCACGGTTACCCCGCGCGGCTTATGATTCATTCAGAAATCAACTTGCCCAGAGTGTGTTCAAAAACCAACAGGGATGGGCATCAAAATCATGAGTAATTGATAGACCAACGTGCACTGGATGCTAGGTTTTTTCTCCTCAATAATATGAATCTGCCCTCCAGTAAATTTCCAGGTTTTTTCCTGGTTTTCTCCCAGATGAAAAAATTCCCAGGTTTTTCTCTGATCTCCTGGCTCATATACACCCTGCTTATGCAGTTACCATTTTCCTCCAGAGACATCTCCCGCAAGCAGAGACAAAACATTAGAGAACAGTTTTATGTTCTGACCAAGGTCTGCAGCCCATAAATTTTAATGAAATCTTAAATATTAAATTGACATCAGGCATGTCTTTCAATTATGATAAGATTTCTTACGTCTAAAGATTTACAGCTTTTTATAATGTGTACAGACGTTTAAACACTCTGATAGTCAAACAAGAGAAGACACACCTGGCACTGTGGCTGTATTTTCGAGTATTTTCTCCTCGCTGGGAAACAGACTCCAAGTTCTCCTCCAATAATGCTTCTGACTTTGTCATATATTCTTTGTTTGAGACAGCAGTCAGCATCTGTAACATAAATAATAATACTCACTGTAAAAAAATAAAATACAAATGCGATGCAACATATATTTTAAAAATTATAACTTATAAAACAAATTAAAATATCAATTCAATGCACTTTTCAAGCCAAATTACATTAAGAACATTACTTTGCCCTCAGTTGGAATATATTATGCCATTTTGTACAAGTATTGATCAATGAGGAGAGCTAAAAATAACGTAAATAATAAGGATATCTGCACTGAAAGAAATCTGGTGAAGGATTGATTTTACAAAGAATAATATGTTTTATACCAATTTTTCCATTAATAAATTGCTGATGCAATGATACACTATGAAGAACATTCTTCTTCTTTTTGACTTGTTATTTCTTGAATTAGGCTCTTTAGAATATTTCAGACTTCTACTTTTATTAGCAGTGCTGGTTTTTCCATCTTTTTTTCCGGCTCTTCTAATGTCCTTCAGGCCCTTGGCTGGTAGATATATACCATTTTAAGAACAGTAGTATGGTCCACCCTATCTAGGTTATTTATCTCTTTTTTTCAATAGTATTATGTATATATATTTGATATATTACCGAACGAAAGTGCTGGCAGGTCGATAGACACACAAACAAACACAAACATACACACGAAATTCAAGCTTTCGCAACAAACTGTTGCCTCATCAGGAAAGAGGGAAGGAGAGGGAAAGACGAAAGGATGTGGATTTTAAGGGAGAGGGTAAGGAGTCATTCCAATCCCGGGAGCGGAAATACATATCCATCCGCACATACACAGGTGTGTGTGTGTGAGTGTATACCTGTCCTTTTTTCCCCCTAAGGTAAGTCTTTCCGCTCCCGGGATTGGAATGACTCCTTACCTTCTCCCTTAAAACCCACATCCTTTCGTCTTTCCCTCTCCTTCCCTCTTTCCTGATGAGGCAACAGTTTGTTGCGAAAGCTTGAATTTCGTGTGTATGTTTGTGTTTGTTTGTGTGTCTATCAACCTGCCAGCACTTTCATTCGGTAAGTCACATCATCTGTGTTTTTAGATATATTTGTCCCACGTGGAATGTTTCCCTCTATTATTTGATATATTATGTACATATGTTAGATATGTATCTATAGTATTAGTATTAGATATGTTTCCTTACACTTTCTACTTGTAGCCCTGCCATTATATCTAGATTTCTTTTGTTGTTTCATCTCCTGTAATCTGCCATTCCTCTTAAAAACATAATTTCTGTTGTCAGTAACCTTTCCCTTTCTTGTCTTCACAGACTTCAGCAAAGTAAGAATAGCTATATTTTCATCAATGTTTGGAGAAAGAGTATGCCAAACTGAAGTTACAAATAACTACACGGAGATGGAGAAAAACATATCTACTTACTAGGCACCTGCTTATTGAAAGACACAAAAGTTATAACATCCACCAGTTTCTGAAGTCTCATTACCTTCATCTGGCAAAAAGTGAGAAAGAGCAGCAAGGGAATAACATTTTAGAAGCATTATGAAGGAATGTTATACAGGTGCAGAACATACAGCAGGCTACCACTGCTGGCAGGCTGTTACTTAGTGAAAGTTGAGAATTAAAAATTGGAAACACATCAGACGTTCCAAATGTAAATGTGAAAATGACAGGGGAAATATTATGTTAAAAGAATGAAAAACATAACTGATTAACAAATTAACAACTAATGCTAATTTTCCCTTATTTTCTTATGAACTGGCTTATGCATTTTCTTTCCCAGTTCTTTTCTAATTGTTTTCCTCTACTTCTAACTGTCAATGTCATTTCTTTTCATGGGTATTTTCTTATTTATTACCTTGTGTTAAATTTCATGTAGTTTTTCTTTGCCTTTTTTTTTCTTCAGTTAGCACTTGTGAATTATTTCCAGCTTTTTTATTCACCTCACGTTTTTTGCAACCAATGGAATTCCTTTAAGTCATTAGTAGAATTATGGAAGTTACAGTACACAGTAAATTGCATGGTGTTACTTACTTTTTCTCTTGGATGATAAAAATTTGAAGCCTCTTTCCTTGCTTCCATCACATATACACAACTGCTTTACTTTTTCTGCCTTTCTATCGTGATGAAGGAACTGGTTGTTGTTGCTTACATAATTGGAAGTGGCTCCTCTTTTGTCTTGTATATATGACTTACACACAATGCATTTTAAAAGAGTCAACCCATTTGAAATTCCAACAAATTTTCTAACATGTTTAGAACGACTGGAGATTTCAACTAAATAAAATGATATCTGGTAATTTAATGCACCAGTTTGAATAAAATTTGCAAATGTAACTTCCCAGTGAATTCTTATTACTTGAATCAGTGAAATAATGTAAAACCAGGATGGCCGTGTCAGGCGTAACACTGTCTTTCTGTTTCAATCTTCTCGCAATGACTTTCTCAATTTTCATCATACCTGAATAATTTTTTCTTTGGTCTACCCAAACAAATTGTATTTTTATTTCTCTTGATCTATTGAGTTATTTTGTCTTTGAATTTTGTTTTCACTTTTTTTACTAACCACATTTCCACTGCCATCTTTCTATTGCTTCTTATTTACTTAAGGTTTGCCTC
This sequence comes from Schistocerca americana, assembly GCF_021461395.2. Taxonomy (NCBI): domain Eukaryota; kingdom Metazoa; phylum Arthropoda; class Insecta; order Orthoptera; family Acrididae; genus Schistocerca; species Schistocerca americana. The sequence goes on along the minus strand of NC_060120.1, from coordinate 652,088,182 downwards.
ATTACATGCAAGAGTAAGTTTTAGTATCTTTCCTGTATCTTACTCTCAGTCTTGTAATATCCTCTATTACACAAAACATGATTTATTTTACCCAGCTCATGTTTCCATCCTGTTCATGATATTAAGACTTTAAGATAAATTTGAACTGCTGATTTTCACTTAAAACTAAAGTTTTATATAAGTACCTTCCTGTCCTTCGAACTTCAACCATAAGCAATGCCAAATGTCTCTCTTTTAGTTCTTGTACCCCTGTGCACATGTTACTCACCATACTCATTCCTGGTTCCGTGGAAGTGCTGTCAACTTTCTCAATAGAATGGTAACGTTCATTCAGTCGGCTTTGAGAAAGTCCAAGACTTGACAGCTTACTGGGTGTAACTGCTGGAGCGACAGCCACATCCTTTTGACAAAGAATTTTTCAATATTAAGCAAGAACCATTTTTTCATGAAAGGACACATCTGGTTACAGCTAAAAAACAAAGCCATTAATTATTTTTGTATAAATTATACCAACTTTTAAAGATCTTGAAACTTAAAAGTTTCATACTACTTTAAAGTTACAATCAGAACACAAGACAGAAACTATCAGGTGTGTGAGACAGAATGGATAAAGACAGTACAAAAAGTGCTATTAGAATGAGAAAATTCTTCATCCATTATATTACCTTGCAAGAGAATTCAACAGAAGAAAGATGAAAATGTATTGCTCTTCTGATGAATGCCTCCCTACCACCCATAGTTACTAAGACAGACCAGCAAAGAGACGATATGTCTTATCCTCTTAAATTTCCATCCCGCTCAAATCTTTCTTTTGTCACTATACACATTACTTCCGATTTAAATTAGGGAACATTTATGATACTTCAAGAGTGAACATTTATTTTTCTTTTCTTACAGTTTAATTTTGATGTTCACTGTTCACATTTTATTACAAATTTTGTCTGTAGTAACAGGCATACTACAATTGTTTAGTCACCTATCCATACTAAAGACATAAATTAGACAAAAACATCAATGTCTTCAACATAATTCGCATTCAGTCAGTCCTAACCCTTGTGCATTTATTTATTTGCTTCTGCTGCTACCAAAGACGTCTACACAACTTTAAAATCTCAATAATTGGAGTTTTCCTACAGATACTACTGCTGCTTGGTTATGATTGTCACTCCATGTAAGTATGATCTTTGTGTTCATCAATAGTTATATTTGACACGCCAGCAAAATATATTTTCAGAGGTAAAAATGGATAATAACTAACCGCTTCAAGGAGATTATCGAGACTACGACTACGTCCCCTGTCCTCAAAGTAGCGGTCATTAAGTGCAGATTTCCTCGAGAGACCAGTCTGCTGGACAGTGTGGTCACGAGACTGTGAACGAACTCTAGGCTCCTCTCTGCGAGCTGCTGGCGTTGGCACATCCAAGACCTGAAGACACACGATATGGCATTGACTTCAAAATAGTTTACCAAGACAGTCCACATTATATGTAGACATTGTAGTTAATACCTACGCTATCTGATTGTGTACTTAAATAATAATAATAAACATGTGGATCTGCACTCGTTTGTCACTCTCTGTACTGCAACTGAGATGACATTTGATTTAAATAAAATAAGTATTACTCATTCTAACTTTAGCTCCTGCTGAATCACTTGAAGTGAATAAGTGTAAACAAAACTCTTACTATTAAGTGATATTAAATAGAAAGTCATTCAATAATTAAAACTATGAAATTTTGAGAAATTTGATTTGAGAACAGTAGGAGAACAGATTTTAATGTCTAGTGTTAAGTATCTTCTCACAAGTCAAGCACTGTCTTGAAACCAGAAATAATGAAACAAACAAATAATGGAAAATACAGGATGGAATAATACCAATATTATGAAAAGGATAGTTGCTACTCAGCATATAAAGGAGATGCTGATTTGCACATAGGCACAACAAAAAGACGTTACAAAGTGAGCTTTCGGGCAACAAGGCATTCTTTAAAATTAGGCAACACACACCCACACACACACACACACATGCATGTAAACACAAATGCAAATGCAAAGCCAGGCTTCAGCTGCCAGAGACTGTGGTCATGTGTGTGGGGGTTGCATTTGCATGAGTGTGCATGTGTATGTTGCCTAATTTCGACAAAGGCCTTGTTGGCCAAAAGCTCATTTTCCGACAGTCTTTTTGTTGTGCCTATCTGTGACTTGGCTTCTCCACTGTATGGTGACAACCATCCTTTTCATGATATGAAAACAACCAAACTGTTTACATAAAGCCAACAAGAAACTGTACTGGAAGTGTATTGCAATAAACATAAAATTCGATTTTTAAATATAGTACTGGGTGTATCAGAAATTACTTTACAACTTTCAAAATTCATATAAATTAATTCATAGTACCAACAGAGGTGATTGTAGAGTCAATTTGTACGGAAACACATCAAGTTTTGTCTTGCATAGTTCACTAATACCGAATCACACTGTAAGGAGCACTAGTGGCAGTTGCGTTAAAGATGGCTGACTTCACTGGACCCGAGCTTGCTAGCTGTGAGTTTTGGTTTGAAGAATCGAAGGCGGCAACAACAGTTCAGTGTAATTTTCATACCAAGAATGGTAAAGATCCTCCTAGTAGGCCAACAATTTATGAGTGGCATAAATGTTTTGTAGAAACAGGGTGCCCGGTAAGACATGGGAAATCATCAGGTCGTCCATGCATATACAACATCGGTGAGTGAGTGAGACAACGTTTCGTCAACAGCCCTATGAAACTGACCCGGCATGCATCTCATGAACTGCAAATCCCATATATGACACTATTTGGCATATGTTGAGAAACCATATGCATTTGAAACCATACAGATTGACGATCGCACAAACAATAAAAAGACACTGATAAAATTGCTTACAAAAACTTCTGTGCGAATATGTTAAATCCATTACATGAGGATGAACATTCTTGAACAAAATCATCTTTTCTGACGAGTCGACTTTTCACTCACGTGGCAAGGTTAATACACATAACTGTAGGATCTGGGACAGTGAAAATCCACATCAAACATTGCAACATGTTCGTGATAGCCCTAAACTGAACATTTTTTGTGCATTGAGCAAGAACAAAGTATGTGGCCCTTTTTTTTCCATGAGAGAATCATCAATGGGTTAGTGTACCTGTATATGTTACAACAATTTTTGATACCACAGATCGATGAGGATGACCAAGAATGAAATGTTTACTTCATGCAAGATGGTGCACCAACCCACTATCTGGCTGACTTACGGGATTTTCTCAGTGACGACTTTCCAGGGCAATGGATTGGCTGTGATTTTGATGCATTGTGTGCAGGATAACCAACGGAAGCCACATGCAACATCTTTAGTTTACGGTAAAAAAACTTGATGTGTTTCCCTACAAAATAACACTAAACCCAGCTCTATATCTTCTTTCAATAAATTTATATAAATTTTTAAAGTTGTAAAGTCCTTTTTGGAACACCCTGTATATAATGGACATGTGTGGATTAATTCGTTAGCATAAATTCTGAGTTCTTATAAAGAGAATTTCATTAGTGGATATATCCAATAACATCTTCAAATGTTTACATTATAAAATGCACTAAATACTCTTAAATTGGAAGAAGAAAGCTAATCCAAAATGAAAGTAATGAGGAAAAGAAGGAATAAGTCCGTAGCTTGAATCTGTATGGACCATACAATTCATTAGTCCTTCAGAGACAGATTGCATTCAGGTGGATACAAAATTATGCTGACATCAAAGAAATATTTTCCCCCTTACACTATACTACAATCTAAAAATACTTTCCTACAAATTAACTTAAGTTATACAACTTCCATTTCACAGGGTTACAGAACATTTCTGAGAAGAATAGAAACAAGTTCAGTACTGTAGCTATCAAGTGTTGAAACTGGAGTGTTCAGATTTTCTGCACTCTCCTGAATGTGAAACTGACCGTGTCATCACAAAATTTAAGCATAGCTACTATCACTCAGAAAATTTTAAGCTCTAAAATTCAGTTCCAGAGAAACAAATCTTTTTAACTTGAATTTGCAGTATATATTGCCCACATTTGTAGCATGAAGATGATGAAAATGAGTACAGGGATTCTCAAGTAAGTCATAAATTAAATGAAGATTGTTCTAAAGCGGAATTTTAAAAGTGGCGTTTTCTGTATGGATCAGATCCAGAAAAAGATATGAAATAGAAACATTTTCAGGCTGCTCCGGTTTTAAATGTATAGCGACCACGGACTAATAATAGAAAATACAGTGTACAGTAGTTGAGAATTCGGAAACTTTTATTAAGCAATTCATTAAGAAGCACTGTTCAAACTTCTTTTGAATGAAAAAGCCAGAACAACTACCTTCTGCATTTCAAAACAAATCCTATTAGCAAACCTAAGTTTAAAAATAGATTTTTGTATGTTATATATGTTTCCTCACCAATGGGCCTGCCGCAATGGTAACATTGGTTATCGTTAGATCACTGAAGTTAAGTGCTGCCGGGCTTGGCTAGCACTTGGATGGGCGACCATCCAAGTCTGCCGAGCACTGTTGGCAAGCAGGCTGCCTTGTGAGGCCAACTGATGAGCTACTTGAATGAGAAGAGGCAACTCTGGTCACAAAAACTGATGATGACTAGGAGAGAAGTGAACTGACCACATACCCCTCCATTTCTGCATCCAGTCATGCCTATTAGCTGACAATGACACAGCACTCGTTCAATACTGATGGGCCTTCTGAGGCCTGTTCGGACAGAGTTTAGTTAGTTAGTTTAAATGTACAGTGGAGTGAGCATAATTCATTCCAGAAACTTACTTGTAGAGTGAAACCTTCATTAAGCAAAACAGTTTACCCCATATAAATTAATGTGAACTACAATAATTCATTACATGCAGAAAAGTACTAAGAGTTTTATGTAATTCATGTCATTTATTCAAAGAAACATATACATGCAGTATTATGTACTTTATTATTCACAATGCATAACTATTTCTTTTTTACTGTGAAGCTATCTATAGTCATTTGTTTCTGCCGATGCTTCAACAGGACATTGGCACAGAATAGCAGTGTGAGATGGTCTTTCATTGGCTTGTGACCGGGCAGTGCATTCTCCTCTACTGTTATAAAGGCACACAATGGCGTCTTTTTCCAGAATAGGCCTGTCTTGTCACAATTAAAAACCTGAAGCGACAGATAATGGTCACAATCTAGGAGCATCTTGAAGTTGCTGATGAAGTTCTCTGCTTCCTTTGTGTTGGAGCTGGCTGCTTCGCCATGCCTCACAATGCTCTGTATGTCAATTCTTCTCTTAAGCTTCTTGAACCACCCATGGCTTCTCTTAAGCACTTCCTGCTGATGATACTGGCAACCTCTTAATGAGGTTGGCGAAAATCATTCTCACCTTCTCACAAATGATATTCTCGTTAATAGTGTCACCTTACAATGGCTTTTCATTAATCCATATAAGGAGCAACCTTTCAGCATCATCCAGAATAAGAAACCATTGTTTAGACACTCTTGTCACTCCCTTTGAAGCATCTATCTCCTTAATCTTGTCCTTGTTCTTGAGGGTAGTGCAAACAATTGATGTGCGTGCTAAATCAGTGGCATTCACACCACAATTGGGTTTTTAATGATTTTACATTTCATTTCTAAGGTCAGTTTCTTTCTCTTATGGTCATCTTCTTGCAGCTTGATCTTCAGGGACATTTCTATGAAGGTTATTGAAATTTACACACAAAAAGACACTGTGTGAACACAAGTTTAGGAAAATATGTGATTACCAGCTGCATTAAGATGGTAGCAGAAAGAGCACTAAATCCACACTGCAGTACAAACTAAAGACATTGCCAAGAATTAAATGTGCTCATATTGTTGAGCATTTCCCCTGCTGTGCGCGAATGGCTGGTGATGTTAAACTAAATCATCATTACTAATTATGTGAAACATTGCTCATTAAGCAAGTCACTTTTTTTATAATTTATTTTGCTCATTATATCGGAGGTGCTCAGTAAATGAGGTTCCACTGTATTTCCTCACATCAATGCGCTCCTGGAATAACAATAATGAGAAAAGTCTAAAAGACAAAATATTTTCAAACTTACAGCTGGGATGAACAGGTAGCAAGTGACAGGATAAGAATGCTGGAGGGAGAGACAAAAGATGCACGGGATAGGAGTGCAGCATAGGCACCTGAAATGGTGAGTTTGTTCAGTGCACGATGATATAGGATTTGGTTGGAGAGAGAGAATGGAGGATGTGGAGACTGTAAGGAAGAGAGTGCAGGTGCAGGATGGGTGAAGTTAGTATCCAGGGTAAGGGTGGAGATGGATATGGGGCAGGTGGTTAGCAGAGATTGAGGCCAGGATGATTATGGGATCAGAGGCTACAGTTTGGTGGTGGCCACTCATTCTGCTGGTCAACTGGATGATTGTCATGACCTCATAAAAAGGCCATCCATGAGATGTGCCATACATATGGCATGTGAAAGGACTGTTTCACGGGCGGCCCTTCCTTTAATAGCGTAGGATAGGATAATCTTGTCACAGGACTGGAGTACGATGTGCTGGATGGATGAATCAGACAGGTTTCGCACCTGGGTTTTCTACAGTGACAAAGGGGTGACAGTGGATATGGCATAATAATAAACTAAGGTATTTTGTAACTGTGGTTGGTGGAGGAATACCACTTTGGGAAGTGTGACAAGGATTTAGAGCTGGCTGTTCCTCATTTCCAGGCATGATAATAAATAGTTGAAGCCTTGGCCAAGGATATGGTTTAGTTATTCCAGACTGGGTTGATACTGGGTAATGGAGTGGGTGCTCTTTTTCAGCTGCTTCTTGGTGGTGATCAGGTCTGACTCGTATCATCTTGCAGCAACAGCGCACAGTCCTGCTGGAGTAGTTGTTATTCTTTCTGTCTTACTGTTCCTATTAGCACATGCAAATAAAATGAATATTGCACTAGACTAATTTGATGTGGAGGAAAATTAAGAGTTCAAGATTCACAAGTAGAGTTATTAAAGATGAGCATTTGGTGCTGCTATTATCCACTTGGTGTTGCTATTATTATTACTGTTATTATCATTATTACCACCAATGGTTGATGGTTAATGCACTGAGCTGCCAACAGGCACATAAACAAGACTGAGGGGAGGGGATGCAGGGTGCACACATGGCTACATTGACCCTCTGCAGCAACTCAGTTAGCTTATTGTGTTTTTATCCCAACTTAGGTATTTTTATGAACATAATATATACCTCACAATGATACCACCCTCATTCTCCTTCCAATTCACTAACTTACCTAACAGGTAGCCGAGAAGTGAAGAAAGTTCGTTAAGTACACATATGCAATAGGTTCTAATAGCAAATGTCAGAACAGATCTAACTCACTGGCTGCTTGTGAACTGGTGGTTCTGGTGGAGGCACTGCTGGTCGTCTAGGGGTTGTTGTAGGCTCTACATCACCAGGCACGGGGCTTGCATTAGGAGTAGAGGTAACCACCTTTTAACAAGACATTGAACATTAATTTACAAATATAAGTTCAGATATTATTACATTTTTGACACTAACTATAATACTGTAATGAAAAGAATGCGCAGCTGGGTACAGTAGCTTCAGTATTTCACAACAGCTGAATCACAATGAGAACACTGACATTTTTGAACATTTGAGCATTGTGTCAGTTGCTTCTGAAAACTAAGAACTGCAAACGATTATAATACAGCTAAGCATTGTAATATGTTTATAATTACGAATTTCATAATCAACAGAGGTGAGACACACACACTCTAGGCAGAAACCAAAGTATGAAAATGTTCACACTACCTATCAGTCAACTTTTTAAGTCATGTGTAGTAATTATGAAAAATGCCTATGCTACCAACATACACTGAAGCACCAAAAAAACTGGTATAGGCATGCATATTCAAATACAGAGATATGTAATGAGTTAGAATGTCGTGTTATATTAGGCACACAAGCGATGGGACACAGGATCTCTGAGGCAGTGATGAAGTGGAGATTTTTCTGCACAACCATTTCATGAGTTATCATGAATATCAGGAATCTCATAAAACATCAAATCTCTGACACTTCTGCGGCTGGAGAAAGCTCCTGTAAGAACAGCACCAATGGTGACAGCAGACAATAATTCAATGTGACAGAAGTGCAGCCCTTCTGCAAATTGCTGCACATTTCAATGCTGGGCGGTCAACAAGTGTCAGCGTGCCAACCATTCAATGAAACATAGATATGGGCTTTCCGAGCCAAAGGCCCACACTTGTACCATTGATGACTGCATGACACAAAGCTTTACGCCTCGCCTGGGCTTGTCAACACTGAAATTGGACTGTTGATGATTGGAAACATATTGCCTGATCGGTCAAGTCTCATTTCAAATTGTATCAAGCAGATGGACGTACATGAGTATGGAGACAACCTCATGAATCCATGGACCCTGCACGTCAGCAGGGGACTGATCAAGCTGGTCGAGGTACTGTAATGGTGTGGGACATGTGCTGTTGGACTGACAGGTGACACATATGTAAACATCCTGTCTGGTCACCTGCATCCATTCATGTCCATTGTGCATTCTGACAGACTTGGGCAATTCCAGCATGAAAATGCGATACCCCACATGTCCAGAATTGCTACAGAATGGCTCTAGGAACACTCTTCTGAGTTTAAACACTTTTGCTGGCCACCAAACTCCCCAGACATGAACATTACTGAGCATATCTGGGATGCCTTGCAACATGCTGTTAAGAAGAGATCTCCACCCCTTCGTATTTATGGACAGCCCTGCAGGATTCACGGTGTCAATTCCCTCCAGCACTACTTCAGACATTAGACGAGGCCATCCCGCGTTATGTTGTGGCACTTCTGCATGCTCGCGGGGGGGCCTACACAATATTAGGCAGGTGTACCAGTTTCTTTGGCTCTTCAGTGTGTAACACAACGTTGTTCAACATGTGCTGGAATACAGATAATTTGGGTCCGTATTTCACAATATGAGATTGATCTCTCCAATTCTCATGCTTTCAAACTGAAGTAGTACACACTTTGCCACTTTGACTACATTTACATTGTTTACTTTTCACTCTACTCTTTCCTACATTTACTTTGCCTTTCAGTTTGCCTGTAATGGCCTCTGTTCCAATTTCTGGTTCTTATTTTTGGTCCAATGCCTGTCAACACACAAGTAACACAACTTTACAAACTTAACACTCCAAAACAAAAACACACAGAGCATCTGAAAGCATTTAAATTTTTTGGATGTAACCCACACTACGGGAAACCATTACCATAATTTAAGTTATTGCTTTATCAGTCATACAATGGACGCTTTTTTAATAAATGCTGACTGAATCATTAATGAATAGCTTACTAATGAACGAAAAGTTTGGTCTGATTTAAATTAGATAAAGATTGCCACAATTCAAGTTTGATTTCACAATACCTAATATAGTAATGATTTACTTCAAATGTTTAAAAAGGATCTTGTAAATATCAAAGTTTTCACCTTGTTAACATTTTGTCGTGGTGCAGGCGAACCTCCAAAAGTGGGATTCTTACAGGCAGGAAATGCAGGCATCAACTCCATCTCTGAGATGAGATCGAGGGCATACTCCAGACCATTGCCACCAGTGCCACCCTCAAGAGCCACAGTCCAACCTGAACTTTCAGGAATTCCACGTTCTCGAACGACACTAGCAGCAAGTGACTCGCATGTTGTCCATGAATCAACTGCTGCAGTTCGAGTCTCCTCTTATGGTTAAACAAAAGATATAAAATCTGGTCATAATGAGTACTTCGAATTCTGGATTATTTGTGAAACTAATACAACCGTAGCACATAAACAATTTACCCATAAGTAATGCTCCCTCGTGTAACTGAATGAAAGTCAACAAGAGCACATGCTTAAAAGCTTAAAATTTAAATTAAGTCTTCTAATGTGTTATTGTACATTATACAAAAATTAGTGCTACTGTCATAAAACTAAAATAAAAATAATTTTTGAGTTAGAGCAGCAGCATTAGAGATATTGACCTAAGTTTTACAGATGCCTCAAGTATCTAGAACTGCAGTGGTTCATAAAACTGGTTACTCTGGATTCATAATGAACAGAGCTCCATCAGATTCATTCCTTACATGACAAAGAGCTCTCCAAAACCTTAAAAATTAATATACACTGTAGTTAGCGCAAAAAAGAATCTACATTATTTAAGATTATAAAATAGCAAGAAATACAATCACTGTTGGCTGATGGATAAAGTAGAAATAAGAAATAGCACACACGAAACACACAGAATGCACCAAATATTTCTTCATCATAATCATCATCATCTTCTATTACTCTTATATTTTACTTTAATAACATTTCAATGTAGAGAGTAATCTGTACAAGCTTTACCTTTGAGAAATAATTAAATTATATTGTGGCAAAGTTCAATCAAGTGAAAAGTAAAATCTTTTTAAGTTCTAGTTACCTCTATTCGATTCAAAGAAACTCACCAAAAATGTAATTCTTGAACAAGAAAAATTCATTACTGTCAGTGGTGGCAACTTTTCCCATAGAAATCAGCTAAGATATTCATTATTAAAAAATACTAAAGCTGGCAATTTAGGTATTCACGTTACCACATATGCAAAAAAGATTTGTAGTACTACAATGTCATAACATACTAAAAATCTGTCACTCTCATAAAAAAACAAAAAAGTTAATACACTCAGAATATATGTATACATTAAAACCTTCAGTGCACTCACCATCAGCAAAATGCACTGTAAGGGCCATATTCACACGCTTGCGGTTGGATCGCCATTCAAGCAGACTAGGGGGATATGTGCGAGCCAACTGACTTTCCACACGTGCAGACTGCAGTAACTTTCGCTGACACAATGCTTTGTAGCCATCATATGCATTATCTGACACATACCTAATGGGCAGAATAATAACGTAATAAATAAAAGTTAGTAATTCTGCAAAAAATTTTGATCAAGATTTTATGAGTTCAAAATTTTATGTTCCTGTGGTATTTCTGGATTTAAGAACAACATTCACTTACACAAAAATATTTACAACACTTTTTAGAAAAACCATATTCAGTCAACAAAGTGAAATTCTGTTAGAGAGTTGATCAACTTACTAATATGCGTCAAGCAACATGTGATACAAACACATTTCTCCTTCCAGACTCAGGTATGTGAAATTAAAGGAGAAAGATATATCGAAATGACAAAAAGAAGAAAAAGAGGATAAAGGACAGTAATGTCCAAGTAGGATATTTGCCAGAAAGCAATTTGGGAAACTAAGAGAAACGACACAGTACAATATTCTAAGCATGTAGACATGGGTGTCAGTTCAAACAATGTTAATAACTTCCAAACCATTTGGAGTTAGAGAATCATTTGGGCTTAGAGAAAGCATATTGTGAGGGGAACAGAGGGGGATGCCAAACGACGAAGTTAACAGACAGGGAAAAAACTATGAGTGAAACTAACATCACAGAGGCAGAACATGATTGTAAGTAATAATGTAGATAAGACAACTTCAGTGTTGCACACAACTAACATAGAAATAACAGACTACACATAAAGTTGTGAATTATCTTTTATATACTGGTTGCACATTTTATCTTGATTTTCTGTTTGGTGGAAATCTGCTCCAGATCATGTGCACTCATTGCCAACTTTAGCTACACAGCAAAATTGTACAGCATAGTAATAAGTAGCCATTGTGAATATACTACTGATCTGTGTGTGATGTTATAGGTATTGATTGTTAAAATAATTTTGAAAAATAGGTGAAGGGGCTATACCTGGTCCTTCTGGTGGCTCGTCATCAATTTTCATGTCATTTCTGTGCTGCATTTATCCACTAAACGTTCATTTATTTTATAAGCTATAGGCTGGCTGCTCTGGGAGGAGGTGGCATGGCTTGTTTCAACATCAATTTGCTACAAGATGATCGCAAGATTCAATATCCAGCATTCCTCTGCTCAGGGGCCAAGTAAAATTGTATGACCTGTACACTGATTTGCCAAAACATCATGACCATCTGCTTGATAGAGTGTGTGTCCACTTAATGAACACAACACAGCAGCGATTCAGCATGGCATGGATTCAACAAGCCCTTGGTCAGTTTCCAGAAGTATGTGGCACCAGATATCTATGCACAAGTCATGCAGTTACCGTAAATTATTGTGAAGTGGTTTGCAGGCACGGAGCTGGTGCCCAATGGTGTCTCAGAGGAGTTTCATGGGATTCATATCAGGCAAATTTGATGGCCAAGACATCAATGAGAGTTCACTATCATGCTTCTCAAACCACTGTAGCATGATTAGGTACTTGTGACATGGACAGTCTTCTTACTGGAAGATGCCATCATCTCACGGGAAAGACATCCAGCATAAAGAGATGCAAGAGGCCTGCAATAAAGTTCACATAGTCCACATCTATCATGTTGCCTTTGATTACCACCACAGTTCCTATGGAAACCCAGATCAATGTTCCCTATAGCACAATATTACACCCAAGTGACATGTTTCCATTGACCCATGGTCCACTCTCAATTTTCCCAAGCACGCTGCAATTGTTGGGTCAACAAATCAACATGTACAGGTCGTCTGCTGTAGAGCCCCTCATTCAACAAATTGCATTCCAAAACACTTGTAACTGCACCAGCATACAGCATTGTACTCTGTCATCAGATCCGCCACAGACTGCCACCTATCCTACCGTAAAGAACGGTTAAGCCTCTGATTTCCACATTCTATGATGGGCCATGGACATGCAACACCATGTCACTTACTCATCATTTCACCATCCTTCAATCGCTTCCCATAGATGCTCAAGACAGTAGCACACAAACACCCAACCAGTTTTGTTGTTTACCATATTTGCCCCAATTGCCATGCTATAGCAATCAACCCATTGTCAGTGTTGTTTTAGTCAATGGATCTTCTGACTTTCTGATGTAAGAATGACTCTTCATTTATCTCTGCTCTGTTTATATTTCCTTCCCAAGTCATGAGCCCACAACACAATCAGGTAGCATTCATCCTCCTAGTGGCCATAATGGTTAGTCTCTTCAGTATATATCATATGAAAAACACCAACTGTGAATATTCTGATTTAATATAGTTGTCTTTAAATTAGTTTTTAGTTTGCAAATGGTTAGTTACTGACAGTAATTGTATAATTATGGACTTGTGGGCTTAACAAAGTACATAAAATGCTGAAAAACAGTCACAATTTGTGTTTCAGTTAAAGAATCAATAGAAGAGGACATTATTAAATTTACCCTTAAAATTTAAAAATGCAAAATGCGTATGTTACCTTATAAAAAGTTGACATGCTGAGAAGCATGGCTGTAGTACAATCATAACAGTTACAATTTAAGCAGCAAGCAACCACAACTATGGTTTTAAAAAGTCTATTCAACTCAAACTGTTACAGGTTTTATATTTATTATGAATACATCTTCAGGCAGCTCCTACTGCTTTCCTTTCTTTCTCACTGGGCCATTGTTTTGTATTCGTTACTGATGTAGTGCACCAACATAAAAAAAGGTTTTTCATTCATAATTCTATAAAATTAAAAGGTATTTTTTTCATTTTGACCTTCACATAAACATTCAAATGCAGGATAAATTCATTGCACAAAAACATGCACCACTTACGTTTTCACCACATTTAACTTTTTATTAACTAACAGATCATTTCATGGACATTTCTGTGAAGGTCAGAATGCAAACACCTCTCTTAACTTAACCAAATTGTGAATGAAAAATCTTTTGTTTATCTTTGAGCACCACACCAGTAACAAATACAACATGAGACTCCAGCAAGAAAGAAAGGAAAGCTGTATGAGCCACCTGAAGATGGATTTGTAACAAATCCAAAACTGGTAATAGTTTGCGTTAAATAATTTTTTTTAAACATACTGCTTAAATTGTAATCCTTACAAAAAGTGATTGTCCTATTGCAATCTACATATATTGTAAGCTGACTTTTAAAAAGTAAGCCTCCTGCACAGAAACTATGCATATGCCTTCAGTACATTTTTCCTTTACCTATAATCTTTATCACACCTCTGTTGTGAATTCTGAAGTATCTTCTCACTTCTTCTGCAATGGCTATCAATTACCCTTCTTTACATCCCTCCCTCCAATCATTTTTTTAAAGTCTCACGTACTTCTGTTCAAGTAAATCACTGTACTATTTCTTCAAAATGGCTGATATCACTGTTTCGCTAATAACAGATAAGCTCAACAAATTAGCAATAAAATGATTGAAAAGATATCAAATACAATAACACTTATTGACCTTTGTCAGCAACACATAAACTTACTTAAGTAAATATTTGTAAAGTGTCTTTGATGGTGGAAAGACAGAGAGACAATTCGCAATCAACAGCCACCCTCGTTCATTGTTTGCATCATTCTCATTTTTCCACGTCTGGTTACACAACTGGCACAGGATTTCATCCCTCATTTTTTCATTGATTATTCCCTGCAAAGTAAGAAAACACTTCAAATATAAACACTTTAGAGAGATGACAGTCTAAAATTACTCACATGAAGCTCTCTAGCAACAAATTATAATGCTCACAATCGCAAAACCAAGGAAAGTTCAATGTTACATACCCACAAAAATCATATCATTAATGATCTTTTTGGAAAAAGGCTGACAAACATGAAAAGAGGATTTCTTAAGACTGCTTACTAACAATGAGTACCCACTGGCTAATTATTTTCTCAAATACTTCTGGTAATCAGGTTTTTCCAATAGCATACCTGGCACTGACGTCAGTTCACAATAGCATGTATTCTACCAGGAAATGGAGACACAGAGTAATTATCTGTAGGGTCAATGGGAGCCAGACTTTATGTTTACAGAAGTTCCACGGAGTTCAAATTGCAGCTGCCTACATGTGTCTTATTGTCAATAGGCAGTAACTTGTAACAAACAGAAAATTCAGTTGAGAAAACTGTTAAAATTAGAAGGAGCCAGGATGCCTGCTTGGTAACTCACAAGGTGAAACGTGAAGTTCTGCCAATAACACTGCAACTCAAGAAAGGAAACAGGACTAATCTGATGAATTACACACCCATATCACTGATGCCGATTTGCAGTACAAATTTGGAGCACATATTGTGTTTGAACATATGAATTACCTTAAAGAAATCAATCACTGACGAATCATTAGCACAGATTCTGAAAACATCGTTCTTGTGAAACACAACTAGCTCTTCATTCACATAAAGTAATGAGTTCTACCTCTCGGTAACATGGTAAATCACACAAATCTAAAGAGTGTCAAATCAACTAAACATCTAGGAATTAAAATTACAAACAACTTAAATTGGAATGATCACATAGATAATGTTAGAGGAAAGCAAACGAAAGATGGTGTTTTACTTGCGGAACACTTAGAACATGCAACATGTTGGCTCGAGACTGCCTACACTATGTTTGTCTGTCCTCTACTAGAGTATTGTTTTTGTGACATGAGATCCTTACATGACACGATTGATGGACAACATTGACAAAGTCCATAGAAGGACAGCTTGGTTTGCATTATCGAGAAAATTGGGAGAGAGTTTCACATGTATTTTTTGCGGTGAGATAATCATAATAAAATAAGAGATAACAGAGCTTTCAAGGAAAGATTTTTAAGTGGTCATTATTTCCAATTGCTGTTCGAGAATCAAATGGCAGAGAAATAGTCTCAAGGTGGTTCGATGAGCCCTATGCCAAACACTTTAGTGTGAATTGTAATCATGCAGATGTGAACAAAACACTTAAAATAGAAACGCTGTATTCCGAAACTTCTAAATCTTCTTTTTGGGAAGCAAGAGGAATTGGCTGATGACAGTCCCAAAGGAATGTTGAAAGAAACTGGGAAAGTATAGGGAGAAGCTGGTGGATTCAGAATACAACAATGACATTAAGAAAAAAATAAAGATTACAGTCAGTCAGCTGTGGTGAGAGAGATACGTAACAGGGGAAGGAGAAACTGTTGCTGGAACAAAAAATGGAATTTAGTAGGAACAGGAAGAGTGGAGGTGAGGATAGTGACTGGTGAAGATGCTGATTGATGAAGGGGAAGGTGGAGATGCACAGAGAACGAAGGTCCCGACTGCACAATATATTTTTAAAAAATCAGAAATTTTCTATCTTTTCTGCATGACAGCTCACTGCTCAACATCTCTTCTAACTGTTAAATAATGAAATATTCTCATAATATACATATAACATTCCATCAAAATTTTTCCATAATTGCACAGTTAGAGAAAGAACTCACACAGGACAATACAAAATCCATTGTATATTTATCAAAGATGAAAAGAAAGTTCTTTGTTATTATCAGACACTTCACCTGTAGCTGAAGTTATTTTATTCACCAATACTGTATGCCTGCTGCTACAAACATGCTGAATTTTTGTGCAGCGCAAGCCAAGCAGACAAATAACATTAAAGAATTATTTATCACAAGTAACAGATTGTCTTTGACTAGAGGTGGGCAAATTCACTAATGGGGGCTTGGGCTCCCGTGTGTTCCTGCATTGCTTGCCCTTGGGTGCTGTCAGGCAGCAGTTCCCCATCCACCTCTCCGCTAACATCGTTTATTTGTTACTGATATGCAAGCGGCAAAATGAGCCAGTTTACTTTGTGCTGTTAGTGTTGTCACTATCAGAGTCTTTTTGGCATTTGTGGTACAACAGAATTAGTGAGAGGAAAATGGCTGAGGAGTTAAGATCCTCAAAACAAAAACTGGTTGAACCACTATTCTTCAACCCAGTGTGGGAAGAAAATCACTTTCTTTTGGAAACACAAACCAGCCTTTAGTGTCTCTTTTGTAATGCTATTTTAATCGCATGGAAGAAGTACAATGTGTGTGTGTGTGTGTGTGTGTGTGTGTGTGTGTGTGTGTGTGTGTTTTAATTTCTTGAAAATATTACTATTATCTATAATGCATTATGTGTGGTTTTGACCTTTATTTTACCTCTTCATTGTAATGACAGAAAGTAAACCATGTCACCCACAATGATGAGTGAGCTTACCACACAGCTCTTAAAATAGCCAGCGTGCGCCTTCACAAAAGAAGAATTTGTGACAAGGTTGTTGTTGCCTCAACAATCTTGTATCCAGCAACCCTTTCTGTTTTTTGAAATAGTTCCTTTTACATGGAGAACAGTTTGCAGATGCAAGGCCGAGGACATGGAAAGGCAAGTGAAAGATAGGACTACAGATTTAGTTTTTTTTTCATCTCTTTGGCTTGCATGAATGTAACATGCTGTATTTGTAAGAGGTTTTGATGCTAAGTTCAATGTCATGGAGGAACTCCTTCATTTCATGCCAACACATGATACAACTATGGACAATGACATATTTTATTGCTTAGAAAACATTATTGACAAATACTCTTACAAGCTTTGATGGGAAAAACTTCCATTGATTTCAACTGATGGAGCTCTTGCAATAATTAGTAAAAAGCCTGGTGTTGTTGCTTTGATAAGAAAAACGGTGAAAGAAGTTGGTATCCAGTAAGAAATACCAGTGATATAGTACGTCCTACATCACGTTAATAAGCCGGCAAAATGTGCCAAAATACAGGATACCATGGATGTTGTTGTAAAAACCATTAATAAACTGAGATTGTTTGGCACGTTGATAGTTTAAATCCTTCCTAGCAGAGCTAGGTTGTGACTATTTTGTGCTGCATTTTTTGAAGTACAATGGTTGAATTGAACAATGGAAACTCCAGGTAGGAATATCAACAATGTAGAAAAAGACAGATTGCTACTTACTGTAAAGAAGACACGTCAAGTTGCAGACAGGCACAATTAAAAGACACTTACAGAAAGCTTTTGGCCGCAGCCTTCATCAGTAAACCACACACACACACACACACACACACACACACACAATGAGCACACCTCACACAAACACGGCCGCCAACTCCAGCATCTTGGGCTGGAATGGTGTTGTTTTAGAACTTTCTTTTGTTTCTTTTTCCACCCTTGCGTAAGGACATGGCATTATTCACAGTTATTCATAGATGTGGAAGTAAAAGAGTTTGATGACTCTACAAAGCACCTGACTGAGCACAACTTTGCTGGATAGACATAAACTAATTACCAACGTTTTTGACACCGTTTTGCTGTTATGGATAAAGCAACTTTCAGAAGGGTCTTCTAAACACTTTTTGAATATTGCACTAGTTATAAATTAAATAAATCTTGAAAAGGAGACAATGAGTGAATATTTTGATGAATTTGTTACTGTGCTAAAGGCTTTGTTCGAAAACTCTGATTGTAGATTTAGTGACTTAAACCAATTTGAACTTTACTTTAGTATTTTTGCAACTCCTTTTGCAGTGGATGTTGGAAGTGCACCTCCTGAAATTCTTTTGGAGCTCATTCACTTTCAGTATAATGCTCAGGAAGAGATTTCACACTGCAGAAAAATACTGATATGGTTTACAAGAACATCTATTGAAAACAGTTGCCGCAACTGTTTTGAATAGCTTCTCAAGTCTGCAGTATGTTCGGGACCACATATTTGTGTGAAAGTATTTTCCCAATAACGAAATTAACAAAACTGAAGCTTAGGAGCAGCCTTAATGATATTCAGCTGACTGTAGCGATGTGTCTGATAACCAGTAATCTCACTCCAAACATCAAGATGTTAATAAAAAACATTTAAAACCGATAGCAGAGTGATGAATATATATATATGTAGCTCTCTTTTTCATAAATAGTAGGCCAGCTCCAAACTCATCCCTCCTCAGTAACATTATAATAATGTATTAAGTTAATAGATGTTTGATAAAACTTATTACTTTATGTCTGTGTTATATTTGTGACCAGGAAATTAAGTTGATGAAAAAGATACATTTACCTTGGTCCCTATCCCCCACCCCACCACTTGCCGCACTCTCCATCAAAGAGAACAACATAATTTTTAACATATCATAATGCTTATATCTGCTGTCAACCTATGCAATGTATTACTTTGGGGCACTGCTTTGCTCATAACAAAGTGAAAAGATTGGTCTTTATTCATTTCTTTGTCACTGTGTTATGGCTCTATCAAACTTCAGATGGTCAGTCGTGTTACTGTCATTTGCTGGTGTCATTTGAATGTGTACCCGCCTTAAGTTTTTTTTAAGTGAAGCAAGAATGGTACAATTGAGCTCAGAGAAAAGCAGAACATGTTTTACGAACTGGACACAGGAAAAAAAGAATCAAAATAAAATTTCCCTTACTCACAAACATAAGGAAACAGGAGGACTGTTTTGAAACCTAATAATTGACATGCAAAGCCTTAACTGATGAGACGGCACGTAACAGCATGCATGCTAGTGTAAATTATCTGCTTTTCTTCACGACAGAATTGTTATACGTTAAGTATTGTTACTTTTTCATTCAATGGCACTTTTATGTGACTCAATAGAAGCTACACTTCCACAAATATTATGCACATGTTATACTTGTATTGTCATACTATAATAATTACAAGAATATAAATAATACTTTCAATGATACAATGGGACTACAAACTCGAGCATCAGCTGTTGATCGTGTATTGTTGGTAGTCTTCAGTCCAGTTCACAACTGTACATAATAAAAGTCCAAGAACTAAAGAATGAATCCTATCAATAATTTCAACACATTTCATATAATTCGAAATGTGTCCTACAAGCATTGTTGCTGAAATACAGTCCCTCAATTCTATTTTGAATTCCCATGTTCTTGTCTCCAGCAATGGAGATGTTATGGTGGAAGAGAAGCAGAACAAATTTGGCTGGCAAATGGATAACACTTATAACAATGTGTCAGGGCAAGAAATTTGAAAAACATTTGTGTTGCACGATAAAATTTATACATATCCGAATAATAATTAATGTTATGCAAGTTTGAGGTATTCAAAGGGTGACACTATAAGTCGATAAAACAGACACATAAGGGGAAAAAGATGAAGATAAGGGAGAAGTGATTGTGTGAGAAGACTATGACGGAGCATTGGAAGATCTAAGTTGAAACAAGGCACCGGAGTAGATGACATTCTCTCAGAATTATTGAGACTCTTCGCAGAATCATCCAGACCAAAATTATTCCACCTGGTATGCAGTACACATGAGGCAGATGAAATACTCTCAGACTACAACATGAATTTAATGATATCAACATCAAAGAAGGCAGGTGCTGACAGATGTCAGTATTAGTGAACCATCAGTTCAATAAGCCATGTTACAAACTACTAAAACAAATTACTTACAGAAAAAAATGACTCACAGATGCCTATCTTGGGAACGATCAGTGTGAATTTTGGAGAAATGTAGGAACACGCAAGATAATGCCGATAGTATGACTTGTCATAGAAGAAAGGTTGAAGAAAGGTAAATCTACGTTTATAACATTCATAGATTTAGAAAAAGCTTTTGACAGTACTGACTGAAACACTCTTTCAGATTCTGAATGTAGTAGTGATAAAACACAGGGTCCAAAGGGTATCTACAACTTGTACATCTATGCAATTAAAAGAGCCAAAGACATGAAAAGAGGGTAGTAGTTGGGAAGGAGTGAGACAGGGATGTAGCCTATTTTCAATGTTATTCAACTGAACAAGCAGTAAAGGGGAATTTGGAATGGGACTTACAGTTCAGGGAGAAAAAATAAAGAGAATTAGCAACAACATTGTAATTGTGTCAGAGGTGGCAAAGGACATGAAAATTCAGTTCAGAAGAATGGGTAGTGCCTTGAAACCAAGTTAGAAGATGAAAATTAACAAAAGTAAAACATGGGTAATGACATGTAGTTGAATTAAATCACGTGAATTAGATTAAATGTAGATAGCCTTCTACGGAAGCGAACTGTGGCTGATAAGCAGTCCAGACAAGAAGAAAATAGAAGCTTTTGAAATGTGATGCTACAGAAGAAAACTGAAAATTAAATGGACAGCATGTGCATGTGCACATGCACATTCCCCTCCCCCCTTCCCCCCTGTCCTCACACACCAGCTGTAATTGAACATGAAAAAATGAGTTCGCTGTACCCCATGCTAAAGCTAGAACAGAAGCAAAGGTTCAAAAGTTAATGCAAATTTTGAATTTTAAGTAACATTAGGTCCTCACACACCAGCTGTAATTGAACATGAAAAAATGAGTTCACTGTACCCCATGCTAAAGCTAGAACAGGAGCAAAGGTTCAAAAGTTAATGCAAATTTTGAATTTTAAGTAACGTTATGCACTACCTTTGATTTTAATTATTTTGTAATTCATATCACTCAAGAGATAATAATTAAAAACGTCCCAGAACAAGTAAAAAAGGACATACACTCAAATTGTAAGTTGATTACCAAGAACATGATTTCTAAAAAGAAAAAAAACTTACCTTGTTGGCTATGTAATCACCAAGTGCAATTTCTTTCTTGCCACTCAAATTATTGTCATTCATAAACCTCAGAATCAGCTTGAAAATAGCCAGTGAATCCTGATAATCAATGTCTTTTGATTTAGCAAGAAACGGTGTCTTAATAGGCTCCCTCTTCATGCCCCAAAGATGACTCTGAAATATAGTTACATACTCATTACACTTCAGAAAAATCTGCATTGTTCATATTACACAAGGTACACGTCTAAAAGATGGAAACCCTCTATGGTTGGAACTAGCTAATTGTTTCTCAGCTAAAACAATTCAGAGACAACTATGTTTTTTCTCTGTGAAATTAGAATAAAAAGTAAGTGGCTATCAAGTCTACTACTTCGAATGACTTTGTTAAGCCTAATAAAATTAACAACTCAACTCCAAACTATGACATTCTAATAAGTTAAGCTTTTTAAACATTTTAATGATCTACATCTACATCTAATCATATCAGAAGAAACAAAAACAAATTTTAGTACAAGTGAATATTTACATAGCAGAAAATCTGATATCTATTTTCAGTTTTCCTGCTAGCATGAAAGGCTCAAGACCCCACAGCACAGATACAAAAAGTAGCAGAAACATGATTAAAAACTCATGTTTTAGTAGATTATAAGGCCACCCCCAAACCCAGTCCAATCCAAGTTATGTTAAGTGACATTATTAACCATATACTTCTTGATAACATGATTAACTGTATCAAAGGAAAATTCTCTTGAGAAATCTATAAAATTTGCAAAGAGACAGAATGGCTGACCAATACTTACCATCAGGAGGTGCAATTCCAGTACTATTGATAGACACATCGTTGTTTCCCTCACCATCACATCAGGTGTGTCCCTCTAATTCTGGGGTCTGAGTGTTTGCCACTGCTTTCTAACCTTCCACAATGCAAACTTCTTTCCTTCCCGAGGAAAGAATTAATAGTTCTGAAACTGGGATTACTGTTTTCAATTTTTTAAATGTGTCTATCAGCAGCACTGGAATTTTGCCTCCCAAAGGTAATTATTAGCCAGGCAGCCTACTGCACCCAGGGGCCAATTTACGCAGGGTTAAAACAGCATGTGTCTGTCCATTTAGCACTCTCAATCTTGCCCCGGACTCCAAGGTTTCTTCCATAAATGAAGAAGTGTGTGATTAGTACAAACAGAGCTCACACACCTTTAGATCTCAGGCAAGGATAAATGTTCAATATACAACTCTTATTTATCACAAATGAATTTTATGTTTGTTCTTAGCACCAGAATTAGAATTTTTTATGTTTCCATAAATTACTGCTACACATGTCAAGAAGTGTCTTGATGAAATCCATAACAATTTCCTGTTAAAATAATTGACTATCATGCATTGTTTTTATAAATACATCAGCACTTTTCACAATACATATAATTTTATCACACATACTGGAAGAGTGCTGTAAAATTACCAATTCCACACAACAAAATAATATTTTTAGAAGCAACATTTACCTTGAAGTAGACATTGGTGAATTTAGTAAATGCATAATGATCGATGTCATGTGGTAGATGATACTTCTCATTCTGGGCAGATGACTGTACACCACCAACTACTTTTACCAAATTTCTTTCTGAATGGACTTGTTGCCAATCTATGAAATAGAAAAACAATATGAATTAGTAGTAACAAATTGTTGGTAATAAAAGATTGCCATTATGTCTTTTAATGATGTATATTTTCATACTTAACTGTATATTGATAAGTAATTTTGTTCTTAACAGTCTGAACTACTTCTGAAGATGCAATTAATTTGTAACAGCATTTTCAGTTATCTACATCCTGACAACAGATTATGAACAATGTGTCATAATTATATCCTTCA
The DNA here is from genome assembly GCF_021461395.2 of Schistocerca americana. Classification (NCBI taxonomy): domain Eukaryota; kingdom Metazoa; phylum Arthropoda; class Insecta; order Orthoptera; family Acrididae; genus Schistocerca; species Schistocerca americana. Next base: position 652,064,885 of record NC_060120.1, on the reverse strand, counting down.
GTCTTTCTTATGTTATCTTACTAACTTTATAATAACTGATAACTGGGTGATGGTACTCATCCCGATGTAGAAGGTCAAACAGTGTTTATGTAACAGCTAGTATATGACTAGTCATTTCACAGGTGGCTTTCCCTTTGACAGTATATGTTTTGCCAGTTACAAGGCTGGAATAGGTGGTGGTAGGAGGGTGCAGAGGGCAAGTCTTGCAGTGGGGACGGTAACAGAAGTAAGAGCCATAGGGTAGGAAAATGTGTGCAGAAGGAGCATAGGGTCTGACAAGGATATTATGGAGATTGGGAGCTATTCTAGGTGTGATGGGCAAAATCTCAGACAGAATGGATCTCATTTCAGGTCATGTTCATGGTCTGTCTGTTGCTGAATATTTCTCAGTCATCGCCCACCTGATTCAAAACCTATGACATCTTTCTTGCTCACCTTAATCTACTTTATACTTACCAACAATTACCTCACCTTTGAGGGGCAGACATACAAACAGATCAGGGGTACGGCCATAGGAACCAGGATGACTCCTTCCTACGACAACCTTTTCATGGGTCACTTGGAGGGGGCCTTCCTGTTATCCTGTGATCCCCTAGATTTGTTTATATACACTGATGACATCTTTGCCACATCAACTCACAGTGAGACTGACCTGTTAAAATTCCTGGAATCTCTAAATACCTTCTCCCAATTAAATTTCACGTGCTCCTATTCCGAATCCCATACCACTTTCCTTGATGTTGATCTCATCCTCACCAAAGGCCAGCTGCACACTTCTGTCCACATCAAACCTACTAACAAGCAACAGTACTTACATTTTGACAGTTGCCATCCTTTCCATATCAAACATTCCTTCCCATACAGCCTTTGCATTTGAGGAAAACATATTAGCTTGGATGCAGACTCTTACAGCAATACACCACCAGTCTCACTTCATCCTTCACTGGACATAATTATTCCAACAGCCTAGTTGAGAAGCAGATTTTCCACACTATCACATCCAGTCCTGATACTGCTGATACCTCCAAAAAACATCTTTGGAGCACACCACTTGTCACCCAGTATCATCCTGGTTTTGAATGTATCAATCAACTACTTCAACAAGGCCATGACTTCCTAAAATCAAGCCTTGAAATGAGATCCATTCCATCTGAGATTTTGCCCACCACACCAAGAATAGCTTTTCATTGCCCTCTCAATTTCTGCAATACCCTTGTCAGACCCTATGCTCTTCTGTATCCATCTCCGTATCCTATGGCTCCTACCCCTGTGACTGTCCCCACTGCAAGACTTGCCCTGTGCACTTTCCTATCACCACCTATTCCAGCCCCGTAACTGGGAAAACATATACCATCAAAGGGAGAGTCACCTGTGAAGCAACACACGTCATATACCAGCTGTTATGTAAACTCTGTTCGGCCTTTTACATTGGCATGACTACCACCCAGTTATCAGTCAGGATGAATGGGCATAGGCAGAGGGTGTATACAGGCAACATGTAATATCCTGTTGCAGAGCTTGCTGTAAAACATGACAGTCATGATCTCAGTGTCTGTTTCACCACACGTGCCATCTGTATTCTTCCCCCAGACACCAGTTTCTCAGAACTCCACAGGTGGAACTAGCACTAGCACTTGGTTCTCACAACCCACCTGGCCTTGATTTATGTTAATTCCTTCTGTCTCAGCATTTCTTCACTGTAACTACTCCTTTCTTCGCTCCATTTTAGTTTTCTACATCTTTCATTTTCTGACTTGTCTATTTTTTGCCGTCCTTCCTCCTGCCTCTGTTACATACATACATTAATCCTTGTTCCATAGATCATGAATAGGACATTTTGTAATGCTGTGGAACATGTCACTTTAACATAAATTTTCTTTACACAAAGTAATTACTTATTTTTTATTGTATTTTATTTATTTACAGTTACTACTACGTATCTAAGAATTCATCTGTACAACATACAATGCACTTAGCTTTTCATTCTTATTAACTCGTGCACAGTGTTTTAGTAGTAATCTCTGTCTTGCATATTACCCTGTCTTTCACCTTTAAGCTCTCATGTTTACAAATCTCGTCCGATACAGTCCCCAACAATCAGTCTTTCCATCTAATACCCTCCAGTAAGTCTCCCTTGAGCAGTGGTTCAGGGTGACTTTTGTGGACTGTACACCTTTCCCTAAACCTCTCCAGTGCTTTTCCTTCACCCCTCTTCCTTCCCCTTCAACTCTTCTGCTAGGAGGAGGAGCTCCGAAAGCTTGTAAAAGTTAAATGCTTTTGTGCATATGTTCTATTGCTGCCGCTTGTTGAGTAGACTTTTTATCTATTCATTTACATTATATTATCAATAACTGATTATTTTTGTTGTTATAACTTTATAAAAAGCTATACATATTTCCTTTTTTAAAAAATACAATGTATCTGACCTAATAATAATTTATAAGTATCACATGAGTGGTTCACATATAGATTAAATTAAGTGAAGTTTCTGGTTATTTAAAAATTGAAAGAGAACAGGGGCACTACATAATAATATGACAGGTTCTTTCTGACAGTATATCAATTTAGGAAGTTGAGAATATCTATGCTTCAATACTAAATATCATAATGCTGACCGTCAGAATTTGTTTCATTCTCAAAGCTCTTACCATCAAGTTTACTAAAAATGAAAGCTAACTCTGCAGGTATCTCCAGGTGGTTCACACCAGCTACAGCACGAGAAGCCCTCTCCTGCTCCTCACGCTGTGCCTTCACTCGGGCTCTTTCACGTGCTACCTTTTCAACCTCTGCTCGTCTCTTTAGTTCTTCCTGAAAGGGGGGGAAAAAAACTATGAACAGCTATAAATTCCAGTATTTCTAAAAAGAAAGAAAATAAAAATAGTGTTGGAAAGTTCTTGTGGAATACATACTTTTGGATTCAAAGAAAGGAGACCTCTCACTGAAAAGAACAAAAGTTGAGTTGTCAATAGGCACACACAAAAAGAAAGAAAACTTGCTAGCTTTCGCAGTTTATCCTTTTACAATCTAGAGCAAAACACACACACACACACACACACACACACACACACACACACACACACGTCTATGAATTTATATGGTGCCGGGAGTCCAGCTGGCACTACATAGGGACATAGGTTTGTATGCGCATTTGTATATATAAGTGAAGTGTGCACATGTGTGTTTTCTGTGTGTATTTTACTCTAGATCATAAATGTATAACTATGAAAGCTAGAAACTTTTCTTTCTTTTTGTATGTGCTAACTGGCGACTCAATGCTTCTGCTTTTCTGTGAGTGGTCTCCTTTAGTCCAAAAGTATTAACATAAAAATAGCGATTGGTACACAAATCAGCATACATAAAGAAAATTATTTATTACAAATAGGCTGCGGAACACCCATATAAACACATGCATTTCAGAACAAACTTTACTGCTACATGTTTCATGCCCAAAACAGCAAATGGGAATTTCTTGGCATGAGCCACATAATACACCGATGTCATCAGCAATTCCTCTGATGCTGATCCAGTGGTTTTTCAGAACCATTTTCTTTATATTTTTCTACACTGTCATCAGTAACTGACGTGCTAAGGCGTCCAGGGCTGTTGTTGTCTTCAATGTTTTTTCAACCCTCTTTGAAACATTTACACCACTTGCAAGCTCTTGTCTTACTCATAACAGATTCGCCAAAAAGACAGCCAATATTTCAAAAGTGGTGCTGCACTTTATGTCATTTTTCAAGCAAAATTTAAAGGAAATTCTTTGATCTATATTTTTCTAAAGTGAAAATTCGCCGAGCACTCGAAAACACATATAACCTTTTCAACTGTCAACAATAAACTAAATTGAAAATGCAAAAATACATCAGGAACATGTACCAAAAAGTAGCAACAAAATTTCGAAAATCAGATGTATAAAGGTTCAAGAATTAAAAACATTTTGTGTAGCAGGGTGAAACAACTTGTACAAATATGAAATGGAATATCACATAGGCTCAGTCATAGATAAAGCAGGTGGCTGGTTTCAGTTCAGTGGTAGAATACTAGGGAAATGCAGTCAGTCTACAAAGAAGATTCCTTATGAAAAACTCATGTGATCACTCCTAGAATACTGCACAAGTGTGTGGGACCCACACCAAATAGGACTAACTGAACTGGCAAACACTTGAAGACACACACAAACTATCCCATGAAATGCTGCTTAGTAAGTTTCAAGAACCAACTTTAGATGATGAATCTATGAATATATTACAATCTCATGCGAAGACAAGACCAGACTAATTACAAAACACACTTCCTGCACTCTACACATCAATAGAATGAGGAAAAGTCCTAATAACAGGGATGTACACTCTGCCACATGCTTCACAGTGGTTTGCAGAGAATGGACATGGATTTGAATGAAGATGTAAATGTAGACATAGATGTTCTTCACTTGCTTCAGCTCATCTGTGTGGATCCAGCAGTCACGAATTAATTCTGTTATGGCTGTAACATTCCACGTGCCACTATACTGAAATAAACTAAACAGTTATTTGTCATTAGTTTATGGGTTTAAGATCATAAATGAATAAGATTTCTTAGCACTTCTGTTGAACTTCTGTGCTTCTGTAAGTCTAATTGCTTTACTACGTTCAATGTAAGCTGTCTCACTTGTAGCCTTTACCACAAATAAAAAATTAAAAACCATGAAGAACTGTTAGGAGGCTCCTTTTAAAAGGTCACAAATGTTTCCTAACAAGTATTTCCTAACTAAGCAAAAGATAGAATATATTCTACCTCTAACAGACCTTTTTCCCAAAGAAATTTAAATAGCTGTCTCCAATGACCTAAACTGCCACACATTCACAAGTGCTTATTGAAATGTCCCTTTTGTCCAAACCTGGGAGCTTACATTGTGTCACATTGTGGCCACAATCAGAATCGTTTCACTCTTGGCAAAGTGCAGCACACACGTCAAATTATGTTATGTACTGCTCTGTAGAGTTAATAGGAGACATTTGCTGGCAAACTCACATTAATCCTCTGCACTGCTATACTGTTAAATCAGTCTAAATAAATATCACCAGCATTGCTTTGACCCAAGAGACAGGGTTAAACCTCTCATACTGTAAAGTCATTAACTGAAGTCATGTAAGTATGTAAATACTTTCAGAAGGATTCCAAGATCCAACCACTGGATTGGAAAATGCACATCAGTAACAGCTCATGCATCACTTCCAACAGACTCCTAGAAACTACTGCTGATAACATCCACAACAACCAAACAGGAATATAGTTTAAAGCCAACACAGAACACAACAAACATCACACTCAGATTTTCACACTAAGAACTGGAATGTACTGACTTCAATTAAATCTTGCAAAGTCCATCTGATTCACTATACTCCATTGTCTCTTCCAACCTAATTGGAAGTTTTGGCCTACTGTTCATTTGTACAGTCTCTAAATAGCAACACTTGTCTGGAATAGCGAACGTGACTAAACCTGAAATTCTGGTCTGCACACTGGAACAAATTTTCAGGTTCTGTCAGTTTACCACACTGCAAGAAACAACTTATTTAATCACAAATGATCATCTAGTCCCAACTTCAGAAATACACTATCAAAACATCATCTCTGGTGCACAGCTACAGCTACACCTCATGAGGGCTGTTGATTGATTTCGAATTTCACACACTCCAAAAGCGCTCCAACTGTGAATTGCTTGCCCTGCAAAAGAACTGGGTTGGCAAAGACCACTGCTCATTTTGGAGGATTAGAGAAAGGTTAATGCATCAGCTCCCTTCCCTTGGCTGACAGGACCTGTCACTGTCAACCACAGTAGTGAACAGGACAGGCACATAGGTTTCACCAGGACATAATATGTTACATTACCTTCAGCTGTTTGTAGCGCACTCTCTGTCTACGCCCACGGAAGAGTGCTTGAGCACGTATAACTCCATGTCTGACAGTTCGGTACTTCCGTCGAGCAGACCAGCCACGCAGGTGTGCTTGGATGACTACAGCACTTCGGCGAATGGCTCTGTATCGTCGTCGAGCCAGCCAACCTCGTACATGTCGCTGCACAGTGACGGCTGCCTTTTTAACAACTTCAGCACGCTCACGTTCCAGTCTTCGTTCGAGGCCCTCTCGTAGGAAGACACGTGATGTTCCCAACTGGTAATCACCACTACCACTTGCTGCCGTTTCAAGTATCACACGACATAGCTCTCTGGTAAAGGAAGAAAGAAATAAAAAAATTCAATTCTCATTGCTGTAACAATTTAATGAGTTGTGAGTAAACTGGAAGAATGAATAGACTCCTAACCCACTGAATCTATCACTTCTTTTTAAACAGGGTGGGTATACGATCAACATGATTTTTCTATTGACCATAGGGCCACTATAGCTATGGGGTCAAGTTTTTCCACCCGTAAGATGTCAGTGAATAAAAATCCTATTAGAAACCATAAACAGCCATTTAATTCATACACTTTCTGGCTACGAAAGACACATATGTTGTCTGTGCAAGCAACTGCTCAGGCATATCTACATCCATTTGAATAACTGTGTAATTTTTCATCGTATATTGGTCACTGCCGCCACAAAAAAAGGGTCACAAAGGTTTTTAAACACTGCTTGTGCACTGGGTAACTCTGTCCCAAAAGCTATAAATGGGTTGTAGGAACTGTGAGGGTGGTAAGTGGAAATAGATGAAAAAGAAGCTCTGGAAGACACTACCAGAAAATTACTAGTTCAGATCATTTCACAAAATTGATGCGATGCTTGTTCCACACTCTAGATTGATGCAATGCTTGTTCCAGATACTAGATCACAAATCTCAGTTTGAATTAGATAATGGAGAAAATAGATTAGTGGGAAATAAAGATTTCTTACTGACAGAAGAGGATGCAAACAGATCATATAGAACTGTGTTGGACTGATGTATGTTATCATTAGCCTTGTATGAATGGAAAACTCACAAAAAATTAAGTGGTTTTAGTTGGTAGAAAAACTGCAATGAGGTTAGAGGTGATGGAAGTAGTCACATTTTTTAATTGGCTTGGTATCCGCAGAACAGAGCAGCAGAAGGATTATTTTTGCAGTACTGGTTAAACAAATGATGGCACAGAAGACATTAAAGTTGAAGGAATGCAGAACAATGAAGCCATTACAAGTTATAAAATTGTTATGTAAAACTTTAACATATACTAATGATGTGGAATGAACTATACAGCGAATCCTTACACGAAACAGAAACAGCAGCCTCACTATGTTATATCATAGTCAGCTCACTGTAAATGAGATAGCTTGAAATGAGTAACTGAACTATTTCTTAATACATATATTAATTAAAAGTGAATGGTTGCTGTTTCTGCTTCCTTTAATAATGTGTATGTACTGCCACATAATCACAGTCACATGGTCACTGTTTTTCTACATAGTACAACAATGCTTAAAAGTAATTAAGAGCCCATGGACAGAAAATGATGAATAAAAATACCTGTGAAAACTTCAATAAACAGAAGTAAGTGTTCTAAAAATAAATAATGGGAAATGAAACAGTAAAGCCTGAATGATAGCCACAGAAATGATACAAGATATGCATGATGAGTAACAGATCTGCAGAGAAAATGGAATGCTTCTTATGAGGAGAACAATCCAATGGTACTTTGAAAATTATAGATAAGATAATTTCATTTCAATTCCAAGAAGATGTGCAAGAATAACAGAATATGCAAGAACAGGATTGCAAATGGTAAAAATAATATCAAAAAAATTATAAACAGTTAGTCACATAGAATGAGCCAGTACAGTAAAAGAGATGACCAACAAGATGACAATTCCAAATCAACATACACTACAACAGTTGAGTGATAAGTAGAAGGATAAGGATGGAACACTTACTGATGGTTGTAAAACAGAAAGACATTTGTTAGAAGTACTATACAGCAAATCTGTCTGACATCAACAACAAAAATTATCTACTAGTGAAATTCTGCATAACAATAAATCATATGAGTACAACACTAGTTTTAACTTAATTCGATAAATCTTTTAATGAAACACATATTCATTCATTCATTCACTCACCAAATATTAAATTGTGAGTTCCAGAAAATCTGATGGGTATAAAAAGTGAATAACTTGGCAAACAATAAAAAGCTAGTCATACTGAATCAACTGTATTTGAAGACCATACCACATAAAGGAAATTAAAGTTATCCAAAAACTGAGTCCAATAAAACAAAAATTTCTTTAAGTCAGTGTGAAAATAGTTTATTGGGTTGATTTGAGTAATTTTATTTTGCCAGTTTCTAGTGCACATGGATAAGTACAAAAAAGAAAATTAAGAGCAGAATCAAACATATGAAAAATGGATATCTTACATACCATATTCACCTTTGCCTATAATCACTTAAATACCATGCAAAAAATATAAACATTAAACCTCTAGGAAAACATGATTGTTAAATCTGCTTCAATTACACATAACACATCCACAATCACATAAAACAATAGTGCAATAAAATGGAAGAGAAAGAAGGAAGGTAGAAGAGACATTAAATTAACTGCTTACTCTTCCATGGCTGACAACTCCACAAAGGTATCTCACACAAGGAAGATAAAGATAGACTGTCACAGAATCAGGAGTGGATGTGTTTTATAAACATTCCTGACCCTGCCATATCCAGATTTCAAAACAATGGCAGTGACCTTGCACAGTGAGTCAGCTGCCTCCAGACTTCAGGCACTTTGTGTTTTGCTTAAGTTCAACCTTTCATGTTAAAATCAGCCACTGGATATTAATTTCTCCACATTTGTAATGAAGTGTAAGTCATATTACATAAGCAACATATTTATTTAATACACCATAATGAGCAGTTTGATTATATATTATGTATTAACCAACAGCTTGTTCTGAAGTATGTAACACTCTACAATCTGATAAAGTGAAGATTGATTTTTCTATAAACTGACTTTCCATTTAATAGATAATTTATTTACTTTTCTCAGAATATTTTCTCTTTTCAGTTTCTAACGTAGTCTTGGTGCAGCAGAAGATCAAAGAAGATCAAGAAGACAATATAGCTACAGCTTATTTAATAATCTCCAAATATTTTCATTTACAAAATTCTACTCTTTTTCAGGAAAACTTGAAAGACAATTCATTACCTACCTGTAACTGGAAAAAAATTATTCAATTTGTGTACACTACTGACACTTTTTTCATTTTTTGTACGCACAATTTTTAATGCAATGTTGCCAAAAGTGGTACATAATATATGAAAAGATTTCTTTTATCTTTTCAGATATCACGAAGAATATGATGAAATTTAACTGTACTGATTAAAAAATGTTGTTCTTAATATTAATGAACACATCAATTCATTGGTGTATTATCTACGGGTGCTTTTATCTTAAAACATTAAAGTAGTATAAATATATTTATATATATATATCAATGCAAATACCTGAATGGAGTTCCTCTTTGTACTGTGCGACCTCTGTGAGGGAGCAAATAGCGATAACGTTCAACAAATTGAGCAAATTTCAGTCTTACAGGATATCCCATCTTCCGTATTCGTATTGTCTCCAGCATACCTGTATAGCGTAACTGTTCCAGGACGATTGGCATATCAAATTTCATTGGTGCTTTATCATTATTTGGTTTGATACAGCGCACAAACCATGGATTACACCTAAGAAACAACATACGGAAGAATTTATAATAGGTGTTTAAGTATTATACTGGGAAAAACATCAGTTTAGTCTGGCGAAAATAAAATACAAGGATACACACATTCCCCCTTTATACAACCAGAAACAATTTCCATGTGGCTTATCAAACAAAGGTATTTTTACCTTCTATTATTTTCTGCTCAGTTAAAAGTTTACTCCAATGAGGAAAAAAGTATATGTTGCAATACAGGATTCACGCATCAAAAAGTGTTTTTTGAAGAACACACTTCACTTCCTCTTTATATAGAATGAAGCTGCTTACTTTGACATAGAATCCAGAAGATGCTGCAAAGAATCATGGAAGCGTGCAGCAACTGTTGGTGTTCTTGGTTTCATTGTGACAAAGCGTCCATTAGCTTTGTTAATGGTTTTTGCTGCTTCATGACTAGAACGCAAACTGTGGAACATCTTGCTAAGCATCTGTAATGGTAGTTTCCAATGTAATTCAAGTATACAAGTGAACTTCAAATAGATAACACAACTTGATAATCATGTACATAAGTGGCAAAAGTATAACAAATGATGGAATTCTACTTTTTCAATACTAGCCATTCCTACATATTACTTGGCAAACAATTGCTGTGTCTACTTACAATCAGGAAAGACAAAGGAAATGACTGTAAAGAGAGACTGAAATTGAACTAAAAAGAGAAAAGTCAGTTCTTAAGTGGAAGACAAAGAGACAGAAATAAATAATCAACAAACTTAAAATGAGAAATAGCAGACACAATAAGCTGAAGGAAGGGAATTGCAAACATAATGCGTGTGTGTGTGTGTGTGTGTGTGTGTGTGTGTGAGAGAGAGAGAGAGAGAGAGAGAGAGAGAGAGAGAGAGAGAGAGAGAGAGAGGGATGCAAACAAAGATCTCTAGAAAAGTGTAATTACACATCATCCATCCACCATCATATAAAAAAATAGTCAAATCAACATAGTAAATAAAGTTTTTGCACTTTCTTCCTCTTAATAAAAGAAGTTTAATAAACTATGGAATACCATAAGCAAAGTAACAGAGTTTCAAAAATAAAATAATGTCTTCCCTCTTGAAACAATGTTAGTTCTGTCTTTAGTTGTACACAACTAGTTGCAGTCCCATGAGTATAATCCAAAATTCTGCATATATTTCATTTTCTTGCCTAATTGTCAGTCTTCCAACTTTTCTGTACTCCTCAGTGATAATGTTTTATTCTGTATTAGAGTAATTACAACAAAAATTGTTCTCCTAGATTATGTACCAAATGCATTTTCTTTTGATATAAGAGAGGGTACAAAGTACTCATTGTGGTCAAGGTAAATAATGAAATAATTCGACATCTAAATTACATTTTCCTACACCACTGCTTTCTCATTGCTTACAGCAACTATAGAATGCTTTTCGTCATTAAGTTATATTCCACTCCATTTCATGCCACTACATTGCAAACTATTTTACAATTGCTTCTTCTAGTCTGCACAGGTACTTCTTAAAGATGAATTTGTCTACTTCTCATATTTTTAGTGAGCCATTTTTGTTGTTTGTGATTTTACATTTATAGTGAATAATACTACATTCTTTAAAATTACATAAGCATTTGTTTCTTTCTGTTGAAGTACTTCATTTCATCCTAAGTGAACTGGAACAGACATGTACTCTCTGAGACATAACAAATGCAGGAACACGCAACATGGGATATAATAAATTGTTATACACAAAATGTAGAAAATATATTCTATCTTTGGCATAGTCTGAGAAAATAAACAGCACCAATCTGAAATGCTAGTTGCAGGCTGATTAACAGTTTCTCCATTCAGATTCTCTGCAATGATGGGCTGAAATCACAATCAGATAAATAATTTAGGCGTAAAGGTAACAACTCGCTTAATAGTACAGTTGTTGAATCATTGAAAAAAATACAGAAGACTGAAAACTTTACTAGCTTTCAGATGAATCTACCCAAGCTAGAGTACACCTACATATGAAGAGTGGCTGACAGCTGGGAGGGAGACAGCAGATGCAGAGGATAGGAATGCAACAAGGGAACCAGCAAAGATGAGTTTTGCACAAAGACAATGGTATGTATTGTGGTTACAATGACACGGAGGTGTGGTTTGGGAGGGGGAGACAGAAGAGATGAAGTGGAGACTGCAGGGAGGAAGATGTGGGCACATGATGAGTCCAGTTGGGGCCTTTGGACAGATGGAGGTGGAGCAGGGGGTAACTGGAGACGGAGTCCAGGAGAACTATGGCAACACAGGATGTGCTGCAAGGACAACTCCCATCTACACAGATCAGAGAAGGCGATGTTGGAGGAAAGAATCCAGATAGCACGGGTTGTGAAGTAGCCATTGAAATTAAGCATTTTGAGCTCAGCAGTGTGTTCCACCGCTGGGTGGTCAACTTTGCTCTTGGCCACAATTTGGCCATTCATTCAGGTAGACAGCTGGTTGGTGTCATACCACACAAAAAAACTGAGCAGACATTGCAGCAGAGTTGGTGTATGATATAACTGTTTCACAACTATTCCTGCCTCTGACGGGATGGTATAACCCTGTGACAGGAATGTACCAGGATATGCTGGGTGGGTGTATGAGACAATTTTTGCATCTGAGGCTTCCACAGGGATATCATATGATCCATGTGGCAAGAGGTTGGGAATGGATGAGAAATAATGATGGACTGGTGGACAGCAGAGTACCACTTGGGGAGGGGGGGAATTGCAGGTAAGCGGTCCCTCATTTCTGGGTACAATGGTAATCCCTTATCCCTTGTGAAGGACATAGTTCAGTTGTTCCATGCCAGGTCGGTAACAGGTGATAAGGCAGTGCCCCTTTGCATCTTGTTTTTTTCTGAGGATTAGGGATTTCGATCTACAACATATTCTTTTTAAAAAACAAGTGAAAAATAAAAGATGGTGGTAAAAGAGTTACAGCAAAGGCCTGGCGAATAGGCAAAAAAGAAAAAAAAAAGGAAGAAAGAAAGTGAAATAGAATTAACTGTGGAAGACTGACTCACACTCAATTTACTGCTGATTAAGAGTTCCACAACATCAGGCCTCAGAGTGTCTCTGTTTTTGTCCAAGAAGCCATCAACATTATACCATACTTGTCCAGCATAATGTCGGATTCCAAATTCACTTCCAGACATACGGGGCCGAGAGTACAGCTCATCAAGAGCATGGTTGTAATGGCACTTTTCCAAGAACGAAATATCTGTTGCCTTTGGAAAGTTGCTCTCATCATCCAGAAGGTGAAGAATACCCACAGGCTTTTTAGATATCAGATGTATGACTGGCAGATTATCCTGAAACAATAAACAGGTTTGAAAACTATGCAGGTACTGAGACAACGAACTGATAATGTAAAAATACATAAAAAGCAACACACAGGTGAACATAAATTAACTAAATGACAAGTACCATTTGGATCTTTTTAACAATATAATTTATTCTTCGACTTTTCTACCATGCACTAACATATGCTTGACTGGAACCTAATGTCTAAAAAGTCAGACACTCTGGTCCTATCATTATCCAAAACCTAATATATCTCTCAGTGGTTACTTATTATACCTGTCAGAAGTTACTTAATCAATTTTTCACAATGCAACAGAAACAGTTATTTATGACAATGATTAATCATTAAGTTCTACAGAGTCATAGATTTTTCTGTCAAACCACTGGAAATACACTGAAGAGCCAAAGAAACTGGTAGTCATGTAGGGCCCCCACGAGCACACAGAAGTGCTGCAACACGACATGGCATGGACTCAATTAATGTCTGAGGTAGTGGTGGTGGGAATTGACACCATGAATCCTATAGGGCTGTCCATAAATCTGGAAGAGTACAAGGGGGTGGAAATCTCTTCTTAACAGCATGTTGCAGGACATCCCAGATATGCTCAATAATGTTCATGTCTGAGGAGTTTGGCAGCCAGCTGTAGCTATTCTGGGCTTGTGGGGTGTTGTGTAGTCCTGATGGAATTGCCCAAGTCTGTCAGAATGCACAATGGACATGAATAGATGCAGATGATCAGACAGGATGCTTACGTACATGTCACCTGTCAGAGTCGTATCTACACATATCAGGGGTCCCATATCACTTCAACTGCACATGCCCCAGACCATTACAGAGCCTCCACAAGCTTGAACAGTCCCCTGCTGACATGCAGGGTCCATGGATTCATGAGGTTGTCTTCATACCCGTACATGTCCATCCACAGAGTACATTTTGAAACGAGACTCATCCAATCAGGCAACATGTTTCCATTCATGAACAGTCCAATGTTGGTGTTGATGGACCCGGGCGAGGCATAAAAGTTTGTGTTGTACAGCAATCAATGATACACAAGTGGGTCTTCGGCTCTGAAAAGCCCATATCAAGGATATTTCATTGAATGGTTTGCACACTGACACTTTTTGATGGCCCAGCACTGAAATCTGCAGCAATTTGTGGAAAGGTTCCACTTCTGTCATGCTGAACGATTCCTTTCAGTCATTGTTGGTCCCATTATTGCAGGATATTTTTCCGACTGCAGCGATGTTGGATATTTGATGTTTTCCTGGATTCCTGATATTCACAGTACACTCGTGAAATGGTCATACGGTAAAATCCCCACTTCATCACTACCTCGGAGATGCTGTGTCCCATCATTCATGCACCGACTACAACACCACGTTGAAACTCACTTAAATCTTCATAACCGACCACTGTAGCAGCAGTAACCGAACTAACAACTGTACCAGACACTTGTCATCTTATATAGGTGCTGCCAACTGCTGTGCCGTATTCTGCCTGTGTACATATCTCTGTATGTGAATGTGCATGGCTATACCAGTTCCTTTGGTAACTCAGTGTAAGTCAAACAAAAAGGAATATTCAGATGCAAAACTTAATTTATGCTGATGGGCAAGTCTGGAAGTTACAAGAATGACAAAAAAATCAAATTGAAATTTGCAAAAATGTCAGAAATGTAATGTTTCAGCTGATACTTTGATTAGACATCTGTGTACTTGGTTTACCACACAACATATCTTTCGACTGCAATATAATGAACTGATAATAGCCAACTACTCTCACAATCTTCAAAATACATTTTAAATCTTGCAAAATCATTAATAAAATTTGCAATTTTTTTAACCACACAAAATAAGAATAACATGATAACAGGCCATACAAACATGACTGATCCTTGATTTTAAATAAACTTGAATAAATGAATGAATAATGTGGTCATATTTTTTTATCACAAGGATGGTATAAAAATATTTACTATCCCACTAACCACACAGGCTGTCATCAAGGTACAAAGTTACTGACAATCTGCTTGTCCCACCCTCCTCCAGTTGATTTATAGTAATCACCATCTGATTTACGTTACAGTCATAATTACATCTTCCATCCCAGTCTTATTCCTGACATGTTGGTTTGTTTTCTTGTTATTCCTAGTAATTCCCAACTCGCATTTCTCTATTGCTCACTTATCAACCCTATTTTTCATACAAAAGAATGAAGTAGACAATGGCATAAGTGCTTGATGATACTTACTTTGGAAAATGGAATAACTGGCACTTTCAATGTAAGTGGTATTTGCATTCTCTTGTAATTTTCATTAATAACACTTTTTGATCATACATTTTTAGAAATAAACGTCTGTCAGGCTGCAGATACCCACTTTCAAAGAATGTTTAAGTTTTATCTTAATACTAATACTCTAAGAGGAATAAAAACAATGACTTGAGGAAAAAAGGTGCCGACAACTGAAGACTTCAAATCAGTGGTCTTTGTTAGCACACACACACACACACACACGTACACACACACACACACACACACACACACACACACAGTCTTCCCCTCCCTCCCCCCTCCCTCCCTCCCTCCCCCCCTCTCTCTCTCTCTCCCTCTCCTGATGGTGTGGTCCAACTATGACTGAGCTACAGACATTAAGACCTCACATACGTGCTTATCTGTGTGCAATGTCCTACTTACTTGAGGAGTGGTTGTCTTTCCTCATATTATTGTGTGAAATTACATATCCTAGGCAACTCTTTCTGGACCACATATGAATTCTTGAACAGATATATGTACTACGGCACATATCTGTACATACCAAATGTGACTACTCTAAAATTTTAGTTAAATTGGTTTAACTGTTCTCCGAATGATCCTTTATATATTATTTTTTTGTAATATACTTCACATGTTACCAAAAAAGTAAGAAATATGCAATACAAAATCATCTACTCACTGGATAAAAGAGAGAGATAAGTTATCAAAACAAGAAAATGGACAGCTGTTCAAAAAAACAACTGAACTTACAGTATAAGTGATTGTTTGCCATTCAATCTTCTCTTTGGCATATTCCTGTTGTTCTAACTTGAAAATGTGCTTGTTGAAATAGAACTGAAGATTTTCATTTGCATAGTTTATGCATAGTTGTTCAAAGCTGTTCTCCTGGAATACAAATAGTTGCTAGATTAATAGAAGCCATTACAGTCATCCCAGAAGGCCATTTTAACAAGGGAAAGAGAATTATTCATTTATTCATTGTAACTGGATTACTATAAGTAGTATGGCACCTAGATATGTAAAAGGAATTTAATTTCTCTGTATCTATTCAAATGAGTTATAGCAAACAGTACTCTGCACTGGAGTTGTGTGTTACAGCTTCAAAGTACAAATGGATGTATATTTTTATCAATAGTTTTCACATGTTTTTCCTCTTATAACTCATTACATTATCCACAAATGTTTATCATAATGTCTAAGGATAAATAATATCAAGATTTATTGAGCATACCTTTACAGTTATCAACCAACCTTGAAATCCTCGAATCCAAATATATCGAGAATAGAAATGGCAGCAGTCCGTTTGGTGCCCTTGAAAACAATTTGATTGATTCGAGACACCAACCAGGAGAAAAGTGTGCTGTAAAGAGCTTTTGCAAAGGCATCACGAGCATCTAGAGCCTGGTCAATGCTCAGCGGAGTGAAGACACGTTCACCACGAGCTTCCTGCAGATAGTTAAATATTCACTGTACCAACTAAAATCAAATTCGTCAATACTGATATTATTTTCTTTTTTTTTTATTCATGTGAAAATACTACAAAACAATTTTTATTTAGTCTTGCAAAGTATATTTGTTAAGAATACAGTATGCTTTGTGAATTTTCTTGCTTCCTGAATGCACAACTAGAAATTCCTATTACCAGTTTACCTAACATTAGATGATAAATATATAATTTTTTGCCTAGCAAAGGTTAATTGACTCACAGAAAACAATTATGCCTTCCCTATTACAAGAAATGTATTACACGTCTTCCCCACAATTACCATCTACTTGAGCACTGTCATTATAAGATGAACTCTTTCATCAAAGGAAGAGAAACTGAGCATTAAGTTGCCATTGAGAATGAATGAACACAGCTGGGAGAAGCTGGAATCTTATACCCCACATCCATGGGCTTGATGTCTTTTTCCACATCAGATGCGGTTTGAGTCTCATTTGTAATACCTTTGTCCCCTCCCCATCCCAAAAAAACTTGCCCCTCCCCCTTCATCCACTTCAATTCTTATGTCTTTCATTAGTTAGGTTTCTTGATTGCTTTTTGACCAATATTGATTTCTTTAATTTTTATCTGTTACTCCGCATTTTAATCTTGTCTTTTCCTTTATTCTCAGTCTTTCTTTCTCTCACATCTACTTCACCACTGCCCCCTCTGTTGCATCTAGCTTCTCACACTTCCAAACTTGCTGTTATCATTTCATTGCTTATTTCCCTTCCATCTGTCTTTCTGTGTCTTCTTTGACCTGTTGCTCTGGATGACTTTACCCATTTAGTCTTATTTTATTCAACAATTTCACTGTTTGATTAAATTTATGTTGAGCTGTAACCAACCCAAGGATCTTAATTCGTACTTGCAGATATTACACACCTTCCTTTTTCATCTATCAACTAATCCTTATGTACTGTCTTAAACTAGTCACTGACAGGTATGTACTGAAAATATTTTGACATATGGCTGCAAACATTTTATCTTTATGCGGGATCATCTTAAGTTGCATTTTTTATTTTTATTTTTTTTTTTTTTTTTGCCAAATTTTATGCCTTTCCAGATAACAGGGGAATTTGCTGTTGCCACAAATGTTAGATCATAAACTACACATGAATGAAGAAAGAAATTATTTTAATGCCTGTGGGCCATTGAATTAAATGAGAGTTACGGATTGCCAAAATGACCTTAGTTATTTCCAGTTACATGTTTCATCTTTCCACCCACGATTCACATTCAGAAATCATCAACTAGGCAGTGAGCAGACTTTAATTACCACACTTTTCCTCAGATTTCAATCTGGTTTTATTCATATTAACTGCTTAATTTTTTTTCAGTTATTGTTTAACAGAAGATATTCTGAACCTGCATCCTGAAGTTAGAATATAGTTCCATTACAGTAAAGAAAACTGAATTATTGATTTCACATGTGACATAAATGACAAACTTTCACAGTAGCTCATAAAGTACTCCGTATATTCACTCTAATAATATGTCTGGCATCCAATAAACCATAACAGAATTCCTATTTAATAAATGATCTTCCACTATGAGTCACTGGTCAAGAGTTAAAGATCAGGCATGTTTCGTTCAGCATAAGTTCATTCTGCAATGAGTTTTGTTTTAAATTTAATAATGACAGAAGATATATGGTGCTCCTCAACTGATCAACAAAATATTTAAATGTGTAGGTCACACTGTAAATCTAACAAGAAATTTGCCCATTTTAGAATGTTAAATGGTATTTCAGCAGCAATGTCTATGTTGAAAAGAAGAAAAAAGAACATCCTAATTTGCTGATACAGTACCGTAGTTTTAGTAGTGAGTGAGCGTTTGATTCCATCAACACTGAGCTGCAAAAGGTGTCCTGTCCATCGAATTTCAGCATCAGAACCAATCTCGACTCCTTCTGTTCCATGCTTGAGTTGTTTCCGATGAAAGTAGACATTCCCTAGGTGCAACACTGCACAGAAAAATAATAAAATTACTAATACATCAGAGTATCTCTCTCTCTCTCTCTCTCTCTCTCTCTCTGTCACACACACACACACACACACACACACACACACACACAAAGAGCGACAATGGATCACACAATATGCCATTTGACTACAATAATATGTGCAGAGCAAACAACACACATCAGAAACACATGAAGGATAGTGGATTTGCACTACATTCCATTGTACGGAAGGGAAAATGATCCATAAACAAAGAGAGTCTGCACATCATAATCAATCATTTGGTGTTACACATTCTTACAAAGGAGATCTTTACACCATAAATTGGAAACTGCTATAAATTATACTCGATCTTCTTATAGAGTTTTAAAAATGATGATTAATAAAAGATAGGCCCATTGCACAATGCCCGGGCCCTTAAAGCAGTCCTGGGCTTGGAAGGAGGGTGGAGGGGGGAGGTGGAGTGGGCTTGCACAAACCTCTTGCTGTGACTCCTCCTTCCCTCCCCCCATCCCACCTCCTCTGTGTGGTGTGCATGCACTCATGAGTGTGTACTGCAAAAGACTATTCAAAGCTACACAATTTATCATTTTTTCTAGCTGTCTCTCTGTCTCATATTAAGAAATATATTTTATACAAAAATATAAGCACACTGATGTCACTTCAAATTTGGAAGATAGGTGAAAACAGAACAGAAATACCACTTTGGCGTACATCCGCACACAACAGCTATGCAGCATTCTTAATGATCAAATATTTTTCACATTCAGCAAATTACAGATATACACCCTCCCAATCACACAAAAACGAGACTGAAAATAATTCAGTTCCATTGAATTTGTACTGAAATATGAAAATCTGATTTAAGAAAGATAAATATTTAGTTTTCATTTGTAGATACATTATGTTAATGTGGGATTAAAGAATAATGTCTGTAAAATTACTGTTGATCTTATATATCAAAGCAATGCAGCAAACCTACTTTATCTTTTATAGATAAGAAATTTTTACCTGAAGCAAGTATCTTGAAAATTGTATCTTGCTCTTCTGAGGAAAGACCCAAAACCTGCATTGCTGACAGAAGCGACTGGAAATCTTCATTGTCTGCCTTGCCATCAATCTCAACATTGCCTCCCTGTAGCAAATATGTAGGTAATTTCATACAACTTTTTATAAACTGCTGTTAATTCAGGATACAATCAAGAGCTCATAATATAACCTGATTACACATTTTTTTATAAATTATTTAGTCATAATAGCAATATTTTAATTCACTGACCTGGTTGAGGTAGAAGTATTTGTCAGGTGAGAGAAGACCATATTTTTCTCGTTGGTCTGATGGAAGTCCACGTAACATCTCATAAAAGACATGATAGTTACGTTCTTCCGGTGCTTGAGTCACTATGCGTGACTTCTCTAACAGGTACTCAGTGATTTTGGCTCCAATTATTACACCACTGAAATTTTTAATGTTTCTACAGTTCAATTTGCCACTTATTTCACATTCAAGATTTAACTATCTGTTACACACTGCTGTAACCCGATGTTGCAGTACTTGGAAGTACATGAACTGGCTCTGAATGTTACATTACATAGGTCTACATGCTCCTGCTCAGCTATTTTTTTAACTTTTTCTATTTATTTAACATTTTAATGACATGGTGTGTGACACTTGTGTTTTTGTATGACAGACTGTGCTGTGCCTTATATTAGTGCAGTTGGAGGGTTTCAGTAAAAGCTAATGCATTACTCAATGTATACCGTGATTCTCCTAGTTATTCTTCTTCTCCTGCTGTCTTGTCATGTCATACTCTAGATACTGTTTTTCACAAATGCCCTTACAGAAACTGTTGAAGTAAAATGTGCTTGAAAATGGGCATGATGACTGATGCATTACACCTTACAGAATATTCAATGAGCTTTAAATAGTCACAGTGGAATTATTCATCTTACACATTAAGAACATGGCTGTGGTACCAGAAAATGGACCTTATTATAAATGTAAATATCTTCTTTTAGAATGACAATAAAATAGGTATAAACATTCAGAATGTCAGAAAATAAAATCTCAACTTAATCTCAAGAAGAGTCAAATAATGAAAGGTAGTACATAGAATTTAGAGATCTTGTCCAAAACTAGGGAAGACTGAGTACAGAGCACATACTTCCACACTTTTTTAAAAAGCCAAATTTACAACAAGGAAAGGAACAAAACAACACTACAAGCCAAAAGAAACATACATAAGAAGGGACTACTCCCAACAAGGAGAATATGGACACAGACTACAGAAACAACATCAGAAACTCATATATAATGATTGGATTAAGTGAAGCAGATCTATGTAATACATTAAACACCAAAATGGAGGATTAGGATGACGTGATCTGAAGAAATTAGCTCCAGACAACACTGATCAACAACATTTTTGTTGCAAAGAATGTGAATGGTATTCTTTGCTAGGTCGTGGGTGCTGAATTGGAAAATGAAATCATTTTTTGGCTATCAGACTCAGTTTCCTTGTTACATTCTGCACTCTATTTATCAAAATCCTTGAAAACATCTATATTGGTTATTCTTTTATGTCTTAACTTAGGCATTCTGGATATATAACTGTTAAAAAATAATTTAAATAAGTACGAGGAATCAGCATACTTGACTCTCAGTTCGGAAATCCACTTCCAGGAAATTAGGGTGGTTTGGCAGCCCTGCCAACAAGTCACACTTGAACATGTGGAATCACACTCTGTTTAATGTCACTTACATCTTAGAATTCAGACATCTGACAATGGCTGGAAATGACTGCTTATCGTTTTAAGTTTTTGAAGGCTTGTGATACGTGTTTTCTGTTAATTCGTAACACGAAATGCTGTTAATAGTAAAATACCTGAGTAAGTAGTAAAAATTCTTCTCATTACGTCTGTGGAGAGAATCTCTGAAATCATGAAAATAGAAACTTAATCCTCTAGCAGAAGTATGCCGTAAACTTCGGGGTAAGATTAATGGCCAAGGTAAGAACTGCTTCCCCCCTCCCACACACATGTTGTTCATCCTGTACTACACTCCTGACAGGTTGGTTAAAAGGTTCACATCACATATAGCCTACTTTGCTTTTCCCATGAGTTTTAGAGAGGCAGCAAACCACAACATAGACTGTAATTTTCTCTGACAGAAATAAGTGACTCTTTTTGTCATGATATGAGCCCATTATGGACATCAGTGTAAATTGCTGAGTCTTGTTATATTTTCCAGAAAATTAGTCTGAAAGCAATATTTGTCAACAATGAGAACAAATTTCCTTCTGTTCTGATTGCCCATTAAGTTAATCTGAGGAGGCATATGATAACATTAAACTGTTGCTCACACATATACAATATGAGAAATACAAATGGTCTATATGTGGGAGTCTCAATGCAATTAGAATTCTTCTTGACATGCAGCTCAGATGTATAAGGCACTGCTGCATTCTATGCGAGTAGAACAGCAGAGATGGAAAAAAAACACCAATATGGGAAAAAAGGTCTTCTCTGAATGAACTGCTTACTGAACACAAGAATATTGTGGACACTTCTCTTGTTGTTCCCAAAAATGTTTACCTAACTCAGCTACACATTAAATTGGGTCTTTTCAAAACCTTTATGAAAACCAAGGACAAAATTTCACGTGTCCTCATTTAGCTGAGAAAAAAAGAAGTGATTTAACATGTCACTTAAACTACATTCCTTGAACCATGATTTGGACTTCTTCCCAGATAAACTTGGTACTGTTAATGACAAACATGGAGGATGGTTCCACCAAGACACTTCTTGGATACTGTTCTTTCTTTACTTTTCTCTTAAGTTACTCACTTCTCTGTGTACTGAGATGTTTTTCTGTTGTTTACATTTGGATGTCTTGTTGTGAGAGCATGCCATTTTGCCTGAAACTTATAATACAAATGTAGCAGTAAACACTTACAGAGCCTATTATTACATGAAAACTGAGGCCAATACAGAAATTCTGAACTTAGACCTGGATTCATGAGCCATTTATCTCCCAGTTTCTTGTAACTGAAAAGAGGTCTGTCTGTTGTTGATCAGTGTAATTAGTCTTGTCACTCTGCTAAAAGCAAAGCATTGCACTTTTAAAACTGTCACTCCTTCTGCATGAGAAACAGAAAATAATTTCTGGGATAAAGCATTTGATTTGAAAACGTCAAGTTTCTACTATCAACAGCTTTTACTTCAGTTGGCTAGCTAGCAGTTTTAAAATTTGACTTTCGTATGCAGAGGTGGAATAATTTGTAGTTTATTAACTTCTGTAAAAGTTGCTAATGTAGTTCTCAAATATAATATTTCAATTAAACAACATAACTTACTCTTTAAAGTGAACCTCGAGATATTTTCCAAACCGTGATGAATTGTCATTTCGCACTGTCTTGGCGTTTCCAAAACTCTCAAGCAGTGGTGATGCTTCTAAAATCTGTTCAGTTATCAGATTTGAAGGTGCTTTATTCACAGCAGCTAGATACTGCATAACCAATTTTGTTGATTCAGTCTTTCCAGAACCACTCTCTCCTGAGATGACTACAACCTGATTTTCAGGTGGCATTCCTTCTTTGTGGAGATGACTGTAAGCTGCAGCGCCAACAGCAAACAGGTGCCTAGAACAACACATGTACATTTAAGTAAACCATAACACACCCATGGGTAGGTTACAGTACATTTATGTTCTCATGTTTGTGAATTGACAAATGGTGCTGAAATACGGTGTTATTTGTACCTTATTTTGCAACATGGTTCGTTCCCAGCATTAACTATTTCACATTGCAATACATGTACATAGAGATTGGTGATAACACTGGGCTATCAGAAAAAATAAATCACATAAGGCCAAAATTACGGAAACCTGAAGCACTTCGCTTCTGTGGCATGAAACCAACATTAGCCAGTTCATAATGCCACATTTTTTGCTTTATTAACATATGGCCAAAATTACAAAGTCAGTTGCATCTCTCATCAGCTAAACAGAAGGTCAATATTAATTACTTTTGGCTCACTAGTGGCGTGACGCAAGCTACACTGAAATGCGTTTGTGTTTTAAGTTGGCCGGCCGCTCTCTACTCCTGAATTGATGGGAGTCGCTAAAATCTGAGAGCTTCGGCAAGTAGTCATTTATTATTGATTGAGGCGAACTTTACCCACTTGCCAGTATTGTGTGAAGGAGCCATTATTGTCTGATGTGTTACTTTGTAGCACGGTGTTTTTTCTGTATTTGGTACTGTTTCCTGTCCTTGCGATAACTGTGCATAATAGCTGCAGTTGGGACATGTATTTAACATGTCAAGACGATTTCAGTTTCGTTTACTAACAACACTTGTGCGATTTTTTACTCTAGTGCGTGCTGTCGCGGTAGCACGAAGCTTTCGTCTTGGAGCCGGATGCATTGTAACTACAATTAAATCAGCACGTATTTCTTGATCATTATGACTTGTTTCAGTACACACTATATAGCCATATAAAGTATCCACTAAATGCTACAGTCGACTCTAAACTGATCCAGACGAACTTTGCTTTACTGAACGTAACATTTCTATTTCCAACAAGTTGGTACATCAGCTGTGTTGCGCAAGGAAAGCAATTATTGAAAGCACAGTGATTAGTAGACCGCGGATTTTAGGTAAAAACCTATTTTGTTCCTGAGTTCCTATTTGCATCAAAATTTGCACTTATGCGTTTCATGACTTAATAGCGTTAATTCTATAGGACCTAAAAAAGCCTATTTTTGCCTATTTCGGCTTTAATATCCTAAAAAGTGCCTATTTCATCATATAAGACAGTGGTTCCAAGTTTTTCCACACGATACGACAGATGGAAAAAAAATATTTTCTGCCCAGCGTGCAGCAAGGTGGCTTGTTGATATGCGCTCCTGCTTCGTCCCTGTTAATACCAAATACTCTTTATAGGTGTTTTATTATTCATATGTAAAAAATAGATCACGGATCTTTAGGCTAAAACCTATTTTTTTTCCTAAGCTCCAATTTGCATATAAGTTGGTACTTATGCGTTTCATGACTAACTAAACTGAATACCGTTAGTTCTATAGGACCTAAAATTGCGTATTTCGACGTTGACGCCTAATTTTACCTATTTCGGTATCAAAATCCTAAAAGTACCTATTTCGTAAATCTGACATAGAGTTCTTGTGTTTTAAAAGATTAGAAAAAAGAGTAAACTTAGGGCATTACGTCTCGTCGAAGGTGAAGGTCGTTAGAGACTGTTTGCAATTCCTTTGCTTGCCTTACTACCAACAGCACTCGGCACGGTGAAGATTTGAGTTACACATTAGAATCGAACGTGGGAATACTAAATGTTATATTTCAAAATATTTTGTTCGTAGGATTCTGGCCAGCTGCGTATTTTCGCAAAGAAACGGTTTCATAGGCCTTAAGCTGAGCACGGATTAAAAAATCACAATGTTAATCATAGACGCCCTCTATAGCTAAATTACTGCCCTTCGCGCATTTTCTCGCTGCTGTCTACAGGCAGTCCTATCAAACTACTCTGTTTCGTGAAAGGTATTATACGTGAAATTTCCGGTTCGAAAAATAATTTGCCAGTAGTGAGATGTTTTCGTCTGATGCACCGGTAGATTCCATTCGCTTGTTCAGAAGGGGCGGCCATCTGTCAGGTGCCATATGTCCAGCAACGAGTACGGTACTTCCCCTACCGCTCCTATGCACCGCAGTAAAAGGAAAAAAAAAAAAAAAAAAAAAAAAAAAAAAACTGGTCATCGTTCACTTTTCCCAGCGAAAACAAATCAGCGCATTGTGTAGCGACCGACGTGTTAAGTGTTACTGACGTTCTACGTGCAAAATAAATTCTAGTTTCTGTGTGAGAATACTACGCCGTGCCGAAAACAGCTAGTTCAAAGTCTACTCATATAAGTCAGTGGCTGCAAGATTTTCCACATTATACAAGAGATGGGAAAATTATTTTCTGCCAAGCATGCAACAAGGAGGTTTGTTGATGTTTTTCTTACACTTCTTATTTTCCTGTCACTTAAGATTCTTTTTTATCGCTATCCTTTAGTAATACGAAATACTCTTTATATGCGATTCTAAACTGCATATCCCTTTTCTCTCGTATTAGGTTTCGAGTGTTAAGAAGTCTCACTTAACTCACCATGCAGATGGAATCGCACGTAAAGCTAATGTTGAACGAGAGTCAAAATTGAAGCAAACTCTTTTAACCAATAAACCTGGTGAATCCTCCGAAAAAATAAGTTCTGCAGTGATTTGTGTCATGCACTTGTGGCAGCAAACATCCCCTTTCGGAAACTAGAAAACCCTATTTTCAGAGGTTTTCTTGAGAAGTACTGCCTTCAGTCTATTCCTGCAGAGTCTACGTAAGAATTATGTGGATTCAGCTTACAATGCTGCATTGCGCAGAATCCGAGAAGATGTTGGAGAATCTTGTATATGGATTTCTGTGGGTGAAACTACTGACATTCCATTCCGTTACATTGCAAAACTGTTTATTGGCAAGCTAGATTCAGATGCTCCATCCAGGGCTCATCTGATTTACTCAAAACAGCTTGCAAAAACTAACCAACAAACAATAACACAGTTTGTGAACAATGGGCTTATAAGGTGCTATACCCAAACGGAGTGGATGAGAATAAGGTGCTTCTGGCCATCACTGAAGCTGCTGCATATATGGTAGCAGCGTTTCAGCTATTAAAAGTATTCTACCCATTGATGGTGCACGTAACTTGTGTAGTGCATCGGATCAACCGCATAGCAGAGCAAGTAAGGCTACAATTTCCTAAAGTAAATAAAGTAATATCTATGGTGAAGAAAATTTTTGTTAAGGCACCATCAAGAATACAGGCATTCAAAGAACAGCTTACAGATGTCCCATTGCCGCCAGAGCCTGTTGTCACCCGCTGGGGCACGTGGCTGATAGCAGTAGAATACTATAGTACGCATCTCTCAGCTGTCCAGAAGGTGGTTGAAAATATACCGGAGGATGCTGCATCCGTAACTGCAACAATGGAGTTACTCAAAGATTCTTCTTTAAAACGGGACTTATCTTACATTAGGGCCCACTACACATTTATGGCAAGAATAATTTGACAATTAGAAGGCTCAGGGAGACCTATCTACGACAATATTTCTTTGTTTGAAGAAGGCAAAATGAAAATTAATGAAGCGCCAGGTGAAGTAGGGGAAAAAGTACGGGCAAAAATGCAAACGGTTTTGCAGAAGAACACTGGCCTGAAGGAGTTGTGTGCAGCTGCCGACATACTTAGTGGAAAATCCAGCACTCCTGACTGCAGCAATCCTGTACAACATGTGCCGAAACTGAAGTAGGCCGCTGTCACATCTGTTGATGTAGAACGTTCTTTTTCAGCGTATAAATTGATTCTGACAAGCGCCACAGTTTTTCACTAGAAAACCTAGAAAAGATTTTGGTTATTTATTGTGAAGCCAACTATGGTCAGAATATGTGAAACTACGAATGTATTAATTAAACCATTGCCACATCTCTTTTACAGAGATCTTTATCTTGCAGGAACTCAAAAATATTTGGAATTATGTTCAACATTAATGTTGTAGGTTACTGTGCTCTGTAACTGTGTAAATATTCATTTTCCTTGTTTTAATGACTAATAAGATGTTCATACTGTCAACACTGTGTATTTTAATTTATTTTTATTTTCTCTGTATCATTTTTATTAGAGCCTATTTCAGGTTTTATATAGCCTAAATGAACTACTGGAGGAACCTATTTTAGGTGCCTAAAACACAGTTTTTAAGACCTAAAAGTCCGTGGTCTAGTGATTAGTACACAAGAGCAAGACTCCTGAAACAGTTACCGTCGAGAATTGGCAAAGCATATTATTTTTTAACGTAGTTACTGAAGCTTAAACCGATTATGAATAAGTTTAAAAGTGTAATCTAAAGTGACAATAAATTTATTGTAAAGCAATGTGAAATGATATTGAAAGTTACAGGACTGGATTGAGAGGTTACGCAATAATATATAAACACATGCATTGCAACAATAACGCGTATTCTCCACTGACATTCAAAGCTGGTTACAGAGTTCTAGGAATATCCTGTTCCTTTTTAGCAAATTCCTTCACTCCTCTGCACTGTATTTCTATGTTACCTTATAAAAACAAAAACAGAAGATTGATCGATATGCAAATCAGCATACACAGAGAAAAATAATTATTACAAACATTGCATAACGGCTTTTCAACTGCTCTCATTTTTGTTTGTAAAACTGATCCAAACCAGACCAAATATTTTCAATGTGACCTAGTGCAGCCTATGGGCCTACATTATTTACTCGAATATAATCCTTTAGAGCTTTCATTGTTGCATGAAGGTTTCCGTAGCCATTCCCCAAATACTTTGAAATGAAATTGTACTTGTAAATTTCATGTCTTCCAAAGATTTGCAAGTAGCAAGTTACCGTAAAGTAATAGATAACCGATGATTTCTTGGAACTGCGTCTCTGCAAATAGTGTTCTGTTTTTGGTCGCGGGAACAATAATTGTATCAAATGTTGGACCATCAATGCATAAACGGTTATGATAATCTTTTTTCGTTCAACTACAATTCTTTGGACATATTTTCGTGAGTGAAACAGTTTCTCATCCGTGTTCCTTCTTTCTGCTCGCCACAGTATAGAGCAATTATAACAGCAGCAGCGTCTTGACTATCCAACATTCCGAAGCAGAGTATATATTGCACAATGGTATTGCACCTTTTTATTGACCAGCCGTTTATTCTTGGAAATGAGACTGAGGAGATCTGAGGATGTATTGACTGTGAATTCTATAATGACATCTCAAAAGTCGCACGCAACTAGATGATAATTCCTCTCCGGTAAGAAGAAAACTTGTTTTTCTTATTTTCAACTTTGGATCGATTTTAAACTAATTAAATAATTAAGCCTTGAATAAGGCTACATACTTTCTTATTCGCCTTTATGATAGGCGGTTAGAATCTCAAAGGTTCTAAGCAAGACTGATAATTACATTCCCAACTCATTGAAAAATTTGCTCAGTTTTCGTACACAAGTGGTCTACTTTATGTCATGTTAGAGTTTTAGTGTTCTTGTCGGTTTAGCTGGTAAGAGTGTGGTTACATTTGTGTCAGTGTATGAAAGAGAATAACAATTTTAGAGTCCGCGCAGCGACCAATTTTCGTCCAAACCGTTGACTAAGTTGATTCGGGGCCCCGTTCTTTTACAAACGATTTTACAGAAACTATTCGATAAAGAAAATCATTTTAGCGTTGCTTATAGCATTATATGTCAGCTTCAGATATATGTCCATCATTTCGTTAATGGTCATAGTTACAGTGATATTTGCATGTAAACAAGCCACGGCACGAAATTTGAAAAAAGTTTGCAATGAAGAATAGAGGTCCCTACGATTTTACGTTTGGTGCGTTTTACATGATATGTTGCTGTGTATGAAATTTAGCTAACATATTGAATTTTTCTTTAGACTCAGGTGGAGGTCTTGTCCATCACCAATCTCAAGGAAACTGATGTGATGTAGCATAATCATTTGCGATCGCGTGCGCCAGCGATAAAGCCAGAATGAAATATTCACAACAGTCCTAATATTTCATATATCGTTGGAGATATCGAAATAAGATTTTGGTATACGATGGCACGAGAAAAAGAGAGTATTTTGAAATACGGTTACTATCCAAAAGTTAATTATCCACCGTGTTATTGCACTAACTACAGACTTTTTCGATGAAAGAATGTAATTTTTAAGGGTCATAGATAGCTGGTAAAACGATAAATGCGTTAGGTTTTGGAACAACATAAGTGAAGACATTACAGTTACACATTTCTTTCCATACCAAGGATCTGATTTTTCATAAGCTATTGACCTCACTTTTCCTCAGTTCCTCGCTTAATAAATTTAATAAACCACTGTTTCAGGATTCTCTCGCAATTGCGTCTGCAAAACATGTTAGAGAGACTACACTGTGTAAACTCAGTTGTGTTTGTTTCATTTTCTGCAGAAATCTTTTTAGATACTAACCAAAGCTGAGGTGACATCTTTTTGAATGGTCTTCATGCAAGTGTAGACATGGAGGGGCCCACATAATATGTTCACAAAAAATGTGAGCGCAGTCTACGGTTAAGAACAGCACTTTTCCTCCAGCGCTCGGCATTGCCCTTAACAGCGCCTGCCTGTAACCCGCACCACTACCGCTCTCCTCACGCGTGCTCTGCCGGTTGGGAATCTACCGTCCACGTCATTCTTCGCGCTCTCTTGTCAAGTGGATTAATTAAAAATGTTTTAATTTATGTTTAATTTAATTAAAATTGCAAAAAAGCTGAAGATGGAACCAGCAACTTGTAAATCATTGCGTAGGTAAGTAGTTGCTGGTCAACCCTTACTCACCAGTGTCAAATATCAATAGTACAACTATTGAAATTTTTGCTGAGAGTAAAATTTTTTAACTGAAGCTTTATAAGTAGGTACACTGTTATTAACTTAATTTGAGTATTCCTACTCTGGCCTCTGCTAAAACTGTCCAATATCTGACCGACACACACTCACTGAGGTTAAACCTTTCCAACTCATTCTTCCACAATCGTCTTGTATAATTTTTTTTTTCCCAACTGCTTTCGTTCATCCTCTCTATACGTCCAAACCATCCCAACATAACTTTCTCAATACTCGACATTACATATTTATATTTTATGACGATATTACAACAGGCTTGGAAAGTGAATCAATGTTTCTCTTTCAAAATTTGTTGCAAAAAGAGATTTATTTTCAAATGAAATAACTTCTTCTAACACAGGAAAAGATTGTGATTCTTTTCCCCTGTAGTTTACGGTTAAGTTGATTAAGAGGGGACGTAACGTCTACCATGATATAAAATTTTTGGTTCCATTATCAAAAATGGTTCAAATGGCTCTAAGCATTATGGGACTTAACATCTTAGGTCATCAGTCCCCTAGAACTTAGAACTACTTGAACCTAACTAACCTAAGGACATCACACACACCCATGCCAGAGGCAGGATTCGAACCTGCGACCGTAGCAGTCCCGCGGTTCCGGACTGTAGCGCCTAGAACCGCTCGGATACCGAGGCCGGCGGTTCCATTATCATCCGTTAGTTCTCGATACAGTACGACCAAGCAGAACCCGTTAATAAGGAGGTGGAACACTTCGAAATGTTTCGTCTCGATAACGTACATATATTGTTATGCAGCAGAAGATCTGCATACTCACTCTTCGTTTCAGCTAAAATTTCTCTAAATTGGCGATGATTAAGAGATTTAACTATAATTTCCTTGATAACCTTAATCACACGATCTATAACTTTGCAAACTTCTTCTGGAAATTTCTGCACACAAAGCACTTCTTGATGAAAGATGCAGTGGTACCCCCATGATGGTATTTTTCTTTCAAAATAAACAGTCATACTCTCTGCCCCAACTGTTGAATGTGATATTTTTATTGAGTGGAATATGCTATTTTTCAATGCGTTCAGTTACAGAATTTCTTATATCCTCTCCACGTGTTTGACCATTGAGTGGAAATAATCTTAAAGTTCTTCTTTAGGACGTGTAGATGAAATAAATCATAAAAAAGTGAAACTTGCGTTCTATCATTTACGTCACAATACTCATCAGCAGCTGTTCATAAAGCGGGACGCAATTTAACATTTTCGAATTGCCGGTTGATGATATGCAAAAAACATTTTGACTGTTCTGTCTTTCACTGTTTTAGCAGACAGTCGTAAATCTTCAATTTTTTAAAGAGTATCTGCTTTGTTCTTAAAATACCGAAACAGTTCTGTGGGTGCATATATAAAACAACTATTTACCGTGTATGTATGGCTTTCCTGTCTTAGCAATCTCTTGGCTAATCACAAAACTTGTAATGTTAACACTATTGGAAGATTGCATCCAGTAATTAAATATAGAACTCGATTTTTTTCTGGACTCTCCTGAAGTTCATCAACTGATTTCTTTCTTGTATCGCCGTCAGAATACACTTCTTTCTTGTATCGCCGTCAGAATCAGCACCCCCTGTAGTATCAGTGATCGTGCTGTCCGCGTGTAGAGTGGGGATGGCGCGCGATCTATCTGAGTGTGACCGAGGGGCGGTTGCGATGGCCCAGAGGCGCGGTACGAGCTTTTCGGAAACTGCACGTCTTGTCGGGTGCTCGAGGAGTGCTGTGGTGAACATCTTCAACACGTGGCGAAGTTAAGGTGATACCGCGACCAGACGTAGGGTTGGCCGGTCACCCCTCATTACTGATATCGGACATCGTACGC
This sequence comes from Schistocerca americana, assembly GCF_021461395.2. NCBI lineage: Eukaryota > Metazoa > Arthropoda > Insecta > Orthoptera > Acrididae > Schistocerca > Schistocerca americana. The sequence goes on along the minus strand of NC_060120.1, from coordinate 652,032,858 downwards.
TGGGCAGACTGGTAAATCAGAACAGGCGACGAACTGTGGCGGAAATAACATCAGACTTTAATGCTGGCAGGCACAAATGCGTCTCAACACACACTGTTAACTATGGGCCTCCGCAGCCGACGACCAGCGTTAAACACCACGACATCGGCAACTTCGACTGAAATGGGCACGTGACCATCGGCACTGGACATTGTCGCAATGACAGTGTGTTGCATGGTCTGATGAATCCCGATACCTTCTTCATCATGACGACGGGAGGGCACGAATTCATCGTCTTCCCGGGGAACAGGTCCTTAACACCTGTACTGCGGGAGGAGATACGCTGGCGGCGGTTCCAGTATGCTCTGAGGAACATACAACCGGGAATCTATGGGCCCAGGGGAGCTCATGCAAGGCACCATCACGGCTAAGGAGGATTGTACACTGGTTCCAGACCATGTACACCCATTCATGACGACCATGTTTCCCGCGGCAGTGGCATTTTTCAACAAGATAATGCGTTATGTCGCAAGGCCAGGATTGTGGTTCGAGGTACATAGTGGCGAATTGCAGTTGATATGCTGGCCTCTGAACTCGCCAGATCTGAACCCGATCTAACACATCTGGGATGCGATGGAACGTGGCGTCGGAGTTCATCGAACCCTTCCCTGGAATTTACGGGAGTTAGGTGACTTTTGTGTGCAGATGTGGTGCTAACTCCCTCCAGCAACCTACAAAGCCCTCATTGCTTCGATGCCATAACGCGTCGCCGCCAAAGGCGGACATACAGGTAATTAGCTAGATGATCATAATGTTCTGGCTGATAAGTGTATTTAGTATTAAATGACACGTGTTCCGCTGCGAAATGTCTCCCCAGATTCGATTTCTTGTTATAAACCAATTTTCCCTAACAAATGTGAATTTCGAAAGGCCATTTAAGTTTTGAATAAACGCGAAGGTCTTATGCCATTCAACTTTAAATTCCCGGATTTTGTCTTCTGTTTTTCTTTGCTTCTTCTATGTAGGCTTCTCAAACAGGAAAACTAAAAAAGTGTTTTGTTTTATAATAATAAAGCCACTAACACAAAATAATTACACTTATTAAATTTATGACAAAATACTTGTAGGGTCTGCAGCTAGTTGGAGAAATACAGGTGACTTGTGGCGAAGTCTTGAAGGGGAACCAAAGTGCATACGACAGATGCACAAACAAATTACAAAACTGACTTTATACCTTTTTGTATACTCTTAAGATCGTATTACTTATATTTTAAGTGAGAAAGTTGCACCCAGAGGACACCACACGAAGTCGACGAAAGACCTTCGCGGAGTGCGAAGTTGGTGGGAGTTCAAATGGTTCAAATGGCTCTGAGCACTATGGGACTTAACATCTATGATCATCAGTCCCCTAGAACTTAGAACTACTTAAACCTAACTAACCTAAGGACATCACACAACACCCAGTCATCACGAGGCAGAGAAAATCCCTGACCCCGCCGGGAATCGAACCCGGGAACACGGGCGCGGGAAGCGAGAACGCTACCGCACGACCACGAGCTGCGGACGGTGGGAGTTCTGAACGCTACAATTTTCAACCTAGAACAAAACTTTGAAAGCTGTTTTGAAACTGATGATATCGTCGAACGTAGTACGTAGGGATACCTTAAAAAATAATGGTTTTTGACAAATTGGCGGCACACTGAAATAAAAGTCGATTTTTTGGACAAGAATGCCTTTATTAACCTGTACCAAAAGATGGAAATTAAAATATATCGCGAAAAATCCTAGGTACTACAGTAGAAATAACGCCGACTCACAAGCTAAAAAGATAGACAATGTAATTGCATGTGTATTTCACGAGTTATAGCTTCAGACAACTTGAAACATGTGCTTTGGAAAAAAAGTATCAACTTGTGTTTTTTTAATATTGAAATTGAACAAACCTTTAATCGGCAATGCCAGCACCGTGTAGTTGGCCTTTTTTCCGCCGATGTCGCAACACTACCGTTTTGACGAAATTAATCGATTAAGCCGCTTACCAATCGAAGCGTTTTTTGCACGATTGGAATTATTTTTCGAATCTTTTCTATCCGTACAAATACGTTTATCTGTCATTTTCAAGCGCTATTACTTCGAACAAAAAACAAGCGAAATGACAAGCATGTGCCTTCAGATTCTTTACCATAAGGGAATAATGAGAAATCTTGTTGAGAACAGTATTGCAGTTGACACTAATGCCCTCTATGATACTATCCTAAATTAAGAAGATCCCTATTACGTCAGTAACTATTACAGTATTACATCGGCTGCATTGTGCGCTTGGATACGCCAGACCCCCATATAATAAATAGCGGTTTTAATATATATTAACATTAATGGACACACTTTATAAGAATTACTCTTAAAAACAGACTCTACAGTGAACATTTTTAGCCAATTAAAAAATTAAACTAAATAAAATTAGTACCCTAGACTACCCCCTTAAGCCAATGCTGGTCCCTGTTCAGGAAATACGGAACCTAAGTGCTATAGACCTGTAATACGAAGCTAACGTGTCGTTTGTCTTTGCGTGACTACAAAAGACAAATTAAGGGAAAAAAGTAAACATTATCTGTCAGTATGAAGCAAAATGCAGGTACCTGACAATGTTTTCAACATTTTCAAGCTAAAATGATTCTATTATATCACCCAATGCTTGAGAACTAAGTTCATAACGTGAGAGAAGAGCTATATTTTCTCCGATAAGTTCTACGCGAAATCAGTACATTGTGGGACGCTATCGTGCAGGTATTAACCTCTAATGTTATCAAATTTCAGATAAATGAACAAGGGTAACGCTGTATAGTCATTCCATTTTGGGGCAAAGATGTTGATGAAAGATTTTCTCGCCAGGAAACGGTGCCATTTATAAATCTGTCGCAAAGCGAATTACATCAAGCTCAAAGGAAGTCAGGCAAAGTTTCTGCATTCACCAAACTTCGTTTAGATCGTCTTATCGTTGCCTTTTGGGTTGTTTCGGCGTAAATATACTGCCATTTTTAAGTCTTCGGAAAATATTTTAGGATACGAATACTTTTTGAAACTTATACGCAAAATAATGCAAGTCGCATGCCCTAGCTTTTTGACTTTGTAACATACATATGGACTCTTCGTTTTAGATTTTATTTAGGAAACAACCAGTTGACTTGCGTTGCAGTATGTTTCTACGGACCATGACTGAATTTCCCTTTCAGACATTCCTGGTGTCGGTATTTCACTGACACAATCAGATATAAGGTTCCGAATAACAATCTTTTTTTTATAAAAAAAATAACTTATACCGTTGGTTACCATTCTCTGGAGAAAGTGCAACGCACTGCCGCTTGAAGAAAGGCCTAGTAACATCTGTGAAGATATCACATTAAGATATCACAGTGTGGATACGTTCACCAATTTTCTTAAATCAAAGTAGAAACATAATGAAACTCAGGCTCAAGAGGTATTCGGAATGCTGAAATGGAAAAGTTTAGGAATCTTCGTATATGAAGAGTTTTAGGCTACCTAAAGCAAAAAAATGGACATTTTGTATGGCGAACTCAGAAGGTTCTTTTTTACAGTTTTAAATGGACCTGAGAAACGCGTTAATTCTTGTCGATGGCTGAAGTTAATGTTCTAGGTGCTAACGAATAGTCCGACATTGTGTATCATACGGAAGGCCAACGGCTTGCCGCAGTGGTAGTACCGGTTGCCGTCAGATCACTGGGGTTTAACGCTGTCGGACTTGTCTTGGCTAGCAGTTGGATGGGTGACCGTCTACTAATAACGATCGTCTATTCGATCTGCCGTGTGGCAGAGCCGCTCGTGACAGAGGTTTTTCAAAACTGATGGCCTGAAAAGTTTCCGTGGCGTCATGGGACACATTCCTCAGTCACTACGTCATGAGCTCTATGTCTAACATATTGCGAAATGGCGGTTGTCCAATGACAACAACTTTGGAAACTATGAAAACCGCTATTAAAAAATGGAAGAAAGGGTAGATTTGAAATGGTACGGTCGAAAGAAGTTACCCAAATCCTCTCGTATCCTTGAGACTGCCGAAGCGGGAGTGTTCCAGTTCCTGTGCAGTTCGGAAAGTCTTACGATAGTCCCAGCGGATATTTACCCTCTTCTGAACCATCACAGCTGTCTCTCGACCGTACTATTTCGAAATCTATCCTTCTTTCATTTATTAATAGTAGCTTTTACATGTTTCCAAAGATTTTGTCACTGTACATCCACCGTTTCGGAATGCATTAGACGCACAAAGCACACCAGAAAAATGATGTAATAGAAGAAATACTAATGCTAGATCTAATCATCACATATTAACAGATAAAGCCACTTCGTAACAATAGGCTGAGATATTTCTTGTGCGTTAAATGTAGGACAGAACATTTGAAGAAACAGTTATAAAAATGGATAAAGCTGACAGCATACTTACGGAGGCAACGTTCCGAGTATTTGCCCCTCGTATTTCTTGACCATGTCGAGGCCATAGATGTCGAACATTTTGTACGGGTTGACGGCTACCAGGATACTTCCAGTGTAGGTCTGCAATCGGAAGAGAATCAATGTTAACAACAGCGTCAGGCACTCAAAATGCATACTCACGTAGGTCTCGTGAAGTAGAATTAAAATTTTTTGTAACATACTGTTAATATAATTCTTAAAATATACACTAAGTAATGTGTGGTGACAGAGATTTCATTATAGTGGGGTGTGAAGTCAGTAAAACTTGTCTACATAGAAGTGTTGCTGCCGCATCTCGAATATATTACAGCTTGAATAATATACTTAACGTAGAAGCCTAAAACCTGAGAGAGCTCTTGGTGTGTTAGACAAGTTTCCTTCCAGTGAAACCCTTCAGTATTTAAATACGTTCCTTGCACTTGCAACAGTAGCACTGGGGTGGTCTAGGATGTTTAAGAGGAATGACGAGCATTTCAGAGTGGATAATCTTGGTAAAAAAATTTTCATTCAAACAAATGTCTAGCTTCTATACAGGGCCCTAAACAGTTCCGATGCGAGCACGCCAGGAATAGAGGAGCAAAAAATATTTAGTACGGTGTAATCTGTAATTAATTGAAGTTTCACTGAACTGCCGTTCAATAATCGCAAAGTAAACTCCGTAAAAAATGGTATCCCAGACTGTAAGGTTACTGTGGCTTCAGAAATGACATTCTGCTCTTGTACATCCTAGCAGCGATGTCAGATATCAGCTAAATCTGTTCTCCGAACACTGACCACCGCCCTCGCTGGCTTTGTTTGCATTATGTGCTGGATGAGTGGAAACTGAACCACACGGAATAGACGTATAGAAATTAGAAGAACTCGTCTTTCCGACTTCTACCAACGAAAGTAACAACGCCGTAAAAGATGATGAAACCGTATGTGCATGAAATTGCCAAACTTTGCGCCCAGACAATCACATATTTTGTAATGTCCATGATATTAGAATGGTTGTCATTGTGTGGTTTAAAAGTAACTGGGCAGTGAAATGGCGGAAGTCTCTTCGAAATGACGGAGTGTAAGACAACCAGTTTCCTCTTTGCTCACAGGTGCCCTGTTGATCGTTTTGTTACCTTTCCACAGATATCTAATGGAGAGGTAACAGTCGCACATGTGATATACTAAATTAACTAAGACTTCCACACGGGCAGCTGCGGTGATGACTGTGTAGAAGCAGATGCAACAAGTTATACATTGATGGTGCAACCCACAGCAAACAACTATCTTTAGAGAACTAAGAAGTTTTTCGTGTACCGCGTTTGCATCTTCCCTTGGTTAGCCATATGAATCGGGGAATCAGTAAACATGTCCCTCCACGAATCTGGTTGGCACCAAAAGTCCAGGACTTTCCAGTAGAAGTGTCAGGCACCATCAATGGATTCCAGCTCTTTCCACTTACTCAGGGTCTGTCCGCACACTGACCACACATATCACTCACGCATGAGGCTTTGCGTATTCGCCGGCCTGATGACAAAACTTCAGGGTGAAGCTGACGCAGACTGTCTTCATCTGCCACAATAATTGTTATTTAACATTTTTATCACTTTCTGGGATAATTCTGGACGACATTTTGAACGCTCCTTGCAAAACTTTTCTTCGATTCGTAGACAACACCTAATCGACAGACATATTCGGTGGGTCGAGATACTCTTTTTAGAAATGACTTTACTGGTTCGATTTTTCACTAAGAACGAACCGCAAACAGCCCCCGACACAAAACTTTGCCATACGTTTTCTGTTTACATTACGCTCGCAGGTGATACGAATAACAATCGTCTACATGGATATTTGCAGCCATATACGAGGGTAGGAACTTAAATAGTGACAACTATTTATTAACAACCGATACAAAAAGTTACATGTTTGCACCTGTTGCTGTCCTTCAAAGTAGTCACCAGCGTTGTGTAGAATCCGTTTCAGCGATCTGGAAGGCATAGTATACCATTAGCAGAGCCTGTACTGTTGATGGTGCGAATGGAGCCGCCTACTGCCTGTCGAATCTCTGGAACAGTTCTGTAGCGAATTCTACGAAGTGGTTCCTTCATATTTGGAAAATGGTTCAAATGGCTCTGAGCACTATGGGACTTAACATCTAAGGTCATCAGTCCCCTAGAACTTAGAACTACTTAAACCTAACTAACCTAAGGACATCACACACATCCATGCCCGAGGCAGGATTTGAACCTGCGACCGTAGCAGCAGCGCGGTTCCAGACTGAAGTGCCTAGAACCGCTCGACCACTGCGGCCGGCCTTCATCTTTGGACTCAAATCAAAGTCACAAGGACTTAAGTCCAGGGAGTAAGGTTGATGGTACAGTACCTCCCAGTCCGAACGACCGAACAGAGCAGCCACAGCTTGCGCTGTATGCGCCCGCGCATTGTCGTGCAAAATGATGGGTGGGCTGCGCAGAAAGTGTCGCCGCTTCTTTCGCAAAGCTGGTCGCAGGTGATGCTCCAAAAACGATCTGTAATACTGACCATTGACGGTCTGCCGTTGAGGAACGTAATGCGTTAGGATAACACCATCACAGTCGTACACGAGAATCACCGTAACTTTCACCATACTGGGGCTCTGACGCACTTTCGACTTCCGCGGCGACCCATAATGACGCCATTCGCTGGACTGGCGTTTCAGTTTTGGCTTTGTGGCCTTCGTTTCAAAACTGTTTCAGAGATCCGACAGACAGTAGACCGCTCCATTCGCACCATCAACAGAACAGGCTCTGCTAACGGTATACTACGCCTTCCACATCGCTGGCAACGGTTTCTACACAACGATGGTGACTGAAGGATAGCAACAGGTGCAAACATGTAACTCTGTTGTATCGCTTGTGAATAAATAGTTGCCACTATTTAGGTTGCAACCCTCGTATTAAAAAAAAAAAAAAAAAAATTAAGGCCAGCAGAGGCAAGCAGACATGAGAAACCTCATTTTTTACATAAACGTGCGATTTTCTGTCAAATTTTCGATTTAGTATATTCGATAATGCCAACATTACCAGACATTTTCCTTGTGTGGGAGAAGCGGAAGTGATACTGCAGACTTTCGTCTTCCTCCAACTTCGGGCCTCGCTACTTTTCTCCGACCACTTAGGTACAGGTATACCATTAATACAGCCCATGTTCTTAATAATATCATCATAGCTCGAGGTCTGCTGCTACGAGAAGCGTATCAAATTACCAGCCGTTTTGTTTTCAGCGCAAGAAAATAATGGCTAGTTCATTGCTTCTCAGTTCAACAGCCTCAGTTATAATTACGGAAATCGAATGGAATGGAAGGATGAAGGACTGGGGTTTAACGTCGGGTACATACATTTCAAAGAGACCAGAGTTGCTTCTTTTGACTTGGAATGTTAATTGTTGATGCATTTTTGTCTTTATGCGCTGAATTACAAACCACTCAGACTTTTGTCCACCGCGGCGCACATATTCCGAAAAGCGTGATTCCATCTGAGAAACTCTCCACAACTGATATTAATTCTCCTAGAATCTTTCACTCAAACAAGTTTGTAAGTATGGGGAAAAATTGGAGAAAGTGTTATTTTCTCAGGAAGCATGGACACTGGGATAAACAAAAATCCTCTGAACTCTCACTAGTATTTCGTAAATTATTTAGTCCAAGGAGAAATAGACCTCGATTTTATATATTGATTTCACTAGTCGAATAGCACATTCTGAAAACTGTACAATTATCGAGATAACTTTGCTGCAGTTCTCTTAACCAACTTCTGCTAATAGTCGATTCAGCATATTGCAACCACAGTATTTTTCTTTGTATACCTCATATCTGGTTGCGACATATACAATGGCATCTTTATGTTTTACAGTGACGTTATTTTTTAAACACTAAAAACCACGAAAAAATAAATACATTATATACAAATCACTGCAACCATCTTTTCGGGTATTATGTCTCAATTGAATGTAAAGTCAGTGGAATAACGCATTATTTACGCAAAGGAAAGGACAATTTCTATCTTGCTTGCTTTGCCGTTAACATGGCAAGCTACTAACTAAGCACGTTCTCGTGTTACAGACGAAACAAAAAAGAAATAAAGAGCTGATGCCATTGGCATATAAGTTTTAGCCAGAACTGGAATAAATTCCACCGACCAATAGAAATATGTAGGAAAGATTAGGGCGAATGTACGGTGTAATTATTTTCCGGTACTCTGTGCTATAAAATATCTCTGTCGGAAAGTTGTTTGCAAACGGTTACATTATGATATAATCATAAATTATGTATTAACAAAACTGTATGGCCGTCTGTATATACTTACGTAAATTAGCTCTCTGTCATATCGGATCTTCAGGTTCCATAACAACGACGCTTCGTTGAGGTCTCTGTAATATACGCAGGCATTATTGCTTGAACAAAAATAATAATAATAATAATAATAATAATAATAATAATAATAATAATAAATATAAAATAATTACAAATTAAAGGAAATAGTGGATTCAGGTATGTTATCCGTTATTGGCAATATTTGTGATTATAATGTTTGCCATTTTTATCCTCTGTGAAGAAATTATGAAGAAATATTTTTTAGTCTTCTTATCTAAGAAAAAAAGGATAACGTGAGGTATCTTAATTTTCTCAGTTGCCATAGTGATTCTTGGGCATGCTTTGGAATGGAGATATAGATGTATATTGTCAAAGAAAATTCACTGTTGTTAACGAAATTTTAGCTACGAGAAATGAAAACAAATTATATAAAATAACGGTACGTAACGCAAATGACTAGAACTACAAAACGACGGGCATCACTTTAAACATGGGCTCCTAGGACCGCAGAGACGCACTGAACGTTTTGTGTTGATGGCTGACAGCGGTAAATTAGGCATTAGGGATTCACTATAACTCGTCAGCGCCGGAAGGTGTCGGATTTTCAGATCATAAAGTTTTAAAGAAAGTAAATTTGCTCCATGAATATAGTGCGTCATACCATGTCTGGCAGCACTTTCGAGGCGTGACAGTATTAAGATACGTTAAGTGGACGACCTGGGCCTGCTTGATTCCATTCAATCGAAAAATAGTAACTCTTTATCAAATGTGTTTATAGTACTGAGTAACAAGTGCCTTAATCACTAAATGGTGACGAGCATTAGAAGTTTACTCACGTGTCAACATAACACTGGAGCGGTGCTGCTTGTGTCCAGGTGTGTGTTACTTAGTTTGTGTGGAACGGCTGCGTACTGGAATGCGTGCATTAATTTGTTTGCGCAGAAGCAGCATGAACGCCAAGCCAAACAAGTCTCCGGCAACTCAGCGCTTATAAGCAGCAGTGTATCGACTGACAACATTGTCCAATTATTCTCTTTCATTTCAGCCTCAATTATATCACTGAAAGATGTAGGGCTGAACGTCATCTTTCGAAGCTTACTACCCAGAGTGAAATCGGAAGGGAGCCCAGTGTAATATTAGTGCACGCCACTCACACATCACCGATGATAACCGTCTCCTGCGTCTCCTGGGCAGAATGATGATGCAACCTTTTTCTAGTGATGAGGGTAGATTCTGCCTTAGCATGACTGATCGTCCATTGAGAGTGAGACGGCGATCAGGTGAGTGTCAACCACTGAAATGAAGGGAATCAGACAGTGAAGTACGGGGTAAGTCTCGGCAACAAGGTACTGGGAGCCATATCTTAGCCGCCCGCGGTGGTCTAGCGGTTCTAGGCGCGCAGTCCGGAACTGCGCGACTGCTACGGTCGCAGGTTCGAATCCTGCCTCGGGCATGGATGTGTGTGATGTCCTTAGGTTAGTTAGGTTTAAGTAGTTCTAAGTTCTAGGGAACTGATGACCACAGATGTTAAGTCCCATAGCGCTCAGAGCCATATCTTACAATGACTGTACACTTTCGGTGTTTGCTGCGTTCTAAATTCAGATTAGCATTAAGGTCGACTTGAGGCACCCTGCAATGCCAGGAGAAGTATATTCAAACAGTACAACACCAGCGACACTCTTCTGAATTACCCAATCCCCTTCTCAAGGCAACTACCGCAACTGTCTCACATCGAGCATGCGTGAGACAGAACACGACATTGGCCGGTCCGCTGCAACCATAGTCATATGACGCCTTGATTCAATGCACAAGTTGCATATATGATAAAGTTCACTGGTATGAGGCCGTTGACGTTCGTTTTACATTTTCCGATTATATGCTTCGCTTTCAAAAACGGTTGAAATGGCTGTGAGCACTATGGGACTAACGTCTGAGGTCATCACTCCCCTAGAACTTAGAACTACTTAAACCTAACTAACCTAAGGACATCACACACAGCCATGCCCGAGGCAGGATTCGAACCTGCGACCGTAGCGGTCGCGCGGTTCTAGACTGTAGCGCCTAGAACCGCTCTGTTTATGTGTGTCGCTGTTATATAATATCTGGATTAAATGTTAAATGTTGTACATGTTGTAAATGTTAAATGTTTTACATTCCATCCTGGATTTTCCATTGTTGGATTATGTGTTATTCATTTCTGTTTATGCGTTCACGGTGTTGCAATTTTCAAACACAGACGCGGATTTAGAAGCAGATAGGAGACATCGTCGACCAACGTCTAATACGAGGAATCTGAGCGCCTCTCGTAAGCACTATCACAAAGGACCTTCTACTCCAGAGCAGGTCTTTATACCTCCATACTCATTCGTATCACCGTATTTGTTGGAGGTACTATGAAACTAAATAACATCATGATCAAATTGGAATTTTTCTTCAATGAATAGCCGTTCTATTTTGATAGTGTAGCGCGCTGTACATCACACAGTTTGACTTGTTAGTGAATTCAAAATGTCATTGTTAACTCTTTCGACTCAAACACATGTTGGAACGTTAATGTTGTCGGTGATCTTCTTACAACTAGACATATCGTACAACTGATTCATAAAATAGTGCCCATCATCGTTTTTGTAACCTTTCAACCGCCAATTTTTTAAATACAGGAATGTGTAGTTGTTTTCTGCACGATTGCAGTTCCTAATGTAAACATCTGTGATGTAACTACGCTGACGGAAAAAAATAGCAGCACCAAAAAGGAGTTGTGTGACATAAACGAAAGTTGGTAGGCGTGTTTCTACATCGGAAAGATGATACCTATTCAGATTTAGCGCCAATCGCGCGAGAGTGGCGCTAGTAGCGCCACTACGAAGATGCAAATCAGGTTTGCTTTAAATACACGCTGAAACGGTCGTGAGCATTAGTTACTTTTCTGACTGAATGTGACGAGTTGATGTTAATCAAGAACGCCTTTAAAGCGACAGAAAGAAAATAGAAGATATTTCTTTAGTTGCTGCTTAATGACGTGAGAATACGTCTCTAATATCATTAGTACCGTCTACATAAATACTAAGATGTATTTTTTCGTCACCATATACATTTCATTTTACTGAGAAAAACGAAATCAGTGGTCTGAAAATTAGTCGTATTTTACAACTTAGGTTTGTTAGAAATACGACAAAAGGTTACAAATAGACACTGCCTAAAAAAAAGTGGCGCACCTAGAAAACTTGGTCGGATGGTGCGTATATAAATAATCAGTTTCACTTCTCTATGACGGGTAGAACGGCCATCAGAGTGCATTACTGTTGTCCGTGTTTAACGTTGTTGTCAGGCCTGGGGGTGTATGTAAGGGACGTGAAGAGCGTCAGACGTTGAGTGTCCACTGTCAAGGACACGAAGATGCCATATACCCGTATGAGACACCGTTATCAGCATCTGACAGAGTTTGAAAGTGAACGCCTCATTGTGGGTTTCCCTTTTGCCAGCTGGTCGAACGTGCACTATCCAGACTTGTGGATTATTCAGATGTGACAGAGACCCGATGTTGGGCAGCACCGGAACGTGTTGGCAAGCATACTTGTCTTGCAGGTTCCAGCCGATTACGTCCGACCACAAAATGGTTGATCGCCACATTGTGCATCAAACACATTGCAACCCCCTTCACATCTGCGCCTGCTGTCCGGGAACAAGTAGTGGACTCCCTGCAACATTCTTTCTCATCTCACTCCTTTGATCGAAGACGCCAGCAGCAGGAATTGGAAATTTCCGTCCCATTAGACTGCCGTTAACATTACAACACAACGGCTGCGTTTGGAGTGATGCAGTGACCGGGAAGCATGACTTTATGAATTGAGTCGCATTGTGTTCAGTTATGAATCGCGGTCTGCACTATCACAGATGACCATCATCGTCGAACTGCGAAGAGGTCTCGTTCTTCCAGTGTTTTGGAAAGGCAAAGTGGTGGTGTTACTCACGGTTTAACGGTGTGGGAAGCCATCATTTTTCACGACTGGTAGCCGCTGAGGAAACTCAGACGGCACAACAGTACGTCAGGACATCCTGCGTCCAAGTGAGTTATGTCTCTTGGGACAATATCGTAGTGCCATTTTTCAGCAGGACACAGCTCGTCCACACGTGGCACGGGTCTCTACAAACTATCTTTGTGATTTTGAGGTACTTCCGCGGACAACAAGATCCACAGATCTGTCTTCAATACAACATGCGTGGGGTAAGTTTGGATGTCATTCGTTCCGGTGTCATATGAAGGATCAGTTGCAACAGATGTGGTTCAAATGGCTCTGAGCACTATGGGACTTAACTGCTGTGGTCATCAATCCCCTAGAACTTAGAACTACTTAAACCTAACTAACCTAAGGACATCACACACATCCATGCCCGAGGCAAGATTCGAACCTGCGACCGTAGCGGTCGCGCGGTTTCAGACTGCAGCGCCTAGAACAGATGTGGGGCAGCCTGCCTCAGAAGTGGCATGTTCTTTGCAAATTATCTAGATTTTGTAAAAGCTGAAATAGCATCACACACTCTCTCAAGCCGTGAAGTTTCAATACATTTCTTCCTCCCCTTCTGGATGCTTTACTTTTTTATGAGGCATTCTCTGTATGCCGCGTGGGATTAGCCGAGAGGTCTAAGGCGCTGCGGTCATGGACTGTGCGGCTGATCCCGGCGGAGGTTCGTGTCCTCCCTCGGGCATGGGTGTGTGTGTTTGTCCTTAGGATAATTTAGGTTAAGTAGTATGTAAGCTTAGGAACTGATGACCTTAGCAGTTAAGTCCTATAAGATTTCACACACATTTGAACATTCTCTTTATAACTTGCCAAAAGATATTTGTGGTGAATGAGTTAAATGGAGCAACCATTATATAAGTATCATACGACACTTGAACGTATTTAATACTGGCCGTATGACCACCTGATCAAGAACCACAAGGCAATCCATTTCCAAAATCATGAATCTTTGAGCTATTTAATGGTAACCACAAGTATTTCCTTTCGGATACACCTTCACAGTACCCTGTGGTGGCCAATGACGAGTGTTTGATAGAGAGAGTCCTTCTATAGTTTGATCTTTAATACAGGATTGGAAAGTCACAGCTCACTGGGCAGGACAGCACTGGACAGCAACACCACGTAGGAAGCAGTGCCATACTGTACCAGTTATTCACTCTGTGGCACAGAAGATCCTGTCCACCTGATCGGAGTTAAGAAAAAAGTTTGGTATGGGAACGGAATGGGGAAGTTTAGTATGGGAAGGGATGGCTATATTGATGAGTTGCGATACTTTTTGGTAAGAGTGAATCAGAAATCCTGATATCATGGATTCCTCTCGTCGTACGGGTACAATAAAATTTAGGTCACTGGTATGAGGCTCATTCAGTAAACAATGCCCCTAAATGGTTTTACGTCGATGTGAAAACGTCCTTTTGGGTGTTTCAACTCTGAAGTTTCTTCTGCACGTGTGCGAAGATTCGAACAATTCTGACTGATAGCACAGTCGTAGTGATACACCAAAATGGTGTGTAAAAAAGACACTCGTCATAAGCAACATACTGTAACTGAATTCTGGTTTGCGGCAAAAGAAACTGTGGTTAAAATCCATTGTGCAGCAATCATCAGCTGATAGGAGTACTACTGCGGGATAGGTGAAAAGAGTTAAGGCGTCAGGAAGTACAGAAACTGAGCTCAATGATCGGCTACGTTCGGGTCGTCCCGTCTGGGCCACTGCTCCCGACATGGTGAATCGTCTGGATACCATTATCCGTGCAGACCGACTAGCGCAACTCGAAATTGGTTCTGTAGCTATCGGTGAGCACTGGGTATTCAAAGGTGTGCTCAAGATGGGTTCCGCGATAGCTCACAAGAGACCACAAAATTCAAACAAAAGCCATTTCATCCGAACTTTTGGAGGAGTTTGAGGCCAGTGGAGAGAACAGTGAAAACATGGCTACAAGCACAGGACAAGATTTTTCGCCAACAGGGAACGAATTCTCTGACACAATGCTGAACGTAATGGACAACATGTAGAAAAATAGCGCATGCAAAATAAATATTGGCTAGTACTATTACCAAAGAATAAATGTGTTCTGACAAAAAAAATTGAGGGGCATTACTTATTGACCGACCCTCGTAGTACCCTGGTATGAATAATGTGTACGTGTACTGAAAGAAAATCTCTGGTACGATGTCATCGTCTCTCATTGTCAAACCATGAGGATCCCTTTGCTCGTTTTTAGCCCGTTGCACGGAACCTACAAGCATTCAAGCACCTCTTCACACCGCTCACTTTACGAAAGGAGTTGGTGAACATAGCAAATACTCTCCACTTCTAGCATAGACCCAGAAGTCAATAAAGGAGCCAAGTTTCGAAAGCGACCAAATTCTTCAATTTTAATAGGAGAGAGAGAAATCTAGTACACATACTTACGACTGAACTATACGCCCAAATGCCATCCAGATGTTAAGTTCATACACTTGTCCTATAGGGACATATTTGAAGAAGAAACCGAACATTATATAGATAGGAAGGTCGAATTTTTTCCGCAAAAAGACTCGGCATGTTTTTGAAACCAGGCTCCTTTAGCAGACTTAAGAATTCCATGGGTAGTGGGGACGGGAGGGGGGGGGGGGGGTGCGGGCATATTGGAGAAGATAGTTGACGTCGTACTCACGAGAGCTGTATCATGTCATCCATGCCGGTCTGGCCTAGGTCTTGCCGCCTCTTCACGCCCGCCAGGCTGGTCAGCGTGAACACCTGCGGCTGCAACATACAAAACACATTTCCATCACCATGCTGCTCGCACTGCCGCCACACAGTCATTTTCCTGTTATCTTACCCTCTCTCTCTCTCTCTCTCTCTCGCTCACACACACACACACACACACACACACACACAGACACAGACACACACACATGCACCAAATACTTCACTAATATAGAGTGTGAAACGTACTTCGCTAATACATAGTGTGAAACGTTAGTTTCATTTACAGAACGTTACATGTCCATATTGCCTACTTGTATCAGAGTCCAGTAACGGTGCGCAAAAAATTCCCAACCGGCAGTAATTTTTGTTTCAGTTGTGTTACCGAATGCCTTTCCGGTCGCCACAATTATCAGTTACCTAAGAAGCGACAACTATCTCTCACTTGTGTACACGTCGTTGTGTGTTCATTTGCTTTTTCACTGTCTTTGCAGGCATTTCACTTTTAAGGCAGAGATATGTGTCGCTGATATTCGGGACAGTCCTGGGAAACGGTATGGATAGACTGTCCCACGTAGGTACTGGTGCATTCACACGGTATGTTGTAACCACCTCGAAATCAGAGACCATTACTATCTTTCAAAGGGCGCAACATTCCTTTCATTCTCGTAGGCGGCTGAGAGTATCTTAGTCGTGCCGGCCGGGGTGGCCGAGCGGTTCTAGGCGCTACAGTCTGGAACCACGCGACCGCCACGGTCGCAGGTTCGAATCCTGCCTCGGGCATGGATGTGTGTGATGTCCTTAGGTTAGTTAGGTTTAAGTAGTTCTAAGTTCTAGGGGACTGATGACCTTAGAAGTTTAGTCCCATAGCGCTCAGAGCCATTTCAACCATTTTTTATCTTAGTCGTGTTCGTGGAAAACCACCAAAAGTCAGCATCAGGCTGGTCTGTATACCAGACTGATCACTAATACGGTGCGAGGATTCGATCCCGATCGAGCGAGTTGGCGGAATGGTTAACGCACTGCATTCGGATTCTGGACGAGCTAGGATCAAACCCTGTCCGACCAACCATATTTAGGATTTATTTGGCTTTCCTAAACCGTTTAAAGCGAATGTAGGGATGGTTACTTTGAAATAGTACAGCTGTTTTATTCTCCCTTCCTTGACCAGTCCGAGTTTGCACACCGTCTTTAATGACTTCGTCATGGACAGGATATTACATTCACATCTACATATATACTCTGTAAACCGCCGTTAAGTGCATGGCAGAGAGTATATCCCATTGTACAAGTTATTATGGTTTCTTCCGTTCCATTCACGTATGGAGCACAGGAGGGATGTTTGAATGCCTCTATGCGTGGTGCAAATTTTCTGTCCTCAAGAGTCCTATGTGAGCGGTACGTAAGGGGCTGTACTATATTCCTAGAGTCGCCATTTAAAGCCGGTTCTTGAAACTTTGTTAGTACACTTTCTCGAGATAGTTTACGTCTACCTGCAAGAGTCTGCCAGTTCAGTTTCTTCAGTATATCTGTGACACTCTCCCATCAGTCAAACAAACCTGGGGCCATTCGTGCTTCCCTTCTCCATGTATGTTCAATACCCCTGTTACTCCTATCTAGTGTGAGTCCCGCTCACATACACACACGCATTTTTTAAGCACTGATTCGACTTTGGCCTACCTCCCTTAGCGTTCCCCGCTCGCATGCGAGCCAGTTCCAGGTTCGCCGGATATAATGTTAAATAAAAGAGCTCTTTTATAACGTTTCTAGGGCTATTTCCATCCCGTCTCATGTCATGCAAGTGTAGCTTCAGACAACACATACACGGGCTAGTCCTTGACACTAATATCTGGAGCGTGCGAAAGTCTCCAAGTGCATGGAAGTCTCAGATACTACATTTTATTTTAATTTGATCTTTTAATTTGTAATTTAGCGTTATTGCTAGAGCAGTATGCAATGGATAATGGACGTGATACAAGACAAGGGTCACAGTTTCGAAACTTTTTGTACAAGTTCTCCGTTTCGTCGACTTATTTGGTTGCATTTTACTCAAATTACGAAAGTTGAATGAAGTAAACCACTCATCAAACACAAATGGCTTTAGATACTGCAGAGGTTTTCTGAGTATTGCAGGTGGTACATCGTTGATTTTCTCCGACCACGAAGACCGCGCATCTAGCCAAAGCATGTCGTGACCTAGACGTGCAGTTTATCGTGGAGCCCGTACCACGGTGCAGTTTAATTTTTTAAAGTAAATACATCATTTCCAGAGGCGTAAGTCATATTTACTGCCAAAGAAAAATCACAGGACAACTGTAGCTCAAATGCCACAGATTCTAATTTGTAGCACAACACTGACTCTCGCTGCCACCACTATTTTTATATCTGAGGGGGAAAAACTAATCACTCTGTTGTATGCATAGAAGGCATGTCACTTCTGTGCACTTTTTATTTAGACAGTGTAAGTATTTATCATCTTTCCATTCTGTATTTCAAAAAAATGGTTCAAATGGCTCTAAGCACTGTGGGACTTAACATCTATGGTCATCAGTCCCCTAGAACTTAGAACTACTTAAACCTAACTAACCTAAGGACGTCACACAACACCCAGTCATCACAAGGCAGAGAAAATCCCTGACCCCGCCGGGAATCGAACCCGGGAACCCGGGCGTGGGAAGCGAGAACGTCTAGACGGTCAATACCGTGGTTCGATCGCGTCCGCATTGTTACTTTGTACTAGGAAGGGCTCTTAACAAGGGAAGTGTCTAGGCATCTCGAAATGAACCAAAACAATGTTGATCGAACGTGGAGGAGATACAGAGAGACAGGAACTGTCGATGACATGCCTCGCTCAGACCGCCCAAGGGCTACTACTGCTGTGGATTATCGCTACCTACGGATTATGGCTCGGAGGAACCCTGACAGCAACGCCACCATGTTGAATAATGCTTCTCGTGCAGCCACAGGATGTCGTGTTACAACTCAAACTGTGTGCAATAGGCTGCAAGATGCGCAACTTCACCCTTGATGTCCATGGCGAGGTCCATTTTGCAACCACTACACTATGCAGCGCGGTACACATGGACCCAATAATACGTCGAAAGGACCGCTCAGGATTGGCATCACGTTCTCTTCCCGATACATAGGCCTTCAACTAGAAAATCGTCGGAGACGTGTCTGGAGGCAACCCGGTCAAGCTGAACGCCTTAGACACACTGTCCAGTGAGTCAAGCAAGGTGGAGGTTCCCTGCTGTTTTGGGGTGGCATTATGTGGGGCCGACGTACGCCGCTGGTGGTCATGGAAGCCGCTGTAACGGCTGTACGATTCTCCAACAGATAGTGCAACCATATCGGCAGCATATTGGCGAGGCATTCGTCGTCATGGACGACAATTCGCGCCCCCATCGTGCACATCTTGTGAATTACTTCCTTCAGGATAACGACATCGCTTGACTAGAGTGGCCAGCATGTTCTCCAGACATGAACCCTATCGGTAATGCCTGGGATAGAGTGAAAAGGGCTGTTTATGGACGACGTGAGCCACCAACCACTCTGAGGCATCTACGCCGACTCGCCGTCGAGGAGTGGGACAATCTGGACCAGCAGTGCCTTGATGAACTTGTGGATAGTATGCCACGACGAATACAGGCAAGCATCAATGCAAGAGGGTATTAAGAGGTACCGATGTGTACAGCAATCTGGACCACCACCTCTGAAGGTCTCACTGTATGGTGGTACAACATGCAATGTGAGTGTTTCATGACAATAAAAAGGGCGGAAATGATGTTTATGTTGATCTCTGTTCCAATTTTCTGTACAGGTTCCGGAACTCTCGGAACCGAGGTGATGCAAAACTTACTTTGATGTGTGTAATTTGGCACTGAGAAAAATGTAGATAATCAGTGCTACTGCTACCAGTAAAAAATATGCTTTAACGTCCTGTGGTCAGCGTAACAGTTTCTTTAGAGATGTAATTAACTCCTTAATTGAACAGATGACAATGCCAGCGGCAACAATTCGACTACAAATAACTTCAGTTAACTGAGTGAAATTCTTCGCATGAACTTTTTTTCTTTTTTGCTTATAAAGTAATTGTTTTATGAATAGCAATTGTGAATTTCAGTCTATTGTAAAAAGGATATTAGAAACTACACACATCATACACTAATGATTCACCATCAACAATTGTCATTGACATCCATAGTTGGATATTTGTCTTCTTCGAGCCTTACGGTCTTTTTCCATACGCCCATGTACGTTTCCTAATGTTATGTACCCAACTCGCACTATACCGTTGTCTCAGCGCTGATGTGTACATAAATAGTTTTTTTCATATTGCAAGTTCGCTACATATACATCTACATTTATACTTCACAAGCCACCCAACGGTGTGTGGCGGAGGGCACTTTACGTGCCACTGTCATTACTTCCCTTTCCTGTTCCAGTCGCATATGGTTCGCAAGAATAACGACTGCCGGAAAGCCCCCGTGCGCGCTCGAATCTCTCTAATTTTACATTCGCGATCTCCTCGGGAGGTATAAGTAGGGGGAAGCAATATATTCGATACGTCATCCAGAAACGCACCCTCTCGAAAGCTGGACAGCAAGCTGCACCGCAATGCAGAGCGCCTCTCTTGCAGAGTCTGCCACTTGAGTTTGCTAAACATCTCCGTAACGCTATCACGCTTACCAAATAACCCTGTGACGAAACGCGCCGCTCTTCTGTGGATCTTCTCTATCTCCCCTGTCAACCCGATCTGGTACGGATCCCACACTGATGAGCAATACTCAAGTATAGGTCGAACGAGTATATTGTAAGCCACCTTCTTTGTTGATGGACTACATTTTCTAAGGACTCTCCCAATGAATCTCAACCTGGCCCCCGCCTTACCAACAATTAATTTTATATGATCATTTCACTTCAAATCGTTCCGTACGCATACTCCCAGATATTTTACAGAAGTAACTGCTACCAGTGTTTGTTCCGCTATCATATAATCATACAATAAAGGATCCTTCTTTCTATGTAGTCGCAATACATTACATTTTTCAAAGTTAAGGGTCAGTTGCAACTCCCTGCACCAAGTGCCTATCCGCTGCAGATCTTCCTGCATTTCGCTGCAATTTTCTAATGCTGCAATTTCTCTGCATACTACAGCAACATCCGCGAAAAGCCGCATGGAACTTCCGACACTACTACTGGTAGCTCACAGACAGGAGATACGTTTAGTTATGAGTATTCCAGATAACGAAAGTGTCCTTGTTAAAATTACGTTTAGTGCTCAGCTGGTTGTTTATGAAAGACAAAATATGTTTCGGGCCTGGAAGGGTGGCCAGGTTACCCACTGTTTACAGCGATGGCTCGTGACAAGCAGGAGATCCGGGTTCAATTCACGGTTTTTTCTCTACTTCGGACTCTTAGGGCAATGGTTTCTTCAGTGCGTGGATCCCATCCCTGAAACGCGACTCTAGAGAGTGTGCAAGATATTGATCTGCGGCTGCCATAACCTTTTCATTGGACTCAAATGACTTCAAACTACAGATGTCATTAGACATGTGAATAGACGGATGTTAGAAGGTATAAAACCTGTTGAATAGGATCAATTTCCAACAACTCGTGCTTCAATGACATCAGTTTTGCCATTGCCAGAGCTGCTTTGTGGGCAGGTGGGTTGTCCTGAAAAAACAACTTACTTTGGCTTTGCAATACAGGTCGCTCTTTTTTTTTTTCATTGAATTGAGACAGATGTAGTATTCGCTAATTAATTTTTACTGTTACAGAGTAATGGCTAGCAAAAATTAATCAAACACTGCCAATAAGATATTCGGCTAATGAAAATACTTAGCCGTTTTTGGTGCAAGGCTATCAGTTTCCACCAATTGATTTCATTGCTGTTTCGGTTTGCGTTTCAGTGTGCACTCATATCTGATCGACAGTTACAGATCGATCCACAGAACCTAATGGATCTTTATAACATCGCCTTAATATTAATTTTCACATTTTCTTTGTTTTAGCATTCGACACTTATGGCATCCATACTGAGCATAGTTTTCAAATAATTAGTTCATTGTGTAAAATATGTTACATCTTGCTTTTGATGTGTCTTCCGCTACAGTTATTCCATACACTGTAACTCCCGAACACGTATCGATGTATGCATCCGTGGTAGTGGATCTGGGATGTTTTTTGCGAGAACCATCTTCATGGGACTTAGGGCACGTTTACTTTCAGTCACAGTTTTTTTCTTAACTGTTGAAAATTGTAAAATAGGCTGCTTTTTAACCCTCACTAACTTTCGATGAAATTCTGTTGGCAATCAATCTGGACGGTCCAGTATTCCACTTTATCCGTGTGAACGGAACACATATGATTTGAGTTCTTCTAAAAGCCATATAAACAAAAACATTCCTCAAGTCAAATTGGTACGCGACATGCACGACCATAGCAAAAACAAAAATCTACTTTACATCAACGCCACCTTTATGACACGCTGGGAAATTTTGATCTTGCTCCTTGCGAGTGTTGAAAGTGAGTCGGGATGATGTAACACCGCTGTACGTGATATACGCAATCAATCTGGACGAATGGTTCTCCAACTAAACGTCAACCGTTACATCACGAACCGTTCTCATATTACTCCGTCGATTTGGTACACTCGATCGCCTTTATCTAAGTTGTACTCGATATCGTAGTCATAAGCGGAAGTGGTTCGTTTCGTGGTTAAAGCATTTAAGATAAGCGACTGTTTCAGCTCCTTCAGCTAAATCTCTCCGGTATTTTGTTTTATTGTTTTCCTTATATGAACATCTTACTGCCTCATTCCGAAAGCAAAGAAAAAAAAAACAGTCACATGAGGGCAGACATAACTCATTAACAACAACAAATCTGTAAATTTATTTCTTAGGAAAGTTTGTAATAAAGGTGTGGAGGTTTGCGTCCCAAAGCTGTTGGCAGACCAATAAGAACGCGTGCAACTTCCATAATACATTTCATATCGGTTCAGATGAATACGGAGGTGTTCCCGACATCCATCTACATCTAGATCGATACTCTGCGAATCGCATTTAAGTGCCTGGCAGAAGGTTCATCGAACCACCTTCACAATTCTCTACATATACAGCATAGAGAGCATATGGCGCATCCTGGAAATGTTAAGCTGATATAGATCACGGAAAAGAGAACGCGATGTGTACTGTGAAAAGATTATCCGGTTCACAGAGAAGACACGGAAGAAGATGGACCTGGAATGGAAGACTGAAAACAAAAGAGGCGCCACTGAAAGTACAGATTGTAATGGATATGAAAAACAGATTCGAGTTGGTGTTATAATACTTCGTTATCGTAATAAGGTAATATGTAACTTAATGTCCGCCTTCATAGCGCGGTTACTTAGAATCAGCCCTTACTCCGACCAGCACGCAGGCGATTTCCCACAGTTAGTGATTATGCTACGAGGATTGCTCAGAAAGCAATGCACTGCATATTTCTTCTCAGGAGAAAACAATGCTGCGAATGCGAAACGTTACTTATGTGATATTTGATGTCTCCTGAATGAGCACACCAAATTTCCATCATTTCTGACCGATAGCGTAGCTGCAGGACAGTTTCAAAATGACGTCTGTAAGTGATGTACGTTACAAGCAACGTGACGTTATTGAATTTCTCACTGCAGAGAAAGAAACTGCGGGAAATATTTACAAACGCTTGTGCAAAGTCTATGGAGCATCTACTGCCGACAGAAGTTCATTTACTCCCTGGACACGGAGGTGAGGTCATCAGAAGCCGACTCGGCGCAGATCCTCGATTTGCAGCGGACGGGGAGACCATCCACGGCTGCCACACCAGACATGTTGCAGCGAGCTGACGTTGTCATTCGCGAGGACAGAGGCATTACGACTCGGCAGTTGGTGCTGCATCCGTCAATCAACAAAGGAAGTGTGAATGCAGCTATCTGCACCCTGGGATGTTGAAGGATTGGTACCGACACAACATACACGCCATGCGCCGGTTGATGTGGCCGAGAGGTTCTAGGCGCTTCAGTCTGGAGCAGCGCGACGCTACGGTCGCAGTTTCGAATCCTGCCTCGGGCATGGATGTGTGTGATGTCCTTAGGTTAGTTAGGTTTAAGTAGTACTAAGTTCTAGGGGACTGATAACCTCAGATGTTAAGTCGCATAGTGCTCAGAGCCGTTTGAACCATTTGAGCATACAGACCATTGTTTCGCGCTGGAGGAACGCCCTAGGACGGGTGGATATCACGTGAAAAAATCGGGTGTGTAGATGAAACACCATTCTTTCGTGTGTGTAATTCACATTATGTTGAATAAAGAATTGCTGAAGAAAAAAGCGCGGTGCATTACTTTCTGGGCAACCCTCGTATTATAAGAGGCAGCTAATACCGCGCTGTCTAAGGCTCTGCAGTCATGGACTGTGCGGCTGGTCCCGGCGGAGGTTCGAGTCCTCCCTCGGGCATGGGTGTGCGTGTGTTTGTCCTTAGGATAATTTAGGTTAAGTACTGTGTAAGCTTAGGGACTGATGACCTTAGCAGTTAAGTCCCATAAGATTTCACACACATTTGAACATTTTTTGAAAGGGTTGTTACTAGCTGTGGAGATAGCCGAACCAGTGAGGTTCACCAAGGGCGCGACAAACAAACTAATCTTTTTGCAGTAGCAGTGCCGATTGCAAAAAAGCTTCAAATATTCAACAAATCTCCGTACTTGTCCAGAACGCGCGGAAATCGGAGAGTCGGTTCAGGGCCGTCGTGGATTAGAATGAGACAGGACCGAGTGAGAATGTTATCACTAGCTCCGAATGTCGAACGTGATCATCGTAACGGAGACACCGCGATATTACGACGGTAGCTTTGCTGTTGATGTAGCTGATCGACAGTTTCAAAGACGAATGCACGGTAATTTAACCCGAGCATATGTTACAAGGGGCGAACAGAAAGTTTCCGTTTGAGGGCGTTGCTGCAGAGTATATGCGACGTAGCACGACTCCGATGCAGGTACATAAGCAACGACATGTTGGCAAGGGATTAGCGTGGCATTCATGTTTCTACAACGCCCGGTAAATATGCAAACGTGAACTATGGCGACATTATTATCAGATGTGTCCAATCGGAACCAAAGTGCTTTTATTCTTTTCTTGGCTGCCGAAGGAAAAACACCGGTAGATATCCATCGGAGATTGAAGAATGTGTACGGGACAGACATTTGTCGAAAACCACCAGGACAGTATGTGCTGCTTCTTCATGATAACGCACGTCCCCATATCGCAAATTTCGTATTGCAGAAGTAACGCCAACTCACGCGGGAGACACTCGCGCACCCGCCCTTTGGTCCTGTTCTGTCCCCATGCGATTATGACGTCTTCGGTCCCTTATAAAAGGCGCTGAAGGGTCGTCGATTTCTGTCGGACGAGGACGCACAGCAGTGTTGTGGACTTCTTCACACAGCAGTACATGTATTTTACTAAAGGGCTATCTTCAGGCTGGTGCGTCGGTGGGATGATAGCATCAGTGTTCACGACGATTTTGTGTGATTGGCATATCGACTCTGGATTGTAAGGCCCTCGAACGGAAACTTTCTGTTCGGCCCTTATTTTATTCGGTGGCTGGTTTGCTTAACAACGTAGAGCTATTTGTTAACTGGAGGATGTGCTTGTTGTAGAAATGAGCATCGAAATTCGTTGAAGTGGAAGGAAACCGTTTGTTTCTGTGGAAACTGGAGTTTTGATTTCCGTGTGACTTTCTGGTCATGATACCTTTTAACTTATCTCGTAACTGCTATTCGCTGAGAGCCCATAAGGTGGTGCAAGGACTCATTTAAACGAACAAAAATTGTCAGCTTTTACAGATTGAGCATAACATGCCCCCCTGATTACAAAAATTTATTTCTAAGGAACCATGCTAGATACAGCTATCTGATTTTTTGCAAATGATAGCTCAACTCATATGGTGTTTTATGGATACACTCCCGCATGTGCTCTGTTGTTGCTCGTAGAACGTGTGGGTGTTACTCAGTTTCTCTCAATGTCGCTAGCAACAATTGTTCCGTCGCTGTCTTTACGGCATCTTGTATTCTTGCCGTAAGAGTTTGTTCATCAAAGACTGGTGAACTGAACGTTGCATCCTTAACGCAGAACTCGTACAAGACACTAAAGAGGGGTTATGTCTGGTGAACGTGGTGGCCATGATGTTGGACCGTCTCCACCGATCCATCTTTCCAGAGGGGTTTCGTCCAAGAACTGGCGAACAAATAACGTCCAGGTTGACGGTGCATCATCTGGGTGAAGCACTGCCAATGGTCGATATTCCTGTAATTGAGGTGCAACGTAAGGTCTAGAAGTGTATCCATAAAAACATCATGGGCTAAGCTACCATTTGTAGAAAAACGCAATCCATAAAAAACTTCGTGACTCAGGTTACGATTTGCAACAAACCGCATAGCTGTATCAAGTACAGTTCCTTAGAAATAAATTTTTGTAATAGGGAACAGACGTTAGGATCACCTGTCTTCCATCCACCCGTTACATTCAACCCCTTATGGGACTGATGAAACAGAGTTTGGTAATCAGGACCAAACAATTTGTGCCTTCTCAATCGAAGATAGAGCGTTCCTCATCGCATCTGATACCAGGCGAGTTACAACTCTGTGGCGAGTTACAACTCTGTGTATTCCCAGTCCAGTGATCGAATGTTTTAGGGAAATCTGACTGCTACAAGTTGGCGATACGTAGTGAGACAGTTGTGACTTTAAATTAGTTTCACGTGTCAGTGCGATGCTAATGACTTTTATCGAGACAGAGAAAGATTAAATCGAAGTTCCGAAATACTACCTGAAGTACCGTTACTTCCTCATGAGTATAAAGAGGTGGATGACGTAACGGAACACCATTAGCATCGCTCAGTACGGTGATGTAATCAGCACAAGCAGTAGTACCAACAGAAGAAATGAGAAAAGTGCTTAAGAGCCGTGCTGATGCAACGTGCGTGCATGTCTGGGAGGCTCCCGCCACCAGCCCCGTGTCACGGACGTCGGGAGGAAAGTCGGTGTGATGTCACAGGGTCGGCCATTACGCGCCGTTAACCGCCCCAGGCTCGTTCGACGTTGGACTGGTATGACCAGACCGTCGAGTTCCTCTCGTGTTGTTTCTACCGTAATATCAAACGTCTCGGAAGAGAAACTGTGATGTCACGCCATATAAATTACAGTTTTCTGTTTCCCCCATAACAATTACATTGATTTTGTCCTTCACCGTTACGATTAGGGAGTGCGCACATTGTGAATTCAAAAGCGTCAAGACAGAATTTGAGAAGAGGTCCGCAGCTACAAGTATCCGTCGAGGTAAATGTTACAGACATTGAAAATTTAGGATTCATATTTTGCTCCACAAAGAACGCAGCAAATGTTGTATCGTACTAGGGCTTTCCTAAGTCGTGAGCTTGTGTATTATAGTTCCCATGCTCATAGGGAACTGGTTTTTATAACTGTAACTTACCTAGATGAGATTTTAATTTCGGAAATAGCATTACGTGTATTCAGGGCGCAGCGGCAGGGCGTATCCTCACGGGTATAATTTCTGCCCTTGAGGCATCCGAACGGTGGATTTTCGTCCTCAGGATAACGTCTTACAGCGTCTGTGACAATTATCTGCCCTAATTCAGTCTCACCTCGAGACTGAAGAGATTTCCCTAATTATATCATGATGGCTCCCTAACATTTCCCGTTCCTTTTGAATGACAAAATTGTCTTCTTAAGATTTCACATGTTGTAGGAATTTTTTTCTGAAATTTAAAACGTGTGTATCAGATCGAGAGGTCCTACCAAGAGACAGCTACAAGATGAAGAGAGCAGTCAGTGTCAATGAGAAATCCCATTTCTGACGCAGTAGTCAATCGATCTGTAACCACAGTGATGACTGGCTAAAAGACGCAATCTTACATCATTTTTGTAGAGTTGTAGACTGGTGGTGTGGAGTCGCTCGCAGGCCCTCATAGAATGTGGAGGGCGGATTTTAGATGGATGTGGAGAGATTGTGCACATTTTTTGGCAGTGTTTCCTTTTCGAAATTCAAGTTGTGATTCACAGTGATTCATGTTTAGAATGTGGAAAGTCAATGTGTAAGTGTGAACTCACAGTTATTTCTTCTTTTGAAGGCAGCAGCTGTTGAAGGGACCACTTGAGTGACTTGACTGTCTTAGATTAAGTGTGCGAAATTTTAATCCTCAAATGGGATTTGGATTAATTTGTAGAGTTACTAGCTAAATGGAAATGATGTTTTCAAATGAACGGATTTCGTGCTATTTGTTAAAGTCGAATAAACTTCTGTGGGAACTAAAGTAGTCGTTTTGTGTGACCGTCTGATTTTTGGAGCTTTTGAACTTTTTTCACCAACAGAATTTTGGTTTACGAGAGATGAAGAGGAAGCAGCTAGCAATGAACTTTTTCTGGTCCGTTGGCTGGATAAGGAGTCTCTCTGAGAGGAATCAGAGAGCTACAGAGATAAAGAAAATGGAGTAGGAGTTAGGTCTAAATAACCTTGCCTCGCAATCTTAGAGAGACCGGGGCATATGATTTCGCACGTCTAGGGCAAAGAGGTTGATCCTTGCCCCAATGTTCCCACTCCGACTGTGGTGTCATTATGTTCATCGCATATCATTTCGACCTCGTGGCTTAGCCCAGTGGTATATTTTCTCTCCGAGAAGAGGAGAGCGACCTTTATACGCTGGAGACTATGGAGAGAAAATAGTAGTTCCATTTTATGAACTTACATGTAAGTTCATATGCTTGCCTTCGCGAATGACGTAATAATCTTTTAACGATGATCTCAACAATTACTTCCAGCGTACAAGAAACAGATAGTGATAGTTCTCACTTGTTAGACAGAATACGCAGTACTTCAGATATGCCTCATCGATCATTTTATTTTACTGTTTTTAGCCACTGATTACATGTAAATAAACTTCCTTGAAAAGTAATGTTCATTTTACTGCCTGCAAGAAATCAGACATGTCATTGCTAGCTTGGTGATTTACATTCAGTTAGTAGGAGCATATTTTTGCTATTGCTTGGTAGATGTAAGCGATGTAAAATAAGAGAGGAGTATTTTGAATTTTTTGCTCAACCCAACAGAGTATAACGTAGTGCTGAAGGAACTATAATGATAACCTTGCTAACTTACAATTTGCCCGGAGCGTCATTATCCTTTAGCCTTACGTATTCCTTCCCAGGAATGAAGAATATTCTTCACTGGGCCCGAATCCACGAACAGCTTTCCTCCGGAGCACGAAAACACACAGTGCTGTCCTCTTCAAAACGCACTTTCGTCGCTTTTCGCGCATTTTGTAGTGTTTGGTGTAGTTGGTACAGATACGGGTGAAACAAGAGTTGAAACTCGGTGCCTTTCGGTTTTCGGCACCAAAGTGGCCCTCAAGCTTAAAGTGTCCACGCGATAACTGTATCCTAATAAACGGTGTCTTTTTTTCACGACTTCGTGTGACAAACTGTGGTAGAGTTTTACTTTATGGATTGTCGGTAATTCAGGAACTGTACTTTACGCACTCCGTTCCCACATCCACCAAATACTGGAAATTTAAAATCGTTCCAGCACCAGAATTCTAACTCGGAACCACTGGATCAGAAATGACGTATCAATGTCAATCTTGGAAGGGGCTATCTGTGCCTATGGTAACCCTTTTCTATAGCATTGTCCGCTGTTTAGAAACACCGTGAAGCACTAATTTGAACAGGTACCAACTTATGACAAATGGAAAAAATGAGTAGTAACATGTATTTGCTCTATCATAGAAAAGTAATTCAGTTTGGAACTTCCGGAATTAGCATACAATCAAGCTGCTACTGACCTAATACCGGCATCCACAACATTGACATGTGGTTAATTCCACGATCATATTCACTACAAATGTTATGACGTGGGTCCTGTCAGAGGAACGAATGATTGCGGAGATTTTTTAGAGAGAGAGAGAGGGAGGGGGAGGGAGGGGGGAGAGAGGGTGGCCATTTACATATCATTTCTACGGAAGAATTCCTCTGTAATATAGAATTAGAAGCATACAATTTTATGCAGCATCTGAAACCACTCCTGCTCCCAGACGTTTTCTTTCCACAGCCAGATTGTCATAGAGGTTTATAGTTGTGTATTTCATTCATTTCTGTACCAAAGTTAAATTCAATAAAGGCAGGCACAGATTATTTTTTCCATCTAGTATTGTGTTTATGGATATCTTTCATTCTCACAAACTGCAGTTGATTGTTGACAATAAATTTTATCAGCGAATAAGCATGCAGTGAAGCTGTTGTTAATATTCCCAATTGTTCAAACTGGTACCTGCAAGATGTAGGTATGTGGACCCAACACTTAACTCTAATTACTTTCTTTTGTGCAATGTGATATTTGTCTAGATGAGGACTTATCCCAGAACATTATCCGCTGGACATCAGTGACTGAAAATAGGCAAATTATGTCAATTTACTGATTTATATCTCCCCAAAGTTGGCAATTATTTCTATGGCAAAAATAGCTGAACCTAAACAGCTTAGTCTGGAACCGCGCGACCGCTACGGTCGCAAGTTCGAATCCTGCCTCGGGCATGGATGTGTGTGATGTCCCAAGTTTAGTTAGGTTTAAGTAGTTCTAAGTTCTAGGGGACTGATGACCTCCGATGTTAAGTCCCATAGTGCTCAGAGCCATTTGAACCATTTTTAAACGGTTTAATCGGTCGGCTGTATAGATATTCGAGATTAATCGTTCATCATATCCACACCGAAGAATTGTTATCTTACTAATGTTATGGAAAACATCGCTGGTTCTGAGGTCAACTTAAATGCTCCCTATATGAGGGAAGCAGAAAGACTGCACACTGAACCCATCAACAGGACACTCGCGTTTGCTCTGCTTCTAAGGCCATACACTGCGACTACTTGGAACGGTAAGATGCGTAAGGCGAGTGTTACTGCAGGCATCCGGCTAACCTGGTTTCCTGGAGCGCAAGCAAGAAACTAGAAACAGCCCATTCTGATGTACGCCGACTGCTTGGAACGAGCAAGTCACACGAATAATGTTGCATCCATTCTTCTCAAGAAAGACATTTGCCTCAGTTTCCGCCCGTTTTGATTTCAGCTATCTTGTGTAGTGAATGTGTGTGATACGAATGTTCTAACTTTGGAAGCATTATAAATTATTCAGTCTTTCTCTGCCGCCTTTTATGTGTTGCCCATAGAATAGTTTTCTAAGTTGCTAGATGGGCCTGCGTTATTTAGAGGGTGTCATTCTCTGATATTTCATGTCAACAACACGGGAAACCATTAGCGTCCCGTTATCAGACTGACGCTGTTCCCACGAACGGAGACTTATCAGACATGCAGATGATTGGTAGCCTCTATTGAGTTTGCGCTAAGTTTTAAAACGCAGCTAATGTTTTTAGGAACACCATCAACGAATTGCTTATTTCTTAGCTTGTTTCTTTTACGTTAAGCTTGTTGACATGTTAATGAATTGGAGAATCTCCGTTCATGTTTCAAAACTAGTGTAAAAATAAAAGTAAGGCTGTCCACAAGATGAACTTTGTTTCGAATAACACAGTGCTTTACTAAATCTGGTCCTGTCAGAGGTGGTTTGCTGTTGCCTTCCTCACACCTTTGAACTGACTTACCCAACCCGTTGTAGAGAGCCGTGCAGTTCAATGTGGACTCCAAACCATGGTAGGTGTAACAATATGGGTAAAAATATACGCCTTGCGAGAAGAGTAATCTCAGCGGGACTGTTCATTGATTAAAATCACTGTACTGGGCCGAAAGATTTGCAGATGCGGTACACTGCAGTGGGATGTGCTGGATGACCTCTTTCTTTTTTTAGCCTTGTGCTTTTTGACGATGCTTTCATCAATAATATCAGATTCATAATATATACGTAATTTGAAGAAAAACTTGAAATTTTCTGTAGAACGTCAAAACCATGCCCTGGCGAAACTTTTTTCGCAAAGTACCTTAAGAAAACAAATACATCATATAGGAAGAAATTTCTTTGAAACACAAAGTTTCCACTACTTAATATTCTTAATCCTCCAGCAAACATTGGCTTTAAAAAATTAAAACAATTATCTGTCTCGATGACTACTATTTTTCCCACGACGCGTTTCAAGGATTTACAGCCTCATCATCAGGTTGACAAGTGCTATAAATGAAAATTTGCTTTCGGAGACGTAGCCAACGGTATACCTTACATTTCATTTCATTACAAATCGGTTATTATGTATCACTTATTACCATAATATGAAGTTATTCATTTTCAACGATAACGAAGCCACCTCAAGACGTTCCAACAAAAAGCACCGTATAAGTCGTTATATAAACACATTTGTAATACTGTGTATTAAATATAAACACACACGAAAAAAGGCGATAAATCCTACACGTACAGAAGTATAGTGCCTTGTAAATCACACGGCATTACCAGCTTACATTGCAAACCAAAGATACAGACAACATGGCTATAAGTGTTTACATCTTTAGAACGTTGTCGCGTAAATATAGCCTTATTCAAATGGTTCAAATGGCTCTGAGCACTATGCGACTCAACTTCTGAGGTCATCAGTCGCCTAGAACTTAGAACTAATTAAACCTAACTAACCTAAGGACATCACACACATCCATGCCCGAGGCAGGATTCGAACCTGCGACCGTAGCGGTCACGCGGTTCCAGACTGAAGCGCCTTTAACCGCACGGCCACACCGGCCGGCCATAGCCTTATTAAACAATTTTCATACATGTGGTTCAACATATTTGTTATATACATAGGTTTCAGCATATTTGTTTGATACGAAATATGCCGAAGCCTATGAACATAAGTTCCTTACTAGGACCATGTTTATGTACGAAAGTTCTCACCTTGATGCAGTTGCCTGTATCTTTGATTTTCAATATAAGCTGGTATAGTCTGACTCACAAGAGACGATATTTCTAGCACTGTACGGTCTCTGGAATGTTTTTTATTACGTGTTTATGTGTGTTATTCAGTGACAAGTAGAATTTCATTGCCATATGATGACAAGACATGACCGCAGTCTAAGTAAAAGTAGGGAAATGAAACGTAAGACAAAATACAGGGATATAAATACTCACGTAAACCGCTGACTTCCTAGAGATGGAAGTGTAAGCCCTTGAAACAGTCGTGGAAGAAAATAAAATTGACTGACACAGATAATTTGCTAATTTGCCTTTCATATCAACAGCAGTCACAGTCTCACATAAATCCAACACGGACAAAATTAGGACTATTGCCTTCAATTACGAGTGAAATTCTTGCCGGAAGTTTCTTCAAGATAGCGCCATCAGTCTCAAGTAAGTCGAGAAGGTTTCACTTCATCTTTTTCTTGTGATTTGAACTAATTTACGATAGCATTAATTACAGTTTACTTTCAGAAACACTCTATTCTTCAGGTTTACAATTTCAAGGAGGTAGTGTTGCGGATTGTGTTTTGGAAGTCGGTAGTCAGTGATCCTCAGGGACCAATAAGGTTCCCAGAATGCGATTTCCACTATGCAGCACAGCGTGCACTGATATGAAACTTCCTGACAGATTATGTGTGCCGGACCGATGTTCGAACTAGAGACCTTTGCCTTTCGCGGGCAAGTGCTCTACCAGCTGAGCTACCCAAGCACGACTCACGACCCGTCTTCACAGCTTCAATTCTGCCAGTACTTCGCCTCCTACGTACCAAACTTCACAGAAGCTCTTCTGCGAACCTTGCAGAACTAGCACTCCTGGAAGAAAGGATATTGCGGAGACATGGGTTAGCCACAGCCTAGGGGATGTTTCTAGAATGAGATTCCCGCTCTGCAGCGGAGTGCGCGCTGATATGAAACTTCCTGACAGATTAAAACTGTGTGCCGGACCGAGACTCGAACTTGGGATCTTTGCCTTTTGCGGGAAGGTTCCTTTTGAGCTGTACTGGATTATTTATAACAAAGTTCATGAGGGAATAAATATTTACAAGATGATCGTCGGTCAGAACCACATATTATCCTTACAATTCGTTTTTGCCCAATGAAGGCTTTCTTTCGTAAAGATGAGTTACCCCAGAACATAATTCCATATGACATTATTGAATGAAAATACGCACAGTATGTCAACTTACCGATTTGTCTCTCCCCAAGAATTGCGATGAATCCAAGCGCAAATGTGGCTGAACTACCTTGTTTTAGGAGTTCCAAAATGTGCATTTTGCAATTTAAATTCTCATCAGTAAGGACACCTAAGGATTTTGAAGTTTCCACAGTATTTATTATTTCCTCGCCATGTGTCACAGTTATCATTGGTGTAGTACCCCTAGATGTGGAGAAATGAATATGTTCTGTCCTTTTAAAATTAAGAGTGAGACCATTCGCATAAAACCAGTCAATGATATTTTTAAGAACTTTGTTTACTATTTCTTCTGTTTCTGTATTATACTTGAATTGATTACAATGCTAGTGTCATCTGCAAAAAGAACTGCTTCTGCTCCAACTACCATTCCTAGTCCAACGTCTGTTAATTCGCGTCAGGCGGCCTTGAGGCAGCGTATCTCACGGCGCGCAAATTTTCCGGACTATATTAGTCCAGCATTTGAGAATGAGTACATTAAGCGACTTCCAACAATTTTTTACAGATAATTTGAAACATCTTGTCTCTGACACCCACCACAAAATGATGAAAGCAAAAAAGTTTATTGTTTAATACATTTTCGCTGTTCATACAGTAAAACGTCAGCATCAAGCATGACCTTTTAAAATATTGTATCTTTACTATCAACTTGCAGTACATTTCGCAGTCAGTATCCACATAAACCACTGAAAGCAGCTGCAAATGCACAACACTGTTCAGGAGATAACGCGTTATTGACACTGAACTCCGTGAAAACTAGCATTTCTTAAAAGGGAATGCAAATTATCCAAACTGTTTTCATTCAGACTATGTGACAATGAGAGCACTTAGCGACTTCCAGCAGACTTAAAACATAATTTGAAACCCTTTCTACGTTTTTTGCGTGTTTATGGGTGAATGACCGAAACTAATAAAACGATCATAATTAATATTTTGCATCTTCCATCACGAAGGATTTACATGCTTAACGTCAAACATTAAACACATTAACACACATGTAATCAGAAATTTGAAGTCGGTTTACACATGGGACTATGATTCCTTAAAGAATCTAGGTTGCGACAGTCCACCTACTTTGTACATAATTACAATATCAGAAGGAAAATCCACATTCATTACTCCACATTAAGGTTGTCTATAGTATAACAGGGGTGCACAATACTGCAATAAAATTTTTTGATCACTTGCCCAGTCATATAAGATGTCAAGTAAAATTTGAAAAGAAACTGAAAAAGTTTCTCCTTGACAACGCCGTGTATTCCGTACAAGAATTTCTATTACTGCAATGTATTTTTTTTTCGAAAAAAACTTAGAAATCAGTACGTAACCGTATATATACAAATTAATTTACGTTGTGAATGTAAAATGACTCATTCCACATCATTACAATCTGTCGTGTAAATGATCCATGGAATATGAGAGTAGCTAACTAACTAATTAACTAACAAGATACACAGGTGAGTTAGGAGGAAAGGTACAGGCTTTGAGGGGTGATAAATCAGTGATCCTGAGCAAAAAAGATTTCAAACGAATAATGCCCTTTTCTAAACTATATCGGACATACAGCTGTTAAAAATCATGGTCGTCTGTCGCATGTCCTTCACCGCTTCTCAACATACTACATAGGCTAATGTCACTTTGGTTGATTTCGAGTTATATTTTACTGACAATTTCATAGCGCACTTCACACAGTACGTCACTGAAACGTATCCTGGGCGTGCCGGCCGGGGTGGCCGAGCGGTTCTAGGCGCTACAGTCTGGAACCGCGCGACCGCTACGGTCGCAGGTTCGAATCCTGCCTCGGGCCTGGATGTGTGTGATGTCCTTAGGTTAGTTAGGTTTAAGTAGTGCCAAGTTCTAGGGGAATGATAACCTCAGAAGTTAAGTCCCATAGTGCTCAGAGCCATTTGAACCATTTTTTTAATCCTGGGCGTTGATGAATCGGTCGCCGTGGAATCATTTCTTGGCCACCGAGGTCACTCGATTTTCCTCCATTAGATTACTGTTTGTGGGGTGGCTTCAGAGGGAAGTCTGCAAGCGCTGAGTGGACACAAAGGAGGAAGTTCTCGCTCATATTTCACATGCGTGTGCTGAAGTAAAGGACCGTGCGAATGAGCTCAGATCGGCAACAAAGCAACTGTCTACAGAAGATGCAAAATGCATTGCAGTTGAGGGTGGATGTTTTGAACATCTTTTGTGAGGAAATGTTCACGACTAAATAAAACATTAGGTCACAATGTTTCTTTTACCATGGACGTGCATTTGTCCTGTTCCCCGTTTTCATTATTTCACTGCCTATATTTGGCCGGCACGGGGAGGCGTAAAGTTCCTGATCACTAGGCTGAGTGCCAACATTCTGGTTTCAATACGAAACATCTCCGCAGTGCTTCGTGAAGTGAGGGCATGTGACACTAGTGCTGGTGATCCGTCTATCGGCTTGGGACGTTAAGCTTGGCGGCGCTCTTGGTGCTATTCGCGAGGAGTAGCCTCTGTGCTGGCACCGGGTTTCACACTCTCCATTTTCTCACCATCTTCATCATCAACAACAACATTACACTACACACACACACACACACACACACACACACACACACTCGCGTGATATTACAAATAGTGTGTAATGGAGCATGTTGTAAATAAACAAAAAAGAAATTGTTTTAATTTTCTCGGAAGATTAAGAACAGGAAATGTGTTCATACGACGTTTTTTTGTCCAGAATCATTGATATTCGTACTGTCACATCTCAAAGTATGTACTTTTTTCCTTGACTGACAGTGTATACACAGTTCCTTGCTCTAACACTTATCTTATCACGACATCATTTTAAACTTTTAAATTCAATCAATAATTATATGAAATATTAAAACTTCCTGGCAGATTAAAACTGTGTGCCGGACCGAGAGTTGAACTCGTGACCTTTGCCTTTCGCGGGCAAGTGCTCTACCATCTGAGGTACCCAAGCACGACTCACGCCCCGTCCTCACAGCTTTACTTCTGCCAGTATCTCGTCCCCTACCTTCCAAACTTCACAGAAGCTCTCCTGCGAACCTTGCAGAACTAGCACTCTATATCTACATCCATACTCCGCAAGCCACCTGACGGTGTGTGGCGGAGGGTACCTTGAGTACCTCTATCGGTTCTCCCTTCTATTCCAGTCTCGTATTGTTCGTGAAAAGAAGGATTGTCGGTATGCCTCTGTGTGGGCTCTAATCTCTCTGATTTTATCCTCATGGTCTCTTCGCGAGATATACGTAGGAGGGAGCAATATACTGCTTGACTGCTCGGTGGAGGTATGTTCTCGAAACTTCAACAAAAGCCCGTACCGAGCTACTGAGCGTTTCTCCTGCAGAGTCTTCCACTGGAGTTTATCTATCATCTCCGTAACGCCTTCGAGATTACTAAATGATCCTGCAACGAAGAGCGCTGCTCTCCGTTGGATCTTCTCTATCTCTTCTATCAATCCTATCTGGTACGGATCCCACACTGGTGAGTAATATTCAAACAGTGGGCGAACAAATGTACTGTAACCTACTTCCTTTGTTTTCGGATTGCATTTCCTTAGGATTCTTCCAATGAATCTCAGTCTGGCACCTGCTTTACCGACGATCAAC
Source organism: Schistocerca americana (assembly GCF_021461395.2). Lineage (NCBI taxonomy): Eukaryota > Metazoa > Arthropoda > Insecta > Orthoptera > Acrididae > Schistocerca > Schistocerca americana. The sequence goes on along the minus strand of NC_060120.1, from coordinate 651,995,571 downwards.
TTTATATGATCATTCCATTTTAAATCACTCCTAATGCGTACTCCCAGATAATTTATGGAATTAACTGCTTCCAGTTGCTGACCTGCTATATTGTAGCTAAATGATAAGGGATCTTTCTTTCTATGTATTCGCAGCACATTACACTTGTCTACATTGAGATTCATTTGCCATTCTCTGCACCATGCGTCAATTCGTTGCAGATCCTCCAGCATTTCAGTACAATTTTCCATTGTTACAACCTCTCGATATACCACAGCATCGTCCGCAAAAAGCCTCAGTGAACTTCCGATGTCATCCACAAGGTCATTTATGTATATTGTGAATAGCAACAGTCCTACGGCACTTCTCTGCGGCACACCTGAAATCACTCTTACTTCGGAAGACTTCTCTCCATTGAGAGTGACATGCTGCGTTCTGTTATCTAGGAACTCTTCAATGCAATCACACAATTGGTCTGATAGTCCATATGCTCTTACTTTGTTCATTAAACGACTGTGGGGAACTGTATCGAACGCCTTGCGGAAGTCAAGAAACACGGCATCTACCTGGGAACCCGTGTCTACGGCCCTCTGATTCTCGTGGACGAATAGCGCGATCCTGAAAGAAAGGATACTGCGGAGACATGGCTTAGCCACAGCCTGGGGGATGTTTCGAGAATGAGATTTTCACTCTGCATCGGAGTGTGCGCTGATATGAAACTTCCTGGCATATTAAAACTGTGTGCCGGACCGAGACTCGAACTCGGGACCTTTGCCTTTCGCGGGCAAGTGCTCTACCATCTGAGCTACCCAAGCACGACACACGCCCCAAATGAAATATCGAAAATCAAATTTATGTTTCCCCTGGAAGCTGTTCAAATGGTTCGAATGGCTCTAAGCACTACGGGACTTAACATCTGAGGTCATCAATCCGCTAGACTTAGAACTAATTAAACCTAACTAACCTAAGGACATCACACACATCCATGCCCGAAGCGGATTCGAACCTGCGACCGTAGCAGCAGCGCGGTTCCGGACTGAAGCGCCTAGAACCGCTCGGCCACAACGGCCGGCTTGGAAGCTGTTAAATAGCCAACCTGCAACAGGGGCTGTGCACCTTGTTAGTTACAAGAGTGGTGACAATTTTAACCCCTGTCTCGGGATTACGGAAAGACGGATGTAGGAACTCGCGCTAACGAAGTGGCACTCTCTGTGGCCAGAGGAAATGTGCTGAATGATTGGACTCGTCCCCTTGCGGCCACACCGAGTGACACGTTCCCGGAATGCGGACGGACAGTAAACAGTAGTGCCTTGGCCACGCGTGACGTGTGCGCCGAGGCGGCTAACTGTAGTGTGGTGTACTGTGCAGTGTCGACCAGCACACTGGCCGGATACCTGGCGGCTGACGCGACTCTCCCAAGGCCGCCACCAGCCGACCTCGCGGCGGCCTCCCCCACTGCAAATGTCAAGACACGGGTCTCGCTGTGCACACCGTGTCGGCAAAAGCTCTAGACAACAGCCTATCGTCATTTGTGCTTGTATGGCCAGCTGCGTTTGTCTCCAAAATCGAGACATTTAAATTCTAGGCTGCCAGGGTAAACGAGTTGTTGTTGTTGTGGTCTTCAGTTCTGAGACTGGTTTGATGCAGCTCTCCATGCTACTCTATCCTGTGCAAGCTTCTTCATCTCCCAGTACCTACAGCAACCTACATCCTTCTGAATCTGCTTAGTGTATTCGTCTCTTGGTCTCCCTCTACGATTTTTACCCTCCACGCGGCCCTCCAATACTAAATTGGTGATCCCTTGATGCCTCAGAACATGTCCTACCAACCAATCCCTTCCTTTAGTCAAGTAGTGCCACAAACTCCTCTTCTCCCCAATCCTATTCAAACCTCCTCATCAGTTATATGATCTACCCATCTAATCTTCAGCATTCTTCTGTAGCACCACATTTCGAAAGCTTCTATTCTCTTCTTGTCCAAACTATTTATCGTCCACGTTTCACTTCCATACATGGCTACAATCCATACAAATACTTTCAGAAACGACTTCCTGACACTTAAATCAATACTCGATGTTAACAAATTTCTCTTCTTCTGAAACGCTTTCCTTGCCATTGCCAGTCTACATTTTATATCCTCTCTACTTCGACCATCATCAGTTATTTTGCTCCCCAAATAGCAAAACTCCTTTACTACTTTAAGTGTCTCATTGGCTTATCTAATTCCCTCAGGATCACCCGATTTAATTCGACTACATTCCATTATCCTCGTTTTGCTTTTGTTGATGTTCATCTTATACCCTCCTTTCATGACACTGTCCATTCCGTTCAACTGCTCTTCCAAGCCCTTTGCTGACTCTGACAGAATTACAATGTCATCGGCGAACCTCAAAGTTTTTATTTCTTCTCCATGGATTTTAATACCTACTCCGAATTTTTCTTTTGTTTCCTTCACTGCTTGCTCAATATACAGATTGAATACCATCGCGGATAGGCTACAACCCTGTCTCACTCCCTTCCCAACCACTGCTTCCCTTTCATGCCCCTCGACTCTTATAACTGCCATCTGGTTTCTGTACAAATTGTAAATAGCCTTTCGCTCCCTGTATTTTACCCCTGCCACCTTCAGAATTTGAAAGAGAGTATTCCAGTCAACATTGTCAAAAGCTTTCTCTAAGTCTACAAATGCTAGAAACGTAGGTTTGCCTTTCCTTAATCTAGCTTCTAAGATAAGTCGTAGAGTCAGTATTGCCTCACGTGTTCCAACATTTCTACGGAATCCAAACTGATCTTCCCCGAGGTCGGCTTCTACCAGTTTTTCCATTCGTCTGTAGAGAATACGCGTTAGTATTTTGCATCCGTGACTTATTAAACTGATTGTTCGGTAATTTTCACATCTGTCAGCACCTGCTTTCTTTGGGATGGGAATTATTATATTCTTCTTGAAGTCTGAGGGTATTTCGCCTGTCTCATACATCTTGCTCACCAGATGGTAGAGTTTTGTCAGGACTGGCTCTCCCAAGGCCATCAGTAGTTCTAATGGAATGTTGTCTACTCCCGGGGCCTTCTTTCGACTTAGGTCTTTCAGTGCTCTGTCAGACTCTTCACGCAGTATCGTATCTCCCATTTCATCTTCATCTACATTCTCTTCCGTTTCCATAATATTGTCCTCAAGTACATCGCCCTTGTATAGATCCTCTATGTACTCCTTCCACCTTTCTGCTTTCCCTTCTTTGCTTAGAACTGGGTTTCCATCTGAGCTCTTGATGTTCATACAAGTGGTTCTCTTGTCTCCAAAGGTCTCTTTAATTTTCCTGTAGGCAGTATGTATCTTACCCCTAGTGAGATAAGCCTCTACATCCTTACATTTGTCCTCTAGCCATCCCTGCTTAGCCATTTTTCACTTCCTGTCGATCTTGTTTTTGAGACGTTTGTATTCCTTTTTGCCTGCTTCATTTACTGCATTTTTATATTTTCTCCTTTCATCAATTAAATTCGGTATTTCTTCTGTTACCCAAGGATTTCTACTAGCCCTCATCTTTTTACCTACTAGGCCCTCTGCTGTCTTCACTACTTCATCTCTCAAAGCTACCCATTCTTCTTCTACTGTATTTCTTTCCCCCATTCATGTCAATTGTTCCCTTATGCTCTCCCTGAAACTCTGTACAACCTCTGGTTCTTTCAGTTTATCCAGGTCCCATCTCCTTAAATGTAGATGTAGATTTTAAAAAATGACGAATTTCCTCCAGGTGTATTAAGGTGTTGGTTCTATTAGCGACTAGTTTCGATGTTGTTACACCATCATCTTCAGGCCCTGAATACAACGTACCATACATAAACAACTAATGCAACAACAGTAATTTATAAGTTATTATGCAAAACAATTCTATTATAACCATATCACATAATGGGTAATTTTAATGAACTAATTATATTTTTGGTCTTTTCTGTTAAAATGACATCACTCTGGACATTACCGTTTATATCAACTGACATTATCTAGATTGCTTCTGTTTAGAGCATTGCTGTGTACCTGATCGTACTTTTGTCCATGTAAACTTATTGGAATTGATTATTTTAGATCCTGGTCATAGCCTTCGATAAGATACCGACATAGAAATTTCAGCAACGTGTTAACTCTTACTTTTATTGGAATGAATAGTTTTTTTTTAAATTGATTAGCATGTATTTTACACTATTGACTACCTTGTATCAACTAAGTTTCACACCTTTTTTTCGGTCCCTTACCATTTCTTTCGTGGTGTAAGGAATGAAGTTGTCTAAATAAATTACGCCACTGTTACTTTAATATGATGACAGTACAGAATTTTGCAAACGTAACTAGTCTACCTTGCCCACCGTTCACTACTAGAAAACAATGAAGTTTACCTAACACACGTCTGACTGGCTATTCGTATGTTCTCCTTTTTATAGTTAAATATTTAAAAAAAATACAATGTTCCACGCCTATATTATTATCCATTAGAATAACGGCTTGTCACTTACGCTTTTATATACTACCATTTTTTAATACCTGATATTAACCTATCGTAAAAGGATTGTGCATATACAGCTTCATATGTATTTTAGTGATACCACGTAAATGGTTAATGTTCAGAGTGACATTTTAACAGAAATGACCAAAAATGTAATTAGTTTATTAAAATTACCCATTATGTAATATGGTTATAATAAAATTGTTTTGCATAATAACTTATAAATTACTGTTGTTGCATTAGTTGTTTATGTATGGTATGTTGTATTCAGGGCCTGAAGATGATGTTGCAACAACATCGAAACTAGTCGCCAATAAAACCAACACCTTAATACAGCTGGAGGAATTTCGTGATTTTTTAACATATATTATACTAGCTGACGTCCCAAATCGTCCATTTCAGTTATGGATATACGAAGATAAACGAGTTGAAGTCAAAAAATGAAATTTTTCAGAAGACATCTCTTACTGATTTTCTTGAAACAAACAATTGGAAGAATTTTTTTTATGTTGTTAATAACTATGATTTGGACTCATATACTTACCTGGAAGAGCTTTATCTACAAAGTAACGTGATTAAGGTTTTATGTGACTTAGTATATTTCTCCTGTACTGAGAACTGGACTTATACTATCGTGACCGCAGAAAGCAATAACATTTACAATAATTTTAACTGATGAAAATAAAAAGAACAAAAGAAATAGTAGTGTCCTCACTTAGAACAAAGTCTGCACAGAATCTACAGCTAAATGTTTGACAGGTTAGCAGCACCAATTAATTCTCCATGGAATTCTTCTATGTCAGGACAGTTGTCCTCATCTTCATTTGTTTTAAGATTGTTGTAAAAGTTATGGAATGGGGGTAGAACAAGTGAGTGGTTATCCAAAAGGTCTTTCTTTTTTTCCTTTGGAAAGTGGCAGTGTGTCACCATAACGTATTCCAGGCTGCAGTCGAGCAACTACCTTTCCTCTACGAATGAAGCTTATTATTTGAAACGGCTCGTCCTCATTGAGACTCGTTTTGGAAAAGAGTATACCATACTCTTGCGTAAAACGAAACCGTTTAACATCCCGCCACTTGCATTGATTTCCTTGTGTACCTTTCTTTCGAAGTTGTAAGGTGTCTTTCAGAACACCGGCAGAATCCAAGTAATCAATATGTGACAGGTCTAAAACTCCAAATTTCCTTTTCTTGCCAACTGAGGGTATTAGTTGATACCAGTCATGCGGATGAGCCACTAGCACTTGCAGCTTCTTTTTTTTGTTCACATTCCAAGTGACTGTGGCCAATAACCATGAATTTATGGTCCGCTATTTTCAGATTTGTATTTTCCTGCATGGCGAACAAGTACATTGCAGTCACATAGGAGTTTTTATTCCGCCCTCCGCAGGTGTCTGAGTAAAGTGTCACTTGCTTCACTTCCGAAGGAACTGACGTCAGGTCCTTGAAAACACGCGTTGCAACCTGATTCCCGCTACGAGCACCCTCTGTTCCATGCCACATGTATTAAGTTACGCTATCCGACTGGTTTCATGCATGGTCAAATTGTATGTCCACAGAGGTCGTTTATAAAAAGCAATTGAAATATTCAAAAATTGAATCGGCGGACACTGTTTTAAGTCGAAAGCGTAACACAGCACCGAACTATCCGAGCTCGAACGTTTCTTTCCTTTGTTCTTGTTAAGGTATGCATTGTCTGCCTCAGTGTGATGAGCAGCTAACTCGGTGTCAATTTCTTCTATAGAACTCTCTTTCACTGATACAGACTTCTTTCTAAAATGTACAATATCACATTTGTGCCATGTATCCACTTCAGGTTTATTAAACGTAAGGTTTATCTTATGGAAGTCTCTCTCGTGTATTACTCTGGAAACTGGCCTATCCTTTTCATCACAGTAGAGCTCGCACATAGTTTGCAAACTCAGATATGATGGTAGGTAAACCCTGTTACTTTCTATACGTGTGTAGTACGATTTATAACGAGGAAATGATGAAATGTGATCTCTTACTTCTTTTACTTTGTTTGTTACCAGATGGTGTTTTTGCCCTGTTGTCATCACTTGAAGTTCCACACACATTAGCCTGTCGTTTGGTAAGTGCAAGCATAATGAACTTCTGCGACTCATCAAGGATATTCATGAAACATCATCCTCTACAAACACAAAATCGTTCTCCTTTTACTCGGAAATGAAACAAATGAGTGACCATACAGCATTTTGCTTTCTCGGGTTCCTGGGTCCTTTTCCGTGATGTTGTAGATGCTTTCGAGTCAATGAGGCTTTTGTCTCTATCTCCAAGAGCCCAATATTTATGAAATATTTGTGTCCCAACCGCGTTTGCTCATCAATCATTTTGCCTAGTTTATCTTTACGTTTCAAACGGCACACTTTTAGAGGTTTCGGAGTTCAAGCTTTAACTTCTTTCACTTTGGCCGTTGTGTATTTTTGTCCAATATTCCCCTTTTGTTGGCGTTCCGCTCTCGCTTTTCGAAAATAACTACCTTTCACAGCATCTGGTGCAGACATTTTTTCTGGTTCAGCAGTTACATAACCAATTTCCTGTGCAATACTGTCAATTTTTTGTGCAATACTGTCAATTTTTTTCCATTTTGAAGAGCTCCCTGCAGTCACTATCTTACACATTTGCAGCCGGCCGTTGTGGTCGAGCGGTTCTAGGCGCTTCAGTCTGGAACCGCGGGACCGCTACGGTCGCAGGTTCGAATCCTGCCTGGGGCATGGATGTGTGTGCTGTCCTTAGGTTAGTTAGGTTTATGTAGTTCTAAGTTCTAGGGGACTGATGACCTCAGATGTTAATTCCCATAGTGCTCAGAGCCATTTGAGCCTACACATTTGCATCTTCATCCGCACTTGACTCACTCTCTTCCGGTACATGGTCTTCATGGACGTCACAATATAGAAAGTACCTTGCAAAATGACTCGATTAATACGAACGACGGAAACGGGATTGACATTGGAGGGTTCACAATTCATAATTCGAACACAAATATCAACCAGCAGGTGGAAAATTAGTGCTGCTTGTAACGCCCCAACGACCACCTTAAAAGTCAATTAAGAAAGAACATGAAGTAGGGAAAGTTATCTTGGCAGTTACGACATCTTTGCCGATGAGCTAACACGAAAGAGTTTTGTCAATAACTACATTTTACACCAATGAGCATATTTGTTAGCGAAAGAGAAAGAAGAAACATTGATTTCAGCAATGGACAAATATCCATGTGACAAATGTGAAATTAATATCTCAAAAGTTAAGGCCAAAGTAATGTCATGAGAGATAACTTTTATGTGGAAGAGAGTTGTAAGCGTAACGAAGAAATTCAATGCGTCTACAATGCTCTTCCACAGAAGAAGTCGCTTGCTAGAACTCATCCAGTGCAGACGTACGAGAGCAGTTCTGATCTGAATTATTGAGACTGCGAATCGTGACGACATTGTTTTCGAGTTTAGAAGTGTTTGTTGCGTGACGGGATTCACGGCTTAAGAAACTGATTTTATGAACTGAGACACGAACAGATAGACTCATTTAACCGTGCACTACGGGTTAATTGAAATCTAATAACGGAATTAGTGAACATTGGACTTGACTTTAAATTAGTTGGACCTTAAGGAGAAGTGAACATTCCATGAAAGAATACACGCAATTAGTCTCGAGTAGGACCCAAGTACACGACATCATGAAGATAAAACAATTACGCTAAAGTGTTGAGTTGTGGTAAATGCCAAGAAATTATAACTCAATCGGAATGACTTACCTAAACTATTCCGTGTGCGTGTGGTGCGGGAGTTATAAGTATTTAGTGACAAAATAACAATAAACTGTTCGTTACCAGTTAAATAACCGGTGTGGACTACATCATTAAATAGTTTGTTAAGTGACTAAATCGACGACTACTCATGAAATACTATTTCATTGAAGTGCAAATATTCACGTCATTAGTTGAGAAATGAACTTTGAAATATTCTCGTATTACGACGCAATCTTACAAAGAATGAATCAAAGAGTATCTCTGGATCTCGCTGCATACAAGCACAACAATTCCACAGCAACGAGACAACAGCGTAAGAAAAAACTGTTAACTAAAATATTTCCTCGCAATCAGTGTGTGCTATGCGAACGAAAGAAGATTTAATAACGACTGCAAATCCGGGCAATTAACAATACAATATTAATAATGAAAAGCATCAATTATACGAGTTCGCATAAGTGGAAACGCTGCGGACTTGTAATTGAGATACAACGACTACGCGAGGAACGCCTTTTCGAAAGTTTTCAGGTTTTCTTCTCCCGTTAATCTAAGGGGACTGACGTTATATCCCATCGTGTCTCTACTCTGCCGCGAGAGCTGTGGCAGTAGCAGCTCTACGGCGTCGACTACATCAGCACGCGGTTGGAGTCCGGGGCCTCGCGACACATGCTGTTCCTCGTGTTTATGTTGTAATGGCTCTGCCACACTGCTGGTCATTTTTCCCTTTAGTACGTCGCGCAGTACGTTCCAAAATGTGTGGCAGACAGTCGTAACGCGAGCCGCGGGGCGCCTCTGTATTGGCGGCAGTGTTGCGATGGCCGTGTGCAGAGCGGGCCTCGCTATCCTGCGCAGAGCCAAGGGTCAGGTAACGGGCTGGCTGCCCAGCCGCCGCCGCTGCCGCCGCAGCCAACTGCGCACGCCCGCCTTCCTCCCGGCTGGCTGGCCCAGCGGTCAGCCACCTCCCGCGGTCTCTCTCCGGTAACACATCGTGCACTGTCTGTTACGCCTACTCCATCGGGACAGCCGTACACACACGTAAGAATTTCGTTAGATCCGTCTACGAATACGCTGCTGCTCCACTAGGGGGCATGTCCAGAAAAGTGGCGGAATACCTAACTACACTGAAAGAAGACTGCTATGAAATATAGTGAACCTACCACCCCTCACCCACAGAAACGACGTCTACGAAATCGCGGAAACAGTACCTCTACAGACTAGATTCACAGAACCAAAGATAAGATACGGAAACCACATAATCGAGAACAGACCACACACGGAAAACTAACTGACCATCAAACCACTAAAATTCAAATATACAGGTTGTCACACCTAACTCTGAAACCTCTTATATTTCCGAAGTGACACAAAAAGTGAAAAATTTAATTGGCCGGGAATGCACCTATGTCAGGGACTCACATAATGGGCAGGAATCCACAATCGATAGTTGTAAATAAACATCACTCTCAACATAAAGTTACGTTTTCTTTAAAAAAAATGTAGCACATGTATGTTTTTTCTACGGCAATGAAAACTAGAGCTACAATTAGTGACAGCAGATTTGTTTTCGCAGTTCTAAACCACATACCTTTTGAAATACGTAGATTTTAAAGGAGGGCAACAGCGCGAGAGTTTCTGCCGTAATTCGCAGAGCGTGGGTTGCTTACAGCCGGCCGGAGTGGCCGAGCGGTTCTAGGCGCTACAGTCTGGAACCGCGCGACCGCTACGGTCGCAGGTTCGAATCCTGCCTCGGGCATGGATGTGCGTGATGTCCTTAGGTTAGTTAGGTTTAAGTAGTTCTAAGTTCTAGGGGACTGATGACCTGAGAAGTTAAGTCCCATAGTGCTCAGAGCCATTTGAACCATTTGGTTGCTTACATCTGGCATCAGAACAGTGCAGGCAACCCACATTATGGCGTTACAGCATTGCGGTGGAAACTGTGGCATCGTTTCTATTATTTGAAGTCTAAGTATTCCAGAAGATATAATGTTTAGAGCAGTGAAACCAAGTCTGTCGTCACTAATTGCACCTGTAGTTTTTAAAAACGTAGCTTTATGTTGAAAGTGATGTTTATTTACATTTATGGACTGTGCATTCCAACCCACTGTGTGACCCCTGACAGAGCCGTATCCCTGATAAATTTTATTTTTCGCATTTTCTTTGATTTCGGAAATATATGGGGTGGCAAAGTTAGGTAGGATACCCTACATACGTATCCAGCGCGTGCAGTGCAACAAAACACCTCTAATGAATACCGCGACCTCACATAATAATTACCCACCTGACATACGAAGAGACAAAAAAATGGTTCAAATGGCTCTGAGCGCTATGGACTTAACTTCTGAGGTCATTAGTCCCCTAGAACTTAGAACTACTTAAACCTAACTAACCCAAGGACATCACACACATCCATGCCCGATGCAGGATTCGAACCTGCGACCGCAGCGGTTGCGCGGTTCCAAAGCCTAGCTTCTAGAACCGCTCGGCCAAATTGGTCGGCTACGAAGAAACAATACCGACCCATCTAGACAATAGAGACTGACACAAGGTCACAACGTAACACGCAGCTTAATACCACAACCGCCTCACGACAAAATAAACGAATTGACCTAAAAAATTGTTAGATTAGGATTAAGAAAACATTGTAATACCCAAATTGCAAGTACTGCACCTATACGAAAGGAAGAACATATACGCCTATATGTACGAGATACAGAAACTAGTAAAAAATAATGTCTCAGTAACACCCAGCTTCTAAACACAGCCAAGACAGGAAGAGAAGGACTTGTACACCTAGGATAGTTCTGCTTTTACTTTATATTTTATTTTATTTTCTTGGAGTTGTGTCGCCAACATTATGGTTTAGTTTCCACTAGAATTTTTTTTTGCTATTTTATTTTACTTTTATTTTCTTTTTTCATTTTATGTTAAACTAAATCCACATTAGTCTAAATAAATTAGCATGCAATTTGGAAAATACTGAAAATTGTAAATAAACAAAAAACTTACAACATCCTGGGTAGAAATGAGGAACCAGATACGCCTTAAAACAGCCCGCCTTCCCCCATAAGCAGAAATAATGAAACGTACTAAAAAAATTAAAAAAGCGTTGAGATCTATCTATTACTTTCTGTCCTTTAGGATGTACGCCAATTTAGGACCTGCCGGAAGCGGTCGGGGAAGTCGGGAGTAGAGATGATGAAGATGATGACAGCATGTGCGGTGCCGTGTAGCGTCCCGACTTGCTCTTGATACGCTAATGACAGGTTGTAGAGAATGAAGTCCGATGCCGGTCAACGTCTCTCCTGAAAAATTACCGCATATCCATCTGAAGGACAGATTACTATAGACCTCTTCCGTACCCCACTGACAAACTTTGGGGGACGATACGGCACACTAGAGCATCATTTTTCGTACTGACCATGATAGCCAATACGGAATAGCCAATAACCAGAAAAATACTGAACATTATATGTGTAGCTCGAGTAACTAACGAGGCGGTACTGAATTGAATTGGGGAGGAAACAGCTTTATAGCACAACGCGACTGAAAGAATGGATAAATCGATAGAGCACATCCAGAGACATCAGGAAAGAGTTAATTTTGCAATGGAGGGAAATGTGAGGGGTATCAGCATTATGGGATCTTGGCACAATTCAGTGTTGCTGTGCGCACATTGCTAAGTGACGACTTCAGGGAACGCTAGACAGATCGAGCGGAACCTATTACGTGTCCGGCTCTTTCGTCTTCTGTAGCACCCCTTCGTTATTTCTTTCACTCGGGTGGAAGTCAAGCGTGTGGTATACATTGCTCCAACTGACACCAGAGGTGAGCCATTGAACTGATCATTGAGGTGTTTCGCGACTTGATAAACAATCAAGTGATTATCCGCAAAAAAAATGGCTCTGAGCACTATGGGACTCAACTGCTGAGGTCATTAGTCCCCTAGAACTTAGAATTAGTTAAACCTAACTAACCTAAGGACATCACAAACATCCATGCCCGAGGCAGGATTCGAACCTGCGACCGTAGCGGTCTTGCGGTTCCAGACTGCAGCGCCTTTAACCGCACGGCCACTTCGGCCGGCTGATTATCCGCAGATATGAATACTCACTGCTGAAAAGGTGACAAGCATCTTGTGAGAATAAGGGAGACTGTTTGACACATGCTGTAAATTTAATCAAACGTCCCTTTAATAAAATTATAATTCGTTTAACAATTTCATTACTCATATTCAGAACTTACTCATGTTTGATGAGCTTTTCATAAACGTAAGTTTAATGAAAAAAATATTAACTTACAAAAAATTATCCAACAAAATGTTTGACTTTTGTTCTAAAAGTTAGTCGGTAGCACTGAAATACCTATAAAGTTCGCTTGCTACCGTCATAACAGTGCATCATCACCTGCTCTCTCAAAACAGGAGAAACTACGGCGATGCAACGTATCCTCGTTAGCGGCAGTCAAACAAGTGATCCCGTATCACGTGCACCTCATCACCGCAACAATTCGCGATGGCCGTCTCTAGTCAATAGGAGATTCATATCCCAACTTTCAGTATTATTCTGTCAAAGACGCGTTGAGAGAGACCCCAGTGTCACTTGAAATCCACTCTAACAAACCTACAAAAGTACGATCCATTCTGCTTATAGCTCACGCAAGGAACTTAACGGGAAAATGAAATGTTATACACATCCAATAGCAGTCAAAGTAAATAGCGGAAAGAACTCCCGATTATCTACTGGTGATTGGTCGCGAAACATGGACACACAGTGTTGAGGGCAGGTTTTACGAACGGAGTTCAGAAAGTAAGCTGCGTATGTCGTCCCATTCCAAGAACTATGGCGCAACAGCAGTGGCTCATTCTCAGAAGATAGTACCTATTCCAGGTTTCCTGGAGACACATTTCTGCTGCGGTAAGGATAAAAGGTGCACCACACTATGCGATTGAAATATCGCTGTCTCTGGAAATGTATTTAGATTTGAAGTACACGGGTCAATACGATTCTTGTGGGAAAAATACCTAACTGGCACATCAGTTCACGGAGAATTTCTGGCGAAATATGGACTAAAAGCACTGTCGCGTCAAGCTGTAGTAAAATGGTCCCAACAGTTTTCCCAAGGCCACACAGATGCGGATGATGCTGATCGAGCTGGAAGACCACCGACCGACATCGAAATTGAAAGCAGACGGAAAGCTGAAATAACATCGTAGGGAAGATGGGGAGGGGGGGGGGGGGGCGATTTTCCAACGATGAGGACAGTCACAAAGCCGTTCCTGAAGGCTCCGTGACGAAGGAGCGAATTTCTATTCTCGAGGAATTGGTAGGAAGTTCCGTTGCAGGGGCTTGGTGACGATGTTGAAAAATAGCGTCATGTGTATGTGTCACTTTGAAGTGTAGTTCAGTATTCACGAAAAGTTGCTTGGCGCGCCGTAATCATGTGTAATTTACTTTTGAAGGCCCTGATCATCTCTGTAATAATTTTCGTACGTTTTCAATTATGTAGTCAGTAAAGATAGATTTGTTACCCAAATCAACACGCTAGGGGAGAAGCACAGAGGTTTGGCTCCAGAGAACAGCTTCGAACTGTCATAAGTAATGTGGCAGATATCCTAAGCTCTTCAGAAGACCTAGACGCTCCATTCTCAATTTCTCCATTAGACCTCTGTTGATAAGTGCCTTACCTACATATATGAGCAGTGCTGTTCATTAGTTACCTTGGCAGATCAAATTCCTTGAGGGTTTTCGTTCAGATCAAGAATTCACCCCGGGACGGTATTTCCATTGTGAAGCATAAAAACGGATTGTCTTGTCCACGGAGACACGTTTAGCATTGCTCACACAGAGCGCTCCCGAATATTCCGAGCGTATTTGCTTAATGTCGTCGTAGGAGACAAAGCGTTCGTATTGCATAATAATATAATTCATACCCATCTGTGGTAGTCTAGAACGTGATCCATTAAACGAACTTTTAACGCCGGCCGCGGTGGCCGTGCGGTTGTAGGCGCTCCAGTCCGGAGCCGCGCTGCTGCTACGGTCGCAGGTTCGAATCCTGCCTCGGGCATGGGTGTGTGTGATGTCCTTAGGTTAGTTAGGTTTAAGTAGTTCTAAGTGATAGGGGACTAATGACCACAGCAGTTGAGTCCCATAGTGCTCAGAGCCATTTGAACCATTTGAATTTTTAACCTTCGTCTAAATAGAGCCAAACAACTTCTACGATGTGCATTTGGCATAATGTCAAATAACTGGAGGATCTTTCCTCACAGATTTTAAGATTGATATAGAGAAGATTTGTACGTTTCTTGAAATAGCTTGTGGAATAGATATTTGTATGAAAGACTGCGTCTCTATCAACCCGGTAAATCGACCACTACGGCAAACGCCGAAAATTCTTGTCACGAGTGGGATTCTGTTACTGATTCCCGAGCGTTAAAGTTCGCAGGGAATCGGGTAACGGAATGCGGGCCATTCACTGAATAATGCAGGCGTGGCCGCTGTCCTCGACATTCCAGCCGACACCGGCTGACTGGCGAGCGGCAGGTAGTGCTACGCAATGGGCGCTGCGCACTCTTCTAACAGTGCTCCCCCAGCCAGGAACGAGAGGCGAGTCACTCGCAAAGTTTAGAGAATTATTGTGTCTTAGTCATATCACTTTCAAACGCAATTTCGCAGTTAGCCTCCGTGCCACACAGAGAACAAATGACAGGACTGGTAATAAGAAAATGTGATAGTAGCTTCTATACCTGTATCAGAATAACAAAGTGACTGACAGCTAGATGTTTGCAGGACAGCTACCATAGCAACATCCAATCAGAGCACGAGTTTGTCGCACCTTCTGTCCTGTCTACAGCTGCCTTATCGCTCTGCTACCTTGGCTGCCGGTCACCAGTCAGCTGCAGACGACAGTTTCGGACCCTTAAGGTAACTGCTGTGATTTGTTCTCTGTGTGGTACGGAAGCTAACTGTGAAATTGCTTTTGAAAATGATATGACTATTACTATATTGCAAAGGGGAACGTACGAACTTACTCAGTACAGAACCACTCAGCTGCTGCTGTTATAGGAGCAATATTGCGCTTCCGCGTGACGACGAACTAACAAAATCCTTTCATGATCAACTGACAATCTCTCTGTTGTTCTGATCAGGATATAGTCGCTCCTTCTGTGCCTGGTTTCAAGTGTGCAGGTATTAGAAGGCGTGGACTGCCTCCACGGTCTTGCTCCGTTGGACATTCAGCGCCCATCAGTTGTGTGGAGAAGAAAGGTGCATTTTCTTACGGAGAATTACTGGAACTTTAAGATGACTTTCGAATGCTGATCATTGCCTTAGGCAACCGCATTTGGGATTTATGGGTTACTCTCCTCCCACGGACTCGGTCTTCTGTTGCTACAACGAATTCGAACACGAAATAAATCGTCTCGCAGATGGAAGTCTGAAAATCCGTCCGGCCACCTACAACAGTTTCTTTCGAAGAAACGCGTCTTAAAAGATGTTTTAGAGGAATTTCAACTACACCCTACCAGCTGATTCGCTGTTTTCTTAGTATCGTACGAGAGTGTTCGTTTCTAGAGGGTCGCAATCACTGAATACCGCACTGTCTAAATGAGGGACAGAAGATTCGATGCAATCGAAGTTTAATTCTGGCAAATCCATATCGACGTTGTAAAATCGTCATAGGTATCAAAATATAACTGTAACTGTTGGAAACGGAGACAAAATGGCATTACTTTCCCACAACATTCAGAGATTACTGCAGAATCTTACCGGGTCTGATATGTGACATGCCGACCGGAGTGGCCGAGCGGTTAAAGGCGTTACAGTCTGGAACCGCACGACCGCTACGGTCGCAGGTTCGAATCCTGCCTCGGGCATGGATGTGTGTGATGTCCTTAGGTTAGTTAGGTTTAAGTAGTTCTAAGTTCTAGGGGACTTATGACCACAGCAGTTGAGTCCCATAGTGCTCAGAGCCATTTGAACCATTTTTTTGATATGTGACATGCCTCGTAACGCAGAAGGTATGCAGCCTGCGCAACTCTTAGTTGATCTTTCTGCAGCAATTCTGCTCCAGACAAGACCGCACATATTTAACGGTGACTTAAAAATGTGCGCATGTGTGCGAGTTTCTTTCCTTTTTTTCCATTCTTCACGTATTCAATAGTAAGTAAGGTGTCACAGATTTCGTAGTTACTTTAGATCACTCGTGCTTTGGAGAGAATATAACGTGCCTTTCGTAGTGGTCTATGAAAGACGTCAACGAATGTAATATCTGTATGCTGCGACACTCGATCCGACATTCTGGATATGTCCTCCACCGAGCAGAAACAGTTCTCTCAATTGTCTACAACAGTTCCACTGATTTATTTCGGAAGCTTGATCGTGTGACGAAGCCATGATGAAACCTGTGACTTCAGTCCTAGCTGCCTTCAGTTTTTTCTTAGTAATTACCAAACGCACATGGAACAATAAGGGCTGGTATCCAACCTTGACTTCACCTGCTGACGACATACCGAGGCAATGAAGTATTCCCGTTGCAGATAAGCTCATCGGGTAAGAACGCACCGTGGTGAAAGGGTTCTCAGAGGCAGAACGTACGTCCTTTAGCTATTCTCCTGCTTACGCAACGCAAAACGTGTCGTCCTCGGTTCCCTCCCTCGCCAGCACTGGTGGACAGACGACTGTCCACAGAGATCTGCACATACCTACTTCTCCACGGAAGTGAGGCCTCGCTGCTGTACGATTGTGTTCAGCTTGTGACAGTGGAACATGAGCCTCATCGAATGTTGCTTGAAGTACAGGCTATGATAACGTTTTGTTTTTTGATCCGGCAGCGCATTTCGCGACATTTTTCAGCTGAATAATATCGTTCTGAAAAATTTAAACTTACTTTCAGAGACTTGTCGTCACCAGAATAGTTGTTTGTGAATTGTCTTGCGGAACACGACTAAAAGTTTGAATGTACAGCACCACAGCAAAAACTAAAGGAGAAGAAAATCGTTGGGTGACCAAGCGTTAATGTTTTGATAAACGCACTTTTTAATATTCTAGAATAATACAAAAAACGTAACGAATTTAAAAAATATTGTCCTGTGTGTTGCGAACAGCTAATTATGAGTGAACGTAACTGTAAACGTGTTTAAAATCTTTTCGGAAATTCTGCCGTATCATACTACAAGAATAAATAAGGTATAATAAAACCAGACTTTTTGATCGAGTTTGAACGATCTAATTTCTGAATCCTAGAACCAGAGTTCATCTACTTTTATTGCTGCATGTAGGTTGCATCATCATATCAATAGTCTGCATAAAAGATTTACAGTAACTTATACGGGGAACTTGGGCAGTCCTTGTGTATGGAAGGCAGATTTTTCTTTTTTTCTGGAAGACGGTGAGCGCGTCACTATCTACAGGTACGAGCTGACTGCCTATATACATTCCAGTGTAATGAATGTTCTGTAGTCTTCTACCTCCAGAGACGCCGGCGCCCGTCTCTAGAACTCATCAATTTCCTCACGACGGATAGTGTCATTTACAGTGGATCGAAGCGACGGCTGTTCTACTTCATTTTTGCAGTTAGAAGGCACAGAACATCATTAAAAAATTTTATCAAGTTGGCATTCATCGCTTAGCTCACGTTTGTATACCAAAGTGTGTGTTCATACCCCTGTTAAAATAAAATGTTATTCTCTATCGACAGCGACATCATTACAAAGGACGAAGAGTAGGGGTAGGGTTTTACCATCCCGTCGACGACAAGATCGTTAGAGACAGAGCAAATACTCGGAACGGGGAAAGTATAGAAGGGAAATCGATCGTATCGTTTTCAAAGACACGTGATGGCATTTGCATTAATCGATTTTCAGAAATCCTAAATGTGGATAAGTGGACAGGTATTTGAACCGCCACTCTCCTGAGATAATTAGAGATAGACTCTGAGAAGGATGGTGAGAAAGGAAATGGGGATGGCTGGATTAGGGATAGAACTCTATGCTCCTCACTGGCCACCGCAGCCGAAAGTGCAGCTGACGATTCACAAACTGAACTTAACACGTATTGAAGTTGTGACTTTTATCGTAGAAGTACTCGTGACATTACTGTGTCGTCGTATTAGGAATAAGGCTCTTCATGCCGTGCCTTTGAGTCTCAATAACGGATGCTGTTTGACCCAGAGAGCAGACTCGGCCAGTAGGGGACACCCTGTGGTCATATCCTTTCCGTGGGCCCTCCCGCATGTACGTGCGGCGAGTACGCAGTTGGGCTGCGTGTACTGCGTGCTGGAGGCAAGTGGGCCAGTGGTGTGTCGCGACTTGTGGAACACAGGCGTGACCCCCTGCTCGTGCTTGTGGTCGCACGTCGCGTATGCGACACACTATTCGTCGGCATGCCAGAGACTATTCTGTAGCCGATCTCAGTTTCCACTCATGAGTGGTCGAATCGGACGTCATCGATAACGTTAGCACTCCATTAAAAGCCTGATGACATCGTTCACAGACATTGAACGCATGGTGATGATCCTTGTTTGTTCAAAAGACCTCAGCAGCTTATTGTGATTGGCCGGAGGACGGTCCAAGAAGAGCGCACCTCCCTCTCTAACAACAAGAATGTGTGCTGGTTAGAGACCTAAGACACAGACTGTAGGCTAACATCACCCTAATTCCTCCTACAGATTATCAATCCCCATGGTTCTTCAGTAAGCAACCGTTTAATCATTTCGTTCGTAAAGGATGGCATCATGATGACTAATTAAACACAGACAAGACAGTGTTTGTACGACTGTCATTTATTTATTTCACCAATACTCTGATCTACAGTTCATACTGTCATCTTATATCTACATGACTACTCTGCAGTTCATACTTAAGTTTCGGGTCGAAGGTTCATCAAACCATCTTCAGGCTATTTCTCTACCGTTCCACTCCCGAACAGCGCGCAGGAGAAAATAACACCTCAGTTCATCTGATTCTGGATATTAAAACGGAGCACAGACGCCTTTCCACATCAGCGAGCCAAGTGAAAAACGAGTTATGTTTTCGCCTTTTTTTATGAAGAGCTGGTGCAATAATAGCGGTAGGCGGTGTCTACTTGATACATTACCTGAAACATAAGTTTTTTTTTCAGTCGGCCAGCTGCTGTGTAAACGTGTTTGTGCTCCACATTAATACCACTAATGTAACTATGTAATTCCCCCATTATATAAACCTTTGAAACGCATAGTAGTAAAATAAACTGACCCAGAAAACTATTTTATTTATACGGATCCATTTATTTTAGCGCCTGCAAACGTATCTTGTTTCTCGGCATAGCTGAATATAACGGAATGAACCTGTAGAAATCATTAAGATTTCTTCCAGTTACAGTCACGCAAAAAGTCTGGGAACGATAACTGCTTAATGTCTCAGTGAGAACTGTTATTTGTATGGTTTTATATTTAACGATCCATATGGGCGCCATATTTAAAGAGAAGAAGAGTATTTGTAGATAACCCTCTGACAACTGAGTTTTGAAATGTTTTAATATAAGTTCACCAGGTATTATGCGCACACGTAAAATTTAGCAACTTCTCTAAGTCAGTTAAGTCTGTGACCGAATTGCTGTTTTTCATTATACAGACTCCCTGACCCGTCACATGGATTCTGGAATTACAAGTGGTCTGTTAGCAATCTCTTTCGCAGTCGTACAATTCTTTTCCAGAGGAAGTATGCCGTCTGTTTTTCCTACAACTCAGACTATGTAATTGTTTTATTTCATGTTGTCAATCACTGTTACTCCCAGGAATTTGTGTGGCATGACTGACGCTTTTCGTAACACATTAACTGCGTAACTGTTTCATATGATTTCTGTTTCCGGTATCCATGGTTCAAATGGCTCTCAGCACTATGGGACTTAACATCTGAGGTCATCAGTCACCTCGACTTAGAACTACTTAAACCTAACTAATCTAAGGACATCACACACATCCATGCCCGAGGCAGGATTCGAACCTGCGATTGTAGCAGCAGCGCGGTTCCGGGCTGAAGCGCCTAGAACCGCTCGGTCACATCAGCCGGCTGCGTTACCCATTACGGTTGCCATGGACAAAGCATTTTGTCCCTGTTAGGATGTTATTATTGAACTCAGAAGGTGGTCTAGATTTATGGTCCAGTTAGAGATGAGTGACACAATATAGCATTTTTCTGTGTGAGAGTAGTCTTGATAGTCCATTGCGGCACGTAACAGAGAAATCATTGCATACCAGACCCATACGAGGCTTACATTGCGACTGCTTTGCAGCACTTGCTCTTCTTTGTTGTTGTACAACCACTGAACTGTGGCATTAAAACTTTATTCCTGCTATCAAAAGTGTATCTGAAGACAGACTCAAAATTTCAACTTGTTGGATGTGATGCGCTGTTGCCTTCCCCAACCTTTGCACTGACTGCAACCATTATAAGCAGATCTACAGTTTAATGTGGAATCCGAACCATAGCGTAACTCAGCACTTGTCGTATCAACAAGTATTGACAGAGATGAAAGAAGTGTTATGTCACATATAAAAATCCTGGAACTGACCGAGGGTCGATACCAAGACTTTATGAACCATAGCATGGCATGTTACTACTGAAGTCATCATGTACAGGATCTTAACATATCAGTTATTTTTGGTATATGTCGGCAGATTTGGGAGAAAGGACCAAACAGCGAGGTCATCGGTCCCATCGGATTAGGGAAGGATCGAGAAGGAAGTCGGCCCTGCCCTGTCAAAGGAACCATCCCCGCATTTACCTGAAGCGATTTAGGAAATTCACGGAAAACCTAAATCAGGATGGTCGGACGAGGGTTTGAACCATCGTCCTTCCTAATGCGAGTCCAGTGTGCTAACTACTGTGCCACCTCGCTCGGTTTGCTTCGGAGTTCTGTGACAGTATGTTGTTCAATAGCTTCTCAGAGACACCATGCGCTTTGGCGTGAGTTTTTAAGTTAAAATCTGCAAATATGCTATTTTATGCTTAGCTCTGAACCTACTCTACAGTAGGAGCTATTTCTTACGAGCTTCTTTATATTTATAATGGAGTACGTGTTAGTTATGTTTACAGTGTCATCACTGAGTACAATTTGTCAACAAAAACGAAACACGTCTAATAAAAAAACATTTCTAGGTGCACAGTACGGTCCACACGGGAAAATTACAAATGGTTCAAATGGCTCTGAGCACTATGGGACTTAACTTCTGAGGTCATCAGTCCCCTAGAATTTATAACTACTTAAACCTAACTAACCTAAGTACATCACACACATCCATGCCCGAGGCGGGATTTGAATCTGCGACCGTAGCAGTCGCGCGGTTCCAGGCTGTAGCGCCTAGAGCCACTCGGCCACTCTGGCCGGCGGGAAAATTACAATATTGTCCACTCTCCCACGTGCGAAGGACGAAAAAGCGACAGTAACCCACGGTGACTCTGGTAATTACCACTTTTGTAACCAAGTAACTAATGTGGTAACAGTGTGGGATGAATGAAATGTCCGATGTTCACGTGTCCCATTGTGCACTATGTGTCTGTTTCCACTGACGGCAGACACGCTGTTCAATGACCGTAACTATGCTTAGCGAAGGACACTGTTACAAGATGAGTTAGTTGACCACACATGTAATAACTACCAGAAATACAGTTTATTACTATGCTCTTTGACGTGGTAGCCATGGGGTAGGATAATTTTAAATGTCAGAGGGTAGATTTTCTCACATCGATACCAGTTAATAAAATCTTGTCGAAGTTTCACACACGCCAAATGACTAAAGCTACAAAAGCTTCAGGATGGGGACCCCAGCAACTTGAAACATTTTATTCATCATTGTACGCATCTTTTCATGCAGCAGGGAAACTTTACGTTTTACGATAAGGGTACAAAACTACAAAGAAAGTGTGTTTTCGTAAATGGAAGGAAACCGTATCAAAGCGGACCTGTTTAGGAACTCGAACACATCGACATAATTGCTCTGTGAAGTTACTTTTCTAGCTTTCCTTGCGGATCTGTTGTAAATACACTTTTGAGTTATTCTGTAAGATCCACAACGACATTGTGTAACTTCCAATGTGTATCTTGGAAGCAGCTGTTCTACGACACAGCGACAGCGACGCGGATGAATACACTAATGTGAGGGGAGCAGTGAAGGAGCCAGTTCCCTGGCAGCGGCGCCTCCGCCTGATGGAGCGCACTCTCGAGCGAGCGGCCGTGAACGTTTCCGGAGGCAGCCTGTCTGCCGGCTTCCTTTCGCCGACGCAGACGTCTGCGGCGGCGGACACGCGCGGCCTCGATTCCAGCCGAGCCCCGCGATGCTCGAAGCAGATATCTGTACGTGGCGGCGCGGCGGGTCGCGCGCATGCGCAATGCCCGCCTCGGCAGCAGCCAATCACAGCCGCCGAGCTCCGCCTGGCTGCACCTCTAGCATTTAGCACTCCGTTCCGGATTGTCTCCTGGTATTTGGACCGAACCTATCCTCTGCTGTACTTATTTATAATCGTGCTGTCATCTCAATGGTTGACTCTCACCTTCAGTAACTAAAGTAGTTATCGTAGCAGCACTATTTGTGGCTCTAAGTCTTAACTTTTATACTGTCCGGTTTCTGATATGTACACTCATCCAAAATTAAAAAAAAAAAAAAACCAGTCCATAAACAACAAGGATTTCCATACGTTACACCAATAGAACTACTCAATTCTTCTTTTCCAAATCATCCTCTCTTGGTTTAGGTACTTCCAGTTCTGAAGTTCTTCATCAATTTTATATGGCGATAGGGCCAATGATCACTTCAGAGCAGATGCGCTTATGGGAACCGGGGAAATACCGCGAGTAAAGGAGGGTAATGGAGAAGGCGCACTACAATAGTAGTGTGTGGATAAGATCAGAATTTGGGTCTGACGAGAGGCGTGCTAGGGTAATTTGCGCGGTTGCAATAATCACTGTGTCAGTATGACTTAGTGGTCAGAGCATATGCCTTATAAGCAGGAAACTTGGGTCCGAATCCCGGTTCTGCACAAATTTTCAACTTTCTCCATTGGTAACAACCAGTGCCTGCTTGCAGCCAATGTCTGTAATTTCATTGTGTCTTCACTTTAGTGGCCGAGCGGTTCTAGGCGCTACAGTCTGGAGCCGCGCGACCGCTACGGTCGCAGGTTCGAATCCTGCCTCGGGCATGACTGTGTGTGATGTCCTTAGATTAGTTAGGTTTAAGTAGTCCTAAGTTCTAGGGGACTGATGACCTCAGAAGTTAAGTCCCATAGTGCTCAGAGCCATTTGAACCATTTTTTTTAACTTTATCAATATTCATTTAAGAACACAAGTATGTTTTTAATGTGTTATCATTTTGATAATTTTTAAAAAAGCATGCATGTAATCCACCTTTGTCAGTATTTTCAATCTACTAGTTTTAATAAAAAAAATGGCTTGGTTAAAATGGCTCTGAGCACTATGCGACTTAACTTCTGACGTTATCAGTCGCCTAGAACTTAGAACTAATTAAACCTAACTAACCTAAGGACATCACACACATCCATGCCCGAGACAGGATTCGAACCTGTGACCGTAGCGGTCGCTCGGTTCCAGACTGCAGCGCCTACAACCGCACGGCGACAACGGCCGGCTCGTTTTAATCGCAAATGCTCGTGGCTGAAGGGCGGAAAGTTATACCGCAGTCAGCCCACCATCGCCTGTGAAGGACGAAAAGAAAGGAATATAATGAAAATATTACTTTGTGGTAGTGTGTGTTGGTTTTGATTTTTACAAGTAGCGTTATTCGCTTCGGACTTCCGACCAGCTTCAGATGCCTAATCACATATATGGTTCAGACACAAATAAATTACAGACATTGGCTGCGAGTGGGCACTGATTTAAAGCAATGGGGAAAGCTGAAAATTTGTGCCAAACCAGAATTCGAACCCAGGTCTGCTGATTGTTAGGCAGAGGCTCTGACCACTGACTGAGCTATCCGGACACTGTGTTCATCACCGCTGCACGAACTACTCTAGCACGCCTCCCATCAGACCCAAATTTTCAACTTACCCACACACAACTAATGTAGTGTCCCTTGCCCATTATCGTCATTATTCGCGGCATTTCGCCGATTCCTGTAAGAGTTCGAGATCGGTATGCATCGCTCTGAATAAATCACTGATCGTCTTCGCCTTAATTATACACACAGCAAAAAAAGTTTTGCATCATCTCGGTTCCGAGATCTCTGGAACCTAGACAGAAAATTGGAATAGAGATCAACATAAAAATCATTTCCGCCCTTTTTACTGCTCACGAAAACTACACATCGCATATTGTACCACCACACACCGAGACCTTCAGAGGTGATGGTCCGGATTGCTGTACAGACCGGTACCTCTAATACCCAGTAGCACGTCCTCTTGCATTGCTGCATGCCTGTATTTGTCGTGGCATACTATACATGTGTTCATCAAGGCACTGTTGATCCAGATTGTCCCACTCCCCAACGGCCATTTGGCATAGATCCCTCAGAGTGGTTGGTGGGTCACGTCATCCATAAACAGCCCTTTTCAATCTATCCCAGGCACGACGGATAGGGTTCATGTCTGGAGAACATGCTGGCCACTCTAGTCGAGCGATGTCGTTATCCTGAAGGAAGTCATTCATAAGATGTGCACGATGGGGGCGCTAATTGTCGTCCATGAAGACGAATGCCTCGCCAATATGCTGCCGATATGGTTGCACTGTCGGTCGGAGGATGGCATTCACGTATCGTACAGTCGCTACAGCGCTTTCCATGACCACCAGCGGCGTACGTTGGCCTCACATAATGCCGCCCCAAAACAGCAGGGAACCTCCACCTTGCTGCACTCGCTGGACAGTGTGTCTAAGGCGTTCAGCCTGAGTGGGTTGCCTCCAAACACGTCCCCGACGATTGTCTGGTTGAATACATATGCGACACTCATCGGTGAAGAGAACGTGATGCCAATCCTGAGCGGTCCATTCGGCATGTTGTTGGGTCCATCTGTATCGCGCTGCATGGTGTCGTGGTTGCAAAGACGGACCTGACCTCGCCATGGACGTCGGGAGTGAAGTTGCGCATCATGCAGCCTATTGCGCACAGTTTCAGTCGTAACACGATGTCTTGTGTCTGGACGAAAAGCATTGTTCAACGTGGTGCCGTTGCTGTCAGGGTTCCTCGGAGCCATAATCCGTAATCATCGACTGCAGTAGTAGCCCTTGGGCGGTCTGAGCGAGGCATGTCATCGACAGTTCCTGTCTCTCTGTATCTCCTCCATATCCGAACAACATCACTTTGGTTCACTCCGAGATGCCTGGATACTTCCCTTGTTGAGAGCCCTTCCTGGCACAAAGTAACAATGCGGACGCGATCGAACCGCGGTACTGACCGTCTAGGCATGGTTGAACTCTAGACAACACGAGCCGTGTACCTCCTTCCTGGTGGAATGACTCAACTGATAGCCTGTCGTACCCCCTCCATCTAATAGGCGCTGCTCACGCATAGTTTTTACCGTCTTTGGGCGGGTTTAGTGACATCTCTGAGCTGTCAAAGGGACTGTGTCTTTGACACAATATCCACAGTCAACGTCTATCTTCAGGAGCTCTGGAACCGGGGCGATGCAAAACTTTTTTTTGATGTGTATATATGTGGACACGACTTACTTATTAGGCACACATTTGCCGTATAATATGTTGTCTACTTGATACAATAAATCCTTTTTTCGCTATCCTAGCAATGCATTTGTTCCGTCGTGTGCCCTACAATTAATTATTAACAGCCGAGCACCGTCAGAGCGTTATGTTATTAATCTAGAAGCAACGAGAACTCAGATGACGGACGAAAGACTGAAACAGGGAATGCTAGAAAACTATAATAAAAATATCATGGAAAATAAACAATCATGAACACAGGCGTGAAAGCACATGGTACCCCGACACGACGTATTGGAATGAGCACTTGAATAGCTTATAACACACTGCAGATATGCACTAAAGGACAAACACATTACAATAAATGTTCAGCATGGCCACCGTTCGTGTGAAGACAGGTCTCAGCACGCCTCCTCATCGATGCCTACACACGTTCAAAAATCTCAGGAGTTTTCCGTATGTATTAATAATGACCCACAGTGCGTTCTCGAAGTTCATCGAAACTATCAACACGGCTGTAGCATACCAGAGCTTTTAAATAACCCCTCACAAAAAATCCAATAGCTTCAAGTCGGGGGATCCGGGAAGTCATGGCGTTGTTGAGCCGCAACTGGTAACACTTGTCCAAACGGTGTTTACCAGTACTTAGGTATCAGGGGGGATGATAAATTCAAATGAGGACAGTTTATAACTTTGTATTTTACCACTTGCGGTATTTCTAAATAAACGTTGGCTTGGACTGTAACATTATTGTAGCTTTGGCGTGACCGTAGTAGTGCATACACCATAACGGGGAAACCATTGCTTTCTGGATGTATATTTATTAGGATTATTTGCCTGTTTCATTATTATCTACTCGCCCCTTAGTCTGTGCCTAAAAAATCAGACATCCTTCATCAACACAAGCCAAGTATGCTAAGACCACATGTGGCTCAAGCTATCTACGTGCCAGCAAGTTGATATAGACGGGCCGAACAACATTTAGAAGACGTACGTTGTCGTCTTTTAGCGAATACTATGATGTGGTTCAAATGGCTCTGAGCACTATGGGACTCAACTGCTGAGGTCATTAGTCCCCTAGAACTTAGAACTAGTTAAACCTAACTAACCTAAGGACATCACAAACATCCATTCCCGAGGCAGGATTCGAACCTGCGACCGTAGCGGTCTTGCGGTTCCAGACTGCAGCGCCTGTAACCGCACGGCCACTTCGGCCGGCACTATGATGTAATGTCATAATGTATCAGTATTTACTTCAGTAGTTAATGTTTCACAAGTTTGCCACATTCGACTCTAGCGACTGACACTTGCTGGAAGTCATGCATTTAAAAAGGTAACTTAATCTATCTTGAGTTGTTCACTGTTGAAAGACACAAAACTTAATATTAATTCGGTCATTAAGTTTGTCTGAAAAGCATTCAGCTGAAGAAAACTGGGTTTAAAAATGCACGTATACATAAACGTTTTTTTGTGAATTGTAGCACGCACAGTTCAGTAATCATACATCGTTTGCGAATTTCTGTGTCAACAAGTGGTATAGAGTTCATTTCTGTCACACGTATCCTTTTTTGTACTGCGACTTTCACATGCACATGCACTAATGCCCCAATTGATCGACATGTCCGGTAGACTACCTTAAATGACAAGGTCTGTTACAGACTTACAGGCGATGGTGCAAAAGAGAGAAACTCCGTGATCGTGACAACGAAATATAAACAAGAAGACCGGTTGAAATGGATCTCGCAAGCCGGAATGCCCCTCTTTGTCTGTTACGCGAAAGGTAATCCAGTTCCAGCATACCGTCTTAATGCTAAACAAGAAAGAGGCAGGACCTTGAGAAGACGGCCTTGGGCGACACGCCAGTACACGCAGATTCCGTCCTACCGTACGACACGCTGGCAAACAACGTCATTTATTCTTCCGTTTGCAGCCGATATGCTCTTCTCAATGACGTTAGGAGACTGGTACTTGCTGCCCGTTATTGCTTTTTCGTAACCACTGCTAACTTGCGACAGTGACAGCTGCAAAAAATAATTTAGATACCAAGGGTGTCGCTAGAAAAGTAATCTACACTACAGTTTTTTCCTTTTGGATATGAATGTGTAACGATTTTAAATAAAACCCATCGTTTCACAACTAAAGTAGATCGTTTTCGTCAATACAGATTCTACAGTAATATCCAAAACGGTGGATGTTAACATACGTAAGGAAACCATTACACTCCCGGAGCTAAGTCAGTGAAAGTAATAGCGTAATTTAAACCAGGGGGCTTTTACCGAATGAGGTGGCGCCTTGGTAAGACAATTGGACTCGTATACGAGTATGGAGAGTTGCATCAAACCGGTCTCTGGACTGAAGACCACAACAACAAGAGGATGGTCGTTCAGGTCCCGGTCCGGTCATCCTGATTTGGGTTTCCAATGCTTCACATAAATTGCTAACGTAAATGGTGGAGTGGACCCCCGGAAAGGTCATGGCTGATTTCCGTGATAGCTCGTGATCCATCTCTATTGGAGTTACGAACAATGGGGGTCGAGTTTTGGCTTGTTTTTGCGCGCCTATGTCACACGTTCTCCGACACCCAATGAGCGTTCAATAGTGTTCTGACCGCTCTGCTGTGAATGTTGTAGGCAATACGAACACTGAACGTGATCGTGGCGAGTTATTTAGTGACTTTTTATTCCATTCGTTGCGAGTTGTCAGCGCTAATGGTTGTGGCAAGCGACAAATTCTACATAAGCGAACGAGAGGCATAATTTGCAGACTACATCCTTTCTTCAAGTGCAAAGCATGTGTACGCGGGTACCGCAATTGTCGCTTGTAAACAACAACAGTACAGTGCCTGTCCATGCCTCGGCCTGCGAGGATCGCCTTCGTTCGTGAATCTAACCGTAATGACCCTTCGACAGGACGTTAAACACTAATCTCCCTACTAAGCATGGCCCATTATTCGCCCTGAGACATTGATGGTCGATATTCAAGTAATCACCTCGAACGTGGAAGAAAAATTGATAACTGGAATTTGACTAGAAATGGACAGTGGAGGTGAAGGATTACAATCACAGTATTACGTACCAGTTTCGAGAATTAAATTATAAGCTTCTAATGCGTAATAACTATGGTTCAACTGTTTCCCACTTATATCGGATAAGCATCCAAGATAACCCTTTCTGCTACTGTCAGAAGAAAGAAGAATGGGATATAAACCACTTTGTGTCTTCCTGTCGTTTCTTCGGACTACAGCGAGACCTTTTGGAAATCAAGGCGCCCTTTGCAACAAGTGCCCAGTTTTACGTGTCAGGAAGTTACTCAAAGACACAAAGAAAAATATGTTCAAATGTGTGTGAAGTCTTATGGGACTTAACTGCTAAGGTCATCAGTCCCTAAGCTTACACACTACTTAACCTAAATTATCCTAAGGACAAACACACACACACACACCCATGCCCGAGGGAGGACTCGAACCTCCGCCAGGACCAGCCGCACAGTCCATAACTGCAGCGCCCTAGACCGCTCGGCTAATCCCGAGAGGCAGACACAAAGACCTTTTTGACTTTATACGAGATAGTAACGTGTGTTTATGGTATTTGATGCAGCTACTATCAGTAGTTACG
Organism: Schistocerca americana; assembly: GCF_021461395.2. Taxonomy (NCBI): domain Eukaryota; kingdom Metazoa; phylum Arthropoda; class Insecta; order Orthoptera; family Acrididae; genus Schistocerca; species Schistocerca americana. The sequence continues at coordinate 651,966,085 of NC_060120.1, read as the reverse complement.
TAAACAATTACTAATGAAAAGCACAATATTACATATTTATACAGTATTAATTTATTTTGTTAACTGGTTTTCGGCTTATAACTGACTATAGTCTTCAAAGAAGGTATAACATTCGTTAACAATATTGAAAAAGATGTTAAACATAAATAGTGAGTTACGAGCACAGAGTAAATGTCATTTTTGACAGCGCAGTGGTAATGCAATTAAAATTTTAAAATTAAGTAGCAAATAAATAGAAAGGGATACTAAATTCGAAAAAACAGTGGCTGTGTACAAATCAATTTAAATTAAATTAACAGTTTCAATAAAATGAAATTTGTGCGGGAAGAGTACTGAAGAAAACTTGAAGAGGTATAACATATGGAAGGTGATACAGAAAGAGTAAAAAACAAAACTGTCAGTTATAACAGCAGAATATATGGAGTACATTAACAATCATAGTAAAATAAATGAAAACATGAAAAATGGAGAAATAGAATGGAACAGACAGTGTGGAAAGCATCCGAAAATTGTGACGATTAAGTAATGTTTAGAAGAGGGGAAGTATTCAGCTGTGACTGGCCAATTAATATTCAATCAGGACTGTGGGCCAGATGTTTGTTGATTTCAAGGGCGTTCAACAGATTAAGCTTTTGGCCTTTGCTAAGTGAAGGACTTGCGACTGTGGCCCTCACTCATTACATGCTGAGCAAATGTGGAGACGTAATTCTGCAACTCCCAGTATTGTGGTTTCTTCGTGCAGATGTTTTTATATTTGTAGCTAGCTGTTGGTAGTATGTTTCTGTAAGCCCAAGCAAAATAATAATAAACTGTAATAATATTTTGGATCTCCACCGCTGCAACTTGTAGCGTGACGTGACGTGCGACAGTGATAATACTCCGGGCATCAAAAAATGGTACAAATGGCTCTGAGCACTATGGGACTCAACTGCTGTGGTCATAAGTCCCCTAGAACTTAGAACTACTTAAACCTAACTAACCTAAGGACATCACACACATCCATGCCCGAGGCAGGATTCGAACCTGCGACCGTAGCGGTCGTGCGGTTCCAGAGTAAAGCGCCTTTAACCGCTCGGCCACTCTGGCCGGCCTCCGGGCATCGAGCAGTGAACTTAAGCTCTTTGAAGCTGCCAAACAAATCGAAAAGCTACTTCCCTTCTCTTACATTCCTAACTTTGTCGAGAACATATTCGCCTTTTTTATGCTACGATAGGAGCATTTTTCATTCTGGTTACTTTCTTGTGTGAACTGATTATTGTCCACATTTCACTTCTGTACAAGGCTCCACTCTGGAAATACCTTCATAAGAGAATTCCTAATACATAAATTTATATGTTAACAAACTTCTCTTTTTCAGAAGGGCTTACCTTGTAATTACCAGTCTGCATAATGTATCCTCTTTAATTCGTCCATCGTCTCTTGTTTTGCTGCTCAAATCGCAATACTTATCGACTAGTTATTGTGTTTAGGTCAATAATGGCTCTGAGCACTATGGGACTTAACATCTATGGTCATCAGTCCCCTAGAACTTAGAAGTACTTAAACCTAAGGACATCACACAACACCCAGTCATCACGGGGCAGAGAAAATCCATGACCCCGCCGTGAAGCGAACCCGGGAACCCGGGCGCGGGAAGCGAGAGGTCAATAATGTCATAGTCTTACTCCACATGTGTAACATACGTGGACGTGTTATGACGGTTCGATCCCCGATTTATCGTAGGATTTCTTATCGCAGTTACTGTTATTTTCACTTCTGGGAATGCTTTATGTTTGTGAAAAGTACCATGTTATATCGTGGTTCTTATTCTGCGTTAACTACGAGACCCTCTTACAGTTTTCTGCTAGAACTGGTACGAAGTCATTCACATACCATGTTCAACAGAATGGGGCGAAGTCAGGAAGGCTCTGAGGTTGCTGAAGCTACGGTTTGTACGATGAGCGCTTTACCATAGCATCTATGAAACTGTTGCCATTTCCTTTATGCTGTATAAAAAAAATCCTTTTGGTGCAGTCTCTGTCCTGAAAATTATTGCACAAAACAGAGTTGTGCAAATGCTTTTCTTCATGAAAACCGCTGTAGTATGTTATAATTCTCTACTAGTTCGGTGGTTCAGTATGTAAGTAGCCAGCTACTAATCCAAAGGGCGAAGGTGCGATCCCCAGTTAGATCTCGAATTTTTCTGTCTCTTAACGCTTCTGTCACTTATGGCGTGTTAATCAGTGTTAAAAAATGCTAAGTTCCACCGTGGTTGGAACTCCATGTATCACTGTAGCTCCCACTATGACTGGGAAAGTCTTTTCAAACGTCGGAGAAAGGCAAGGACGTACCACCTCCAATAGGACATGCCCAGTGAAGCAACGAAGTGTACAGAACAATCTTAGGGTTGAATTACTGCTTTAGTTAACGAGGGTACCTTGGCACAGATTCAGCGATGCTTCTGACGTGACCTGCGCAGTGCAACCATTCGCATATGGACTTTATGGGAATCCCCAGATGTTGACTACGGACTGCGGTTGTTGGCGTCTTTACAATCGAAGAACGCCGCTGGCACCTGATGCATTTAAGCGTCACATAGGTCACACTGACGGCCACAGACGTTCCACCCAGGAACCTCGTAGCACTGTGGCGATCACTTCCTTCCCTCATAATGTGCTGTAGGTGGGAATTACATACGGCGTCAGAAGCTCGCCGCTTCCGCATAGCTGTGCTCGCGTCAGGTGCGGCGCGCGGCGGTCGTTGTGTTTATCGCAGCCGGCCGGGCCCTGGAGAAAGCCACGCAAACCGGTTCCCCGGCCCCTGGCCTCTGGCTCGGTTCTCACGAGCCGCGAGCTGCACAGCGCCCGTGCGTTGCCACCTATCAGATTATCCAACACCCTCACTCGCTGTAAACGTCTACAAGCCTTTCGATCAGAAAATGAGTGTGAGTTATCCTCTTCTGAGGTTGAGAACAGCGTAACGGTCCTCAAACGTTTCAGAGTTAACTTTACTTTGATGCGGCTTACATAATGAAAACTCTACGGTGGCGCGAAGAATTATTTTACCCACTTTGGTTAGAGAACACCACATATGTTTTCCTAAATTACACCATAGAAAATGCTGCAACCAGTGACAAGTTTCCTTGAATTGGTTTTATTGTATCATTACTAGTTTCGGGCCTGAGCCCATTGTCAGATGGTAATGTTGATTACTTTGCAAGTTCTACATTTGTCTCTTCCTCAAAAGCCCTCCTTACATATTATAAGAAAGAGGTTTGATTTTTCTTTTACAATTCGCACTGATTAATAAACTGAACTAAATAAATCTTGCAACCGGTCCGCAGCTCGTGGTCGTGCGGTAGCGTTCTCGCTTGCCACGCCCGGGTTCGATTCTCGGCGGGGTCAGGGATTTTCTCTGCCACGTGATGACTGGGTGTTGTGTGCTGTCCTTAGGATAGTTAGGTTTAAGTAGTTCTAAGTTCTAGGGGACTAATGACCATAGATGTTAAGTCCCATAGTGCTCAGAGCCATTTGAACCTTGTAACCAAATAAATCTTCATTGATCAGTATGGATTAAAAAGAAAAATCAAACCTTTGTCTTATAGGATGTAAAGGAGGTTTTTTTTTTTTTTTTTTTTTTTTTTTTTAAGGAAGACACAAATGTAAAACTTGCAAAGAAATCAACGCTACCATCTGACGATGGGCTCTGGCCCGAGACTAGTAGTAATGGTACAATGAAAAATTAAAAAAAAAGGACTTGCGACTTGATGCAGTATTTCCTAAGGTGTAATGATACGAAGCAACTGGAAAAGTAATTGAAACGTCACAGTCTATTAAAGAACGTTAACTCGGTTGTAACTTTTTTGTCCAGGTTTTCTTGTCCAGTCATTCGTCTGAAACTGCAAGTTGTATCCCATCACATTGGCTGCAAGCTGAATCGAAATTTATCCGCCCCCCCCCCCCCACCTCCAATAGATGCATGTAAAAAGATACTCAACCGCCTAGATATAAATATAACTACAGAGAACAAAAAAAAAAAAAAAAAAAAAAAAAAACTTGTCAGATTAATGATACAGCTGGACCCAGGGTGCACTGCAAATTATTTTCTCAGGACTCCCTTGTCAGGCAACACATAAGGAACTTTGGCTCTGAAATAAATGCAGTGTAACTAGCAGTTAATAACGTTATACAAAAAATAATTTTATTTACAAAAACCGTAATATTGTTTGATTCTAAAACAGCCATATGTCAACGAACGACCCCACAGAAATAACAGCCGTAAATGAAACAAGACTAGACCTTAAGTATACCACGGACAGAAGTAAAGAAAGTGTTTCAATGGGAACAAGACTGCTGACCTATTGGTCGAAAAAGGGGCACACATGCAAGGTAACAAAAACCCATTTCATCTGACACTCTTCAGAAACTTATTCACAAAACAATTATAGAATCCGATACACCAGAGTTAACAAGTGAATCAAAAGGGAAAATTTGGGAAAACACATAAGAAGATTGGGAACTATTCACGAATAAACCGAGGGAGGAAGCAGTTGCTAACTTTCGACTATCAGCGGGACACAGTTGTGTAGCACAACATCTAAACAGGATAGGAGCATTTCCCTCAAATGAATCCTATTTGCAAAACTGGTGTTAAGGATTCAGATTCTAGTGATATGCTCAGGTTTGGACGCAGAAGCACAGAGGGAAGCCAACATCTGGCAGTTATACTACAACTCCAGAAAATGTATCTTATTACTTTCGTGTAATTTATGCCTGATTTTATTTTAATTTTGAAAGTACGTATGTAGGAAGTTATTAATAGTTTGATGTTGGTATGCAGTGCAATATTAAAAGTATTCTAGATTAATTCCCAATAAAGCAGTATGTAACAATATACTGTCTGCACGGTGTTACTCAGGTGTACTGAGGTGTGAGGTCAACTGGTTTTCCTAGGATTTTTCTTTGTGTAATCGGCATTTGTCTGCATAGTCGTATAAACTGCTTGTCGAGGTTATCGGTTTTCGTTGTTACTTCTATCTTACATGTACACGCGTGAGCAACTGAATCAGAGATAGCTGCAGTTCCAGAAACTGGACGGTGCTGTCGTCACAGCGACTGGAACATTTCGGCATTTCATGTCAGAGAGAGAGGCATAACAATCAAGTGTAGGATGGGCAACACGCTCAGCATCTTACCATTTGATCACCACCTGATCGCGGATGTCTTACGTGGGGCTCTCTGATGGCTATATACGAGTTCATCTAAATCGATGTGAGGCGATGCACCCTGTTTGTGGGGGATTTCTTTCATGCCGTTGTCTGGAACCCCATATACGTCTGCCGTTATGTCACACTTGAAAACGGTACAGAAAGATGCTTTCCGCTCATCTGCACGGTATGCTCGCCTACAGCACGCCACAGGCGACTGGTACCTCCAACAAGACAATACACCACACTATTGCTCTCTAACTGTATTAGAACTGGTAACCGTTACCCCCGATTCTTTAAGGAATCGAGCTCCCATGTATAAAGCAGCTTCAGCCGCCTGACTACTTTACAGATCAGTAAATGTGTTGAATATTTGACGTTAACTATGTTAAATCTTTATGGATGATGGTGTGGAACACTAATTATGTTGGTTTTATTAGTTTCGGGTTATTCGCCCATAGACTAATGAAAAAGAGTGTAAAATGTTTAAAAGTATTTTTGAAACTTGTTAGAAATCGCTAAGTGCACTATTATCAAACACTCGATGAGTACATGTAGTCTGGGTAGTTTGTGCACCGTTTTAAGAAAAGCTACCTTCTCACGCAGCTCGTAGTTTATGACGCCACATCTTCTGAACTGTGAGTCGTACAACGATATAATTGTGCAGATACATTTAGTGGTATATGTAGATACTGCCTGCAGAATGTGTTGCGAATAAAGTAATAAAGAAGTAATAAATCAAAACATCGTGCCTGATTCTGAAGTTTTCCTGCATTAATAACGGAAATGTAGTGAGCGATAATTTTTCTCTTTTCGTTGTTTTTTGGGAGATGTCAGCTTGAAGAGGGTTTGTGAAGGTTTGATATTATGTGTAGAGTTTGTTTGAAGTCGCTAAGTGATCTCATTCTCAAATAATGGATGAATATAGTCTGGATAATTTGCGCGCTGTGAGTTACGCTGCTTCAAGACATGTAAACAGTTTTTAACTTTAATACTGGACTTATTGTTTAGGCCTTTAACGTAAAATATCAAATTTATGTTGCCCCCGGAAGCCCTTAGATAGGCAACCTGCAACTAGAAGCGTGCACCGTTTTAGCTGCTTAGTAATACAAAGACACGCGCACGCACACACACACACGCACACACACACACACACACACGAAGGATAATTGCTAGCATTATTTTCTGCAGCTGCGAAGGACAGCCCTGGTACCGACACTTTAACAACGCACACCAGCGTTCCAGTTAGTACTAAAACTCGTGACTTTCGCTGCACTAGGCACCTACTTCGTGGCTACAGAGACTAAAATTGATCATTTGTCATAAGATATAACGCTCAAAACTTCGCACTTCTTCTGAGTTAGCAATCGGTTCACTTCTGTGCTGCTTGCTAGCAGTGCATTTCGCAAAAAGTCATAACCCGAATGGATAAGTGACAGATAAATAATTCAGAGATTTTGACTATCATTCTCGATTGCTCGTAGGACATCTTTTGTGATACCTCAAGTGAATTTCATCTCTTATTATACTTTGTGTATGTGAAAATTGCCAAACTACACCTTGATTCGGACTAAATGTTAAACAGGGCATTCCCCTTATAGCAGTTGTACAAAACTCGGTGCCATGTCCAAGGTGCCACAACACTTCCAGCAGGACCAAACCTCAGAAAGCACTGTGCCGAAGGGCCCTAGCATCTACCTGACACTTGCTTTATTTAACGCATTAACAATCAGCAGTGCAGCTTATGACTACCATTTCTCCCGCTTAATATCTAGCGTAACAAACCCCCCCACACACCTACACACTATTTCCGCATTAGAACATTGGGACCGATACGTTGGTGCACGTTTGTGAAATGCAACGGTTCTTCTCCGATTCTCCGTTATCTGTTACTTTTCCGGAGCATATAGCTAACTCCAGGCAAAACTGCACGCGTGCCAGGAAACGCTGCGCAAACATACTCGACTTACAAAGGAACTCAACACACTACACTCGTCGATGCTGACCGTAACGTTACCTCTTCAATTTCACTGCATTGGCTACGCTTGTTACAGCACTGGTCATCAGTCGTACTACATCCGACTACAGACTCGTTGGTTAGCCCTTGTTTCATAGATCAAATACAGAATGTCCCAGGAGGAATGATCAGTAATCAGGGATATCACAGGATCGATCATTCGACGCAAAAAAGTATATTAAACATAAGACGTAGAATGCATACCGTAAGAGCTGTGACGACTTCTTCATCTTCTACTACAAGCTCTTTGCTTTACATGTTTTGGGTGGAGGTAGTATGAACCAAAACAAGAACAAAAAATTGTGTAGTAAAAGGGGGCAAAAAATGCATACCTCAGGAGCAATGAGGACTTGTTCAGTAGAAGAGAATTGTTTCACAAGAGCGAAGATATGCACTTAGAGCATTTTTCGTTGTTTTAGCCCATACTAGCACCTCTCAAGATATGGAAAGCAAAAAACTTGGAGTAGAACACTTTTGTTTCATAGTATTGAAGATATGGAAGTGCTCATACCTCTTAAAGTATTCGTTTTAGAATTCATATTTGCTTCGAATGATAATTCCTGTCACATTTCTGAATATTGATAGTTCTTCCTCGGACACTCTGTGTAGTTGTATAGTTGCGTCTTGCACTACTTTCTGCGCTACGGTTAGATTAGAAGGAAGTGAAGATCATTTTTCCGTCTAGTATTGTTTTGGTGAACACTACTATTGCTCTAGAACTGCAGTGAATTGATAACATCGAATTGCAGAATATAATAAATATATAGCAAGGCTGTGGTTAATATTCTCACTTGTTCAAACAGATGCCTCCAAAATGTAGTGTACTTGTGTGAACGCCACTTATTATTCTAATTATTTTCTTTTGTGCAATGAGTAATTTTTGTCTACATGAGGAGTTGCCTCAGAATGTTATCCGTAGCACATCAGACAATGAAAATATGCGAAATATGTTAATTTACTGATTTCTAAGTCCATGAAGGTGATATGGTGACCCTATTTATAGAACTCGTACATCACATAAACAAGTTATGTGATGAATCATGTATCCCTAAAATCTTTATTTCCTTAATAGGATTTATGAATGACACAGTACGTCACCGAAGATCTCAACTGGTTACGTTTCATTATTTAAAATTTTTATTATGTGCTCAGTGAAAGCATAAACCTTTCTCAGTAGATCACCCCATTTGAAATCCAAATTATGACTGACTAAGAATTTATTACTACTCAGGTGAGTGGCATCTCTGGAGTATATTAGCTTCTCAAAAGTTTGGGAGATGACGTAAGAAGTGAGACTGGCTCGTAATTACTGACACATTTTTTGCAGAAAGGCGTAACAATGGCATATTTTAATGTTTCTGGAAAATACCCTGAACTAATGGTGTAAGCAAACACGGGCACAAGAGTGTGCTTCAACCTCAAGATGAACATTTATCGCAGTTGTTTAGAACAAAATTCCTCGCACGAGGACATTTATCTGTAACCACATTCTGACAGGATGCGACCCAGCTACTTGAAAATACCTCTCCCTTACAGCTTCGGCCACTGATGATGAAACATTCGGTGTTTGTTGAGGGACTGATTAAAGGCACCTCAGATTATTAACACCTGCATTGTCCAATTCGAAAGAGAACCTCCTGCACTGTCGCCATCCATACTGCAATCGAGACGTAAATGACCAAACTGAGTGAACGTACTCATATTCGCGATCAGCCGAAATTCTATGTTGGCTCTGTCTTTCGCGTGGAGCTTTCTGCCAATTGGGCCGTGCTACCACTTAAACTTGACACATCCCCTCTCATTCTCATTCAGTCTGGCAACAATTCGTTGGGAATCAAAGTGGAATAATAGCATACGCCGAACTGTAGGTAAATAATGTGGTGGGTTTCTCTTCATTGGTGAGATTTATTGGAATTTGCCTCTCCTCTACGAGAACGACTGTTTACAAAGAAAGAACTTGTACCACCTATACTCTAATATGTTGGATTCCTATCAGGGTTAAAATAACAATGGGCAACGGGCATATACAAAGAATGGCAGCGCAAACGAATACATGATGGTCTTCCTGGTGGAAGGGTGCTGAAAAATCACAGCTGGCAGACACTGGAATAGACATGCCTCATGTACAGGGAAAAACCTGTAAGCAGTCATTCTTCTCACAATATGACCGTAAACAGAACAAGAAGGAAGCTTGGTCCGTGGTACAACGTCCATAAGCTGACACCGATGCAGACTCGTCGTCGTATTGTGGAAAAAATACGTCGATAACCTACACTGTCAGATTGTGACTGTCTTTGCTAGATAAATCAAATGTGTTTGTGCCTGTGAATAAAGTTTCTATAAATTGACTATCACTGTTGTTCTGCCTTGACAAATGTGAATTGTGTCCAGAAGCGTAAAACTATGTCCCATTTACATCTTCTGTAATGATGACGAGAGTGAAATCTAAATCGGACTTGCTCAATGTGCTTTTGGGAGTCTTATCGCAAATTGTATAGGACAGATACTAGTACGTTCTGTACCTGAGAGAGAGCACTACATTTTGATCTGGATGTCAACGAGACAATAAAACTGGAAAAAATGTTGGCTGTATTTGAGACAGTGAATAGGAGTAATGCTTATATCAATTCATCTTCTCTGTCATTGAAACGACGGTTAAATGACGTGCTTTCGTTCTTGGAGAGTGCGTTAGCTATGTTACCAACACGTGAAATGTTGAGAGTACCCTTGACGGTACTATAACATAACATTACACCTACTAGCCACTGAATTTTTAAAATATTTAGCATTTTTTCATTACCATTAACAGTTTCGTAAAATGATTCTTCATCTTCAGTTGGAAGTAACACACTTATGAGAAGACAACACTAATCGTTTGCTGCATGTTTTTCGGTGACAAAGTGCCCTAGAATGAAGCAATTTTGAATGATAAACACTGTGGACTTGAAGTTCATTTCTATTCTCAAAGTACAAACACCGACATTTGCACTGAAATCGTCCCAGCGTTTTTCTTACGGTCTCTGTGTACACACGTAGCAGTAAAATATGAGATAGGTCACTTTTCATAGTATTTTACACTTTCGCAGTCAGATTTACGGTGTTTTCCAGCTAAAAAGAATGGAGCACCATTTCAGTATGAAAAGGAACATCATGATCTGACAACGTGTATGAACATGAAGAGATAGCATAAAGAGAACGTACAGACCGGATATATGAAATTTTTACATGAGGCGTGATATCTAGGTTGAAAGAGATGGCAGCTTAATCAACAATTTGATTCGAATAAATTATGTGTGACCGTGTAGCAGAAACCAGCTAACACGATGAACAGTAACTCAGCATCACAATTTAATGCTACTTGTGTACACAGAGCATCGAAAACAAATATGCTAGGACTTTTCAATGGCCAGCCGGAGTGGCCGAGCGGTTCTAAGCGCTACAGTCTGGAACCGCGGGACCGCTAAAGCCGCAGGTTCGAATCCTGCCTCTGGCATGGGTGTGTGTGATGTCCTTAGGTTAGTTAGGTTTAAGTAGTTCTAAGTTCTAGGTGATTGATGACCTCAGAAGTCAAGTCCCATAGTGCTCAGAGCCATTTGAACTTTTCAATGTTTACCAGTCACAAATATTATTCTACAGTGTTTTACGGTGTGAATAACAATAAGCTTCAAGTTTATTTCCAATGTTTATCATTTACAATTTCTTTCACTGTAGGGCATAACAGTATAGAAAATAATCACAATATAGGATCATAGGCATCTTCAGCTTCTCATAAGCATATTGCCAGGTTTGAAGATGACCTGCACACTGTTCTAAATCAGTTATGGCAGTCAACAAAGAATGATTCACGTATTTCATTAACTGAAGGATGGAAATGGAAAACGTTATAAGTGTCACTTTTTTTCACAAAACTCGTTTTCAGTGCTATTTATTCTGTTTTGGGTACTCTGTTACAAGTGCCTAAACTTAATCTAGATGACAAACCACGAACAAATTCTTTCATACGTGTGTTAATAGATGGCGCAGCTCTTTTTGCCTAGTTGTGCTTCCATTTGGATTTCCAAAATTTAAAAGATATGAGTAGTGTTTTTGTTGACTACGGTTCTTCTATTTAAAAACATAATGTTGTATTTCTGTGCTTGTATTATCGTCAATAAAACGTAGTGCCTCAGTATTAGTGGCACTAGTAACAAAATCTGTCTGCTGTTTTGTCGAAAACTGACTTTTTGAGTCCGTGGCTGTGTACAAAATACAAGTTGATTCTTGTAAATAAGAAAACAGCAACCAATCACTATTAATGCTATTCACATTTGTTGTTGTTTACATTAGTTGTTTGGAAAAAAACAAGCAACTGCTGTAAACAACAACAAATGCAACATAAACGCGATCAGCCGTCTGATTATGATCCTGTCGGTTGGAAACCAGTGAAGGCGCTAATTGTGTAAATAAATAGCATTATTAATAGTGGCTGGTTACTGTTTTCTTCTTTGCAAGAATCAACTTGTAAGAATTTTCTTATTGACTCATAGAATCAGTAAGTTCTCTCGTATGGCACTTAAGAACGTTCTTAATATAAAGTATTTATTTTCTAATTTGTCTCATATTTTTTGCTGTGATGCACGGAGCAACACTCTTCTGTGGTATCAGTTATTTGGGGTTCAAATCATTTATGTTTGCAAACAGAGATAAACTGTTTTTTTTTTTTCATTCTCCTGACAAACGGCTGATCAGGCACTTAGAATATTTTTCCTTTTCCAGTCCAATTTATTGGCTGTTATATATTACAAGAGTGCTTAGACAACCAAAAAGAAGAAAATAAAGGAAGATTAGGGCTTAACGTCTAGTCGATGGTGATGTTATTAGAGACGGAACACAAGTTTGGAATGGGGAAGGAAATCGGCGGAATCCTTTTCAGAGGAACTATTCCACCATTTGCGATACAGAGAAACTGTAGAAAACATAAATCGAAATGGCGGGACAGGACTTTAAACGCCCGTCTTCCCGAATGGCAGTCCATTGTCTCGCCACATAACCAACTCACTCGGTCTGAAAACACGAGGCGAAAGCAAACGGGTTCTAACAAGGGAACCTTCCCATCGCATCGCCTTCAGATTTAGTTATAAGTTGGCACAGTCGATAAGCCTTGAAAAACTGAACACAGGTCAATCGAGAAAACAGGAAGAAGTTGTGTGGAACTACGAAAAAAATAAGCAAAATATACAAACTGAGTAGTCCATGCGCAACATAGGCAACAACAAGGACAGTGTGAGCTCAAGAGCGCCGTGGTCCCGTGGTTAGCGTGAGCAACTGCGGAACGAGAGCTCCTCGGTTCAAGTCTTCCCTCGAGTGAAAAGTTTACTTTCTTTATTTTCGCAAAGTTATGATCTGTCCGTTCGTTCATTGACATCTCTGTTCACTGTAATAAATTTAGTATCTGTGTTTTGCGACCGCACCGCAAAACCGTGCGATTAGTAGACGAAAGGACGTGCCTCTCCAATGGGAACCGAAAACATTTGATCGCAAGGTCATAGGTCAACCGATTCCTCCACAGGAAAACACGTCTGATATATTCTATACGACACTGGTGACGGCATGTGCGTCACATGACAGGAATATGTTGTCGACCCACCTAACTTGTACATTTGGCGAATGGGTAAAAAGATTCTTTTACCTGCCCGATTTAGGTTTTCTTGTGGATGTGATAATCACTCCCAAAAAAGTGACGGATAGATAATATTTGTCTGAAAATAAAAAATTAAACTTTTCAGTCGACGGAAGACTTGAACCAAGGACCTCTCGTTCGGCAGTTGCTCACGCTAACCACGGGACCACGGCGCTCCTGAGCTCATTCCATCCTTGATGTTCTCTATCTTGCGCATGGACTACTCAGTTTGTATATTTTGCTTATTTTTTTCATAGTGCCACACAACTTCTTCCTGTTTTCTCGATTGATCTGTGTTCAGTTTTTCAAGGCGTATCGACTGTGCCAACTTATTACTAAATCTGAGGGCGGTGCGATGGGGAGGTTCCCTTGTAAGTAAGCTAGATGCCTTCAAACAAGCCGTGTTTCTGGCAACGCCTGCAGGTACTCACGCATCGTATGAGCCTTCTGACACAGAGTTCGGCGAGACTGGCCGGCGACTTGAGCGCGCGCGGGGGAGTCCTGGCGTTGGCGTAGACGAGCCGGACGGGGCGCATGTCCAGCGCCTTGGCGTCGATCGGCGGCGGCCTCTCGGCTTCGAAGCTCTTCTCGGACGTGCGAGGGAAGATGACGATGGAGCCGTCGGCGTCCACATTTCCGTACATGGAAGTTCTCCTAACCGTGGGCTTTTCCTCTGGGGCGGTCGCCATCGACTGTCGCCTAGAGTGTACGACTGTTTCGATTCTTTCACACGATGACGTCCTGCTGCCCCTGCGGCGATCGTTGTTGTCTACGGCTGAGGCGTCGGACTCGAGAACGATCCGGCTGTGGGAGCAAGACGAAGACCTCCTGCCGAAGCTAGCTTCCTCGCGGTAGATTACGTCCGGCGCGTCGTCGACGGACAGAGACCTGGCCACTTGCTGGTGGCTGTAGGACGGACGTCTGCCGTCCGGGCTCGCCTCGACTACGACAGCCGGCAGGTCCTCGACGGAGCCGCCGCGACTGGACGATCTCGATCTTCGGCGGGTCGGCATTTCGGAACCGGGCCTCGCCGAGGATCCGGACCGGATAATAGTCGTGTGCCTGACGACCGGTGTGGCGTCCGAGGGGGACGAAGACACGCGTGCCGGGGCGGCAACGACATCCTCGCCGACAGTCAGCTGTGTCGCTGCGGCGCTTCCGGGCTGCGACGCGCACGAGCACTTTCGGACCTTCTCTGCCTCGACGGTAGCGGTCTCGGAGCCGCGTTGTTTGTGGTGGTGATGGTGGTGGTGATGGTGGCGGTGGCAGTCGCGGTGCACGTGCGCGCAGCAGTGGGCCGAGGGCTGCGGCACGGCGTAGCTCTGGTCGGCGGCGTCGCCGGGCTTGCGGATGGGCACTCCGTGCGGGCAGCAGGGCGCCGAGCTGCCCGCCAGCACGCTGAGGAACTGCTCGTTGCTGTAGAGCGGCGACTCGCCCGACCACGACGTCGAGCGGTTGCGCAGCCTGAGGAAGGGCTCCGTGCCGCCGCCGCCGGGGCCGGACTCTCCCGCGCCTTCCATCGTCGCCTACCGGCGCATTCGCTTCCCACGGCTCCGGTTACACCTCTCGCACCTCGGAGACGCTACACCCGTGGGCTGGATGGCACCGGACACTGACGCACTACTTCCAGCTTCCACCAACGCGAGTCACGTCTCCTTTTCAGTCACTCAGTTTTCGCTAAAATGATTTCTGTCGAACTGAGCAAGTGTCTGGCCATCATATTTCCTTCTTATTTCACAGAGATTTTACTGACAGTCGAAAACTGAATTAGTTCGATACAGATAAATGTCTTCAAATTTGAGTTTTATTTTCACTTCTAAATTTCTACTAATGACGGTCAGGTAAATATTACTGTTTCAGTCAATCGATGTATACAGGTATAATCCAAATCGTACGTCCTCCTTCTAAAATGCATCTGTAACTGATGAACTTTCTGCACTGCGTAATGCCAGTCCAGTGTAACACAGCGTGGAAGTCGGCTTCAGCTCCTTACAGACAAGTTCAGACTGAAACAGGTATGCATCTAAACAAGAAAGCTATATTACTCAACAGCGGTTTAGCGCTGTCCGAAAGATCAACATCGAAGTATGACGGCGACAAGTAAGTTCTACATATCACGCACATTCATCGCGGTAGGGAACCAGCACTGCGAAAACACGGAACACTACTTCTCAGAACTGAACACTGAAGACGCACAGATCGTCAGGGAACTGACTGCAGCACAGAAAGGAGGGTGGGTTTTCCGCAGTGGTGAGGCTGCAGGTGCAAGAACGGAACAGCAGAGCGGGCCGCCTCCTCGTTCTTGCTGCGCAGACAGCCGCCAGAGATCCCGCTGGTCGGGTCGCCGCTCACCGACTTTCTCCCGCAGGCAGCCGACGTGTGCGCAGCCGCCACTTCCGGGAGTCCGCGCCGACGCTCCCAGACCACCAGCTGTTCTTTTCCGCGGACGCGCCCTCCGACACAAATCACGAACGACCAGAACCCTGCATGAGGTGCACGGAGATGCGAGTTGTCGTTCGGGAAGACGGGCGCGGCCGTCGACAGCCGATCGACGGTGTCGGCCGGAACAGTCGCGACACAGGCTGTCAGAGGTACGCGAAAGACGCCAGGAACCTGTACGGTGTGCGCACTACTGCAGGGGCGTGGGTGCAGCGGTGGAGTGAACGGCGAGCGCGCGCAGCTGACCCTGCCGTGGCGGCGGCGCGAGGCGGACTGGCGCGTCTGCGCGGAGCGTGCGGCCAGCCGCCAGCCACAGCCACCGGCCGGGCTTCCTGCTCTCAGGCGCTCCGGCTGCGCCCAGCCGCGCCACATACCGCGCCGCCGCTCGCCCGGAATACGCGATCGCGCGCGGCCTCTTTCTTTCTCTCACACCGACACCGGCCGCGCAGCCAGCATTTTGCGGGACTCCATCCTACGCTTTGCCGGCGGGGGTGGCCGAGCGGTTCTAGGCGCTACAGTCTGGGACCGCGCGACCGCTACGGTCGCAGGTTCGAATCCTGCCTCGGGCATGGATGTGTGTCACGTCCTTAGGTTAGGTTGAAGTAGTTCTAAGTTCTAGGGGACTGATGACCTTAGACGTTAAGTCCCATAGTGCTCAGAGCCATTTGAGCCTACGCTCACGTCTTTTTGGCGGCTACCCCTCAACATTTCCTATTCCTTCCCCAAGCCTCGGTACTTTACAGCGGAGCTCACTGCGATATTCCTTTGAGTCATCAGTTCTCTGACTGCTTTGATGTGGCCCACCACAAACTCGCTCCTGTGCCAACCTTGGCTCAAATGGCTCTGAGCACTATGGGACTTAACTTCTGAGGTCATCAGTCGCCTAGAACTTAGAACTACTTAAACCTAACCAACCTAAGGACATCACACACATCCATGCCCGAGGAAGGATTCGAACCTGTGACCGTAGCGGTCGCTCGGTTCCAGACTGCAGCGCCTAGAACCGCACGGCCACTCCGGCCGGCCTGTGCCAACCTCTTCGTCTCATTGCCAGAATAGTACTTGCACCCTACGTCCTCAGTTATATGTTGGATGAATTCCGATCTCTTTTTTCCTCTATAATTTCTACCCCATAACAAAGAGGATCCCAATTTCGCGGTAATTACCCTCTGACGGGTAAAATGAAATATTCTAAGGCACAAAAACAAAGAAATTCAACCGTATTTCGATCACGAAATTAAATTATCTTTAAAATATCATTATTATGCCCACTATTTCGCAAGTAACCATTATTTATCCGGGCGGGAAGGAGCGCCGGTCCCCGGCACGAATCCGCCCGGCGGAGGTCCGGTGAGCTGGCCAGTCTGTGGATGGTTTTCAGGCGATTTTCCATCTGCCTCGGCAAATGCGGGCTGGTTCCCCTTATTCCGCTTCAGCTACACTATGTCGACGATTGCTGCGCGAACAAGTTCGCCACGTACGCGTACACCACCATTACTCTACCACGCAAACATAGGGGCTCACTCGTCTGGTGTGAGACGTTCCCTGGGGGGTCCACCGGGGGCTGAACCGCACAGTAACCCTGGGTTCGGTGTGGGGCGGCGGAGGGGTGAAGTGGACTGCGGTAGTCGTCGTGGGGTTGCGGACCACTGCGGCTGCGGCGGGGACGGAGCCTCTCCGTCGTTTCTAGGTCCCCGGTTAACATAACATAACATAACCAGTATTTACATTGTTTTCCAATGCTAGCATTAACGCGTGACACATGTGATGGAGGTAACAGCTTGTGAAACGAATGTATGAACATCACCTTCCTCATTTAATCCACCCACTCATACACATTTTGTTCTTTGTAATGTGGATCTACGACAGTAAAATTAAAAACAGACACGTCACATATACTTAAATATCTCATGAAAATGCCTTCTCCGAGTTGTACGTAGTTTGTGCAAAGGAACAGATATTGCTTCATTATTCAACCGAGCGGAAAAATGCTCGTACCGGAGCGCAACAAAATTCGAATTGTTCCTGTTTATTAGAAGACTCAGATTGTAAAGTGGGGTACCACCTGCCTCATTCTACCTTCCTCAGCACCTTCAAAAGTTTTCCCAAATATTGTGACATACAAACATATTCGCGCTTTTTTTAACACGCAACTCACCTCGAACTGTCACAAGCTCCCCTAACTGTAACTCACTCACAGCCTCTAATCCATCGCTGTAAGTTGCTCGTACCCACCCACTCCCAGTTTCCTTTTCTCAATCACTCATTCAGCCCAACTCACTGCCATTCTCTCTTTGTGTCTCTCTAAATGTCACTGTCTTCTGAGTCACAGCCACAGTCCCCTTCGTTCTATCCTACTACCACAGTCTCCTCCTGTCACGGTCACAGTCGCCCCCTTGGCCTTTCTTGTTGCCAATATCTCGTTCCTTCCTCCCTACTGCTGCTGCCTCTTTTCTCTCTCTCTCTCTCTCTCTCTCTCTCTCTCTCTCTCTCTCTCTTTCTCGCTCTCTCATTCTCTCTTCCTCTTTCTCATCATCATATCCTCTGTCTCTCATTATCACTGGCTCTCTCCCAGTTCCATTTTCTCTTTATCCCCCGCCCCCCCTAGCATTGTCTCCTTTACTCTTTTACTAGTACTGTTCTGTCACTGTCAACTATGTTCCACTGCCACTGTCTCTCCCTCTCTTTCTCTCACGCTGCCATTGTCTCCTTCACTCTTTCTAAAACACAACCACTGTCTACTATCTCCCAGTGTCTATTACTTCTGCTTTTCTTTGACTTTGCCACTCTCTTCTTCCTTCCCAGTATAAAAAAAGTGCGAATATGTTCGCATGCAAAAATTTTTGGGAAAAGTTTCAAATTGCTGAGGAAGGTAGAATGACGTAGCTGGTCTCCACTTTTCAGTCAGAGCCTTTCAAATAAACAGGAACATATTCTCTTTTTTTTTGTGCCCCGATGGGCGCACTTTTCCGGTGGTTACTTTATTTTCACTGCTGCAGCAGCGCATGTAACTCATACGAAAAGAAATGTATTCGCAAGTAAAACATAGTTTACTAATAAGAAATTGAAATACTACAGCGCCGGCCATTGTGGACGAGCGGTTCTACGCGCTTCAGTCCGAAACCGCGCTGCTGCTACGGTCGCAGGTTCGAATCCTGCCTCGGGCATGGGTGTGTGTGATGCCCTTGGGTTAGTTGGGTTTAAGTAGTCTAAGTCTAGGGGACTGTTGACCTCAGATGTTAAGTCCCATAGTGCTTAGAGCCATTTGAAACCATTTTTTTTAAATACCACGAAATTAATTTTATACCTGAGGCCGGATTTTCCATGCCAAAAAAATTTTTGCATGTGCTTCGGAACTACAACATGCGGTTCGCACTTGATAAATGAGGCACTTAACAGCATATTTCTCTATGCCACGTCATTTTTTAAACTACGTTTTCGCCTCACACCGAATTGACGTGGTTTTTACGTATACAAGTAGGGTAACTTTGAACGACTGTATCTCGGGAACGGGTAAACATAGCAAGAAAATTTTCGATCTTGTTCGAGATCTGGATCTAAGAAATACACTGTAAAAATTACAGTCTTTGAGGTGCATAGCCGTCTCGGAATCCAGGCTGGTTTTTCGTACCCAAAAATACGTTTTTCGGATGATTCACGATAACGGATGCAGATTTTAGAAAACGGGGAAACGGGTCTTCTAGGTAAATGCCTAGAGAACATACCGTTAAAATTTGAGCAATTTTATGCAGTTATTTAATATTTAGATTTCGCCTCATATCGGATTTTAGGTGTCGAAGTACAATAACTTAGAACCTCTGTATCTTGAAACGAATTAAGATATCAAGAAAATTTTCAAAGCTATTTGAGATCGGGATCTTAGGAATATATGGTAAAAATTTCAGCCATTTGCTTTGCATAGCCGTCTTGGAATCATCGACTGCGTTTTAGTCCGGTGTTGACGGCGAAATTGTAGTAAAAAAAATCTTTTTGCTGTTTTCAGAGGAACCGCCCATGAACTACGACTAATTGTGCCTCCGTAAGTCCCATCAAGTCCACTGTAGACCACATCAAATGCAAAAAGAACCAACCGATTTGCTCCGTTTGTCTAAGCAGGGAGGAGTGTGTAACATTCATAATTTGACTCTGTACTGTAGGATAGTGACACTAACGCGATCCCTCTGTTGGGTATAGCCCAAGGGCTACCCAAAAGCCTTGACCCTGCCTTTTTACCACCAACAGAACCAGCGGTATGAGCACCAGAAAATTCAGTTTTTATGAGTTTTGGAACGTATTATATGCACATGCTGTCGCATCCATACCGATTCGTAACAGACAAACGAACTAGTTGACAGCACAACCCAACAATAACTGTGGATTAGCTACTACAGGCCGTATAAAAGAAAAATCATCCGATTTGGTACGTCTACATTTCCGAAACTGATAAAACATACACAATGAATTTTGTTTTTTGATGAACGGAGAACTAGAAAGTTTTTTTTCCATACCTTTTATAGGCATTCAATATGCCCCCCTTTAGATGCACGGCATCGTAGTGAAACTATGGCGGATGCGTTCGACGTCTGTGTCAGATACTCGGGGACAGCCCGGCGACTTGCCTTTACAAAAACAACCTGTTTCTAGGAGTTGTTCATGCCATCGAGTAATGCTCTATGCTTTAGGAGGATCTATACCATACCTAGTATGAAAGTCACGCTGAACAGTTATTACTGACACGCACTACGCAAATTGTAGGACACAAAACGCTTTCTGTTGTCCCGACACAATTTTTACTAGAACTAAAGTGGGTGCACACCACTGCTATCCAGCGGTAACCATGTAAAACTCGAGAGTTTGCTCTTTCCAACAGTACGTTGTTCACGCAAATATCTCAAATAACAATTAGTTACGATTTTTTAAAATCTGATGATTCTTTTTGATACACCCAGTACATTGCTGCAGGTCCTAAATAGCATTATTGCTATTATTATTATTATTGTTATTATTATTATTGTTATTATTATTATTGTTATTATTATTAGTGGTAGTGGTCAGACGCAAAACATTGACTGTTTGAAATCTTCCAGATGAGAGGTAAGGAGTCCAGCAATCATGTTATTTACAAACAATACGTATAGTGCACACATTTTAGCTTGGTTGCGGATACAGGGTGTGGGTGAAGGAAGTCTTGCTAGATAGAGGAGTTACGCGGAGAAAGCTTGTTTTGTAATACGTGTCTGCCCTCAAGGTGTAGAGTTAAGCTTTCTTTTCTCAGAAGGAGTTGTAGGCAGCACTCGCAATACATTGAGACCTGCTTAATTATTTTATAAGTAAAGGCTGAAAGAAGTAGGCAATCTGCTTTGTCGATATGAGCTCTCAAAAACAATTACGCTGTCATCCCTGAGGTAACTTAACCTTATGATCATAAAATATGGATCAAAACAACTAACATAAATCAGTGATCTAATAATGAAGAGTTTATCTATTCTTCATGTCACCCCAAAAAAACATTATCATTAAATATAGGAACACAAACTAAAAACTATATAAAAGTAAAATGTTAAGCTCTATAGGGTCTTCTCGTCATAAAGAAAAATTTCAGGCTTTTGATTCAAAAGTTAAATTAAATAATTTATTAAGAGACAGTTGATTTCTCGTCAAGCCATTCATTCCAGCCACAAATTAAGAGACTAATGATTATGGTACCTTTGCACGGTCAAAATACCGCCATTATTCCAGTCCATGCCACGTCGTGTTGCGGCACTTTTGCGTGCTCGCGGGCGGCCCTACACGATATTATGCAGGTGTACCAGTTTCTTTGGCTCTTCCGTGTATTTATTCATTCTGCACATATTAGTGGTGGCTTGTATACCCTGTATACGTTGGGCTTCTCAATTAGTAAGTAAATAAAAAAACAATTCCCTTACAAGTGTAGAATTCGTAGGTGCTCTTCAGCAGTAGCGCAACTCTTCTGACATCAGGTCGAGGGAGCAGAGAAAGCTCGTGAATGTCACTGACGTAGATTTGCGTACGATTTTGGAAAATATTCTGCGTTCCACTATTATGAAACGCCTTGAAGCAATAGATATACTGACACATAACCAGCACGGATCTAGAATGCATCATCACTATAAAACACAGCTAGATCTTTAGTCACTCAAAATTGAGTGCTATCGATAGACATGTCAAGCTGATTCAGTAGTCCTAGATTTTCAGAAGCCTTTGACAACTTTCCTCACAAACGTCGTCTCATCAAATTGCTTGACAATGCAATATCGTCTCAGCTGTGCGATTGGATTCGTGATTTCTTGTCAAAAAGGTCACAGTTTGTAGTAATTGACGGGAAGTCATCTAGTAAAACCAAAGCTACACTTGGGGCCTACAAGGAATCTATATAAACAATTTAGGAAACAATCTCAGCAGCCCCTTAGTCTGTTAGCAGAAGATGCTGTTGTGTACACTCTATTACAGTCAGATGATCAAAACGAATTTGCAAAATGATTTAGACAAGATGTACGAGGGGTGTGAAAAGTAGCAATCGACTGTAATCAATAAAAACTATGAGGTCGTCCGCAAAAGTACTAAAAAAATTACGCTAAACGTCGGTTACAGGACAAACATACAAATCTGAAAGCTGTTAATTCAACTAAATACCTAGAGATTACAATTACGAACAACTTCGGTAGTAACCATCACCCAGAAATGTAGTGAGGAAGGCGAACAGACGACTGTGTTTTATTGATAGAACATTTAAAATATGCGACACATCCACTAAAGAGACTGCCTACACTACGCTTGTCTGAGCATTGTTGTGCAGTATAGGATCTTCACCAGACAGGATTGGCGGTGGATATCGATAAATTTCAAAGAATAGCAGCTCGTTTTGTAATATCGCGGAATAAGGAAGAGAGTATCACATGTATGATACGCGAGTTGGAGTGACTTAATTAAAACACAGGCGGTTCTCGTTATGGCGATATATTTTCACGAAATTTCAATCATCAGCGTTCTCCCCCGAATGCAAAAATATTTTGTTGGCACTCACCTATATAGGAAGAAACGACAGTCCTAAAAAAGTAAGAGAAATCACAGATCGTAAGGAAAGATTTAAGAGTTCATTTTTCTTAAGTGCTATTCGAGAGTGGAATGGTCGAGAAATAGACTGAGAGTAATTATACGAACCCCATGACAAAAGCTTAGTGTTAACTGCTGAGTAGCCATGTAGATAAAGGTGAATGAAAGCTTGGAAACCTCCATAGTTAGTGAAAATAATATAATTATTGCTCTTCCGAAGAAGGCAAAAGCAATAATGTGAAAATTATACCACACCCTGTTTAGTGGCACGTACACAGAAATACTCACGAGTGTACTGTGTTGAGTACAGTCGTACCGTCTTACACTGGAAATTTGCCGGCTGGAGTGGCCGTGCGGTTCTAGGCGCTGCAGTCTGGAACCGAGCGACCGTTACGGTCGCAGGTTCGAATCCTGCCTCGGGCATGGATGTGTGTGATGTCCTTAGGTTAGTTAGGTTTAATTAGTTCTAGGTTCTAGGCGACTGATGACCTCAGAAGTTAAGTCGCATAGTGCTCAGAGCCATTTACACTGGAAATTTAATGTGGCGCGTAGGCACTACTAATTTGTAGTGAGGCATTATCATCTGCTGCGAGCATTAAGGAGCCAGCAGTTAGTTGTGCAGTAGTCGAAGTCCGTAGCGATACAATGACGGAAAGAGACGCAAAGAACGTTCAGCAGAACGTGGCAACGCTTTTGGTAGTCATACGAGTTTTGTTGCCATATGAATTACGTACTACGAAGAATCGCATGAAAGTACTTCCTAGAAGTGTGTTTGATTCGGTAATAGTTGTAAAGTATTGCAGCCTATAATGATACAGTGGTTTTGATTACGAATCCTTATTATTGATAAACTTAATTTCAACAAACTCATTTGTGCCTCTGAGGTAGAAATTCGTTATCTGGCAGTACGTCTCTGGTATTTATAAACTGCATTTCAGGGCTAGATAAAAAATATTCAGAATTTACGTGTTCAATTACTGTAGCAATGACATTCTTATTTTCTTCTTTTTCTGGCCTTTATCTCGTATCTTCACGGTCTGGTATCTTCACGCGGTTGGATTGTTGATTCGATTTTGCAATGTTAGTGGTAGAGAGTTAACGGATGTTCTCCGTGTCACCAGCCCTCTCTTCCCCTCCCCGTCCCCATCCATCCTTCCCCCACCCTCCCCCTGTATTGTATTGACAGTAGAGAAACACTAACATCAGAATGGGTCGCTCAGGAGAGCTCTGCGACTTCGAACATGGACTAGTCATTGGAAGTCATATCCGCGCGTATCTATGGTTCAAGTGGCTCTGAGCACTATGGGACTTAACATCTGAGGTCATTAGTCCCCTAAAACTTAGAACTACTGAAACCTAACTAACCTAAGGACATCACACACATCCATCCCCGAGGCAGGATTCGAACCTGCGACCGTTGCGAGGTTCCAGACTGAAGCGCGTAGAACCGCTTGGCCACAACGGCCGGCCGTATATCTTTACTGTCGAGTATTTGCATGGCGCAACTCATGCATCAGGGACATTTCAACACTTCTAAAGTTATCCAAGTCGACTGTTGGTGATGTGACTGTACAGAGGAAAAGCGAAGAAACGATTACAGCTAAACCAAGAGCAGGCGGATCTTACGTACGAGTACTGTCGGATTGAGACCGTCGAGCGTTGCGGAAGGTGGTTGCGAAAAGTCGCATGAGATCAGTGGAAGGAACCACTCATGAGTTCCAAAGCTCCACGGGCAGCCCAGCACCAGTGGTCCCTTATAATTGTCTGATCACACAGTTCATCGCTTAAAATATTTGAATGGCTACTAATTGCTACCAACGCTAAGGTGATTACGTTACGTAGATTAGAAAAGGCGCTAGCTTTTAAGCAACTACTGTGACAAGTCTCTTACTTGAGCGCGAAAAAACAATAATAATCAATTTGAAAACTTTTATAGACAAACTGGAGAATATCGTCAACTATTTGGCGTATACCAACGTTTGATCCTCACTAGGCTGTTTACGATAACAAATAATTTACCTCCCTGATCACTGCGTGTTCTTCTCGGGACACACATTATAGTGGTACGACATACGGTTCTCTACAACAAAATTGCCTTTTCCTTGAGCGATAAGTTGTAGCAGGCCGATGTGGCCGAGCGGTTCTAGGCGCTTCAGTCGGGAACCACGCGACTGCTAAGGTCTCAGGTTCGAATCCTGCCTCGGACATGGATGTGTGTGATGTCCTTAGGTTAGTTAGGTTTAAGTAGTTCTAAGTTCTAGGGCACTGATGACCACAGATGTTAAGTCCCATAGTGCTCAGAGCCATTTGAACCATTTTTGAACTGTCCCGAACACTAAGAGACTTGTGGTGTCACACCTCGCCTATCCACTCTTTCGGTAACAAATGAAACCAAATGAAGGTGTCGCTTTTGAAGCATCTGACTTGATCTTACTTACAGGTGTGAATCAAGCAGTCACTTTGAACAGTGATTTGTCGAAGCTAATAATGGGGATGTAGGTGAATGGAAAGGGTAATACAACAATCGTAACAATGAGAAGAGCCCATCGTCGAATCCTTGAATGCGATATAAGACTCACAAAATTGTATATAATAAAACCCTGTAAGGTTGAGACGAGCAAGAGAGGAGCAAGAGTGCAGGAGGGTCGCGCGTGACCTTGCCTGTAAGCCATGGCCATAGCGTTGGACCGACGGCAGCTGACGGTTGTTCACGAGATCTTGTGCTGTGGCCACGGACGCTACGTGTTGGCTGCTCCACGACAACGACGAAAGTGAGGCTGCGTGACCCTGCTGGTCGTATTTAAAAACTTGGTTCCTGCTGGTCGTATTTAAAAACTTGGTTCCAGCAAGGAAACAGCAGCCCCTGAACGGCCGTTCCTACAAAACGCCGTGTCTGCCGTACCAGCGAGTTCTGAGATTTATTAGATCGTCATTACACGGCTGGTCGTTAACAGTCATCTACCTCCCAAGAGTGTATACCTGCGGTCCTGAAGTCATTCTTCAAACTTAGAAGCTTCTCGAACAGTCACCGCCTACTTGGTGAACACCAATAATAGTAGTTTGAATGGCGTTGCTTTAAAATTAACCTGGCCGAAAATTACTCCTGTACAGAGTTATCGTGTTTGTTTAGATACTTCCGTAACTTTGATGAAGCTGTCTATGTACGGTTTATCAATAAGTTACGCAACGCTGACCACTTCAGGTAGCTATAAATCTCCTCAAGACAGAACAGCGCCACGAAAAATTTCACGAAGTCTGTTGAGAGTTCATTGAGATTTTATCCAACATTTACCTGTAGTCACGCACAGTAGATAGACTATTCTTTAAGGAATAATACACTCAAGTAGCAGTGAACTACATTCTTCTTCTACTAACAAATTTACAAACGTAAGTATATTTCTCATGTAAAGTTAAAATTCATGTATTCCACATGTCAAATGCTCAGTCAGTATTTAATCTGTATAATGCCAGGTGCTTGTATCTAACGTATCACATAGAATATACCGCAACTACCAACAATAGGACAAACAAACAGCTGCTGAATATCATGTAGTGTCCTGACTTGCAACATTCCCAGTAATATACCAGTACACACAAACATAGTAAACATACATAAGCACAAAACATTTCAGATGAGAATAGCTCGAGGTTCTACCGAGACCTTCTTACCTGAAATAGGTGGAAGTAGGCCACAACCAACCAACATGCTACATAGACTATATCACACATCCAGATACAGTATATCGCTTCCCTCTACATACTGCAAATCATTTCCACCACGCTCATTGTATTACATTTTATTTTATTTTTCTTTGATATTTGCATATATAAATTATATTCTCATCAGCTAAGCAGAAACAAATTGTATAGAACCATTTTAACAACTGTTAAGCAGTCAATTCACTGCAACTTTAGAGACATTTTTATATTATGTTCTTTATATTATTTAAAAAAAGCATTAACAACCGTATACGAATAATGTTGCAATACTGAGAAGTGTTTGCTGTTGCATTCAGAAGCATCCGACCCACCTTACGTTTCAAGGCGGTGGGTTACTCTGTACTGTTAATGAAAGGATGAAACTAAATATGGGTTGCATGAAACGTATTTTCAAGTTCCTCCGTGAGCCACACACTGCATAAATAGTTGAAACAACGATTAAACGCACGAGTGAGGAAGGAAGGAAGATCAGGATTCAACGCCTCGTCAAAGACAAGGCAATTGGTTGAGCACTAGCTTAGTTGAAGAACGGTAAATCAGGGTAGCAGCTGTGGAAGGATTCCAATATTCGGTTTAAGTGAACTGGGGAAACCACTGAAAACCTAAACAGAAACCGCAAATGGGGACTGAAACGTAGTCCTCCCGAAGAGTCTACGTCCTTAACTAGCGCCGCACAATGCAGGACACAAAAGAGTTCAGGGAGATAACTAGGAATCCGATTTCTACAGACACACGCCGCAAACCACCGTACGGTGCTTGGTGGAGGGTACTTCTTGTCTGGATCTTGGTAAACATTCTGCAGTGGATATTCTGTCGAAGGCTTTTCGGAACTCTACGAATACTGAATTTGCGTTGAATTCATACATGGTTCGCAGGATATCTTGCGAGAAAACGGGTAGCTGAAATTCGCACGATTGTGCTTTCTAATCTGTGCCGATTTGCGAACAAAAGATTTTTTATTGAAATTTTAAAAAAAATTACAAAAGTCTTTTAATGCCTAGACCGCATTTCCATAAAACAATTAAGAAAGACGACTGGCTAGTTTCGGTTGTAAGTAATAGACGTATTCATATCATGCGTATGCAAAATGCAGGTCGAACACTAACTGGTTCATCATGCGTTCGTCAAGAAACCAACACGAATAAGAAAAAAAAATCTTGAACAGCAACGACAGGACTGAGCCAGGCGGTTCACCATATTGTTAGGAGTAGGTCGAACAAACCGGGTGTATCCCTTGCCAGTTACTGATTGATGTGAGTTTCACTGACATAGTCGGTTTCTTCAACTTGTAAGAACATAGTATACTGATTGGCTCAGTCTTTTTGTTGCTGTTCAGAAAAGTGTTTTTATTCATGCTGCTTTCTACACGAACGCATGATGATTCTACTGGTATGTCCAGTTCGTATTCAACCTGCATTTTGCATATACATGATCAGAAGATGATTGTTACTTATGGCCGAAACTAATTGGTGATCTTATTTTAAATGTTTTATGTAAATCCGGTCTAGGCATCAAAATATTTCTGTAATTCTTTTAAAAAATTTATTAAATTACGTAACGGCCGCTTTCTCCATTCCTGCCACTGTCAGGCATTACAAAGAAGTTTTTTTGTCTGAAGGAAATTTATTAAACTCGAACTTGGTAGCTTAATTATATGTCGGAATTAACAATACAGAAAAGCTCGGAGGTGGCCGCCCAAGAGGTGCAAGGCAACTTCGCGGGGAAAGTTGCGGTAGTGGGGGCAAGAACGCGTTACAATGCAAATGGCCGATTGTGTGCGGTGCGACGGCGGGCACGCCCTCCACCAACAGGTGGTCGCTTGGACCACGGTCGCTAGGACGAAAGGAAGGCTAGAAGGCCAGGGTTCAACGTCCTGTCGACGCTCACATCATCTGAGATGCAGCATTAGCTCTGACAGGTCAAGTACTGGGAAGGAAACGGTCGTAGCTTGATCAGATGGACCATCCCGGGATTCCCCTCAAGTGATATAGGGAAGCCACAGACAACATAATTCAGGACGACAGGTTACTGTATCAATTGGACACATAAAATTACAATTTGTTTTACGTATTACTTATTATGTGAATCAATATCACTTTTCCCATCTTCACATGGCGTCACATGATACAGTCCACAAATAGCGTTTATTAGGGAAGAATCCACCACATCAGGAAATTAAAAAATACCTGCAGAAGCACAAAAGAAATGATATCTGACGTCTCTTGGGGATGAACACCAGACACTGTATGTGTGTGGAGAAGGAAGAGCGGGATGGATGGATGGGATAGATGGAGAGAGAGAGAGAGAGAGAGAGAGAGAGAGAGAGAGAGAGAGAGAGAGAATATTCTTTATCTGGGATTGGTCGCACAATATAGAGCGTGGTCAGAAGAAGTCTGAGATGCTTGCAAGGGTTTTGCGGGATAGGTTATGCTGACAAATAATTGTTAAAAATGAAACTCGATACCTTGCGATGTTTCCGAGATAATTAGTATTGAAGTTAGTCAATCAGCCTTGGGTTCGATCCCCCTAATGTCCCGTGTCCTATTTTTGCATCGCTTTCTTGCTCGGTTTTAGGAAACCAAACGAAGAACACGTTTGACGACACCGTCTGCGGCGGGCCGGTTGAATTTGCGCGCGCAGCCAACTGATTGGCTAACTTCGACGCTAATTAATTCGAAAACGGCGCAACGTATCGAATTTTTTCTGAACAATTATTTCTCAGCGCAACCTATCTTACAACAGCTTGACGTGCTTTTCACACTGTTTCTGACAGCCCTATAGAACGAAACAGCCTCATTTCACACACGTACGTTGATTTCCAAACAGCCAACTAGGCAGCCATGACGCCACACAAAATTCTGAAAACCGTGGTCTTTAATTCGAGGTCATTAGAGACACAATATTAAATCATCCGAATCTGGTTGGGAAATTATACCGGCTGAGGCTTTGGTGTAGGAATCATCCTTCAGTCGCAGGCTTTTGTGATTTAACGAAACTGCGAAAATTCTCAGTGAGGCTCGATAGGAATTTGAATATTGCTGCTTCTAGCACCACCCACCCCGTTTACATAGCGAGGACTAGTGCGTAATAAGCAGACTTTTGTTGCAAAAGGAGGAAATGCATGATCTGGTTAAATAAAGAGGAAGGACAGTATCTGACGTCTTCTCTAAATGATGAACTTGTGGAGGGCCAATCGAAACAAGCTGAAGATCTGAGTGCTTCAAGTAATGAATCCTTTTATTTCATTACCTGCCAATAAATGACTTTCATGTTTACTTCCGGATATTATACCGTGGTATTCGATATTCAGAGCAAAAGCTGGAATCAGCCATTTGCTAGAAATGAAAGTGCGATACGTTGTACAAACCTGGAAGTTATTTTTTATTTTACTGCCTGAGAGAGTGCAGGGGCTTGTTTGCATTGAGAGAGGACCGTTTACTTTTTATCTCTGAATAATTTCAGTGCTGGAAAACTTAATTGCGTTCGAAAGTAATTGGTAGGTGGCCAGGCAATTCCAGAGGTCGCAACTTGTTGTGGTCCCGAGTATCTCTTAGCGGCGAGACGGTGCCACGACAGACTTGAAGAGAAATTATATACACCAGAACCTGCGTTTCGATTTTAAAGGTGTGCTGGCGCACTTAATGTGAAGAAATTACTACCTGGCTCATTACGCGAACGATAAACTTTATGGAATAGCATGAAACGCAAAGACAAACTAAACGCAACTTCATGGAAGCATCTGTGATTTTATTTGGGGTCTGACAAATATACAGACAAATATACAGAGCAGCTCGTGGTCGTGCGGTAGCGTTCTCGCTTCCCACGCCCGGGTTCCCGGGTTCGATTCCCGGCGGGGTCAGGGATTTTCTCTTCCTCGTGATGGATGGGTGTTGTGTGATGTCCTTAGGTTAGTTAGGTTTAAGTAGTTCTAAGTTCTAGGGGACTGATGACCATAGATGTTAAGTCCCATAGTGCTCAGAGCCATTTGAACCAAGGCTTATTGTTGAGTGCTGTTGAAGCGCAAGAATTTCGTAATAAGTGCCCCGACGGTGGAGACGCAACAAAGGCCAACTGGAGCTACATGGTTACTTTGTATTCTATCCAAATGAGTGGATGGATACCTTCGGATCCCACCGCCAAGTCGTGTTGGACACTTCATATGAAATAGTACATTCGCCAGCAAGCTGAAGACTTACAAACCTGATTCAGTGCTATCACTAACATAAAATACTGTGTTCCTTAAGACATTCTCGACGGACTAGCAGTAGAAATAGTTCTTCGTCAAAACGTCCGACGACTTCGTGAAATACGCACCGGAAAAAAAGTGACCGATATATTCACGTTTGTCGAACTCAACTGAGCTATGACCGCATCCTCCCATTTATATCAGTGTAACAAGTGCTTTTCACACAAACGGGTATAAATAGCAGGTTGCAGTCATGTTTCAGCCGTGTGTCCGTCATACGTAAAGATATCGGTCTGTTGCTCCGATGAAACTCTGAGCGAATTTCACAAAGACATCTGACGTTTCGCTTGCGAACCATTTCTACGTTTAAATATTGTCTTAGGGTGCTTGGCACGACCTCTTTCTGTATGCAACGAGAGGACTTTAGATACAGAAAGAGCAGTTTAGCCGAATCACAATTTGAATTTGCAGAGACCCTAACAATAGTAGAAATTTAGCGATAATCTTAAAAAACCGTATTCTATTAGGAATATATACAGGGTGTATCAAAGTCAATGCGACAGATATCTAGGGATGATAGATCACGTCACGAGGAACAACTTTTGTCAGAGATAAAATGTTCCCTGACGCATCCCAACTACACTAGGCATCGTTTTATTGAATTCGTCTGCTCTGGGACGACGAGATTTCATAGCCGTAGCAAGGTCTACTAAGTAAGTGTGCTGCATCTGCGTACTGCGTATCCCGGTAAGTGATAAGATTGATTTGCCACAAAGAAACCTTAGGAACGAGCGTCTCTTCGCAGAAAAATATGTTTTAGAAGATCGACGTACCGCTTTTTACGTGAAGCAGATGACTAGATTATAGGCAACACAGATTACATATGAACCCTGCAGAGTGCCTACGTGCTACCGCTTCTCAAGGGCATAATTAATTATAAAAGACGCCTTGCGCGCCAGCAAGCGTCAGGCAACACTTGGTCTCCAACAAAAGTTGTTCACCATGCCGTGATCTATCACCTCTAGAAGAAAGACTTGGAAACAATCTGTCGATCTCCCTCTGAGACATGTGCACAAGATAAAAGATAAGAGTATATATGAATCACACCTCACACACAAGCAAGTTATTTTTCCAGGCGACTATCCATGAATAGAACAGGGCGAATCCGTAAGGGTGTACAGCATTTTCTGTCGCGCACGTTCTAGTGATTTGTACAGTGAGTGTATAAAAAATTAAATGACATAAAAAAATTCAAAGGCAGAACATGTCGCTTCACTTCGTGTCGGATATGACTATCATATCGTGAGATATTTCTCAGTTTTCACTCTGCAGTATAGTGTGGGTCCGCCTTGGCATAAAACTTTTATTATTTGTTTACTTATTCCCAAACTAGTTTAAGCTACAACCATCGCCATCATCAGTGGATTGTTTGATTCTAAAACGCAGAAACAGCATATTTATAAAACATTGTAAAACATGATTATATGTTTACTGTTTGGTTCCAAATATTGTTTTCTGTGAATAATTTCATAATACCTTATTTGCTATACGTCACAGCATGGTTTTACGATTGTAGCCGCTGTTCTCGCCATATTTTCTGTGTTTTTTTATTGCTGTTTTCCTCGACATACATCGTGTCACCTACAGCTATATGAGTGGCTGTAGGTAAACAAATACAAAATGTGAACTTACATATGTCAGCGTTTACAACTGGGATTTCGGTAGTGTTCTGGATACAGTTTTGGTGTGTACTAGGTTCCAAAGTAGTTGTCTTGTACTCACGTTCGTTGGACAGCTTGCAGCTACTTTTAGAAACAGAAGAACATAATTTTCGCACCTTTTCGTAATATAGAACATTATGCCATCTTGCTGTTCGCGTGTGGCGCGATAAGTGTATCGCGCTTCGCGAGAAGGTTATGAAAATTGTAGCGGGAATTCTGACGATTTGTGTTCCTTACTTATACTTTATACTTATATATATATGGGGGAGTGGTTTTGTGTGTGTGTGTGTGTGTGTGTTAGAGAGGTACAGAGTGTGCTATTGCAAAGTGATGTGTCTTCGTTTATTACGTTTCGGCTGTAGTTTTTTGTATGTTATAATTTTCTTCTATTGTTAGTTTTCAGTATGAACTGTTGCTGTGTTTCAGGATGTGTGGATCACTTTCCATATTAGTGGGGTTATGGTTTTTGTTCATCAGGTGCGCTGCGGAAGTTGAATGTGTGGCGTCCCTCTTTAGAGCTCTCATGTGCTCTGTTTACCTTGTTCGAGAAGGTAAAGAGGCAAAATGAATTATGTATTTCACTTAGTGTCTACTCGTAACTCGAATCTATTTGTTAATAGAACTACAGAATCATTATGGTAAGTTGGCGGGGTTACACTGTCGCGAGAAGAACTCTCCCACTACGTGCAGGGTGCTTTCAGGATCTTGTTTTTACGGTGCTGGCACCGTCACAAGAGATTCTTCTCCAGTGAGACGCGCTCAAGGCCTCCAGAGCGCCTGGAAACGAAAGGGAGAGCTGTCGTCACTTCTGTCTGCAGCTTTGTCGTGACCGGCCTTGCAGATGGCGGCGATTCGGAAGCCTGTAGCGGCGCCGCCACTCGCCGAGCGCGATGAAGCCGCGAGGCAGTTGAGAGCTCAGCGCCGCAGTTGCTAACGACGCGAGAACGTGACCGCGAGCTTGCTGCCAGATGAAATCTTGCCTTACACCGTGGACCGTGTTTAAGACAGTGTCCAGTGGTAACTCGATAACAGACTAAAAACAGGAACGCTAATTGTAAAACCTCTACCATGAATCTACACAATAATGAATTACTAAGTGATCGCCTTTTATGAACACGATTTTTGTTCGGCTTAATTCCCAAGCACGTTCCACCACAGTTGTGGCATCTGAACTGATTTTTTTTTTCTTTTATTGTTTCCGAAATTATACACGTTGACAGCATATATTTTTATTGTCTAGCTTACATATGAACATACCTTTCTCCATAATGTATGCCCTACTGCTGCCAACAGAAATCAGCACAAATCTATATTAGTACGGCATCTCATCTACAACACGCGATTTTACAACGACTGAACTGAATTTTTGTTTAGAATGTAACCTCTAAACTTCGTATTCCGATAAAACAATGACATATTCCCGTTTTTTACTCTTGTCATTGCTGTAGATAATTTTTTCTGAGCTATACTTGGTTATTATTTTCGTGTAAATGTGTTGTTGTTATTGGTTTCATGTTTAAAGCGATGTGTGGGCATCGGTAAAATATCATGACGTTTAGGTTGGGAAAATTATTTGGTGTGGTTTGCTATGTATAAATTGTGTTTGCTGATTTATAACAGCTTTAACGTACATTTTCTCGTGCGCATTGGCGAGTTCTGAATGTTGCAATGTTACTGTACCTTAACAGGCACATTTAAGTTTCAGATATGTTGTTGACAGTCGTTTGTTTCACTGATTCGTTGTCAATTGGCGGCCGCGAAGTCTGAATTTATTCAAATGTTTTGTGTGTGTGTGTTTGTGTGTGTGTGTGTGTGTGTGTGTGTGTGTGTGGTTACGAAAAATCACTTCAATTTTGGAGCTAAAAACAGCATTGCATTTGAAGAAAGGATGTTCATTAAAAATCGGTGATTAGAACGAACATGAAAACACTTCACTTAATATTTTATGTTGCCAGGCTGACTGAACTTCAATGTGCAAATAAACCGTTAATATCTTTAACGCGTTAAAACATATTTCAGATGAGAATTTTAGTTACCTCACCCCATATAAGAGCGAAAAAAAGGCCAAACCCACTGCAAACTGATGTGCTTCTACAGGGGAGCACAACATCGCGGTGGTACCGTAAATCACGCCTGTAGATCGATTACCGTGTTTCTCTGCGTTATCAGGGATAATCTTTTGGTCTACGTACTCATTTTTAGCTTCTTTCTTCGTTTCAGGCAAGGCACAGGAAATTTAGAATCGCTATCACTGTTCTGTGCAGAACTATCTTATTATATTTGTTACTGAATAAACCTGTAAGCATTCAACATTTCTTGTCTTGAAATTTAATTATTCCGCTTCGTCTTGATTATTAGTAACTACTACTTTATTTTTATATGAGTTCGTCACGAATCGAAAACCTATCCTTTGTTGTAGATTTTGCATCTGTTAGTTTTGATAAGACTGTAAAGGCACTGCGCTATACGACTGGAGAGAGCTGAGAGTTGAAATTGCGTTTCTCTCAGCGGATTTAACGAGTACTGGTACTGTCTCTTCGAGATGCTAACACCTGCCGCTACTTCGCAAAGCCGGCAAACGAACCGCACTTTGTTCCGAATGCTATTATGAAGGCGGCAGAGTTAAGGAACAAGTGGCTAGTTCCATGTCCCTGCACTGTTATAACAAGCTCCGCAGCTACCTCGAAGCAGCCGATAATCATCGCTCCAGAGCCTCACCTTTGAGATGCCACTCTTGCAATTATGCGGATGCGCCTTTCTCTGCCTTCCAATTTCAACACAAGACGACTGGATTTTTCACTCATTGTTGCATATGGCGGGAAGTATCGACGTCGCAACTGTTGATCTTCGCAACAGACACTGCATTCACTGGATAAGGGGGGAGGGGGATTCGAATACACTTCTTATCCTGCTTAGGGGACGGTTTCGGTGTCTCTACTGAACAATTTCGAGTGAACGTCTAGGTAGTTCTTTAAACAAAAACGCCCGAATCCTCCAACAGTTCTCCTTCATCTGAGCTATTTGCCGTTACTAATGACGTCGATGGAGACGGAACGTTAACTTCTAACGCTCGCTTCTTCGTTCCCGCGAACGTCACGTGGCGACAGGTTGAACTCGCTGCCAAAGTGGCCAATTTGCAGCTCACTCGGTGCATATTCTCTAATGAAAGTGAGAAGTACTTTCCGACTAGAATCCTTACAGACGGCGATGTGCATCACTGAGAGGTTTACTTCGAAATTTCCGGAGATTACGTTCGTTGAAATCTCAGGTACCGTATTGCTTTCTTCCACATTCATGGGAAGCATTGCATTTACTGAATGTTTCGCAAAGTACACTTCTCAAAAGAATTAGGGGAACACGATTTTGGGCATCTGCCGTACTCCACTGAGCAATAATTGTG
This sequence comes from Schistocerca americana, assembly GCF_021461395.2. Classification (NCBI taxonomy): domain Eukaryota; kingdom Metazoa; phylum Arthropoda; class Insecta; order Orthoptera; family Acrididae; genus Schistocerca; species Schistocerca americana. The sequence goes on along the minus strand of NC_060120.1, from coordinate 651,930,684 downwards.
GACTGTGTATTTTACCAAATTATACCGTTATCTTTCACAAATTAAGTGCACAACAAAAGACCATTACGTCCTCGCTCACTTCCGTAACAAGAACTAAAATCTCTGACAGGTGTCGAAAAACAAAGTGGAAATAATCATTCATCCCGTCATCCTGAATGATTTTCATTGGACTTTGAGAGCTTCAATTAACTTTCATGTCCTCTGTGAGCGTTTTTCACCGCCCGACATCAACGTAGCATGCTCCGTACAACTCTACGGAGGTCACCCTATGGTATCCGTTCCCATTCTTCAGTGACAGTATTTTAGAACCCTTGAGAGTTCTTGCAGAAGCTGTGGTGCAATAAGACGAGCACGAATTCGTCTGTTAGGAATGTCCCACAAAAGCTCGGTGCTCGATTGAGTTTAGGTCGGGACTAACCGCTGGTCATTCCATTACTTGAATGTCCAGGCTTCGCAAGACATCTCTGGTGACGCCCGCCACATGGGCCCTGGTATTATCGCGCATAAGAAGGAATTCAGGGCCACCACCATATGCAGTAGCCACCACAGGGTCCAACAGGATCTGTTAGATGTACTGGTTGTCGGTGAGGCGACCGTGGACAACTACAAGATCCGTACGGCTGTGAATTGATGTCTCCCCGTACCATCACAGAACCTTGGCCGAATATGTTGATTTCCTCGACAACATTTGCAGGTACCGCTCACCACGGCGCATCCACATACGAAGTCAGCCATCATCTTGCGTCAGAGGAAATCTGGACTCGCCTGTGAATATCACGTCTCGCCGCTGACGAAGTTGCCAGTTGACATGGGAGCGACGGGACTAAAACCGAGCTGCGACATGTTGTCGTGTCAAGCGGGGTACTCGAACAGGACGTCTGGGTCGTAAGATAGGACACAGCGGTCACTTCTGAGACCTTCCTGCAATGGTGTGGCGGTAGTCGTACGATGCCGCAGCGCAGAGATGGCAGATGTCGAAATTCACGTGGGGCTGTAACGCATCGGCGACCTTGACCACTCGGCTTATATACATATCTGTCAACTCTAGAGCGTGTCCATAACCTATGGAGAGACATTGGCATGTGCAGTAACAATATGGAAAGTCCATCCTTCTTGGATCAAACACGTTGTTCTTGCAACTTGCAGTGCACTGATATATCGCACTGCGTATGCTTGATCGAATACAACATCTATAAATGACGAATGCCGTGTCTGTGCCTCATTAGAGAACGTTGGGACAACGGCACTCACTCCCTTCTGAGGAGTTACCTGATACTGTCATGCATAACACAGCCGATAGATGGCGAATGTGTCGCGAATGACTTTAGTTGTTGCATACGTTGAAAGCGAATATCTCACGCTCTGCAATAAGACCACAGGTATCACAGGCATCAAAATAGATTTATCATACAGGACGTTCATATAAACATGTTTTCCTAATTCTTTTGAGCAGTATAGTTCTTCTATTACAAAGTTTATTGTCATTAAATTAAGTTTTTGTGGAGAGTAAACTTTATCTTAAAATATTTTCATTTTTGGAGTAGGCAGCAATAGCTAAAAAAACTAGACAAGTACAGATCCTAGCTACGAGTACTAACTTCTTTGCGAAATAAACAAGAAAACTTCAAACTTCCTGGCGGATTAAAACTGTGTGCCGGACCGAGACTCGAATTCGGGATAGGCAAAGGTCCCGAGTTCGAGTCTGGGTCCGGCACACAGTTTTAATCTGCCAGGAAGTTTCATATCAGCGCACGCTGCGCTGCAGAGTGAAAATCTCATTCAAGAAAACTTCATATAGTTACATAATACTGGTATTTCATTCGTTGAACTGCCCTTGCAGAAAAATTGACCTGTGTAGGTGAATGTGGTTCTCTTTTGAGGCTCTGCCATCAAAAAGTATTCAATAAACAGACACACAGGTATTGCCTAATGCGAAATTATCAAAGCGGATATGAGCCCATCAACTTTGCAAGCTGTTATGGTACACGTAGTTTGAACTACAGGCTCTTTATAAATTATACTCTTCTTTAAAATCATACTGTCCACTTTATCTTGAATAAAAACTGTTAAAAATTATTCGAGTTAAGACTTCGAAGACATTGCAGGTATCAGCACGAAGTGAAAGCGGATACCGGTACTCCATTTTTCAGGGAAGTTTGGTGTTTAAATCTTATCTAGGTTGTCAAGTGAGTAACAGAGCCGTGTAAATCCAACGTTTCGACCATTCCTTTACATACTGCAATTTTCATCAGAAAATGAAAATAGGAAAGTGTTGAAACGTTCCATAGGGACGGCGCTGTTATTCAGCTTACAAGCTGAGCAGATACAGCGATATTCTGCAGAACATGAGGTAAGAGAGTGGCAGCAACAAAGAGTAGTGAAGGCAGGGCCTTACCTTCCCGCTGATGACCGCCTGCACGGAGAGCACTTGCGCGGCGCGGTGGTACTCGAGCACCTCGCCCGGAAGCGCGTGCCCAACGCCCGGGTCGAACCATACCAGGTCGCCCTGCAACACACCACCAAAGCCCGTCAGCAGCCTAACTAGAGCACTCCGGCTGTGCACGTCGTCAGCGGTGCAGGTACAGTGGGCGAGCAGCTCCTCATCAGGGACGCTTGAAGTGGTGTAAAGAGCGACGCCACTGGTCAGTGGACGAATGGAAATGAGTGATTTGGCGCTATGAATGACGCTACACGTTGTGGCAACCCGATGAATGCTCTGGGTTCGGCGAAAGCCTGTAGAACATTACTTGTTATATCGTGTAGTGCCAACGATGAAGTATGGGGGAGGAGGTGTTACGGTATGGGGCTTACTTCGTGGCTACGGTGTGGTACTCTTATTGCACTTAGAAAACGCTTAATGCGGAAGGATATGAACACATTTTACAGCAGTGTGTGCTGCGTAAAGTAGAGATACAGTTCGGAGACAATGATTTTATCACCATGACAATGCACCCTGTCAGGAAGCAGCATCTGTGAGGCAATAATTTGTGGACAGTAACATTACTGAAATGGACTGACCTGCCCAGAGCCACGACCCGGCCCAGTGGAACAGGCACCACATCCATCATCGTTACCTACTCTGGTTTCTGCCCTTGAGAAGAATGGATTGCCATTCCTCTATGGGCAGAATAAGGACAGAAGCTGAACACACCCCATATTAATGTCCAAAATATACTTTTCATCCATACTTTTTATCCATACGTCACCATAAATAAGGTGCTTCCGTGACGATGATGTGAAATATCGAGAATCATGGAGGAGAGCAAATGTATGTGTGAGCAAAAGAACACGGATTCGGACGAGAGCGAGTCAAAAGTTAGGTAGCGAAAAGTGATGTGAAACACGTATCAGTTATTTGTTTTATAGTGTAATAAACTGATTTATTGTGTACATAGATGATCACACTCGTGGTTTTGGTGCTTCCATATTTTTGTCCACTTCCTGTATTTTTCAGGCTTAGTAATACGTGTCAGATTACGTATAATATTACTCGCAATTGTTATGAAATTTCAAATCAATACAATCTCTTTCACGAGAGTAAAAAAGCGAGGTGAAAAGAAGAAGGAGGAGGCTGAAAAACTCATAGTTGATGTAAATTATCTTCGTGCTTTCAAAGATGACCATTCGCGATGTGGCTCATTTCTTCTATGCATATTGTTCTTTTCTAGTCGAACTGAAAGGGTACACAGAATTTATCAATATTGTTGTACTAAATATGGTATGTAGGAAACTATTTCAGAACAATAATTGGCTTTTACAGAAATAGAACTAGAGTGCCTCCAGAACAAAACCTGCACGAGTGCGTGATACGAGCCTGGTAAGTCAGAGTTGTGGGAACTCCGCGTTAACAAACGCTTTCCTTTTGTCCCGTCGCAAACCGCGTCCTAGGCAGCCTCTTGTTCACAGTCTGCCCCAGTTGCCGCCTCCCGGAAGCGACTCTCGTCTATTTCCCACAAGAGGCTCCACTTTCTCACGGGCCAACAGCTCTTGCATTATTCATGCTTTCACCCCGTTTCTACAGCTCGTCATTTTTTCCCTTTAATATACAATAAATAAGTTTATGAACGCATTAAGTTAAATATAGTCGATAACGTAAGCAACAAAGTTTGTGTATAATAAGGCTACCGCTAGCAATATATGTGTAAGTAACACAGGTAGACTAGACTTTTCTTTTTTTCGTATTCATTTAGCTGGTTGCAGCAGCTCCGTATGTTTCCCTGTAAGACCACTGACTCATGGAGTCTCATGAGGCAGCACCGGAATAGATTTTTGAGAAATTTCATCAGGGCTTTTGCTAGGTGTTTTGTCGTCCTAGATGAGAATTGAAAAATGACGCTCCCTCTTTCTTACTACCATCGGTCTCCTAGATATCCCCCCCCCCCCTCCCTCCGCCACCCCCAACATCCAATGGCACGATAATGCAAATCTCCTATTATAATTTTAATCATTAAAATAAGGTGACCAGACATCCTCATTTTCTGGGGAAAGTCCTCAGTTTTCATGCTCTCTCCTCAGTTCATTTAAAACTGATTGAGGACACCAACTGTCCTCAATTTCTTATCTTGTGTCCTCAATTTTTTCAATTTCCCAAAATAATTAAAATAGGATGAATGAAACACTACGAAAGAGGCGACTGCTATTTTTTGGACACTTATACAGAATGAACGGCAACAGGTTAACCAAACAGATTTTTAAATATCTTTGGGGCAGGAAGTCAACAATAGCCTGGATTCAAGAAGTTAGGAAAGATTTGGAAAGAAACAATATAAGTGAAAAAGATGCAACAGAAAGAGAGATTTTCAAGAGGAAAGTGTTACAAGTGGAAGGATTCCAAGGCAGGAGAGAGAAGAAGACAGGGTCAAAATGCTCCGAGGAGAGAAAAAGGATACATAATGAAAAGATGAAAGAATACTGGAGGAAAGAGAAAGAACAACAAAGAAGGAAGCATTGAAATTGGTGCGTGGTCCTCAGATGACCCAAAGGAAGAAGTAGGAAGATGTGCTGAACATTTTTAACTAGAACTCTACTGAATGTACCAGTGCAACATCAACAGAATCACTCAATACAACTCACTCTTTACAAATGATCTGCAGAGATAAAAAAAAGGAAAGGGACTGAGGGAGGTATGATATCAAGTCGCAACATGACCGCAAGCCAGTGCACTTGCCCCACTCCAGCGCTCCGAACAGATGAATCAAGGCCATGTTTGTTTCCGTTTCGTACTCAGTAGGTTCAAATGGCTCTGAGCACTATGGGACTTAACTTCTGAGGTCATCAGTCCCCAAGAACTTAGAACTACTTAAACCTAACTAACCTAAGGACATCACACACATCCATGCCCGAGGCGGTCGCGCGGTTCCAGACTGTAGCGCCTAGAACCGCTCGGCCACTCCATCTGGCGTACTCAGTAGGACTGCTTTAGTTTTGAGGTATGTAGAGGCAATGTGTTTACTTTCGTGAAGTAAGTGAAGACTTATCAAGTAGCAGTTCTGTATGTCTTTGGAAACAATTCGGTGTCCTACGTTTTCCTCTTTTTCATTTTTTCTCCGCATTTGCTGATGTTTTTCCGCCCCTTGCCGCCCCTAAAAGTTTGCCCTAGGCGGCCGCGTAGTCTTGCCTAATAGTAGAAACAGCCCTGGATTTCATCTTTCATTTCCAGCATATGTTAGGAATAGTTGTCATACATATCCTGGTCCATCTCTTTTGTGAACCAATGGTAATTTATTTACAATAATACTCTAGCAAACAATTAAGTGTATTCCATCAACGACTGAGTATGTTTTCCTAAACGTTAGACAGTTGATTACATCAAGTCAGCGAAAAAGACAAGGGAAGCAGTGACTTTGGTGGGAAAGTCTTCTGTTAATCTTAAACTCTTTTCAACCCTAATGTGTCATTCGGTGCTTCTAATGCAAATGATGAGACTTGTAACCATCGATATTAAGAGCAGATCATTACATAGTGAGAGTAATTCTTATCTTATTCAGGGTAATGTGCCATGCGTAGTTAGCCGTGTGGATGACTTACGGTTAGCTGTGAAGGTCAATAAATTCAGTGGCTCTGAGCACTATGGGACTTAACATCTATGGTCATCAGTCCCCTAGAATTTAGAACTACTTAAATCTAACTAACCTAAGGACATCACACAACACCCAGTCATCTCGAGGCAGAGAAAATCCCTGACCCCGCCCGGAATCGAACCCGGGAACCCGGGTGTGGGAAGCGAGAACGCTACCGCACGACCACGAGCTGCGGACAATAAATTCAACAATCTCTATATGTACTCAAGTTTAATATGTTTCACAAGGTTCTTGTGGGTTACTACATCTCTTTCATAGGTATGTTTGAGCTTTAGTAGTCTATACCAGAAAATTTCGTTTACAGCGGAACATGAACGAGACAAGAACATCAATTACTTGGACTTAAATATCACAAGACACAACAAAAAACACACTTTCCAGAATTATAGAACAAATACAGTGACCAACACCACATCCCCTACAACTTTATGCCACCCAAATATTTATAAACGAGCGGCGTAAATGTCGATGCTGCACAGGGCAAGAAACATGAAACTGGAAATAAGCATAGTGCAACAGATAGCAGTTGTCAGTCACTACACTGCTTCTGTGGTTGACTCAGTACTACGCAAAGTAAAGAAAGGTCAAGATACAAATCACACCACAGAAGAAAAACATAAAAACAGATGTATGTCTTGCATCCCATACATTAGCAGTGTATCACAGTGTATCTTTTCCTTTCTCTCTGAGTCACGCCACCTTCACGTCCCTTACATTTATTAACTGTGTGTTATCAGGTTCCTTTCTTCCTCCCTCCTCCACACCTTCCTCTCGTGCTCATTGCTGCTACCTATCGTAATTAGAAACGTACCTTACAGTGATCTCTAATTATTGTTATATTCAACAAGTACGAACATAAACTATGTTTTTGTATCTGTACTGTTGTAATTTTTATTTTCTAAATGTAGTATAACATGGTTACTATAATATGTGACACGTAAAATATGTAGAACGCCTGGGTAGACATCAGAGAGGGACCGACGACCATAATCTTATCAGGTTAAGTAAATAAATAAATGTAAAAATATTGCAAACACCTTCTAAAACGATAAGGTAAAAATTGGACACTCTACATCTAATAAACTACGACAGAATCTAAAACATAAAATAACTTTTAATCATGGCCCACATTTAGTTTCTGGAATTTATAAAATAATATGCCAGGAATGCTTCATGTTCTATCTAGGACGAACAGGAAGAGATTCCCACACCAGGTTTGCAGAGCGGATGAAACCCTACAAACACATCAGACACACAACGTCAGCAATAATTACACACATACACAATACAGGACATCCATTACAAAATGTACACCAAAACGTCAAAGTATTCCACCTACTAAATGAAGGTCATAAAACGGATCTGTTGTATGAACTGGAGACAAATTCACATCATAAAAATATGAAAACAAAATATGAAATGGATAAACTGTAAAGTGAATGACAATGTCTTCAGATGCTTGAATAATATCCTTCAGTACAAAAAAATAGTGGTACATAGAAATAAGTGCCTGTGTTAATATATAACAACAAATTACTATCCAGATTATTAACCAATTTCTACCCGGTATTACGTACACGCAGCGCGAAGTTTTCATTGATTTATTGTTTTTTCACGATGTGTTGGACTAATTGTGAAATACAAAAAGAAAACAGAGAGAGAACTTGTGGGTGACTTTTAACACTTACATGATGAAATATGTATAATAAGTTTATTTTGAATGTATTTTTTGAAGTTAAACTTCGTATTGCTTGTACGCAATACTGGGAAGAAACGGTTTAAGAGAAATATTCTCTGTACGAAAGAATAGTATGTCATACTCTATGGACGGTGTATAACGTTATCTTTGTTGACTACATGCAAAAATATCTTTGTGACTGTTTTGTTTTTGTACGTTTTAGGCTTTCAACGTGTATTGTGGAAACAAAATTATTTGAGATGTTTTAATATGGGCGAGTTTCTACAAAAGTGGACTGCGGTAAGACAGTAAGTGCACTTTTTTTTCAAATTCTCTAGTAACTCTATATAAAGACCATCTCTAATTATAAAATTGCTCTAAAGTCAAGAGAACAATACAGTACCTCACGCATCAAAAATCTTCTCGAATAAACGGTATAATACACGAAAAATGCATTTTTTTCCTGAAACGCATCGTGCAAAAGACAAATGAGAGGAAATTCGTGACTGGTAGCATAAAACGTTATTTTATAAACAAACTCGTCGAAAGGAAAATGAGTGTCGATATGCCTCCGTGTGCGCCTCAACCCCTCCTATCTTATTCACGTGGTCTCTGCACCAGATGTACGGCGGAGGTCTAAGAACAGTAACTCAGTGTACCCCGGAAACCAGTTCTTCAGGTTAAACACACATGTTTTCGCGAGAATAACGTTGCCTTTCTCCAGCTTTAATTTCGCTGGACGTCTCTGTTACGATCCAGCAACATGCAACACGCTTCTGAATAGGGGGAGGAGGGAGGGAGGGAGGGAGAGAGGGAGGGAGGGAGGGAGGGAGGGAGAGAGAGAGAGAGAGAGTTTAAGTTATTTTGCAGGTTAAGGTTATATTTATTCCAAAATTTATAGTACTTTTTAAAATTAATGTATTATCTTGACGAAGAAGAATTGCTGTATTAGTGGGTAACTGTTGTTGATATCTAATTAACTGCAGTAAGAAATTCGTTTGCTAGTTACTTATTGCCTACCCATACGTCCAAAAAGTTCCTACACAGAGTTTATTCCTCGCATGTAAGCGACGTCATCGCAGTACCTACAGTGGCGCAGAATGAACTATCTGTAAAAAAAAAAAAAAAAAAAACACGTGTGCATTCGACTAGTGAGCCGTTGCTGTAGGCACTGTTAAATATTGGATGTGCTATCATAGTGCTTCAATGTTGTTATGTCGCAAATCGCAATGAGCAACATCTCTAAATCAAGTATTCAAGACTTTTTCCAGTATGTTTTATAGAAGAGAAAAGTGCGTGCCGAGTTTGTCCCGAACAAAAGCAAAGACACGTGGGCGCCTGCTGAGTCTTGACTGAAATACAAAACGTGGACATTTCACTCCTGAAGAAAAATAAAAGAAACAAATCATCACGCCACGCGGGATTATCCGAGCGGTCTCAGGCGCTGCAGTCATGGACTGTGAGGTTGGTCCCGGCGGAGGTTCGAGTCCTCCCTCGGGCATGGGTGTGTTTGTCCTTAGGATAGTTTAGGTTAAGTGGTGTGTAAGCTTAGGGACTGATGACCTTAGCAGTTAAATCCCATAAGATTTGACACACATTTGAACATTTTTGAACAAATCATCACGGGTGACGAGACTTGGTGTTATCAATAGCAACCTACCACAACACTACGAAGTGCGGAAATTCACATCAATGGCGAATGCTTTGAGGACATAACCAACATTCAGGCCAATGTGACGCGTGAACTGAACATCTCAAAGAGAACTTTTCTGACAGTTTCACATGGTCATGTGAACGTTCTATGCGTTGTACCCAAATGGGAAAGACTATGTACAGGGTGATTCAAAAACACGTTTACCAACTGACATGGGACTCGCGCATAAAACAACGATCAGTAATCACATAGGAACCAGGTGTCGGAAAGACCTTCCGGGGCTACTAAATGGCGTTGCAATTACTTAGTCACATGCTGCAAATGGACGCTCACTACCGGAGATGCTCAAAGTTTTGTCCAGCTGCGGCAAGACACGCCTGACATCGACGCTGTATTGAATGGCGCACCCTCTCAAAAATACGTGGCGTATCTCGAAGACATTCTGCTGCTGCAACAATCCCGCCCACCCTCAGGAAGAAATCGATGGCAAAGATCAAGTGATTGAGGTGGCCATGTGACTGGCCCACAGCGATCAATCAAGCGACTGGGAAAGATTGCCTGCAGATGGTTCCTCACTTATCTACTGAAATGCGCGGTATCTCTACGTGCTGAAATAGAATGCGGCGACGATAGGCACGGGAACACCATTCAGCATGTCCGGCCGAATCTCTCGCAGCAATACGAGCTATCTGCGACCATCAAGTCGGTCCCGGAGAATGTACGGTCCACTTAAAGTCTCCGACGATTCCAGCCCACACATTAAGGGTAAATTTGCGTTTTGAAGCACGCGTACGTGTAGCATGCGGGTTCCTATCCACCCACGTAAGCAGGTTGTGAACGTTCATCACACTCTCGAGTGAGAACGCAGCCTAGTTAGTAAAGAAGACACTCGCTGTTAAGCTTCGGTCAACAGCGTATTCCTGCAGAAACCACTGCCCAGATCCCTCACACGATCCAGTCGCACGGCTCTTCGTCCATTGAAGTTGGACGCACCATAAATCACATGCATCTCAGCCATTTCGCGGCACGAGTAGTTAGCCATGTCAACTTCCAACGCTTCCACGGCGCGAATGGCGACAGTCTCTTCGTGCGCCCCGCGTGCTGTTGTATAGCAACTCCCTCTCATGATCGTAGCGCTCTCTAGTGGGATTTGTGACCACCGGTTCCCATGTGATTACTGATCCTTGTTGTATGCCCTATGTGCGTGTCAGTTTGTAAACCTTTTTCGAATCACCCTGTAGAACGCCTGAAGTATTAAAACCAACATTTTAACGTTTTTCGATTTTTTTATTAATCCAGTCACTAAAGTTGCCTGACTACGAAGAAAATGTGATTCATATCTCTTACTCTTACTGGATCTCATTCACAGTACGAGAGATTTCAAAAACGTGTTTTCGGTGAAGATGATTGGGGAACGATCCATGATTAAATTTCATGCGCCTCACGAAACTTACAAGTATTTTCTTCCTCTTCACTGTGTGGAACCAGGGCTTCGAGGGAATGTTCATTACTGACTGTACGTAATATTTTCCTTGATGCGTTGTGGTAACTGATATTTGTGTTGTTACTGGCGTCTCGCTCCTCTATATAATGTAGTCTTAAGGCCATCAAGTGTGCCATTTTGAATGACGTTCTTCGCCAAGTAATCGACCATTTATTTTTAATTTTAGCGTACCCCTTGATCCACATTATTTTTACTTTTATCCCTAGATTTTAGTTTTTCTTAATAGCTTTCATAATACCCACTACCACTGGATTAGTTTTCTTGAAGCAAGCTACTAAAATCCGTTAAAATCAAATTTTTCGTACTTTGCGGTTCTGTTTGTAACGTAAAGGTGCAATGCACTGACCAGCAATGCAGTTTTGTGGTAATTTTTGTTGTGCTCTGGTGAATGTTTCTGCAGTGAAGTATAAAATGTCAGCTGCTGCAGTTGTTTCAGTATTTAGTAATCAACTTTGAGTGTGTACTCTGAAACCTTCGACATAGGCTACCATATGTAAATGATAAAGATCTCCCAAAATACTGGAACAGTTCTCCAGAATAAGTCTTTTATGTGGTTTCCTTTCCAAATACTTTTCCACACTTTTCCAGAATCCTCCCAACGACTCTGCCTTCCATAGTACTGATTTCACAGGTAAATTCCATTTCATATAATTTTTTTACTGTCACCATTACGTCTTTAAAGGTCGTTTAATTTTGAGATGGAATAGTATGGAGTTCTGTCTTGTTTATGAGCTTCATTTTGCATTATTCAAATGAAAATAGATCTGTGATTCAATACAGTAAGAGAAAGTTCACTGACTTTGCAAATGTAGTGGGGTAGGGAGCACAGATCGCACAGGTGTGTTGTATGCGCACCGCACTCCTCTTGTGCCAGCTGCAGTTGTATAGGAGACGTCCTGAGGAGTAGTTGTGCAAGTGGTTTGTGTAACATGCAACGTCGTCGTGAGCTGACGCCGTGGTCGGTGCTCGACGGATGGGAATTTAGATTTCGGCAGTGGTTCAGCAATTCGGCTTCAGACATTCAACCGTATCCAGGGTGTATCGTGAATGGGTGAAGGAGGGTGTCACAGTCCACAACAGAGGAGCTATCGTCCGTTCAGCCACCTTCGGTGACGGTGACCGGCAACATCTGAGACGGGTCGTCGGTAGTGGAAGAAGGGCAACAGTGAAACAGGTCACGGCTCAATTCAATACAGGACGTGCTAGACACGTCTCCCAGTGGACAATCCGTAGGGGTATGGGTTCCATGGAGTATGGGAGCCTGCGTCGCACGCTGGTGCCACTATTGACACAACGTCATCGCGAACATCTGCTGGCATTTGTCACTAGTCACCAGGGATGGACACTGGAACAACGGTGTAACGTGATGTGGTTAGACGAATGGGTGGCACTGTATGCGGCGCAGACCACGTAAATCGAAGGATCCCGCTTGCCAAACCGTGGTCCAATACGGCGGTGTTTCTGTTATGGTCTACGGTGCATTTTCCTGGTATGGAATGGGCCCCCTAGTCGTTCTGCAGGGACCCTCCAATGATCCGCGGTATTTTGAGCTCCTCGGGGACCACCTCCACGCATTTTTGTCCCTCCTGCGATGTTTCAAGATGATGACGCGCCGCCACATCGCTCGCGCGTGGCCCGGGAATAGTTCCAGGAACGTGCAGAGGAGGTGAAAAGACTGAGATGGCCATCCTGGAGCCCAGATTCGAGCAGCATCGATCTGGAATATCTTGGAACTCCGGCTCCATGACATGGATACTGCATGCGATTTGGCGTCAGCTGCTTCCAGAGGAGTATCAGGGACTTGTAGACGCACTAAAACGGCGGCTCACTGCAGTCCGTAGGGCCAGAGGAGGCCCCAGGCGGTATTAGGCGCCTAGACGACATTTGCTTAGTCTGCGTACTGCCTAAGTAGGTCTGCAATTTCTTACATCGTCAATGTACAGCGTGATGTTGATGGAGGTGAAACGTGATGGCGAACAAGCGGAAGCCCGTTTGAGGACCCACAGCTGGTGCGCCTTGACCAACCCCACCGCCCTTGCCCCGCGGTCGTAAATCTGTTCTACAGACCAGCGGCCGTGCTCGTGTAGCGAGGCACTTCCCGCCTATCACAACTTCCTGCCACCAGCCAACAGTGGTTCCGGGACTCGCCTCTAGTCATGCTAGGGTGGGTGTTCCTACAGCTGTAATTTCTTCGTCTTTCATTCTGTCCTCTATTTACCTTTTCTACTTTAAGGGGCTACCCCGGTATACGGTATTCGCTTTAAGTAAGTTACGGAAGCTGCGGAGTTTAGCAGGGTGAACCAAATTCCACCGACAAAATTTCGGATGTTGATCGGGGCTATTTTTGAGGGTTTTGGTACAAGGGACCGCTGATCATTTCATTTTATACCTCCCCCTCCCCATCATTTATGTTGTACTGACAATGTCTGCACAACAGTGAAAATGTAGATGTCACGCGATATGCGCCATGTTTGGGAACAAATCTGTTCCATTCGCTCACGCTCACGAATTTGCGCTTCCCCCTCCCTCAGAAAGCTACATTTCTGCAAATTTTTTCTCCGCAGATATAGCAGATGTTAATAGCTTTGTAAGTACTTTAAAAAAATGAACCACTATTGCAAAAAATTGTACAAATGTTATTGCATACAGCAGATTAAATGTATCCTTGTAGTAAACAAAATATATACTGTATAAACTTTCTAAAAAACTGAAGGTAACACGAAAAATGGTTCAAATGGCTTTGAACACTATGGGACTTAGCTTCTGGGGTCATCAGTCCCTAGAACTTAGAACTACTTAAACCTAACTAACCTAAGGACAGCACACACATCCATGCCCGAGGCAGGATTCGAACCTGTGACCGTAACACGAAATCTCCCTGTTATTGTTTAAGCAGCTATTTTGCGTTGCTTAGGTTTAATATATATAAGATTTAATGTTCCTCTCATAAATTATTAGTAATATATAAATTATTAAATATAAATAACAGAAAAAGGGCTTAATAAGAGTTGTGAAAACATCACTTTCCCGGATTTGTATTTTTATTATAATATTACTTTGTTCAAATGTTCAAATGTGTGTGAAGTCTTATGGGACTTAACTGCTAAGGTCATCAGTCCCTAAGCTTACACACTACTTAATCTAAATTATCCTAAGGACAAACACACACACACCCATGCCCGAGGGAGGACTCGAACCTCCGCCGGGACCAGCCGTATTACTTCGTATTTCATTATTAGGCCCACACAAAATCATCGATTTTGTCTTTGAAGTCAAGTTTAGAAGTTGTTTAGTGTCCCACCAACAAGATAGTTAAATCTGACAGTCTGCTTTCCTCCATACTCGACCTTAAGCAGATTTTTACATATTTAATTTGCTGAAACTGCTTTCACAGGTTGCTTTCCTCACTGGAATTATCATAAATGTCCTCAAAACTACACCGATGTCTACGTATCCCTCTCTCAATCGACACTGTGAAAAAAAAGACCCTCAGAATATCCAAATCCGGAACAGTGACAACGATCTTCATCGATACTGTCACCTGAAACTTGAAAACAGTTATTTTGTTGCCTAATTCTGCAGAGATCGAGGTATATAAACGGCTACCGCACTTCATGGTACCCAGTTGCTCGTTGCCTATCTAACAGCTTCCAGGGGCAAAAAACATTATTTTCAGTATTTAGTATAATGATTGACCGAATTTAAAAATTTAAAATCCTGTCTTAATTTGCTCTTATGTTAACGGTGTAACACAGTAAGGCAAGTATTACAGGTACAAACTGTGTGTATGTTTTGAGGTATCGCAACTCACCGCTCGCGAGTCCCCATACTATTCTAATCCATAATAATTCTTGACAATGACAACACTAGCGACTTTCGGCAAACTTTATCGTAATTCCAAACGTTATCGACACATGAAATGAAGAAAAAAATGATGAAAAAAAGGTTGTCGTTTAGGCTGGTGTTACACTATCAAATTTCTTTTACAAAGAAATTTTATCACATACCCAACTTATTTCTTTGACAAAGAGCTTTGAGGTGGGTCAGAAAGGAATATTACACAGTCATAAGATGTTTTGTCATAGTTTCATCAGAATGGCTGATGTGTAGTAACAGAAGAACCGACTGATATCAACTGAGAAGTTGCTATTTTTAATGCTGTTAGTTCCATAGTTCGCAGTTACTAAACGGGATAGTGATTTTTCCAATACAAATACGAAATGTAATTAAACGTATCATAGAAAATCCTTTAACAAGAGAAATTGTGACCTGATGTGTTTAAATTCTAAAGGAACTGATTATTGATATAACCCCGTGCCTGCCAAGTACTTTGATGCTTTACGTAGATCGTAGTTTGCTTCGTGAATTTCTTTACGGGTTTCCGTCTCATTTTAATAGTTTCAAAACTGGACATGATTTTTTAATTCTTGGGAGTTTGCTACTATTTATTCTTATAGAAGTCCTTTTGGCCCTTGTTCTTGTCTCTGTGGCATGTGCGTACCTATCAAGTTTCTCATCCCCAGCTTCAATATTTAGTCCTATAGCATGTCCGCCTGCCACTCTTTCTTCTTTAAGTGCATGTCTTAGCCTGCAGCATTAAATTTAGGAGAAAGCCCATTTCCAATTCACTTTCAGCTACTTCTGCTACGACATAACCCTGTATCGTATTGCGCTAATTTTCTGTTCTTGAGAAACGACAACAGTTCTGTAACTCCCTTTTTAATGAACAAATAAACATCAGTGGTGACAATTAACTTGCCCTACACTTTTCCTGGTTTTGACTTACATGTCGGTCATTGCAGACTCTTGAAAATTGCTTTAAAGAAAATATGTGGGTTTCAATTTGCCTGCCAAGAAAAGGCAAAACATTTTATTTCATCCCAGACTATAATTATCTTTCCATATTTATACCGCCGCAAGAAGCTCCGAAATACGACCACATTTGCGTTTTGAATGTGCTTCTCCACTCTATACACAAAAAACAATCGTTTCGCAGTTAACAAAAAGACGATCGCTTTCTTTGATCAAATCTAAGGCGAGGCGCTAACTTTGATTAAATTTATTTGACGAAAGGCAACATTTTACAAAAGTTTGTTTTACACTGCAAATTTGTTATTGTAATAACGGCTTTACTACATTTTCGCTGTTCGTGCAGTAAAACTTAAGCATCAGGCATGAAATTTTAATTTATTACTTCTTTGCTAGTAACTCTATGTGCAACACTTTTGCAGGCAGTATCTACAAAACGGAGCGCTAATCATCCATAACATACTTATCCACTGTTTGGTAATCAGGACACTTAACGACTTCCAACGAACTTTAAACATAATTGCAAACCTTTCCAAACTTTTTCTCGCTAACATGCTTAATGTCATATTTAACACATAAACTCATTTGTTAAGTAATCAGAAATTTGAACTGTTTTATACATGGAAGTTCGCTGCTTTAAAGAATTGGGGGTTCTGGTGTCTACTGCATGAGACGCGTCAATTCGATACACGGCTTAATGCGACAGTTATGCTCCAAGGGAGTGCTAGTTACACTAACAGTGTGTGGATGTGCATAATCGGTCGACATAGGGCAAAATAGGTCAACATTTCTCGAAAGGCTTTACGGAATTCCGGTAAAGTTTGCTATTTTCCTCAAGCCGCTAGAGCGAGACAAATTCTCATTCTAAGTGAGAGGTGGTTTTCGAGCTAATGGCAGAACAATAATTCTCTATAACCTGTGGCATCGACTGCGTACTGGTCATTAGTTCAGTGTCCGTAGAGTGATACTACAATGAAGGAAAAAAAAATAGGAATAGGCTGACAATGCAGTTTTTAGCTATTTACCTTCTGATTTGATACCAACAGCTACTCTCACATCTCATTCTGCGAGGGATCTCAACATTATTTCCATACAAAATACTCTTTGCTCTCTTAGTGTGAAGTTTCCTTTTAAAATGCTGCATTGTTTCATCCACGCGGTTACATTTACAGTCAGAAAAGTGGTCAATTATTCAAAGTGACAGTCACAATCGCATTATTTATTTTGCCGCCAACCCGCGATGGGGTCATCTTCAGGGCAATTTACACGATTTGGTCGCTCGCTGGAGTCGTCACTCTGCCTGTGCACGGTTGGTAACGGTTGGTTAGATAGTTACTAACCGTGCACAGGAAGAGTGACGACTCCAGCGAGCGACCAAATGGTGTAAATTGCCCTGAAGATGACCCCACCGCGGGTTGAACCGGTTGGCGGCAAAATAAATAATGTGATTGTGACTGTCATTTTGAATAATTGATTATAAGTAAATTAATCGCTGTTATCTCCACCCAACTATGTTGTCTAAAAAAATACAAGTGGTGTCTGAAATACTGGTAGGCCTGTCCAGTGGACACCATCAAAAAATTGATGATATATTGCGTCTCACGTATGTAGCGACTTACTGGAACAATTTTATTCAACGAAGCAATAACTACACTGAAATTATAGTGTCGTTGAGTGCCCCTGTACACCGAGACATTCGAGAGGGCTGATACCTTCAACACACAAGGCCCGAACCTCACTCTTAGCTAATCCGAATTTGTGCTGCGTCTCTAATTACCGCATCGTTGACGGGACATAAAACCCTGACTTCCTTTGTAGGAGAACCGGATACCATTATGTAGAGCATCGGACAGATTAGCAGCTTCTCTGTCTGCCATCATCTCGAACTGGACTGTCGTATAAACGCACCAAGGTAGTTTCAAAGTTAAAATTTCTATTATGCAGTTATATTTTGGATGTCTTATATTAGTAATATCGCCTTTTACATAATACTCCTGCACGTAATGAATGGCATTGGTCTCTTTCCAACATATGTTCCGTGGGACGAGCGTTCTCAGCGTAGTTTTATTTCCGAGAAAATTAGAAAAGCTTCGGTATTCGGTAAGCTCTTAATCGCGGCTGCTTCAGGGAAAGGCAGACCTTGGTAGCTAGTGGACGCGCAGAGAACAGGTTTGCTTACTGGGGACGAGCAACAGGATGCGTGCCAGCGAGGACTTGTTCACCTCAAGGACGATGGTTGGCCTACAGAATTGCAAATCTCGGACACAAGGGCTATCACAAAAAGTTACAGCTCCATGGCAGCGCCAGCACATCTGCATAGCGACAGCGGAGACCGTGTCCGACAGCACAGCCCGTGTTTACGTTTGTGGTGCGGCGAAATACAGCCACCCTTGACAGCCGGAGCGCAGCTAAATATTCCAAGAAGTGAACAGCTCTTGGCGTTTTACCTGACCACGATATTATTGCACTTGGCCAGCCGTGGCCATTATCGGAAACACGCGGTGACGTGACGGTGAACAAGTACAGTGGTGACTAAGGAAAACGCATCGCAGTGTAAATGCCTTCAGACAGTTACGTATATACTACTATGTTTTTCAGCGATTCCTCTTAAACATCACGATAAAAACTCAAGATAAACGATCGAAGCGCCCTCACTCCCTGGTGCAATGATATTGCGGTCGATTAATATACTACGTTGAAGGAAAACAAAGAAAATGTATGTTTTGTTGCAATAGTTGTCTTTCCAGAAAAATTTTATGAAATTTTGAAGTAGTACGGAAGTAGAAAAACGAAGCCTCAATAAAGATAAAATCTACCTTATTGCTAGCGGTCCTTATATCGAGATATAGCAGAAGAGCTCGAATTCTGGTCTTGAAAGCAGTAACTGATAGTGATCCGTGCAATGTATGAAGTTAAGGTCAGTGACCGCCTTCAGCATTTTTTATTAGTACTGACTACATCCCAACATTATGTATCACCTGTTGTTTATTCGTAGGTACATACACTCCTGGAAATGGAAAAAAGAACACATTGACACCGGTGTGTCAGACCCACCATACTTGCTCCGGACACTGCGAGAGGGCTGTACAAGCAATGATCACACGCACGGCACAGCGGACACACCAGGAACCGCGGTGTTGGCCGTCGAATGGCGCTACCTGCGCAGCATTTGTGCACCGCCGCAGTCAGTGTCAGCCAGTTTGCCGTGGCATACGGAGCTCCATCCCAGTCTTTAACACTGGTAGCATGCCGCGACAGCGTGGACGTGAACCGTATGTGCAGTTGACGGACTTTGAGCGAGGGCGTATAGTGGGCATGCGGGAGGCCGGGTGCACGTACCGCCGAATTGCTCAACACGTGGGGCGTGAGGTCTCCACAGTACATCGATGTTGTCGCCAGTGGTCGGCGGAAGGTGCACGTGCCCGTCGACCTGGGACCGGACCGCAGCGACGCACGGATGCACGCCAAGACCGTAGGATCCTACGCAGTGCCGTAGGGGACCGCACCGCCACTTCGCAGCAAATTAGGGACACTGTTGCTCCTGGGGTATCGGCGAGGACCATTCGCAACCGTCTCCATGAAGCTGGGCTACGGTCCCGCACACCGTAAGGCCGTCTTCCGCTCACGCCCCAACATCGTGCAGCCCGCCTCCAGTGGTGTCGCGACAGGCGTGAATGGAGGGACGAATGGAGACGTGTCGTCTTCAGCGATGAGAGTCGCTTCTGCCTTGGTGCCAATGATGGTCGTATGCGTGTTTGGCGCCGTGCAGGTGAGCGCCACAATCAGGACTGCATACAACCGAGGCACACAGGGCCAACAGCCGGCATCATGGTGTGGGGAGCGATCTCCTACACTGGCCGTACACCACTGGTGATCGTCGAGGGGACACTGAATAGTGCACGGTACATCCAAACCGTCATCGAACCCATCGTTCTACCATTCCTAGACCGGCAAGGGAACTTGCTGTTCCAACAGGACAATGCACGTCCGCATGTATCCCGTGCCACCCAACGTGCTCTAGAAGGTGTAAGTCAACTACCCTGGCCAGCAAGATCTCCGGATCTGTCCCCCATTGAGCATGTTTGGGACTGGATGAAGCGTCGTCTCACGCGGTCTGCACGTCCAGCACGAACGCTGGTCCAACTGAGGCGCCAGGTGGAAATGGCATAGCAAGCCGTTCCACAGGACTACATCCAGCATCTCTACGATCGTCTCCATGGGAGAATAGCAGCCTGCATTGCTGCGAAAGGTGGATATACACTGTACTAGTGCCGACATTGTGAATGCTCTGTTGCCTGTGTCTATGTGCCTGTGGTTCTGTCAGTGTGATCATGTGATGTATCTGACCCCAGGAATGTGTCAATAAAGTTTCCCCTTCCTGGGACAATGAATTCACGGTGTTCTTATTTCAATTTCCAGGAGTGTATTTGTTATCACGACCCGCAAGGGTAGCCTCTCGTGTTAACCCGACCGTTTCTACAATGGAGTGCTATGCCGGCCATGGATCGAATCCTCCCGGCGGATTAACGAGGAGGGGTCGGTGTGGCGGCCATCATGGATGTGATTTTTAGACGGCTTTCCGCATCCCACTAGTTTGGGCCGGTTCCCATGTTCCACGTCAAATACACGCTACGCAAACATTTGCAACACTTGTAATTCTTCGGGCTTTCCCAGCGATCTGCTGACATTTTGAGAAAACGGCACTTCTGCCGGATGTTCGCGTCGTTCTAGCACGATATTTCCCGTTTTTTCAAAATTTCATTTGCAACACATTCTCACATGTGCACACAGTATAGCGTTCCCACATGTATTTGTCACCAACATTTTTAAATTTGTTACGAATTAATGAATATAGTGACTTTAATAAAAGAAACTCTGTATATTGTAATAACCAGCGAAAAAGAAAATCAATGGAGATGGAATATAAGATTATTAATTTTACGACATGTTACTGTGGAGAAAACAGATGGCAATAGAGACTTGATAATGTACTATGAAACAGTACAATTATATCTGTGAATCTTGTAGTTTAGTTTATACACACATCAAAAAAAGTTTTGCATCACTCCGGTTCCCAGGACTCCTGAACATAGATGTTGACTGTGGATATTGTATCACAGACACAGTCCCTTTGATTGTTCAGAGATGTCACTAAACCCGCCAAAAAATGTAAAGAACCATGCATGAGCAGCGCGTATTAGGCGGCCGGGGTCCGACAACCTATCGGTTCCAGTCATTCCACCAGGTAGGAGGTACACGGCTGCTGTTGTCTGTAGTTCAACCATGTCTAACGGCCAGTACCATGGTTCGATCGCGTCCGCTTTGTTATTTAGTGCCAGGAAGGGCTCTCAGCAAGGGAAATGTCCACACGTCTCGGAGTGAACCAAAGCGATGTTATTCGGACATGGAGGAGGTACAGGGAGGCAGAAACTGTCGATGACATGCCTCGCTCAGGCCGCCCAAGGGATACTACTGTAGTGCATGACCGCTACCTACGGATTATGACTCGGAGGAACCCATGTTGAATAATGCTTTTCGAGCAGCTTCAGGACGTCGTGTTCCTACTCAAACTGTGCGCAGTAGGCTCCATGATGCGCAACTTCACTCCCGACGTCCAAGGCGAGGTCCATCTTTGCAACCACGACACCGTGCAGTGCAGTACAGATGGGTCCAACAATATGCTGAATGGACCGCTCAGGATTGGCATCACGTTCTCTTCACCGATGAGTGTCGCATATGCCTTCAACCAGACAATCGTCGGAGACGACCCTGTCAGGCTGAACGCCTTAGACACACTGTCCAGCGAGTGCAGCAAGGTGGAGGTTCCCTGCTGTTTTGGGGTGGCATTATGTGGGGCCGACGTACTCCCCTGGTGGTCATGGAAGGCGCCGTAACGGCTGTACGATAAGTGAATGCCATACTCCAACCGATAGTGCAACCATATCGGCAACATGTTGTCGTGGCATTCGTCTTCATGGACGACAATTTGCACCCCATCGTGCACATCTTGTGAATGACTTCCTGCAGGATAAGGAGATCGCTCGACTAGAGTGGGCAGCATGTTCTCCAGACATGAACTCTATCGAACATGCCTGGGATAGATTGAAAAGGGCTGTTTATGGACGACGTGGCTCACCAACCACTCTGAGGGATCTGCGCCGAATCGCCGTTGAGGAGTGGGACAATCTGGACCAACAGTGCCTTGATGAACACATGTATAGTATGCCACGACGAATACAGGCATGCAGCAATGCAAGAGGACGTGGGGCATTAGAGGTACCGGTGTGAACAGCAATCTCGACCACCACCTCTGAAGGTCTCGGTGTATGGTGGTACAGCATGCAATATGTGGTTTTCATGAGCAATAAAAAAGGCGCAAATGATGTTTATGTTGATCTCTATTCGAATTTTCTGTACAGTTTCCGGAACTCTCGGAACCGAGGTGATGCAAAACTTTTTTCGATGGGTGTACAAATCCCGACACTGGCGGTAAGTCCACAAGTGGAAACGGCAGAACACAGGAAGAGAAGACAGAAAGTGTAACGATTTCCATTACAGAAAATTAAAGCAACATAAGACTGTCTTCCAGAACATACACTACCTGATCAAAAGTAACCGGAAAACCCTACGTAGTGCGTAAGTCAGCACTTGGGGTCGCGAGAGGCGGACCCACCAGTAAAAGAGGACACGGGGAGATCTGTGTCTCAGTAGAAAACCAGTAACTGAAGATTGGTTCGCTCAGGAGATTTCAGTGACTTCTAATGTGGACTATTCGCTGGATATCTCCTGAGTAACAAACGCACTAAGGACATTTCAATCCTTGTAAAGCTTCAGATGTTGCTGATGCGACTGTGAACTGGAAACGCGAAGAAATAACTAAACCGAGACAGCGCGGACGTCATGTAATGACGGAAAGGGACCATCGGGGATTACAGAGGATGACTAAAAGATAGCATGAAATCATCGGAAGGAAACGCTCGTGACATCTTCAACTTTTATAGTCCTGTCTTCCTCAGTTGCGTGTAATATTACGGTATATTAATAATTTTTACTTATGGACCGTCTGACAGCAACTGAATAAAACACAATTTTAGTGCCATACGCGTTTCGCCTTTATTTTCTGCAAGGCATCATCAGTGGCCTGGAATATGTACATACGTTAGCTATTTTATTTACATTTTTGTCATTGTGCCTATAGGTTATAAACAGTTCTGGTGGTTGGTATTTCCTATTAAGTAGTAATGTTTTGAACTGTACTTACAGGTTGCGTGGACAATTTCCTACATATTACGCTCCTGTTGCATTTTTGGTGTTGTTCTTCTTCTTATGAACGCCAATTTGCGGTTTTTTCCCCCATTCCACAACACTATGCACTGAACGCTTGTTTTAAAGCAATGTTTTGGTTTCTGTTGCCGACTGTCAAATGTTTTTGCCAAAGATCGAATGTTAATGCCAAACTTATGAGTGTAACTATTGAAGTATCTGTGGCCTGTTCGTGTATGCATTTGTGTGTACGTTTGTGTATGTGTGTGTGTATGTGTGTTTTTTAGTGTGATGTATATTTTTTTGTGCTGTGTGTGTGTCTCCAGATGATGTGGGGAAGAGTTTTCTTTTTTTTATTATTTTTTGTTTTATGTTATCATTTCCTTTACTAAGTGTAGTAGGGAGCCTGTGCTGATGTGTGTTTGTTCATTTATCACATGTTTGATTTCTGCTATGGCTTCCTGGATGTGGAAGTTTTCTTGCATTTGTGTAAGATGTTTGTCATGGTTGCTTATTCTCATTATTTTCATTTCTTGTTCCATGTTTGTAGGATGATGGTTGTAGTGTTTTAAATGCTCTGCAAATGTGGAATGGTTTGTTTCATACTTCCAACATCTGATATGTTCTTTGTATCTTGTTTGAAAATTCCTGCATGTCATGCCTCGCTCCCTCGTGAGTTCCGAATCACTGCCAGCAGTCCATCTCGCGTATGGAGTGATACAATTGCGATCAGCTCCTCCTCATAAGCCACACAGTGCTAAGCGATGCTGAGATGGGGTAAAGAGCGACGCTACTGGACAGCTGATGACTCCAAAAAGTGATTTCCAGTGCTGAATCACTCTGCACCCTGGGGCTTGGTTTGGTGAATGCGTGCAGAACGTTACCTGCCATCATGTATGGTGCCAACATTGAAATATAGGGGAGATAGTGTTACGGTGTCGGGGTGTTTTTCGTGTTTAGGTTATAATCTGTCCATTGCTCTTATGAAAATGCTAAATGAGGAAGCATGCAAACACAATTTACTACATTGAGTATTACGTGAAGGAGAGGAACAGCTCGGTGACGATGACTGTTTGTATGACGATGGGTCATGTCGTACAGCAGCACTTGTGAGGCAATAGTTTGTGGGCAGTAACATTCGCTAATTGGACTGGCCTGCTCAGAGTCCCAACCTCAACCCAATGGGACACCATTGGGATGAGTCAAAACATCATCTTCACTTCAGACCTTAGTGTCCAACATCACTACCTCATCTAATTTTGGCTCTGGAGGTAGAATGGGCTGCCATTCGTCCACTGACATTTAGACAGTTCACTGAAAGTGTATCTAGAAGACTTCAATGTGAAAGGTGGACACACCCCTATTACTGTCCACTAATAAGTGTTTGGATACTTTTGAACAGATAATGTTCATGGAAACGACAGGTAGATAAAGCATTATTTTCATTACATTGCAGGAAATAATTTTTTGTGCCGTTACTAGTTTCAGGCCTGGGCCCATCGTCAGGCGGTAGCGATGATTTTTTGGCAATTATTACATTTATGATCTAAAATATAATAATTTTTTGTGAGTGCATAGTTTACAAACAGTTTGACATTGTATATAAGCTACATACATTGTACTTACTTCGCGGAAAGCTCTCATTCGCATATTATAAGAGAGAGTTCTGATACTTATTTTGGATCTATACTGATCCACGAGGTAAACTAAATACAAGATGCGGAAACATTTGTTTACATCAACTCCTCATTTGATGTGCGAAAGAACATGACATGTGTGCAGATATAGCAACTTCTGGAGCTAGTCCAGAGATACTTCTACGTAGTAGAGATCATTTGAAAGCTATACATTTAATTATTTAGGTTTGAAAGCTGCTAGTAATGGCCAATGACGAATATTCTGTCAGTTGATTGTTATCTGTATTATTTCAAATTATGAGAGTTGTATGAATTTATGGAGATACATTAGGCTTCTTAATTCTACATTATCATTCAGGATGCAGCCAAGTTTACTGTGAATGTGGTTGTGTATTTTTAATTCTTCTAACAAATTCATTTGCGCTCCTGTTTCCCCAAAATGTAATCTTTCTAAGCTTCCTTCCATGTTTATCTTTGTGTTTCCGTGTTGGGCCAAGTGAACAATGGAAGCTGATTTATTTAGGTTGTTGAGCCTGAGTGCATCCAGATGTTCATGATATCGTACGTTAACTCCTACCAGTTTGGCCAATGTAAAATTTGGGGCATGCAGAGCAACTTAGTTTATAAATGGCAAGCTTGTGTTGTACTTCATGCTTTAAGTTTAAATTATGAACAATTTTATCCTTCATTTAATTGTTTGTGAAAAACTAATTTCGACATTTTTAGCATGGAACTATTTTGGGAGCTGCTTTGATATCTAACCAGTGAATGGTAGGCTGACATTTCAGAGAGTTTTGATAGCTATTTGTACTGAAGTGTTGTTTGGTGTGTTCTTTATTACTGTATTTGTTTTTAATTCTATTGTGAAATTTACTGATTGTGCCAGAACTTACCCATTTTGTCGGGTATTAGCTTTACTGCTTTTAGTTCTTGTAGTTTACCTTTGGTGTACGTTGATTTAGAAAAGACATATGATTCTGTGCCGAGCAGGTTACGAAAGACAGCGCTGGAAAAGGTTGGAGTGGATGGTGCATTAATAGGTTGGTGAAAAGGATGTACCACCAATGCGAGGCTTTTGTGAACTTTGCATTTATTACCGTTTGACGACGATCAAGTACTTACGGCCTTGGACAGGGGTGATACCATGTACCAAATGAGAAAATTAACGAGTACGTATGACCAGTGGGGATTAATAGTGAATCTGGATAAAACAGAATGTCTTGTTTTTGCGCCGGCCAGAGTGGCCGTGCAGTTCTAGGCGCTACAGTCTGGACCCGAGCGACCGCTCCGGTCGCAGGTTCGAATCCTGCCTCGGGCATGGATGTGTGTGATGTCCTTAGGTTAGTTAGGTTTAATTAGTTCTAAGTTCTAGGCGACTGATGACCTCAGAAGTTAAGTCGCATAGTGCTCAGAGCCATTTGAACCATTTGAACCTTGTTTTTGGTAGCGGGAAAGGTGAGGATTTGGATCTTGAGTTTGGCCTGGTACGAAATGTGGAAGTTTTCAAGTATCTGGGTTCACTATTCGATAAGACTGTACAGTGTGACGTGCACATATGGCACAGGATAAGTAGCGTCATCGTGGCTATTAGATCATTAACCCTTTCAGACCCTCTAGCTACAATTGTATACATTAACTTTTACTGTGTCTTAGCTGCAACAGAAGTATTTCTTCGCAATGGAAATCTGAGGTACTAATTTGTAAATATTGAAGCTTTTCATCATGCGCAAGTGCTGCCATCTGTTGGGTATCACTATGAAAATATCAGCAATTCAGTGTACCAGTGCGCAACAACTCGTGAATGATCATTTTACTATTTATTACAATGAGAATATCTCGTAATTAGTTATTTTAGTCCATAAAATGAAGCCATGTGTACAAAATATGTTTTGAAAACGGGTACATACTTGTGTAAATCTTGCATCTAAAAGCATTATGAAATCACCTAAGAGCATTACCACATAAAGAAAATTTTTCCTTCCTCCAGGAAAAAACAGATCTGAAAGGGTTAAATGGTATGTTTTTGGAGTCGGAACATACCCAGTCGAACAAATAAACTAGTGTCACGTGCTGTGGTTGAAAGCATTCTGACACATGGCTTAGAGTGTTGGACACTGAACGAGAGATAGAAGGGAGAAAATTGACTCTGTCGAAATGGACGCTTTATTGCGGAGCATGAGAGCGACCTACTTCGACCGACTGAGGAAGATCCGAAGAAACTGGTACACCTGCCTAATATCGTGTAGGGCCCCCGAGCACACAGAGTGCAGCAGCATGATGTGCCATGGACTCGACTAATTTCTGAAGCAGTGCTGGAGGGAACTGACACCATGAATACTGAATCCATGAATCCGTAAGAGTTCGTGGGGTTGGAGATCTCTTCTGAACAGCACGTTGCATCCCAGATATGCTCAATAATGTTCACGTCTGGGCAGTGTTTAAAGTCAGAAGGGTGTTCCTAGATCCACTCTGTAGCAATTCTGGTCGTGTGGGGTATCACATTGTCCTGCTGGAATTGCCCAAGTTCGTCGGAATGCACGGTGGACATGAATGGATGCATGTGATTTGACAGGATGCTTACTTACGAGACACCTGTCAGAGTCATACCTAGACGTATAAGGGGTCCGATATCACTCCAACTGCACCCGCCTCACGCCATTACTGAGCCTCCATTACCTTGAACCATCCCCTGCTGACATGCGGGGTCCATTGATTCATGAGGTTGTCTGCATACACGTCGAACCGCTCGATACAATTTGAAACGAGATTTGTCCAACCAGGCAGTATGTTTCCAGTTTAATGTCGTTGTTGACGGGCGCAGGCGAGGTGCAAAGCTTTGTGTCGTGCAGTCATCAAGGGTACATGAGTGGGCCTACTGCTCCGAAAGCTCATACCGATGATGTTTCGTTGAATAATTCGCACGCTGACATTTGTTGATGGCCCACCATTGAAATCTGCAGCAAGATGCGGAAGGGTTGCACTTCTGTCAAGTTGAACGATTCTCTTCAGTCGTCGTGGGTCCCGTTCGTGCAAGCCCTTTTTCCGGCCGCAGTTCTGTTGGAAATTTGATGTTTTACCGGATTCCTGATATTCACGGTACACTCATGAAGTGGTCGTACGGAAAAATCCCCACTTCATCGTGACCTCGGAGATGCTGTGTCCCATTACTCGTGCGCCTGCGCGGACTATAACACCACGTTCAGAGTCACACAAATCTTGATAACCTGCCGTTGTAGCAGCAGTCACCGATTTAACAACTGCGCCAGACACTTGTCTCATATAGGCGTTGCTGACGGCAGCGCCGTTTTCTGCCTGTTAACATATCTCTGTATTTGAATACGCATGCCTATGTCAGTTTCTTTGGCGCTTCAGTGTGTCACATAAGATTGATTCTAGAACACTGAGATGGTACGGACATGTCGGACGGAAGAACAACGATGGCCGCAGTGTTTGCTCAACTGATCCCCGCCGGCGAGAAGGAGGCTACGGAGGCCGAGAAAACCTGGAGGGTAAAGCCATGGAGAGGAGAGGTCTATCGGAAGAAGACTGGCAAGATAGAAGTTTCTGGCACCTGAGGACAGGCAACTGACGGTAAGTGGAAAGGGGTAGGGTAAGTAAGTAAGTTATTTCAGTCTCTAATGACACTTTTCAAATTCTGTTGAGCACTGCTCTAAAATGTGCCATTTTATGTTGCTTGGGGTGACATCACTGCGATATCACAAGAAGTATGCCGTGTCTGTTCACATACCACGTTCTTTGGTACCTTAAATCAGAAGCTGATGTAAACAAATGTATTCGGCATCTTGTATTTAGTTTAGCTCATGGATCAGCATTGATAAAAAAAAGAAAGAATCAAACCTCCCTGTTATAATATGTAAAGGAGAGTGTCTCATGAAGTTACTACAATGTGTAGAGCTCATCTACAGCGTAGAAACTTCTGTAAACTAGGTAAACACTAAAACTTTATTTTAGGACAAAATGTAAAACTAGCCAAGAAATCAACGCAACGATGGGCTCAGGTCCGAAACTAGTAACGGTACAATGAAATCGTTTCTAGTCAACTTGTGGCTGGTTGCTGCACTTCCTACACTGTAATTTACGAAAACAGCTGCGGTAATTCCCTAACCACAACGGATAAACTAATTACCCTCATGTACACGCTCACATAGCCAGAGTCTGCAGTCTGTATTATATTCAAATGTTGTGTGCTTTTATCTATATTTTCTGACATTTTCAACACCCACGAGAATCATTTCATTTTTTGGGTCTATGGAACGAAAACTGAATCTAATCTAATTTAATCTAAAGACAATCGGGCTGCTTAGTGAAATACTGGCATTGGCGACGGTACGTTTCGATTTTATATCGTGTAAATAATGACGTTTTCAAAATCTGAGAGTTTGTTGCTTAAATTTATTGTATGACACAAGCACGCCTTGAAGTTTCAAATGCATGCTTTGCAAATGCTATATTTCTCTGAATTGAAACTTCTTGGACGTTATACTAAACTGATGCACTAGGCACTGACGTAAACAAATTATTATTATTATTAAATAATGTTATATATTTTCAACAATTTGTAATTGTTATATCAGAATATTATAGCGAGGTGACAAAACTCATGGAATAGCGATATGCACTTGTAGTGATGACGGTAGTATCGCGTTCAGAAGGTACAAAAGACATTAGCGGAGCTGTCATTTGTACTCAGGTGATTCATGTGAAAACGTATCCGATATGATTAAGGTCGCACTACGGGAATTAATAGTCTTTGAGCGCGGAATGATAGTTGGAGTAGATGTATGGGGCATTCCATGTCGTGCTCGTGACCTATTGGTTGGACCCTGGATGACTGGAAAACCGTGACCTGGTCAGATGAG